>NC_143531.1:19660041-20360666 GCF_031878675.1 Megascapheus bottae
AAGCCCTAGGCAAAGAGGTCTGGGAGACACATCCAATTAGCCACCAAAAAGCTACAGGTGCAATGTGGCTCAAATGATAGAGTATTAGTTTTGAGGAAGAAAAAGAAGCCCAGGGCAGCATCCAAGGCCTTGAGTTCAAGTCCCAGTCAAGGGAAAAAGGGACTCCTGAGATGACATTCATTAACTCAATGTGTAAGGGGTGAAGTTTGCACAATGTAACAGATGTGAAATGCACTGTCCCTGTGCTGGGTTTGAACCGGAGGGAGAAGTGCTGTAGCTCCTGTTGTATTCACTCCCTCTCATAAATGGGGCCTTCCATACATACCACTGGTCCTACTCAATGGAGTAGACACATAGTAACTGAACACATGGTAGCCAATTGGTATGTGGTAATTAAATCCAGTACATTATAGGTAGCTCTCCTGTGGTATGGTAGGTTGTTACAGAATGATTATACCCTAAAACATTGGAGAATACATTAGAAACAGGTTAGACCCTTTTTATCTACAAATGTTATTTATTTACAAAGAGAATGTTTACCTAATTTAAAAAAATATAAGCACTCAGAATGAAAATAGGTATGAATGATGTTTATTTATTGAATTAACATTGTTTTCATTTACTTAATGTACTCCTCCAGAATAAAAGCTCCCAAGAACAGGGATCTTACTGAGAAAATTAGGTCAGCCTTTCCCTTTTTTTTACTTGTTTCACAGCCCCTTCCTCTTCCAATGGGAAGAAAATATGATAAATGTGGTATATAATTTATGTCACACACTCTCAGCTACATTTGCACCTTGATCAGTGAAAATACAAGGTTAGCTCTTTTCATGATTTTATTTCTTATTTATTCATTTTTGAAGGTGTAGAGAATTTTCTGGAAATGTTTTCAAACCATTCTTGAGGCAGATTATTATTGCTTTCTACAGAATAAGGGTGTGATTTAGAAGTTTCTACCCTGTCTCTTTAAAATTATTATGCTCTCCACCTGAGAAGAAAGAACATTCAGCAAATAAAAGTATGTCAGTGGGAAAGCACACAGCGATTGTTCTTTGCCAGGAGGATTAAATGCATGTAAAGTTTCAGACAGGCTCAGGCAGTGAACTGTAAAAGACTAAGAAAATGTAGGAGTAAAAACAAAAAAATTCTCCATCATCAACTGACCATGGTGCCAGTACTTGTGCTGGAGATAGTAGTGAGGTTACACTGCAGTTTCTTGGTCTCTCCTGATCTGAATTGGAACCTTCAGCCCCAACACATACTGGGAAGCCCATGCACTCACTGCTTGCCGTTAGGAAAAGAATATGGTTGTAACCCAAGGGCCTAGCCACTTCTGCTGCCTAGCATTGTCAGTATTCCTTGCAACTCGAAATACCTGTCTTGTGGGTTGCTTATTGAGGATCTAGGAGAGTCTACATCAGTATGATGTCCTGTAAACAACAGGAAAATGATAGTTATGTATAATGTTCTCAGGAAGTAATTCAACAGTTCGAAAAGTATAGTATGGATTATTTAGATACTTATAAAGCAATACTGTAAATCCTGATAATACAGATGACTGTCATACCTGTATCTTCTTTCTCTTCCAAGACAGTGATTGAATAATAATTTTGTGAACTTGTACAGTCCTTTTTAAAAACCTTGCATATTTAAAATGAAGTTTGGGGTTAACATCCAGAAACTAAATTCTTCACTTTAATAGACTTAATACCTCACTCACGTTTTTAAATTATCATGTGACATGAAGAACCCTTATCTTACTTAATGAGTAAATCAAGCAAATGATGATTTCATTAAATTTTAAAATAGCATCATTGTTGACTCAGACATGAGAAACATCATATTAAGCACATAGTCCTTCTGATACATAAGTCATAAACTGACCATACCACGTAAGAACTTATTCCCTTCGTGAACACTTATTTGATAAACATGACATTTGAAATACGATATAAAAATCAATGTTAATAAATCTTTAATAAAATTTCAAGTTTGAAAGTTTCAATCATTTGAACAAGTCAATAATAACAGCCAAGAATTCAATATAGATAAATCTGGGCTAAAATTTGTGATCTTTTCCTTCACCAATTAACTCAAAATTATATCTAGAACTAAGGAAGTGCAAAAGTCTCCTGTGCTCCTGGATTGGGAAGATTAACATCATGAAAATAGGCAACCTACAAATACTCATCAACTATCCCAATGTCATTCTTTAATGAAGAAGGAGCAATCCAAAATTTCATAGGGAATAATCGAAGACCCTGTATAGCAAAAACAATTCTTAGCAGAAAGAATAGCACTGGAGGAATATTAATACCAAACCTCAGACTCTATTACAGGGCTTGAGTAACAAAAAAATAGCTTGGTACTGGCACAAGAACAGGCCTGAGGACCAATGGAACAGAAATGAAGACCCACAAATTAACCCACAGACCTATGGTCACCTAATCTTGGATAAGGGAGCCAAAAAAATACAATGGAAGAAAGACAGCCTCTCCAACAATAGTGCTGGCAGAACTGATTAAGCACTGATACAAAACTAAAGTTGAACCCTTAAATGTCACCAGAATTCATTCCAAATGGATCAGCAGCTCCTGAAATACAACTAACTCTGACTCAAAGATAACAGTAAAAGATAGCTCTCATGGATTTATTATATTAAAATGAATGTGGATATCGCCTTCCTTGAGTCAAGTGGATTATTTTTTTTTTGCCAGTCCTGGGATTGAGCTCAGGGCCTGAGTCCTGTCCTTGGACTTTCTCGAGGCTAGACTCTACCACTTGAGCCTCAGCACCACTTCTGGCTTTTTTCTATGTATGTGGTACCGAGGAATCAAACCCCGGGTCTTTGTGTATGCTAGGCAAGCACTCTACCACTAGGCCAAATTCTCGGCCCCTCAAGTGGATTATTTTTTTTACTAGTAAAGTTACTTTAAAAACATTTGGAAAGAGAACAGTTTCTTAAAATCACATTAAGTGAAGTAAGCCAGACTCAAAGGAACATAGGCTCAGTGGTTTTCCTCATTTGTCATAATTGGTAGAAACCTTGGGCTCTCCTAGCAGAGATTTACAATAGAACAAAACCTAGATACATAAGGCCATATAGTCTGATATTAAATGTAAGGACCTCCAGGACATAGGAACAAAAGCCATATAATGAGTCCTTAATGTACTATGTTATCTCTCATCTCTTGTGCTGTCCCTTGGTTATCTCATATTGTTACAGTATTTCACCTGGTTATCTTATATATTGTATATATGTGTATTTGGTTATTTGAAGTCGGATAGGGAAGGAAGGAAATCAAGATGAGGGGCGGGGGTGGAGGGAGGGAAATGGGGACCTAGACATGAGAAAGGGTATCAATGTATGTGAAGTAATGTACCTTCTATTCGGTGAATATAATGTAACCCTTCTATTAATTACAATAAAATATATGGAAAAAAACAGTTTTGTCAGCTCTCAAGATACTTCCTTTTTGCTCAGTGTTTCCCTCCTCATTATTGGTCCCTGCATGGCTGCATCTTCAATTGTTGACAGCAGGTGACATAAAACTCCAGGGACCTCAGTCCTATCAATCTCAGAGGGTCTTGACATCTGTAGTATCAAGCACCTGACTTTTAAAAGTGTAGTTGTTCAACTGTTCTGGAAGACATCCTAACAGATGGAAAGCACAACACAAAGCTAATAGAGGAGTTACAGTTTTCTTGCAGCCTTTTTCTGCCAACTTAGAGAAAATCCTATTCCATATCTTTTAAAATTTGAATGTATGAGCTATTTCTCTTCTCATCCTTGAGAAACAGGAGAAGGGAAAGAATTAAGACTCACTCTGTTCCAAGTATATAGATTTCTAGTGTTAATGAACATTTCTAAATCACTTCAGATGAAAAGACTTCTTCCTCTCCACAGGGTAGGCCTTTGCAAGTGTAGGCAGGGCACAACTATGCTGAAGAGACTCTTATTTGGCAGTGGACTGCATTCAAAAAATCTGTGAGAAAACACAAATAGTTAAATTGTCCACGAGTATAATTCTTACTTACTGCAAAATATGATGAATGGGATAGTAGTTATCTTGAATCTTCAATGAGATTCAAATGCAGATATTCAAAGAAGTAGCATTTTTTAAAAATATACAGGATTCTGACAAAAAAACATATGATTGTTGAAAATGAAAATGGTATGGCAATGGGTTTTAGAAAATTTGCATTTAATAAAGTCAGACAGTCAGTAGTTACATTGGGATGGAAATCACACATCCAGACCTTGTGATTTACACCTAGATACGTGTGAAGACAGACAGAGGTTGGCTTGCAGATGTCTAACTGTATTTCTACAAATATTTAACAGATTTATTTATAAGACAAGAGAATATTTTCCTTCTCACCCAAGCAGTATTTTGTGTGAAGACCAAATCTGTACAATCTTGATAATATAAGAAATGTTACTAAATACCCAATTATTATAAGTGTGTCTTAGCTTTTAAAAATCTCCTAAAAAGTATTTATGTTGTGTTTATGTGATTCTTCCTAATGTTACTTTTCTCCTAATTCCATTTGAGAAAATCTTAATTTACTACATTTCAATAAATTTATCAGTTTTCAAGATTCCTGAGATTCACAGACATAGAAGCAATTTTGTGAATACCAATTCTTTCAATGAATCCCAATAAAGATTATGTAAAAATTGTGTTATAAGAGGGTTTTTTGTATTCATTATTGATTTTAATGAACATTTGAATCTTATTGATGAATTCCTCATAATTTTTTGTATAATTAAAGAATATATGCATGTGTATATATACACATAAAGAATGTTAGTACATATATGTGTGCATACATATTTATTCATATATACTTGTACTTTTTTACTTTTACTAGTCACATTTTTATAGAAAAATGAGACTATGCAAAAGTGGAGTGAGATTAAATGTCTTATACATATTGAACTCTGTTGGTTGTGCTCACAATCTCCAAACTTAACAGCAACTTAACATTCAATTTCTTTCCAGACAAATAAAGAATTATTTGTGAATTATTCAGGAGTCCCTCATCAGTGTGGGAACAGGAGGCACCTGATGAATGTTCTGTTATCCTGTCAGAAAGAAGCTAGACAACAGAGGGCATTTTATGCTTTAGCACAAAATCAGTGCCCTTTGTTCCCATTTACATTCCTTCTCCTTAATGCATTTCTCCCACCTGTTGAGGCGGCCTGCAACACAGGAAGTGGAGAGCAGGAAGTAGGTACCTCAAACAATGACTTCATTAATGCTCTGTACAATCACCACCTCATAGAAACAATATCACATATCCTTCCTGAATCTTCTTTCCTTGGGATGTTTCATCTATAGATTTTGCAGGAACTAAAGATTTAATAAAGGAATTTGGCATTTTAAATAATCACACACATACACATATTTAAATATACCACCATACTCACACATAGAGAGAGAATGACAGAGGATTAAAACATTTTAGTTCTTTAAAGGCAACTCTGTCCTAACCAAAGACTATTAATAACCACAAAACAACCAATCTTCAGAAATCCAGAGAACCTTGGGATTTAGTGTGCTTATTACCGAGAGAGATATTTCTAAGCCACTGCTGTTCACAGCTCCTGTTAAAAGCAAGGAGTTGCTTGTGTTTTATGAACCATGGAGATGGAATAGATGTGTTCACTTCTCATTATGTAGACGATTGAGTATGGAAGGTACAGTGGAAACCGTGCAAGCGACAGCCAACGCAAGAACTAACTTAGGCTAACATCACAAGAAGATCAAATGGAGCAAATTTACTACCTTTGTTTCTCTACTGTTATTGTTCCAGCTATTGTCTCACCAGATGGCTTCTGTAAAGTATTTTGTAGTTTAAAATAAGTTCTTTTACTTGCCTTTTATTTATTATACAAGCATTATTCATTTGATGCTATGTGTTAATTTCCCAAAGAGTCAAACATAGAACCACATTTTGTTCCATATATTAAAAGTTCTTTTTAAGGCATTGTAATTTTTCAATGCCAACATAAAACAAAACAGGCCAAATAAAGATAAAATTTGCTGAAAAATTTTTGAGACAAAGGTGGACTATTTTTTTCCTCCCAGGAACATAATACGGAAAAATCTCTTTATTCTCATGAATCTAGTGAGGGGATTTGATACCATCATTCCAGGAACCTCAACCTTTCAAACATATCCTATAACAATATAAAAGTAACACAGAATGGTTCAAAACCTGAGTGGACTATAAAGAAAACTTTTAATCAAAAATTAATAATGAGATGTAACAATTGTAATAAAAACAAAAAATATAGGACAAAAACATAAAACCTGTCATAGAGGAAGTGTCTCTGTTCCTACATATCAAATTTGGAAATGTGTTAATCATTAGCTGTCTCCATGCTGGAATACTGAGACAAGCAAGTTAAAAGGGGTAGAGCTCAATTTTTGTATAGAGTTTTGGAGGTTTTCACCTATAGTTGCTTTTTCTAATGGCTTTTGGACACTTAGCAAGACACCAAATCATGTCCCAGAGCAAACATTGTCAAAACCTTAGTCACTATGGGAAAAAAAAAAGTTAGTCACCTGACAGTGGGAAGGGAAGAGAGAGAGACAGAGAGAGAGAGAGAGAGAGAGAGAGAGAGAGAGAGAGAGAGAGAGAGAGAGAGAGAGAGAGAGAGAGAGAGAGAGAGAGACAGAGACAGAGAGACAGAGACAGAGAGACAGAGAGACAGAGACAGAGACAGAGAGACAGAGAGAGACAGAGAGAGGTAACATCTTAGAGTAGTTCCCTATAATGATACCACTCCAATGACTTAATTTCCTTTCTCTAGGCTCCATCTCCTGGTGACAGTGTCATGAGTTAGTGACCAAGCCTTTAGTATATAGATTGTCAGAGGAAATAAGAATCCAGATTGCAACTTGGTATTATGGCACACTCCCATGATTTCAGCTCTATGAAGGGGGAAGCAGGAAGAAAATAAGCTGGAGGCCAGCCTGGTTTACACAGTGAACTCAAGACTCTCTGTCTTAGCTGCAAGTAAAGTCCCTGGGTCAACAACAACCAAGAGATCCTGACTACAACTCAATTTCTAAATTGGTTTTGAAATCATAGCTTTACCCATGACCAATCATTTAGCTGGCTATATTTAATGAACTACACAAGCAAATAGTGTTTTTTTTAAGAATACATTTTCTTTTTTGCATTTACAATTATTTTTACTATGTATACTGTAATTTATTTACCATACATACAATGTAATTTATGTACAATGTAATTTATTCACCATATCAAGATGCAACCAACCCTAGCATTCTTATTCATGTACAGTATCAGACTATTAACCAATAACACTTACAATTATTTTTAACATACATTAGTTACTCATTGTGGCTTTTCTATACATGTAAGCAATGAGGAAAAGACGCTAGCTGCTAGTGCCATGCCTGGCACATAGTTGGCTTTCATTGAGCCTTTATTATGTAATGAATGAATGAGGGTGCCTTCACTTTTTAACATATTTTTATTGTAATCAATAGACGGGTTACATTATATTCACCAGAAAGAAGGTGCACTACTTCACAAACATTGCTCTCCTTTTTCATGTTTTTGCTCCCATTTCCCTCCCCCATCCCCTCCGGAGGGCACCTTTCAATTAAGTCTTAGGGAAAAAGAATAAGTTGCCACACCACTGTTCTAGACAATATTTAGATCAGCCACAGTAAGTTTCCAAGGGTGTTTTTTTTTTTGCTGGAAATTGCTCACATTCCTTAAATTATTGCTTTTTACTTAAAGCACACAGATGTTTCCTAAGGTCCTGCCTTTACTAACCAAGAAATTTCTTTTATTTGAGGAAAGCAGGAATAATATGAACTCATTTATGCTGTCACAAGGAACTGCTTTTGAGGGAAGAATTTAAAAATTCTTATTTTTCATCTCTTAGAACTCATTTCTAACCCCCAACAATACAGCTAGCTTAAATAAAAGAAAGAAAAGTTATAATAATAGTGTTTGCATGAAGCATATCTAAACTGTTTAAGAAGAAAAAATCAAAAGAAAACAGTAATGCATGTAAAACTGCATATTCTCTTTTATCTGTTATTTAGTGTATTTCTCAGGTATTTCTTTGATATCACTTCTGGTAAATATTTCTTTTTTATTTTATTTTAATGTATAGAGGGGTTAGAGTTATATTCACCAGATAGAAGGTGCATTACTTCTCACATGTTGAGTACTTCTGGTAAATATATCTTATTATTCATTATTTGACAATTTATTATTCATTCTCTTTCACAAGTTTGAAATTAGTAACATTTTTGTCACAATTTTACCATTAATGTGAGAAAAACAAAGACTATTTTATTTTTGTGTTAATTACTAAATATTATTGATGATCATTATTTTGTTTCTGTGTGATCTTATAATACCATTAAAGAAAATGTGAACAAAAACTTTTATATTCTATCGTGAAAAGATTGAGAAAGTTTGAATTTATTTACAAGCTTGGTAAGGAAATTTCTGTGGAAACATGAACCAAATGTTATAACTAAGCTACTTAGGTAGAATTATAATGAGCATGTTTATTTTCTCAGCACTTATTAGCCAACATTCTACATTTTTTGCCAGTCCTGGGCTTGAACTCAGGGCCTGAGCTTTCACAAGGCTAGAGCTCTACAACTTGAGCCCCAGCACCACTTCCAGCTTTTTTTTCTATGTATGTGGTGCAAAGGAATCGAACCCAGGTCTTCGTGCATGCTAGGCAAGCACTTTACCACTAGGCCAAACTCCTGGCCCACTATTTTTAACTTATATATAAAATGTGTATACGCCATATAGATCTCATTTTAACTAAAATATTAGTGAGTTACATGTCACATTTTCTACACAAGATAACTAAAAAACTGTTTTTAGTATTCCTGACTAGAGGTATACTCTAATATGTTCTACATTCAATTAGCTTTGTCAAATTTCTTATGGATAATAACACAAAATTATTGCTGAAATATTCTGAAAGTGCAGACAGAATTGTACAGAGGAACATGCATTTCCCCTCCCCCCATCATGATAATTCTCATGATTGGATATTAGAGATGAGAAGCTAAAGCTTTGTGGCAAAAATTATAGTAAAGTAGAAGCACTACATATGATAATCTAGTAGAAACAGTAAAATTACTAGGTCTCTCTGATTAAACAATTGTAAGCTTGTATCTGCTATTGGGAGGTAAATTCTGTTCCATTCAAGAACAGCAGTGCTTGGATGGATAATAAATTCTCTAGATGCAAATGAATTACCCTTATTAGGCAACTTGTTCTTTCCATTGTTTCCATTTGTTCTTTCACTTAGCAATGAATACTACAGTCAATTTGCAAAGTAATGAACAATTTTGTAATACTAATGAAAAGGAAAGAGGCATTGTTTTTTATGGAGTTTTTTTAAATAGTATCCTTTATAGTCTAGAAATATAAAGCAGATTTCCAGTTCCAAAAAATCATATAATCAGCTCTTTATAGATTTTTTTCCCTTTTTCCTTTTCTTCCTTTAAAAGTTTATTTCTAAGTTTCTGTCTCTTGTTGGGTAACATTTTATAAGAGAAGAGAATATTTGCTGTTTGCAAATGATGATAAAACATCCACACCTAGAATGGGAAGCAGCGCTCATTTGGTAGAGTGGTAACCAATGAGCAAAAGCATGAGGTACTGAGTTCAAGTCCTGATTTGGAACCAACACACACAAACACACACACACACACACACACACACACACACACACACACACACACACACTGCTCATTCTGATTGCATTCCTCAGCTAAGGCCACTGTATCATAGACAGGCACCACCGAAATTTACTGTCTCAAAATTCTGGAGGCCAGGTAATCAGAGAGCAGGGTGCAGGTTGACCAGGTGCTGGGGGGCTCTTTCCTGGCTTGCAGACTGATGCCTTCCCTCTGTGTCTTCAGATGATTTCAAGATGAAACAAGGTCTTGGGCTGTCTTCTCATATGTGCACTCATCCTCTCATGACAGCCTCCTATGATCTCATCCAAGCTTGACCATCCCTCAAAATCAGTCTCTAAATAACAGCATATTGAACTCAACATATGTATTTTTTGCCAGTCCTAGGCTTGAGTTCAGATTCTGAACCCTGTCTTTGGACTTTCTCAAGGCTAGAGCTCTACCACTTGAGCCTCAGCACCACTTCCAGCTTTTTTCTATGTATGTGGTACCGAGGGATCGAACCTGGGTCTTCATGCATGCTAGGCAAGCACTCTACCACTAGGCCAAACTCCTGGCCCCTTGGCATGTATATTTTGAAGAGTACCAACATTGAGCCTTGCAAGGAATGTTACAGTCCAAGGAAGTCCATTACCCAAAATGCATGACATTAAGCATGAAGTAGGGAGGAAGGGAAAGGGAGGAAAAGGAAAAAGAGGATCAGAAAGAAAATAAGAAGTCACTTGCTTTGTACACTAAGGTACGATCCTTCCGTCAGACACCTATCATCTCTCACCAGCATCAATGAAATGACAGGTGATAGCAGAGAAGGCGTCATTATGGGTCAAGGGTGTGGGAAGATTTAGTAAATATATATATAGTATAAATATTTAGCAAATATATATACACATTGTAACCAGATATACCATGTTAATGGCACTCATTAATATCTTAAAATATCAAAACCTTGGGCCAGGAGTTTGGCCTAGTGGTAGAGTGCTTGCCTAGCATGCACAAAGACCAGAGTTCGAGTCCTTGGTAGCACATACATAGAAAAAAGCCTGAAGTGGTGCTGAGGCTCAAATGGTAGAGCTCTAGCCTTGAGAAAAGTCCAAGGACAGTGCTCAGGCCCTGAGTTCAAGCCCAGGACAGGAAAAAAAATATCAAAACCTCCTTACAAATATTTGTAAGGTGTACACTTAGTTGTATGATCTACTATATAGATATTGGTAGAAATGATTTTTCATGTCATTGTGGTCCTTCTATTACAGCCTTAGAGGAGATAAATCCAATAGCATTCATTCAAAAAGCTGTTGCAACTTGAATTCCTTTGTTTACAACAAGAAATAACAAGAAATTCATGCTTTATGTTCACTCAAAAAATGCTAATTCTTCCATTCCATGAGGCTTTTCTTTGTTTAAGAAGTGGAAAAAATAGGACAGTGAAAATGGGCCTCAGGAAAAAAATGAGAGCAGTGTGAGTAAACAAAAGAACACACTAGCCAAGAAAAAGAACTTCCCCATGGATTAAACCCTCCTCTTTTCTAAAATGAAATTAAAGCACCTTGTCAGCTGGGATTCAGACATTTCATTTTTCAGAACATGGACATCTAAATAAGTTTCCAGGTTAGAATTCTTGGCAAAATTTATGATAAATCAAGTTACTACTTACTGATACGTTTTAATGACTTTGGCATGTCTATGTAACATTTTCTTAGAATCACAACGAAATTGCACATTTCTGGGGCTGGGAGCATAGCCTAGTGATATAGTGCTCAGCTAGCATGCACAGAGCCCTGGGTTTGAGTACCTGGTACAACACATACAGAGGAAAAACAGAAATGGTGCTGTAGCCTTGAGCAAAACGTGTCCAAGAACAGTGCCCAGGCCCTGAGTTCAAGCCCCAGGACTGGCAAAAATAAATAAGAAATTATACACTTCTTTTTAAGTTATTTTTAGTACTATTTCCACACTATTTTTTTCTGAACACAGATTGAGTCATATTCAAGTGTGGCTTTGTCACACAGATAATGTGTGGTAATGCCTCCTCTTGCTTTGCCAGTATTATAGCATTTTGGTGAATAAAATGATAGATTATATATGATTGTGAACCACTAAGTTAAAAGGAAAGAACAGGAAGGTAAAATCCCTGTCATTTGCATATTGTATGAAGAACAAGAATGGCAAAACTATAATATACATGTTGAGAGTGGAGAAAACAAGACAACTGGAAGTGATGAACTGTTTTCCTGTACATTAGTAAAGTCATCTTTTCAGATTTAAGCCCTGCACTATGGAGCACACAGCTAGACAAAGAAAATCATCTTTCCAGCTGTGATTTTTCTGTCCCTTGCAGCTGTGACCAACCTGCCCTGCCCCTGGGTGCTTTAGAGACTGGGCATTCTTGGCTCAATAACTCACTTGTTGGGAAACGTTAAAGCAATTAGCAGAGAATCTCAAAAGAGAAGACCCTGCAGAATAATGTCACTGAGGCTGTTGAATAAAACATTATCATCTTAATTTTTTCACTTACATCTTCTGTATAATATTAGCACAGCTAAAAGAATATGCTGGCTTCTACCTGCAGTGAGTTATTCTTAGTCTCTCAATTATTATTATTATTCCTCTATTTATTATCACTGTACCATGATGCTCTTATTAACAGGAGTGCTTTGGGACAATTTTTAGGAGTTTCTCTTCTATGGTAAAAATAATAATCTGTATGAAATTGGCAGGGAGACGTAATCAGTTATATGAATCCTACCTTTCCTGTTGCATACACCTACAGTTAGCTTTGCCACAAGCCAATAACATTGGGGTTCTAACTCAATGGAAGAAAAGGCGATTCATTTGTGTAGTCAGCTGGAGTGAACCAAAAACCCTAGCCTAAAAGTCTATCTTTCTGATGGTCTTTCTATCCATATCCCCATAATATCATAAAGGCTCAGAATCCAACTGGCAAAACTATAATGTGAACATATACTATTAACTATGTCATAGTTAATAGATACCAATAGTTAATTGATAGTAACAGAGCAGCCAGATTACCAGTGATAATCAGAAAGACAATTGAAAGTGTCTCTAATCTCTTGGAAGTTAACAGCTATTCCAGGGCTGGCCATGCCCCTTTCTCTGGCTTCCTGTGAACTCCCCTCATACTCACACACCTTGCATGAGGCCCTCTGCCATGATGAAACACAAGTATGAGGACCTTACCAGATCTGGTGCCCTGCTGTACAGCCCCTCTCTCTCCAAATCCATAATAAACCTCTTCTCTTTTTAAAGTATGCACTGTTGAGTACTTTATTACAGCAACAGAAACTAGACAGGAGGTCTCCTGTAAGTCAGGGATTTTTGCATTTCTAACAAGTTCCCAGCGGATGCTAATTCCTCAGGTTAGATGAATGGGCATACTTTGAGAATTTCTATTTAGTAAAGTCAAATGATTCTTTTGTTCATAAAATATTAATCTAATGATTTCCTGTTCCATTTTAAACTGTTTTAACATTAATATTCATCTGGACACATTCCTTTCCATACTGAGTACAAAATTTAAAAAAAAACCCAACCAACAAAACAAGTGATACTTCAGTGACTCTTTTCTGATGATATTACTGGTTGTTGAAATTATTCGGAGATCACACATGCTAATATTTCTCCACAGAGAGGCTGTTGGTATTTGTAGCAACACAATTCTTCTTTGTGTTCACTTTTATTGTTCCCTCCATGTACTGAAAAATTTCCTACCTCTGGCTCTTGTTCACCAAATGCTTGGAGAATTCCCTGGTCTATGTGATAACTACCCATGCCCTCCCATATTTCCAGAGACTTGTCATGAGGGTTTGCAACACTAATTGAGAACTATAAATCGATGTTATTCAAGTTTCCGGGCCATTCTTCCCCGTATTGGGGAAGGGTTTTCAAATTCCATTCTCATGTTTTATTCATAGAAAATAGTTATTCTAAACATTTTAATTAATAGAATATATTACAGAATTAACTCCCAGAGGCCATAATCAAGAAGAATATGTAGCTGACATCAGGAATTGGCTCACTCAACAAATGCATCGTTGTCTTCTTTCAAGTGTGCCTAGGGAGCCAAGCAAAGGCCACATCTGTCAGACTCCCACTGCCCCTATATGATTTAAGTCCCACCACTGACATGTCCCATCAGGGCCTACAATTAGAAAACAGACATGTATGGAGAGGAACTAAGCAGGAAAATGTTTCCTTTTATTTTTATGTATTAAGGTAATCATTTTCAGGTTGAGAGACAGAAATTGTAGTAATGGCTTCCGAATTTGCTAGCTAACTTCCTCTTCCAAACTTTCCTATCACTTTCTGTCTTAGGAGCCAGCAGATCTTTGAGAAATATAGTGAAAACTTATGCAGGCAAAAAAAACCTTTTTAAAGATGCTGTCATGTTGTTGTGATTTGGATATGGTTTGAGTTTTTCCTTAGAGTTTATGTGTTAGAAACTTGACCCACTGTGGTAATGTGAGAGATGGTGTGACTATTCAGAAATCGGCCTGACATGGAAAAAGGTTCTTAGGTCATTGGCATTATTCCCTCAGTGGGAATTCATGTATGTTGTTAGACCCCATAGAGTTCCAGACTATCTCTCTGGCTTCCTTACCATCCTGGCACCTGTTCCTCACATGTGCCCTTTCTACGATGCCTTTCAACATAATATGAAAGCTAGGACACCCTCAATGGATCCAGTGTCTTAGGCTTTGCAAGATCAGTCTTTCCAATTGTGGGATATACCTCCTCTTAGTAAAGTATCTAGCCTCTGACATTTAGTCTGAGTAATAGACAATGTCTACACAGAGTTGGATTTATAAATAGACAACAGAGTCAATCTCTTTCAACTGTGAATGGAGGAAGGTCTGTTTTATCCTTCCAGACCTTTCAGACAATTATATATTTCTAATTACAATTTCAAATGATTCTGATGGAATTGACAACTTTTAGTGCCCTGAAGTAATATTGCAGAATGTTGAAGAAAGAGCTAGAGTCCATGTCTGGATATGAGTACACCGAACAAAATCATAATAATGAATTAGTCCCAGAGAGGATCAGAACTCAGCCAGCTCCACCTGCTTGTCTCACCTAAAATGGATGCACATTCATGCATACACAGGGCCATCCTTGCCCCTACTCCATTCAGAAACAGTCAGAGAAGGAGACATTTTAAAACACTGGAAATCTTATCTAGGGACTAAAGGTTGAGGTCACATTGTGATGTCACCAGGTTTTCCTTTATAAACCCAAAACCAGAATCTAATGCTCAATTCGCCATAGCGAGGTTTAACACCAGGAAATGTCATTGAATATTCAATTCTATCATGTTTTCGGCATTTCTATTAACGTTTATTTTGACTAGTGTTCTAAACCATTCTGTTATGATAGACCTATCTCTCTGTCTCCACTTGTCCTTTCTTTCTGATTTCATATGCTTGCACCCTACAAGCACAAGGAGGCGAGCACCTCGCCCTACGCCACGAGGGGACTCTTGGATGACTAGATGGTTAAGGCTCACACGTGCTCCAATACAAACATTGCCTACCTAGAATCTCTCTAACTGCTTCTGGAACTCTCTAGATGCTTCTGCAGCGTCTTACTATGGTCATCAGGGCCCTTTTGAGTCTTCAGCTCCTCCTTGCAATTCTCTCTCTTAGTGGCCCATTCTGATGATTCCTCCTTCCTTTATGTGGCCCTTTTTTTCCCCTGAGGCTTGAACTCAGGGCCTGAGTCCTTGGGCTTTACTCAAGGTTAGAGCTCTACCACTTGAGCAACGGCACCACTTCTGGCTTTTTTTTTTACATGCATGTGGTGCCAAGGAATCAAAACCGGGTCTTTGTGTATGCTAGGCAAGCACTCTTCCACTGGGCCAAACTCCTGGCCCTGTGACTTTTTTTTTCTATTTTACTTTTCTTGCCTTGCAAAGAGACAAAATAAACAAGCAATACTCCAGTTTCTTATAACACTCACTGGTCAATATCCATGGGGGAAACCGACTCCACATTTCCTGCAGTTAGACATCCAGGTCCACGGAAAATCAAGTCCTCTCATAACCTTGGATCATTTCCAGATGACTTAAATGCTATCATCTGAAGAGTTGGGAACACACTACATTGCTCAGAGAACAGTGACTCAGAGTCCTGAGACCCCCGTCTTGCCTTTCTTGATAACAGGAGTTAGAGATAGGGGAGACTCCAGAGGTGAGCTGGACAAATTCAAGGAGAATGACAGTTATGTAAACAGTTACTAGGGGGGAAATTAGCTGTATATAACAGACATATACAAATATATCACCATTACATACATTTTATGGTATATCCAAATGTAACAAATGTATCATATATCTGTTGAGATAACAGAGATTTCAAATTAGAGGGTTAGGAAGAAGATAGATAACATATACATATAACATAGGCTTTATATTACGAGAAACAGAAAAATCAACTTGTTGTTAGACAATAATGTTTTCTCTCATCATGCATCTTTTCATAAGCAGCTCAAATCAAATCCTCCCATTATCTATACAATGTTTCCAAGAGGTGCTTTCATAGCAAACAGTTTCTCGAGGGCTATCAGTAATTTGTTAGTCTAGTGCTCCAATATTATTTGCTTACTTGATGAGGCTTAATTGTTGTCTGCCTTCTTCAGCCAACGTACTGCCGCTGTCCAGCAATCTTTCATGACTATGTCATTGCCAAAGTCATTTTATATTTCCTAGTCATAGTGTGATGAGATATCACCCTTCCTCATCCCCCTCATTTTAGCTGTACCCAGAATCCTCATAGATAATGAACCTAATAGATATTCTCCTCAAGTCTCGTAATGAGAAGGAAAAATTAAACTCTCGCATTCATGAGTTGAAATTGTTATCTGTGAATTTCCTCATCTGCCTCAGTTAATGAGGTAATTCATATGCCAATACATTCAGAACTATAAAATGCTGTGTTGATGCTGGCTATTATTTACAGTAATAATAACAACAGTAACAATCACTTCCATCATAAAAGCTTCTCCCTTTATCCTACCCAACAGAAACTCTTCGAATCATAAATATGACAAGTTATGGCTTTGTCTGCTAGAATCCAGTGATGAAGGAGCCTAATGACAGCCTCATTTTGACGGATAAATAGATTAGGACCGCTTCTATACATGAAAGTCATGTGGAAGAATGTTCAAAAGATGGGTATTTCCAAAGATTTACTTCCACCTTGAGAATTTAAACAATGAGAATATTTACTTCACATATATAAAGGAGTTAGCTGCAATGATTCATGTAAGTCAAGTCATTTCATGTGACAGACACGTGTCTGTCCTTTTTTACATTTACAGGAAGCAAAACCTTATACTATCTATAAAACTAGGCAGAGAAAATAAATAAATGAAGGTGAAAACGGAGCCAGTATTTATCTTAGAAATTTGAATTTGCTTCTGAACTTAGGCATAACTCTCTGATACTCATCAGCAAGGGTTTAGTAGAAATGACAGAAGGTTTGGGGGTGCAAGTTTGCCAAGAAAAGCAAGTGTCAGGAACACAAGGTGCCAAGGCATGGCTCAGTCACCCATCTGTAGGGAAATCCCCACAGCCAAAGCGTCTGGCCAGGGCCCATGACACCAAGCTCAGCTCAGCAAGGATCACAGACATCTTGTCTTGTTTTCCTAAAACAAACAAATGTAAGTCCTCTCTCTCTCTCTCTCTCTCTCTCTCTCTCTCTATATATATATATATATATATATATATATACATATATATATATACAGATCAGTTAACTGTTTATGAGTTACCCAAATGCTGTGTGTGTGTGTGTGTGTGTGTGTGTGTTACTCTTACTGTCATTGTTCTGATCATTGCACAGTTCATTTACTCTCTAGGAAAGTCTTTTGCAAGGAAGATGTAGAAAAGTAATGCCAAATCATATAAACACTGAAAAACAGAAATAAATAAATAAATAAATAAATAAAACATTCAAACACACTGGTTGAATCGAAAGTACCTGGTCAATACAGGAGTTATAACATTTCTATGTGTGTTTTTTTTTGTTGTTGTTGTTTGTTTCTTTTCTCTCTGGATGATATTGCTGCTTGTTTTGTCACCATTGCTTGAGCTTCAGTCTGAGTTTCCCTGAAGCTTACATTCTCTCTATCTCTGTCTCTGTCTCTCTGATTCTATTTCTTTTCTGCTTTCCTCTCTCCATCCTTCCTTTCTTCATTCCTGACTTTACATAGTTCTTAAATTCACTTTGAGAATATTTAATATGACTATGATTGTTATTGTTATTATTGGTGGTGGTAAGAGGGTTTGAAATCATAGCAAGAAATTTACCACTTTGAGGCATTTCACCAGCCTCTTTTTGCGTTATTTATTTCTTAGGATCTTGCTTTATGGCAGGGATGGAGTGGACTTTAATCCTATTTGTGCTTTATCTGTGTCTAGGATGGTAGGTATATGCTGCTGCATTCAGCCATTGGGACTCCCCTGTGGTTTGAGATGACAAGATTATGCCAGGGAGTCTAGTTAAAGAAAGATGGATTCTCTTAAGCTTTTGTCAAGGGATGGCCTCAAAACTCAGTCTCCTCTTTCAAAGTAGCTAGCATTGTAGATTTGATTCTGTATCTAAACCCTTGTAACATTTCAGATTTTATGATGCTTCAAGTATAACTGCATCTAGTTCTTTTGCAAAGAAAATGTCAGTTGCATAAAAATCACGAAATTAAAAGATGATGCAATAAGAAATAAACATAACTAAATCAGGAGAGAAAAAGTAAAAAAAGAATGGAGATTTCTCGATAAATTCATGAAGCAGCAGATTTGCAAGGAATTTTGTGGTGGTATAATTAATGAGCCATAATTTTATGTTAGTTTCTAGAAAAAAAACTATGGAGAATAAAGGTGATTAAGCATTAATGAAATTTATGCTAATAAGGTAGACATGGTAGATAGTGGTATCAGAATTAAATATTGTAGAGAAAAATTCCAAAATGACAGAAGACAAAATAACAACATGAGTTTCTCTATTACTTTAAGAAAAATGGACCTGTCGGCCTAACTACCATGCTAAAATTTGGGCTCTACTTACTTTTAAAAAGACACATAAGAACAAAACACTATCGTGATATAAACTAATCATTTATCTTTAGAGGTATTCAAAATTTTAAAGTCTTTGCTTTTTGTTTGGTTTTCATTAGAATTTATTTTCTTTAAAGAGTTGCATATGAAGAACTAGACTTCCAAAAAGAAAAAGAAAAAAAGAACTAGATTTCCATTGAAATTAAATAGATTTCCAAATATATATTTGCTAGAGTCAGAGGTTTCGGTCTGAATTCAGTGTCTTCTCCTTTGACTTTACATCTTATCTGGAAAACCTAATCCCAGCTCTAGTATGTGAACTTGAAGTAATTTCTTTCAACTTCCACTTTCTGTATATTTAACTTGATGCTTAATTGATCCAAAAAGTGTCTGACTTTTTTTCATATATGTTTTTACCATGCTGAAAAAAATCCTTTAAAATCCACTGTATTTGTGATGAAATAGTCAATAAATATGATCTATTTAGCATTTACTTTCAACATTTATTCTTCCTTGGTCTAGAAGATTGACTAGAAGACAGAAAGTTATGTTTTGAAGGAGGTCAACTGGAATAGGAGAAGGATGACAATGATGGATATGTTCTTGGTTCTTATATTATATGTACATTTATTTGTTTATGTGAAATAGGGAAGAGAAAACCAAGATGACTGGGAGGGGGTGGGGGCAGTTAAAATGGGAGAAAAACATGAGAAGGGGTATCAATGTTTGAGAAGTAATGTAATCACTACCTAACCAATGTAACTGCAATCCCTCTCTACATCACCCAAACAATAATAATAATAATAATAATAATAATAATAATAATAATAGAGTAGCATACTGGCTACTCTTCAGCCATGTGACAGTAAAGTTATTCATGCTTTTGTAGGTATAGTTTCTTTGTAGATAGAATTCTAATATAAAACTTACTTTCTTTGGGAGGAATTATAAATAAAATATTCCAATTTACTCTGATGAAATAAAAATACAGGATAGATGTAGAAAATACCCCAAAAGGAGAAAGAGGTATGGAAGCTGGTCAAACAGTTTGCTGTTTTCATTGTCAAAAGTATCTGAAATGGTATTTTACTTATTTGTTTATTTGTGGGTGGGGGGAAAAGAGTTTGAACTTTTGAGTCACACTTCCAGTTCAGGCTTTTTGTTGGTTAGTTGGACTTAATCATCTCTTGGATTTGTTTACTTGGGCTGGCTTTGAATCGCAATTTCTAGATCTTAGCCTTCTGAGTAGTGAGGATAACATGTGTGAGCCACAGGCTACAATACTAGCCTTGAACACAAAAGGTCACGGACAACATTTAGGGCCTGAGTTCAAGCCCAGAACCAGCATATAAAATAAAATGCCTTGTAATCCATATTCCAGCCTGGAAAAGTAATGGAAAAGAAATGTCATTGCTTTTCCACACAAGAAATATTTCACATCCAGAGGAAATGAGATTGAACAATACATACTCCTCTCAGGTGCTTACAATGAAAGACCTTGACTGTCTTGAAAGGGAGATATTGGTCAAAAGAAACAATAGCGTTTGAACAAGTTATCTCCTGTTTCTAGCATCTGAATTGCTTCCTGCTATTCGAATTAAACTGTCTCCAAAGAATTCGTGGCAATCTCCCCATGAATAAATAATCATTCATCAGTTTCAATGTAAAATATTGAAACAAAGGCAAAGTGGGGGGAGAAGGGAAGAAAAAAAAATGCATCCAATGTTTAAGATCCCAGCCATATTGGTTCCTAGGAACAAACAGCAAGGCTGTTTCCTAGATGACAGTTTTCTGTGAATGTGGCTTGCAGATTTGCTCTGTGAGACAGTAAATGAGAAGCTCAAATCGGACAGTATGTGGGAATTGATTGTTTAATGCCTTTTAAAGTCTCTCTGAAAATGAATTGGTCAATAAAATCCTCATTTGTTGATGAGGAAGTAGGGGAGGCAGTCAGGCCTTTAGGCAAAGACAATAGCAGATGGTGAAGGTTAACAGATCTACTCCTGGTCTTCCTTGAGAAAGATTTAAACTTGAAAGATAAAGGGATAGAAGTTCTCCGGAGTTCACTAGCTTCTCCCTGAGAGAGGGTGAGTGCTTCCCATGTCAGAGGTGTTTGTTTTCTTACTTGATGGCACTGGGGCTGCCCGTTACACCAAACATTTCCTCCTTACATCCTGCTTTCCATCAACCCCCAACATCCACCGTGGCAAAGCTTTAGCATTTTCCTACCTAGAAAGAAGATCCCGTGGTTCACATCCAGGATTATCACCTTGTGACTTCAGTCAATTTCAAGTAATACTGGAAGGAGTGAATGTCATCAAAAATCGCATTACTGGGCATTACAGTTTGTCCCACTGGTTACAAAGAAATCAGAACAACTAGCCTAGGTTCTTTTTATGCCTTAAGCTCCTGAGCATTTGAGATATCCAACTCCACTCCAACAGTTCTGTCTAAGAAAAAGCCTTAAAGGAAGCCTTCATCCAGAAAATTTTTATGCTAAGCATTTCTCCAGGAAAAAAATGAATAAATAAAACATAGTATGGAAGAGATTTAAATGTCCAACTAACTCTGATATCCCTGGATAGAAAGTCGACTGCTTGCACATTGCTCTGCTTCTTACTCTGGACTTTCCTTAAATGTTTTTTTTTAATTCCTTGGTCTTCTGTCAGAAGAAAATACTTCTTTATTTTAAAATATACACAATCTATATCTATATATGATGAATTCTGTAGAATTATTTGGTGAGGTAGAAAAGGATGCAAATATTATATGTGCTCCATTTTTTCTGTTGCTATTACTTCTCCCAACCAAGTGTTAGATTTTGTCATCTTTGTTATGTATTATAAGCTGTGTTTTTGACATAAGGGTTATTTCACTCACTAAAGGTCATAGCACTATATGCCAGACACTTCAGCATTAACTAGTATTATCTATTTATTTATTCCAAACTTAATGAAAAGAGG
Organism: Megascapheus bottae; assembly: GCF_031878675.1. Lineage (NCBI taxonomy): Eukaryota > Metazoa > Chordata > Mammalia > Rodentia > Geomyidae > Megascapheus > Megascapheus bottae. The sequence goes on from NC_143531.1 coordinate 19,681,797, forward strand.
GTCTGCCATTCTTGTCAATAACCACAAGCAGACAGCATTAGCGTTAAAACAACCAGGCATGTGTGAGGTTGCTAAAATTTGGACTACGGTCTCTGTAAACATTTTATTATAAGGAACTTAATAAACTAGATAAGGATTGGGAACAATGAAGTTATGGAAATACAGTTAGATTTGCTTATGAATTTCAATTAAAAATAGTTATCAGGATGACATCCATGAAACAAAACCATTCCACCACAAAGCTGCACGTACTTGATAGGTACTTTATGGCACTTTCTAGAATAAAGGACACTTTAAGAGGTAGATTATAAAAGTATAAGTTTACTCTATTTAGTTATATAACTCATATTAAAAGGTGCCATTATTTTTTTATCTTATTATGTTGTTTAGACATGTGTTGCCTGCCCAGAGTCACCACTAACTTAATTTTGGAATTCCTCTAAGTTTCCATATCTGCCTTCCTAGAAATAAATCTTCCTCCAGATCTTCAAAATACCTGCAGACCTAGAATCTCCCGCCTGCTGTGTTTAGAAGTGGACTATGCAGTATTCAGGTTTGGGCTCAGTGTAAATGTTTAATACATATTTGCCAGAATGCTTTTATTTTGCCAGACTTGGAGCTTGAACTCAGGGCCTGAGCACTGTCCTTGGGCATTGTCAAGGCCTAGAGCTCTACCACTTGAGCCACAGTACCACTACTGGCTTTTTCTATGTATGTAGTACTGAGGAATTGAACGGGGGTCTTCATGCATGTTAGGCAAACACTCTTACCACTAGGCCAAGCTCCAAGCCTTGCAGAATGCTTTAGGGATTAGTGATGCCCAATCCAACCAGCTTCAAGACCTGGGGAAGATGAGGCTATTCCACATGGTAAAGACTCTCTTTTTCCTATACATTCCAACAAATGTGTTAAAGAAAATGAGTTTTAATATTCTTATTTGAGCATTGTCAGCACAGTTGCCCATTATAGACAATTTCAATCAGCCTCTATCAGGAGCAATATCTTTGAATTTAAAGTATGGCATGTTTTATATAGCAAGACCAGGTCTGAGGCTCAGAAGCTTAGTGTTCAACTAATTGAGCCAGAGCCCCAGTTCGTGTATTTTTTGCTTGTCTTTCGGGGAGAATCTAGCTCTGAGCTGGACCTGGACTGGGATCTTCCTACTTCTCCCTCTCACTTAGTTGGACTCACAGATATGCTCCAACCCACTTGACCCAAGGGAGACAGCTCTTATAAGCATTTGCAATGGCTATGCCATGTAGGTTTTGTGGCTTTTTTGTTTTGTTTTGCAATTCTAAGTTTGTAATATTAACATGATTGGTTTCATTTATTTTTTTTCCCTCCAAACTATTCCTGTTTTCTGGGGTCTAGAAAGAGGCCAGTTTGGGAAAGTGACATCCAGTTATACACACCAGTTTTCAAAGCTGTATATCTATCTATTTATCCATCTATCCATCTATCTAAATTTATCCCCACCCCACAAAACAAAAAGTTTACAAAGATGGTTTTGAACATGGTAACAAATTCCTGTTATCCCAAAATCCAAGAGGTGAAAAAAGAAATGTTTTGAATTCAAGAACAGCCTGACTTACCTAACAAAACGCAAGAGCTACAGAGGTAGCTCAGCGATAGCACATTTGAGGGGCATGTACAAGGCTCAGAGACTGATCCCAAGCCAGTCTCTCTCTTCTCTCTGTCTCTCACAAACACGTACACAGACAAAAATACTTCACAGAAACCAACAACTAAGAAGGTCTTCTTGCTATTATTTCAAATCCAGTCTTGAAGGTTTATTTTTTCATAAAAATATTAGTCATGCCTTCTTAAATGTTTAATAAATTATACTTTTCTTGTTAGTATAAAGATCATTTGAATTATTCAGTTGGTGAATATTTAATACATTTAATAACATTTTGTAATATTTTATGAACATCCAAACGGAGAATCATATTTCTGAAAATATTACCTAGTTCATGAATTATGAATGTTTGTAAATTTGCACATTCAGCACTTGTTTAGAATTTAACAGATCACATTAAGATGCCACATCAACTGATATGTTGTATTTGACAAAGGTGGAAGGAGATGATGGTCAGACACCAGAGCCTGTGTCCAGTAACCATGGGCTCCAATTTTGCCTCTGATCATTACTTAAGACTTTGGTCAAGAAAGTTGAGTTCTGTATATCTTGATTGGCACACCAGTAAAATAGTAATAATGAGGCACTTCTGCTACAGGGTTGTTGGACCATTCAATAAGAAATATATGTAACAGTGCCTGGCTTTGGGTACTGGCCACAGGCAACAGGCCCTTCAATGTTTTGAATAGGGTATATTCAAAAGAAAAGGATAACTTTGTGGTCATTTACTTATCAAAAGTCCTTGACAGGAGAGCATTAAACAGTGTCAGCACAATTATGCACATGGGAGAACATAAGTGATAACTTCTTTGTGATAAGAAATGTTTATTTGGTTATTAGTTATTAAATAGCTTTACATGTGCTTAGCTTCTAATTTAGTTTATCTCATGAGAAAGTGTAATAAATTATAAAAAAAATCTTCTGTTGAGACATAATAATCTCATTGTTGTATGAGATTGGGTTTTTTTTTTTTTGATGACAGGTCAATGGTTCTGCGTTTAAGCTGTGCAAAAGCAATTTTGTTTTCTTTCTCATTAGCGTAGGTAATGTGGCACTTTTCTAACTTCTATCTCCACATTAGAGTCAGGATTATTATCTCATTAATTTTCATAGTAGCTTCAAGAAAGTCAATATTAACAGTTTCCGTAATGAGGCAGCTGTGTGAAAAGTCTTAGTAATTTTTCTGTTGTTTCAAATCAAGAGGAGGAGCAGAGAACTTTCCATTCTAGTCAAGGCAGTCATATAATTAATATTGTTACTTTACAGGTCTTATAAATTAGTATTTTCTTTCTTAAAGGTCTTATGTGTGTATGTTTCAGAGGCTATCAATAACAAATAAAAAGCCTATATGAAACATAACTTTGTTCAGAATGGAATCTGTAGTTTTGTCTTTCTTCATCGTAGGACATTTTGTTATGACTGAAATACTGTCTTGTATTTGTGTGCATCTGTCTCATCTATGTTTCTATCATTATTTGCAGTATGTTCACTGAGTGTGTGTGTGTGTGTGTGTGTGTGTGTGTGAGAGAGAGAGAGAGAGAGAGAACAGAGAGAGAGAAAAGAGAGAGAGAAAAAAGAGAGATAAGAGAGAGAGACAGAGACAGAGAGAGAAATGCAGTGGGTGTGGTGTGTGCAGGCTCTGAGACTGAGGCCTCACTTCTTTGTTTAGCCTTTTCACTCCAGGCTGGTTCTCTACTACTTGAACCACTCAAACTCTACCACATATATTTGTGCTTCTTGTTGGTTAGTTGGACATCCAAGTGTCCGAGATTCAAAACTAGAATACTGAAGAAGCAGAGAACACTGCTGTTTTCTCATCCTTATGCACTCATGAATGTGATTGCGTAGAAATAAAGGGCAAAAGCAGTCTAGAGACAAAACACAAGAAAAAGTCTTAGCACCATTTCTATTTCTCCCACCTCACCAAGATCGGAAGGAAGGGGTACACGACAACCTATCCCATTGTATGTGAGTTATTTGGGTAGAGGACACTTCATTTTATACAATCATAATATTCTACTTCTTAAAAAAGGTTTACCATAACTTTTGTTAGATAAATTATTGTTTAGTAGAGTGTATAACTTGGAGATACATCTTGATAAATTCTCATAATTTGTTTCCTCCTAGCATACTTGACTTGCAGAGCCATCAAATTATTCCTTGCTGTTTAACATAGTTAACTGAAATATGACCCAGGAAACTACCATAGAACAGGAAAATTTGCAGAAAAAATTAAATTACACAGACAATAAATATGTTTTGGCATGTGTTTATTTTATTCAGTTTTAAATGAACACTTTTAAAAAAAAAAAAGCAGGAATTGAAGAATAACCTTTCCCACTGAATCTAGAGAGATATATTAATAAATAGAGAGTAGATTCAAAACTGAAAAAATAGAAACCTTGGATTTTTACTAAGTGAGGGAAATTTTATAAGCTGTGTAACTTTAAGTAGATCCCTCACAGTGAGTGAATTTTCCTCACAATAAGGATAATTGTAATTATATGGCTGTGTTGTTTGGGGAATAACCAACTACAGTGTACAAAGAATGAGGCACAATGCTTAGCAAAAAGGATACACTTAACACTTGGTAAAATGAATATTTTCAAGTGCCTCATGTAATATCCACATATGTAAGAAGGGGTAAAGTATATATTGAATCACTAAAAAATTACTAAAAATTACCCAAATACATAAGAAGGAATCCTTTTTGCCTGATAAGACATATTCCTTTTTCCCTGTTACCAAGGCTTGGATTCAATGTTTCATGTTTGCTTTCTTGACTGGTACTCTACACTCTAAGCCATGCTTTCAGCTCGACATTTTGCTGGTTATTTTGAAGTTAGAGTCTCTCGGATTGTTTCTATCTGGGACGGCTTCAAGCTTCCATACTCTGGATTTCAGCCTTCTTAGTAGCTAGGATTACAGAAGTGCAAATCTTTGAGACCTGATTTAAAACATGCTCCTAAATGTTGCTTTCCTTTGGTATGGATGGAAAACTGGTTACAGAAATTGAGCAGGAAAGCAAGAGATGTTCAAGGATGTTAGAGATGGTGCAACAATTACACAGAACTGATGCATATCCTCCTGTATGTTACAAATAATCTCTAGGTTAGGAAGAGACCTAATATATTGTAAAATCTAAGCAAATAGTGCTTATACTGACTAGATTTGTGAGAAGACGATATTGTGTAGACATGTTCAGGATAGTCACGACATCCTACACTTTTTTTTTTTTTTTTTTTTGCCAGTCCTGGGCTTGAGCTCAAGGCATGAGCTCTGTCCTTGGATTTTCTCAAGGCTAGAGCTCTACCACTTGAGCCTCAGCACCACTTCTGGCTTTTTTCTTTGTATGTGGTACCGGGAATCAAACCCCAGTCACGTGCATGCTAGGCAAGCACTCTACCACTAGGCCCAACTCCTGGCCCCTACAACTGTTGGAAGCCAGAGTGGAATCAAACTGTACCTTGACTTGCATCAGACAATGGCTTTATTGTCTTATTGCTTTCTGGCCCTATTCTATGTAAATGACCTGAGAATTACCATATGAATGTAACACCTGGAGGTTCCCTGGGTCTGGAGGAAGGAAGAAGCGGGAGTGAAAAATAAACGCGGCAGTCTTTACCTGGACTGCGGACATCCGGACCCGGTGTGTCTGTCTCTCTTCTATTTCTTCCTAGTCCTTGCCCCCTATTTCAGGAACCCCAATCTGCGAACCCTGGTTTGCTGCCGGTTGGCCCTGGCATACAACCATCCTAAACTTAACTGTGTACTACATAATTCATGCTTGGTAGAATTTAAAGACACAAAACCTGAATATAGAAAGCCAGTGGTGCTATATTTCATACATAATTCTTTCACAACAAATCAGTAAACAGGGACAGTTGAATACTGTCTTGGGATTTCATCCTAGATGTAAACATAACATTTTAGACTTCAGATAATAATATTCTTTGTATTTTAATAATTCCCATTTGTGTTTATATTAAAAAAGTAAAATTATAAAAAGATAATAGCCCACTATATGGACTTAAGTTCTTTACAGAACTTACAAGTTGAGATATGTTAATCACAAATGAAGTTGTATTTGTGTGATTGTGCATCTGACTTTATATAGAATAAGATTAAACTTCAGACCAATTGTTGGTAAGAAATATCAAAATATTTCTTCTGAATAGCTGGAGAAAGCGTGCTAGAGGACAAGATGACCAATTGGCTATTGTACACAGGCCTTGGATTCTTTGCAGTAGAGGCCTTGGAAGCATAAAGCCTGGTAGGCAAATGGGAATAATAATCATAATCCCAATCACAGACCTCATAATACAGGGGTGATTAACTGTCACTCTCTGGGAGAAGAAAGAGATTGATGCTGTTTCAAAAAGGGGGGGGGAAATGCATTTTCCACAAATATGGCATTAACTCTATGGCCCGGGTTGAGCTTCAAGTGGAGGCTGGCAAATTGAGGAGACATAATTAACTGCTTCTCTGAGGTTTAAGCACTTACCACATGCAGAGGTGGTTGGGTTGACTAAGCATCTAATTTGATATTAGCACATTTTAGCTGCTGAATGCATATAACCTCCCTTTTGTTTCCACCCTGCGAACAACCACCTAATTAGGTTCTATCACACTACTTAGCCAACACCACTACCAATAAGACCTTTCTGTGAACCTTGGTATATATTCCCCACCTTCTCAATCACAAATTTCCATAACTCTGCTGCCTTCTGATGTCTGTATAGGGGATCACCAGTGCCTAGAGCCTGACACGACCTTTCTCCGCCTTCAGCCTGCTCGTTTTCTTTAACCATAAACTATATCAGATTTTTTAAAATCACACTTCCTGGATTATGGGCATAGCACTTCCTCTTTCACTTATGGATGCAGTCTACTCAGGAAGTAACTTTCAAGGTTAAAACTTAAGATATAGTCATATATTTATCACAAAACCCATTCTCATCTTATTTTTCTTTTTTGACCATTGATTGGGAAGGAAATGAAGAAACTGCTCTTATTTGTCATGTCTTGCAAAGATTTTCATCACATGGTCATTGTCCTGCATAATCAATTAACACTATCAGTCCCATCAAGGTGGCCAAGTAATTAGTTCAGAGTATTAGTTTTAGTCTGCACTTTAGACTTTAAAGAGCACAGAAAATAAATATCTGACTCATGAAGGGAGTGCTTAAGGTTGAGGAGAACTAATGTCATTTGGGCTGTTCATATGGATCTAAAAACTACCCAGGTAACTAAGGAAATATGAATTGTTGATTTTAGCCCTTATAGGCAGAGTTGATGCATCTAGGGGTACAGAATCCCTTCTCTGACAGATCAAGGATTAGGAGGAAGAAGAGTTGTGAAGTGTAGTAAAACAGCAATGTTATTGAAAGTGAGAGTAGCGTACAGACTTCTACAGTGAAGCTCCAGGACTTCACTGGAGTTCTCTTAGAGGGCCATTATTATAGTATGGACTTCTCCCATATCTCTTCCCATGGGCTTTGTGCTGATTGCTCATAGCTTTGTGTTTGTGCCACCTTGGTTCTTTCTCTTTCTGTCTTTCTTTCTCTTTCTTTCTTTCTTTCTTTCTTTCTTTCTTTCTTTCTTTCTTTCTTTCTTTCTTTCTTCTTTCCTTCCTTCCTTCCTTCTTTCCTTCCTTCCTTTCTTTCTTTCTTTTCTTTTCTTTTTTTCTTTTTTTGGTTGAATGGGAACACGGGGCATTGTGGGAAGAAGAAATATTTAAGCTGGACCCAAAGTACTGTGGGAAGAAGCAGCATCACGATGGACTCCATGTTCTCTGTCAGGTGTCATATCCACCATTTTTTCCTTCCTATCTACCTAACCCAGGAGGCCTAACTGTCCCTCCAATGAATCCATCTTTTGCATTGATTCAGTTCCTGTAGACAGACAGATAAGAATGAACACATGCGCAGTAGCCATTTTTAAAGATAGGTTTAAATAGTAAACTGATAAATGCACTTTATCACTTCATGGTTCCATGATGAATATTTATGCTTTAATTTCTTTATTTCAGGATAACTCAAATGGTAGAAAACCACACTTAAATCCATACCTTGAAGACCACAAGGCCCTTTTCATTTCCTTACTATAAAGGAGAAGTGAGTTGCAGCATATTTCACAATGCCTACTGTTAACACTAGAATAATGCAAATTTAAGCACTTATGTAAAGTTATATAACCCTAAAAGCAGGCCATAAAAATATGAAATACGTCTGGCTGTTGTTATTGACTGTTTTGTTCTTTTGTTTGACAAATGCAGGAAAACGAGATGTTAAGAAGTCTAATTACCTCATACAATTTTAAACATTTTCAGAGCACTACATGTTAGCTCAGTAACTCCTTCTAGTCTTGTTGCTCACAAAATGCTTTACGATTATTTCATTAATTTGCAATTCTACTGGTCAGGTTTGTAGTGAAAGGAAATATACCTGAATTATAAGCAGTGCATTTAACAAGCTGTATGACTACAACCTAGCTTAGAATATGGAGAAAAAAGGAAGAGAAAGGATGGATAAAGAGAGAACAAGCTGCGTACTCACAAAACAGCTGCTTTCAGCCTGATGTTCATCGTTTAAGTAGGAAACCATGACAGACATGGCCTGTTCTTTTGTAGTATGAGGTATTCGGCTTTCCGGATTATCCCTTTCTCACAATTTTTCTCTTCTCTTTCTCTTAGTTGCGCTTAGTCTGGTTATCAGCAGACTCACAGTAGTAAGCCTGTTTATATTCTCTACTTCATAAAAAGGGAAGGAATCATTTCTTTAAATCATGGGAACTATTTCTCTAAAAACTCGTATTGTTTTTACTTATATACATAGATGTTACACTAAAGTTAGCTAGCTATCTAAATTTCAAAACATGAATTTTTTTTTCCACTGATCAACGTTTTAGTCTTGGCAAAATATTTGATGCCATTAATGGTGAACCAGAGGCCCTTTCTCAATAATGTTAAAGACAATCAAATGAAAATCTAAGAAGGAAATTACTATAAAAAAATTAAGAGGAACTGGTCATTGATCTGGAAGTATCACTTCATTTATTCTAACCATATTTAACTATATTTTGCTTGAAAATTTTAAAAACATCTGAATCTACATCTTGTATCTTGTCCTTTGTATTTTATTCTTCTTACTGCTTATTTGTGTTTAAACTTCAAATTAATTACTTTAAAAATGAAGTCCAATGTGTCCTGATTTATTAGCACAGTGATAGAATACAGTGTCTTTTTACACATACTAAAATATAGAATATACCAGAAATTATTATCAACTGTCTTCTCCTAGTTCTTTTTTTTTTTTTGCCAGTCCTGGGCTTGAGCTCAGGACTTGAGTACTGTCCTTGGACTTTCTCAAGGCTAGCGCTCTACCACTTGAGCCTCAGCACCACTTCTGGCTTTTTGCTATGTATGTGGGGTACCGAGGAATCGAACCCGGGTCTTTGTGCATGCTAGGCAAGCACTCTACCACTAGGCCAAATTCCCAGCCCTTCCCCTAGTTCTTTAGAACTTTTTAAAGCTAATGTTGCATTTGAATTTCCACTTGTATATCTTTTACCGACTTCAGCACAAGTGATGCTGTACAGTGGCTGATAGAAAATACATAAAATTGCTGCAGCTGGAGATACTTGAGCTTGTTACTTTTTCTTTATAGCAATATTTTCCTTCATGATGAGTACAGATACAACATGTCTGCCATTATTTAATTACCTGATATTTATGCATATTGAAATTATAAGTGCTCCCATGGGCTCCTTGAGCTGACATTATGGCTCTTCTAGACCACTGGAAAGAGCTAGAGATATAATGTTTACATATTCTGAACTCCCCAACCAGAATGGTCCATGGATCAATTTTTACTGCTCCACTCCAAATTTTAAAAAAAAATTCACTCAGAAAGCTTAAAAAATCTTTCTACTTAGCTTTGAAACTCCATAGAGGTGTTTATGTGAATTTTGTGCTACAACAGAATAGCAATTCAATTTTTCTTAATGAGATTTATTTGGCTATCTAAACAGATAAATTGTAGTTGGCCCTCCCTTTACAAAATCTAGATCAAGGGTTAAAATACAAAGGAAAAAAAACACAATATAAGAACAAAATAAACAGCTAAGTTCCCACTCAAATTTTGCAGAACAAAAATAAGTATTAAATTGATGGCACTTTGTCACTCAGAGCTTAAAATTTTAAAAGAAAATGTGGATGGAGTGGTGGTCTTTTCTCTTTTCATTTATATTAACCTCAAAGGTGAGATCTCTGAGTGCCTTTCATGTGGCATTCTAATGTGAGATATATATATTCCCGCATTTGGTAGTTGATTAGGAACAAAGAAACGTATGCATATGTGCCCTCTGCTGGTCAAATGAGGATCATAGATAGTGTTTTCTAGAGACAATAGAAATTCATTCAGAAGACAGCACATTTTACAGCCATGCAGAGACATTCACAGCCATTTCACAGAAGGTGCAAACCAGATATGAATTCATTAAGAAAATGTTTTGAAAGGACTCCACAGACCTGTTCCGTATTTTGGATTCTTACAAGGCTAAATGAATTTGTTAGGGAATAGCAATGTTATATTTCACTGATCACATCCCTCTGTGAATTTGCGGTAAAACAATGAAGCTTAAGACCTCGGTTTAGCCCATCCCATTAAGATATGACAAGACAAAATAAAGCTGGTTTATATTATGATGTTGCTACAAGATTCATAAGTTTCTGAAAGTAATTATTTTTCTCTTACCCTTAAATATTAGATAAATTCACTTTTCCTACCATTATTAAAATACGGGTCTTTGTAATGGAAGTGAACTAATTAAGCACTCCACCTTGATAAGTATCATGGAAAACTATCTCAAATGTGTTTATCTAACCACAACAATTGGAAAAGAACAAGACTTAAAACAAAAAGGGGAAAGTATACAGCAAAAAGTATACAGATAAGGCTAGGTGTGTACATGCCTATAATCTTAGGTATTACAGAGACCGAGGAATGAGCTTTACAGTTTGAAGACCAGCCTGGAAAGTCATAGCGGGGAGACTCTGTCTTAAATCAAAACACAAACAAAAGGACCAGAGATATGATTCAAGTGGTAGAACACTTACACGCTTATGTCTCTGGGTTCAATCCATGAACAAACAAAACAGATAAAAATACAGGTCAGGGATATATGTCTTATGCTGCTATTAATACATTTGGTTACATACTTAATCACTCTTGTACTTGTTTTCTAAATTCAGATAGTCCCACACATATGATTGTTCTACTTCTACTGTCACTCAGAGAAACTGTTAGTAGGTACTGTTCTTTGAATGTTGAGTTTTGATCTTTTCCTGGACTAGTGATCAATAAGATTATTTCTTCTGGCACGAAGCAGCACACTTCCAAACCCTAGGATATCTCTAGAAAAACCCTTGCACTCTAACGCGGTGAGCTGTATTGACAAACCATGATGTACAGTAGGTTGAGTTTGGCAACTGTGGTTTTATAACATAGCTCCTTTCCACATATAAAAGGTTCAAACTATTGGAGAAGCATATCAGTTAGGTGTTGTTGTGCAGACTGCTCAATAGTACCAGGTACAGCATTCTTTTTTCTTTTGCCAGTCCTGGGCCTTGAACTCAGGGCCTGCGCACTGTTCTTGGGTTTTCTCAAGGCTAGAGCTCTACCACTTGAGCCACAGCACCATTTCTGGCTTTTTTCTATGTATGTGGTACCAAGGAATTGAACCCAGGTCTTCGTTCGTGCTAGGCAAGCACTCTACCACTAGCCCAGTACACAATCTTGGAAAAGGAGAGTGTCTCTAAAAATGGTCCTGTGGCTCAGTTCCATCAAAATCAAGTGATCTTCTTCCATCATAATTAAGTGATTGCATTTTCAACAACAACTTGACCACACTCTCCATCTAGTCTAGCTTTGCCTTGGTCCAAACATCCCCTGCCCTTTCTCCTCACAATTGTCTACTCACATGTAGAGTCCTGACTAAGAGAATAATAGATGGAGACAAGGAAATCAACACCGTCTACAGTGGCAGAGCTGGGCCCAAACCCCCAGCAAATTCTCAGAAAATCTTCTACTCAACAATTCAAGTAAACCTTCCCTTCCTTCAGAAATAACAGAATCGACTGGGAATGGTGCTGTACTCCCCCCCCATAATACTGGAAGCAAGTATATAGTGCATTGTACAATTCTAGTTCACCAATCTCTTTTACGTCTGTTTACATGATGTCGGTTAAAGATTGTGTTTGCTTATTGATTCTTAGTGCTTTCCTCTTGGTATTTAATGATTGGAGACATTTGACTAACAAAGTGTCTGATTCACATATTTGGATGAAGTGCCTGTGTACTTGATTAATGCAGTTACCAAGGCTTGGTTAAAGTACTTACACATAGTAGGTTTATTCCAGTTCCTTAAAACACATTTTGGCTTCTTGTTTTTTTGTTTTTGTTTTAACCTGGACTGAGAAATAAGCGTGGAAAGATTTGCAAAATATTTCTCCACCTTCAGCTTCTGTCTTACAGACTTGAATCAATCTGTTCATTATTATCCCTTTGCCTCTGGGATAGTTTAAAACAGTCCCTCCCCCACCTTCCAACCTCATTATCTTCTAGTTGGTTCACTATGATTTTTATCACTTCTTCTTTGTGTCAAAAGACTTGGATGTCATCAAAGACTTCTCTAAATAGCAAAGAATAATATATCTCAAGGATACCTAGGATCAATCGCAAAAGACGATTACTAGAATGGAAAGGAAAAAAGCAGGAAAAAAGAATGAGAATAGTAACTGATAGGGTTGAATATAATCAAACTACGTGATATGCATACATGGAAATGACACAAAGAAACACCAAACTTTGTGCAATTAATATATACCAATAAAATAATTATGAAAGAAAGACAAAATGCAAAACATAAACATGCGAAGAAAAAGATGAGAAAAATTCTTCTCTCAAGATCAGTATGCAAGGTAAGAACTCATAATTGTTTTGAATTCAATGAATGTAAATTGCTTTAAAGACATAACTGCAATAAGTGTAGCAAGAAAAATTTCAGTGGATAAAGTTAATCTTCCCAATAAGTGTGCATTTTTAGTAGTTACAATTAAACATAAAAATCTTCTCTTTGATTTTTCCTGATATTTATAGAGAGCAGTAAAAATAAAATGTTTAAATATGTTAAGTAAAATATTCATTTGTTTTATACACAGTAATGACATTATTAGTAAAATGGAAGTAAGATGGAACATTTATCATAACTAAACCCCAAGCATAATCTAAGCATCAATTCTCACACTGACCAAGAACTCTAATAAATGGTAGAAATGAAAAACTATACATTTATGAAATAACCATATGTAGGTTAAGAATCCTCTGCTGTGACTGTCAGGGAAGACAACACAAAGACATTACAAATCCCTTCAGAGAACTAAAACAAAAGTGCTTATTTCCTTTTAAATTGAGATTTATTAATATGCTAATATTTGACTAATATCAGATGAGTAAAACCTATAATTTTCATAGCACGTAAGGCAATAAGACCTATTTTTAGATGCATAGGAAGTATTCATATATTACGTTAAAAGAAAGGGAATGGTTCTTTAATTTCGTGTTCGGCTATTTTGCCAAATTGGGTATTTTGGAATAATAGGTCATGCTTTTTCAAGTTTCTAGTAAAAGCCTCTTTGGCAATGAAAGTTTTTCTGATTGACTTATGCAATTTCTCACTTTCAGAATTTCTATTTTCTCCTGAGAACCTATCACTGTTTTACATACATTCTATCAAATTTACTTTCTTATGTACCTTCATTAACTAGTTCATACCCAAAAACTTAAGTCAAAATGAGGGTAATATTTTGTAACTATTTTATTAACTACCTGATCTCCAGGACTTGTCACGCCATATCACCTAGTTTATCTGTCAAATTGTCAAAAGAACAAAAAGGAAATACATGAGTTCTTGTTTCTTTGTATTTTAATGCATGTGAATTAGCTAGGCACTTTGTGAGACCTTGACAAAAAATGCTAGTGTAACTTCGGTTTACTGAGAGGAAGTCAGTAACTTCCACCATGTTCAACAGGTTTGATATAGAAACCCAAAATGCTACAAATACCAGTGCCAAAGATTTTTTTATTTAACTTTGAAATGGAGTGTCGAAAGTCTGAAGCATTTGGAAAAGGACTGAAGGAAGATTAACCAGGCAGGAGACTTACTTTCAGAATAGTGGCATAGCACTTGCAGAAACTCTTGAGTTCAAATCCAAGTGAAACATGCACACCATACAAATTATTATCAGGCTGGGTGGCATGTGCCAGGGCAAAACAGCTCCCCTGATGTTAGCTGGAAAGTAAAAGAGGAGAATAAGGATAAGAGTTCCAATATCCCTTCCAGAACCTGCTGCCAGGGACCTAACTTCCATACTCAGCTTCACTTCTGAAAGCTTCTGCAGCCTTCCTATAAGTGCTAAAAGCTAGTGACAAAAATCTTCAACACGCAGAAACTGTAGCAAAAAACATAGAATTCATCTTATCCATTAGATCTTTAGACAATATCTATACGTTTATTTAAATAAAAATTTTTTTGGGGGGAGAAACTTGAAGACAGGGTGTTGCTACTTGATGCTGATCTTGACCTTGCTATCTTCCTGCTTCCTGAGAAATGAGCTTTCAGGTCTGCACTCAGCTACCATTCTTCTCTCTGGAAAAAGAAAGATTGTGGCTACTGATTGAAACTGAAGTTTACTCTTAGACTTAAAGGAATAATAAGTGCAGGTTGACCTGTGATTACCCATTTCGTCTTGAGTTTTAGAGTAACTGAAAGCAATTTCCCTTGAACTTTCCAGTGACCTTTACAAGGTTAGGCATTGTCAAGTGCTGTCTACCTCCTGGAAGACTGGATGGATTTCCACATCGTCCACATAATTGGCATTCCTTCCAATAACCTTTCCAGAGGCACAAGGTCAAGTGGAATAGAGACCCACAAACCAGACATTCAGAACGCTTTCTCAGACACGAAGCCTTTTCCTTTTCCACTCTTGTTTCTTTGCTTGTCATTGTTTATCATAAAAGGAAGTTTTGCCTATATTTATGTCAATCTAACTCCTTTCATAAATATGGAGGTAAATCAAAATGAATTCAAATATGGCATTTATTTCTTAGGCTGTATCGAATGATTATAAATAGGATGATTTAAGAAAACATCATTTGTTAGTCTGAAGAAATTAAAGTGTATTTATTTATTCTCTTAAGTAGTTACTGAATGTAATTTGTCCAAGTTGTATGAAATTCACAAGGCTGGCAGAATACCACCCTCTTGGTGGTTTTGTATCTAGTGGAATATACCATTGTAATTTCATTGGAAAGATTTGGAAGTCATTTTTTTCGACTTGAAATCTGAGGCATTAGGAGTGTTGAATTGCCCCTGCTCAGGCCCAGTGTGTTTTGCCATCTGGCCCATTGCTAATGGCTGAAAGTGTCTGCTTCTTTAGAAAAAGGAAGACAAAAGTGATAAATGCTTTTGAACACACCCTTGTGTCTATTTACGCATCAAGTTCTGACTAAGCTACAGTTCCTCAACCCTTCCTCCACATTCTATTTCCCTCCCTTCAACTAACCCGACAAGGAGAAAAGAAAAAACAATCTTCCATCTACCACATTACTATTATAATCTCAGTGTGGTGCCATTAAATGGTCCCCTTTCTGAGTGGGTCTAATTAGGCAATATACGGTGCTTTCTATTGATTTTTTTTAAACTCACTGCAGAGTTCCATATACATAGGCTTGTATAATTTATCATGTGAAGGTCACCCTTTCCACCCTTATTGTTCTGCTGTTTAAATTGTTATTCTAAGTGGAATTCCATGTAATTAACTGGTTTGGTCACAATTTCAAGCACTTCAGGCAGACAAAGAGAAAATTGACAAGTGCCCGCGTTGGTGAATTGGTTTACATTCAGAAGCGCCGCTCTTCCTTCCCCTGGTCCACCAGATGTCAGCCTAAATTGAAGAATAGAGAAGAAACCGCATATATCCTACATTTACTGTGTCCAGTGCCAGATGGAGTTTTACACAACCTCGACAGGAAGCATGCACCAACAGGGGTTGAAAATTCAGTACCAGATAAGGCACAAGTGTGACACGACAAGCACAGTAGCATTTTCTTTTTCAATTACGGAACTTCATCATATCAGAGGCCACGGATAGCTTCGTTTATAAAGACTGATTCTGCTAATTTGAGCAGTTCAAAAGTCAGCAGGAAAGCCCTGCCCACACCCTGCCCAGTTAATTGTAGATGACTTGAGTTTTACACGTTCTGTGGGAAAGGCAAATAAATGGCTGGGCAGAGGTAAAGCATTTTTATGTTTCCTGTTGCTTGACCATTGACTTCTATGCCTATCACTTACTGTCATGTCCTTTTCCATTTCAATGAGCAGGGTTTAGATTTTATTTATTTATTTTTACTTTTGGCTTTTGGCCGACTTCAAGTAAATGCAAATGTTAAACTGTCTTGAAAAAGGGTTGTCACTTCTAATTCCACAAAAGGAGAACAACCGCAATAAAATGTTAAAAGATTTCTGTCCAAATGTCACCACTGGCTTCATACTGGGATATTACAGATGTTGCATCGTAAGACTGAATTAGATGTATTTCAGACTAATGGAACAGAAGTAGCCTGTTACATTTCCATTAACATATGCAACATTAAACATGTAGGAAAACTCCATTAACACATCCATTAAGAAAAGCAGTCAGAAATACAATTAGAGTGATTTTACTTATCTTTTGAGTTTAACACAGGGGAATGAGTATTATATTAAACTGTAACAGATGAGTGCATTTGAAAGACTGTGGTGTGTGTGTGTGTGTGTGTGTGTGTATGTGTGTAGCACTTATGCCTATGTGCATGAGGGAAAGTGGAAGGGAGGAAAAGAGAGAGAGAGAGAAAGAGAGATAGGCAAAATGCACATCTTACTTGGATAGATTATTTAGCATTCACTTTTGATTCAGCTGATTCTCACTGCTGATGTATCAGTGAAACAAGGTTTTCCTACCCCTGTCTCTTCAGTTTACCCTTGAAATTTTAGCTCTGACATTTATTTGAACATCACCAGCTAAGCTCTTATCTTTTATTCACCCTACAGAGCTATACAACCCAAATTCCCCTTGAAGTCAATGATAATAATGATAGTAAAACCTCACATTTTGCTTATTATCTTGAGAATAAAAAGGCTTAAAATACACTACAGACATGATCATATTAACCTTATCAGACAGTCCCTTTCAACACAGGAAACATGAATTTCAAAAGATTTAGAAGTCATTCCATGACTGCATTGTGTATGGATAGCAGAATCAAATCAGATTCCATATGATGTCGATAATGGCTTCTGACATCTTCAAGTAAGATAAGAAAGGGGGATAAAATAAAACACTGTCCCTTTATTCAATGTTACTTGATCTTATTTAATAAGATGTTTTCTTACAGTGACTTTGAAAAAAAATGAAATCTGAAGAATGAGGTTTAATTATATCCTATATTGGATATTTTGAATCTCAAACATTAGAACTACATTATTCCTTTTGAGAAAATATTGTGATAGACTAGTAATTTGTTCATCTCGCACAATACAACTTTGTATTTTGTACTATCCCAAAAATTAATAATCAAATTTGGAAATGTTAATATATATAAAAGGGGTAGAATATTCTTACTTTGTAACCAATGTGAACCATAATTTAAATGGAAGTGAATTGATAGAGCTAATATTTATCAATTTCTAGTAAGTGACAAAGAAAATGGAAATGTCCAATCCAAGCTTATTTAAATTATCCAAGTATTTAGTAGGAGAAATAGTGTGCCCTGTTTCCATTGGTGTGATTAGAGATTGACTCTGAACATATGTTTTTCAGACATATAAATGACACAACACATCATCCATAATTTGTTTAAATATTTGTCTATTCTTTGTTATTCCTATCCAAAGTACCCTGTAGATTCCACCCTCTCTTGAACTATAAGACTCAATTCAAAGAGAAAAATCAAAACGAAAATCTCCTGAGCAAGTAGATATTACAAAATAGAGAATAACATTGTTAGAGTCCTTCTGAACCCCAAATCATTGTTTAGGTCCAAAATAGCTGTGGAGATTTCCCCAGGGAAATCTATTAAATCTGTGGAGATCTGTTAACCCAGATCTGCACACAGCCTTTATGCAAATGAGCATAGAGCACTGTCCTTGCCATGCAGCCCAGAGTCAGTACAAGTCTGCAGCACTGAAAGAACAGTGTGATTTCCCTCCAAATCAATATGACGTAACAATCAATTCCCTTCTGTTGATTCTCTCAGCCAAACAGAATACTTTCCGAAGTGTCTTTCTGCCCCCTTGCTCTCTGCTCACCCTCCTTCCCACAGCAAACTTTTTAATATATGACTCACAACTACCTTTCCCCTTTTCCAGGCTGGATGGTGTTCAGTAGACATCTGTGGTCAGGGCCCTTGGGAAGGATCCATGGGAGGAAATCCCTGTGGGACTCCTATCCGGTAATCACTGCGCAAAGCTGGCTATAGAAAAAGTGTTAAGAGAGAATGCTGAGCAAAGGAAGCACACTCCAGTCTTTCCTGGAAGCAAAGCCTGTGCTGGAAAACCTAGCAAGGCAGTTCCAAGGCTTGGTTAGGACATCTCCATGTGGTTAGTTAAAAGCCATTTTTTTGCTGGGTATCAAAGATACACACATGTAAAAATATACAGGGTGAAGCAAGAGTTACTTTCTTTTTTCTTTCTTTTATTTGTTTTTTTTTTGATGTAAAGATGGTCTCAGGAGAATCTTCATTACCAAACTATATGAAATAGCCTTATATTGGCCAGTTATTTGCTTTTTTCCTTGAAGTTATTTAGCATTGATTTATTCAAAGTCCTAACACTTTGTCTTTTTCACTGTTCTTCTTGAAAATGCTACAGGGAAATCTAAAGGCAGCGCTTAATGAACCATTCATTCTCCCAAGGCCTACACCTATATGTGATATAACCGACTAATAAACATGGTTGGTTGCTCTTGTTCATCTGCCTTTTGTTTCACACAGTAGTAGAAAATCTTCTTTTCCCTCACCTGCAGCTGTCATGTACATGGACGTACGTGAACCCCATGTACCTTTGCGTCCCATGTCCCATGATGCCATAGACTCTATCATGTGCCAGCATGCCTCATCTTCTAGTGTCACGTCTTCTCTCTCCTCCCTATCCTTACCTCTCTCACTCATTTCATCTTCTTCATCGTCCTTGTAGGTTTCATTAGCTAGGGCTTTTGGATCATGCCCTCTTCCTCAGGATGAATGAGATCCAGCTTTTTCCCTACTCTCTAAAGAGTATGGAAAGTACCATTCTCTCCTCCATGTCTGATAATTACTCACTGATAATTTATCCCCTCACTGGCAAGTGAGCTCTTGTTAAGTACCAGAAGCCATGTTATTGCAACAAGTTTTACATATCTAGAGAAAAAATAATAATATGATGTCACAAGCATGTTAAAGTTCTAAAAATGTTTAGTATTTCTAAATATCACAGACTAGGTTCCAATCTTTGGCACAATTACAAGTTTTGTTTATGTAATATGTCTTAATTATCATTATATATATTTATATCTTTCTGCTTATGAGACAGCTTAGTTTTAGAATTACATTATAAGCTAATATCAGAAAGACAAATATCATATGCTGTTATACATATTTGAAATATATCTACCATAATAATCATGATGATGATGATTTGAAATATATCTACTATAATGATGATGATGATGATGATGATGATGATGATGATGATGATGATATGACCTGGTCATAACAGAGGATTATTGGGGGGGTAGTTGGTAGGAGAAAGGGAAAAAAGTAGGGGAAAAGTATAGATAGATACATAGATAGATAGAAACATACTGCACATATACATCTAGTGATAAAACAGCACAATGAAGATGATCAAATAATATTAAAAAGGAGAAAGGAGGACAAAAAGCAAATAATAAAGAGCAATGCAGATGGGGTGAATTAGTTAAAGTGCATTAGATACAACTTATAAATATCACCATTAACCCTCTTTATATAACTGATTTATACCAGTAAGAAATTTTTAAAGCTTTTTTTCATATATTTTTATTATAATTAATAGAAGGGTTACATTATATTCACCCGATAGACAGTGCATTATTTCACAAACATCGATACCATTTCTCATGTCTTGGTCCCCATTTCCCTCCCTCCACCCAGCCCCTCATCTTGTTTTCCCCCCTTCCCTATCCTATTTCAAATAACCATATATAAAATATATCAGATAACAAGATACAATACTGTAACAATATGAGATAACCAAGGGACAGCAAAAGAGATGAGAGATAACATAGTATATTAAGGACAACAATCACTCATGATATGCTTTTGTTTCTATATCCTGGAGGTCTTTTCATTTAGTGTCATCCTATATGGCCTCATGTATCTAGGTTTTGCTCTATTGTAAATCTCTTCTAGGAGAGAGAAATTTTAACATATTAACCAAACATTACACTTTTCAAAATATGCTGTTAAAACCATCAGGTGGACATAAATCAACATATGCTTTTAATCTAGAAGAAAGGATCTATTATATATTTTTGTTTAAAAAAAGAAGAATTACTGACATAGGAATTTTAAATAGAACTGTTGTTTCTATGCCTATCATTAGAAATTAATGAAACAATTTATTTGGAAGGGATTCACATGCTTTGTACTACTAAAAGTGCTGTGTAGAGGCTTAAGGTAAAAATGATATAAGAAAATAAAATGTATTCAAATTAAATAAGCAACCTTCAGATCACAGAGAAAGAACCTATCCGTTGAAAATTATCTAGCTTCTGTGTTTTTCTCCCATTTAAAGGGTAAAAAGCATTGAAATTGAATAAATAATGCTAATTAATATTTAATGAATGATTGACCAAGTGCCAGATGTGAACCTGCCATGACCAAAACCAAGGAAATATGTTTCAACAGTTTCACATCCAATTTCTTTTGGGAATCATTTTTGTAATAGGCTGTTAAAATATTCTGAGTTTCCATGATCAGGCATTAATTCTTCTTCTGTAGTTGGATGAGAAATCGAATTGTTGAATTTTTTAAATCACTGAACCATTCTTTCCAGACACCATTTCTTTACATTAACTTATTGCATATTCTTGAGGGGAAAGAAAAGACTATGGCAGGTAATAGTAGGTGGAGTTGCCGGGGAAAGCATGCTATGAGAAGAAAAATTTATTAGAAAATAGTCTCTGGATAAATAACTGAGAGGGAAGAGAGGTATTTGATTCCATTTAGTGTCCTGGAACCGAATACACTGGATGACTGAATTATGGGAAGGAAGAATGGAGAAAAGTTGTGGAAATGAAAAGGACTGAATGGCTGGGTTCAAGTGCAAACACTACAGAATGCTGAACCTAGGAGAAGCTCCAGTGTCAAACAGCTAAAAAAGATACCTTTAAACATGAGTTGTAAATGTGCTGTTGAACCTAGTGGTATTGTGTCTAAGTAGTCTAAGTAAATCTTCCTTAATTGTGTAACTTTTGTTGTCATCTTTAATTAGATCTACTTCATATAGGAATCGTGCATAAATGATGTCATTTTCTTTGGTAACTTTTTTGTATTCTTTTTAAAATTTGTATATAGTGTATAAAGTGAGTTCTAATATGACATTTCCATGCATGCACTAAAAGCAATTTGGTCCTATCATTCTCGCTATTCAAATAAATATCAGCTTCAGATCAATAAATTTTACATAGCATAGCATAGGTGTAAATAAAACTCTTAGGACCAGTATTTGACCAATTGGATAGAAACCCTAGAAAATAATCTCTTTTTTTTGAGAACTAAAAGAAAATAGCAGAATTCTGATGGCTCATACTGAATCTCAGCTGCTCGGAAGAATTCCTGCTCAAGAATCTGAGAATCTTAGTTCAAAGTTAGTTCATGGAAGAAAAGTCTCTGAGACTCTGCAATTAACCAGTAAAGAGCTGTAAGTCCAAAGCATATGGCTAAATGGTAGAGAAACTGCCTATCAAGCTGAGTCCCTGAGTTCAATCCCTTGCACCACCACCAAAAGCTGGAAGTGGAGCTGTGGCTCAAGTAGTTGCATGCTAGCCATGAGGAAGCTAAAGGACAGTGCCCAGGCTCTGAGTTCAAGCAGCAGTCCTGACACCAAAGAGGGGAATAAAAGAAAGGTAAATACTTTTATTAATGTATAAAGTAATTTTTTTCATGTTTTTTGAAAGAACGGATGAAATTTTACTTATACACCACAGAATATATTCATTATTTAGTCATATAACCAACTGCAACACAGGACCTGCTGTGTTCTCCTAAAACCTTTGTACCATTTAGCTGCTATTTGAAAAATTAGAATTTCAAGGTGAAAATTTCTGTCTTTAGTCTACTTTCAAATATTTCCTTTTAAAACAATGCTTTACTAGCTTTCAAATAAAAACACTTAAGCTCGTATTATTAAAAATCTAGTTCATGTAATCATAGACTCAAAGGGAAATTGGCAAGAAATAATTTACTTAAAATTAATAAGTTGGGACCAAATTCCAACTCCAGTCTCCCTTTCTCCATTTTCCCTTTTTTATTCTCTTCCCTTTTACTTAAAAAATAACTAATTTTATATATTATATGTCATTAATTTTGTTATTTTAATTGCTACATATCTGAAGGAAACAGTGGATTTCCAAAATGTTCTACTTTATTTTGCATCCTTAGAAGAGCAGTGTTTTTCTAATTTGTTTAGAGCTTTTTTAACCTTGTGTGCAAGCTTAATAGATAAACCAGATAAAAATGGAGCTAATCTATTTGATGCTGCCTCCACTTTGACCTTCTGCAAGTGGCTTCTGACCTTGGAACATAGTTTGAAAAATACCCATTTAGCCATTTCAATATACTTAATGACATTTCTTATTTTTCCTATTTTATATAATTTGTTGGTCCTGACACTACAAGCAAGAAACAAATTGCTCATTTTCAGTGATACATGGACTTGAGATTCCTTCAGAATAGATTTAGCAAATTACTTCTGGTGAGGTAAATTGGACTTTGATGGCTTGAAAGAGGAAATTCAGAAAGGAAAAAAAAACCAACAACTATGTCTCCTTTATTTTTTTCTGCTAGGTTTGGGTCATTTTGTATGGTTTGGGTATTTTGAGATATTTTCTTGTTTTTATGCTAGCAAGATTTTCAGAACTGCATTTTTTGTCCCTCTCTATTACTCCGGCCTTCTTTGCTATTAACCTCATAAATCATCTCCAGTTCTACCTTCATCCAAGTGCATATGACTTCAAAACTCATTTTGGGGAAATAGCCCAAGTCTATACACAGGTAATTACATCAGAGCAAGGTGCATGGACTCTGTTTGTTGATTCAGTTACAGAAATGAAGAGGAATTCACACCACCAAAAGGACACATTTCTGTAGAAGCTGGAGGGTATAAGGACTGACCTCTGCTCAGTAACTGGGATGCTAGTACATTAAGAGATCATACAAAGACCTCTATGATAAGATGATAAGAGATTCATAAGCTACTGAATGCTGGTTTCTTTAAAAGAACTTTATCATTTACACATTCAGGGACTAAGTGCCCTTTATAGAACGTAGTAGAGGCCAGGGAATTGCAAATGACATTAGCTGCTACCCATCTGTGCTATGGTTTAGTCATAAATCAAATCACTCAATTCAGAATGTATACATTCAGAGAGGTCCGAGTCAGTCTGCCTTCCCATTATTCCTCCTTCACCCAACCCCACCAACAGAACGCTGCTTTGAACAATATCCTCCAGGCTGTATCTACTTGTCTTCTGATGTCTAGCTTTTGTTCATGAATATTCCTCATTACTTCATCCCATGATCTTTCGACATAATGACTGTGGTACATAACAAAACTCCCATATGGGAGATGCTAAATTCTCATAGTTGAATAGATTGTATGACCATTTGGGTTTTCAATGGCCCACAAAGTCTTACGTGCTGAAGTCTTAGTTGACAGCCTGTATCATTATTGGGAAGTGATGGACCTTCAGGAGGTGGGGTCAAGTGGAAAAAAGTCCAATCTTTGGGTATGTGCTCTTAAAGAGGATATTGGTATGGTGGGAATTTAGAAACTGCTTTTGATAAAGAAAAACAAAAAACAAAACCACTGAGTCCTTACATACACATGCCCGTTAAACTGAATCACAGCAAAAGCTTGACATTTTGGCTTCCATTTACATCCATCTCCTTTACTCTAGGTTTCTCTCTTCTGCTATCACTTCCTATTCCAGGGAAGGCAGGGCTAATCAATAACATCTTCATGACAAAAACTGAAACTACCCTCAACAGAAGGAAGAGCGGAGCAGGGCTGGATATCATAAAATAGCACAGGGCCAGTCTGTGTGTGTTAACTTTCCACCACTGCAATACCTTAGCTAATGAAAAGGGAAAGATTTATTGTGTCTCACCATTTGAGAGGTTTTAGCCCATAATCAGCCATGTGGCCTTGGACTGATAGGAGCACAAAATGTCACAGCAGACCCTTGGCGGAGAAGGTTGATTATCATATGGCCACAAGAAAGAAAAAGAGAATGAGAGGAAGGAGCAGGAAGCCCAATGTAAGTGAAGTGGTAGACCAGAAACCCAACCTGATACGTAGTTCAAGCCTCTCGCCTCTCTCTGCACAACAGAAGAGAGGTAAGTAATCATGAGAAGCAGAGAAATATTTATTATGCAGCACTGGTAAATATGACAAGTGGCAAAGTAAGCATTTCAGCTGGTCAAAGTATCGCAAAGTTCTAGTTGTGCAAAATTTCAGGAACTCCTGCTACTGCCAGCATCAGCTGAACAGATCAACCTGGTTCCCAGGTGTGGAGGTCCTTCTGTGGGTGTAGCCTGTCCTGGGAGGCTTTCCTCCGAGAAATGCTTTCTTCTCTTGTCCATCTGCACATCTTACAAACGCTATAACAAAGTTTGTAACAATCTTGCTTGACATATTTGCACATTGTATGTACTTGTCAAGCACATTCTTGATGAAACATGACCATAATTACAACCTATTTGTCAATTCTGAACTATGAAGTCCTGGACTAATTTCAAGACTCAAAATCACATTATCTTATATAAGAATAAGAATGAGCTTTCACAGGAAGTACTCTCCACAAGAGACCTTAGTAAATTTCCAAATATTTTTGTAAACATTAGTAGAAAACTTTATTTAATTAGAAAACAAAATCTAAAATAAATTACCTCCATTTTGCTATTCTAGGTTCAAATATATCTTCTATTCTCCCTCTTTCCTGGTTTTCATTGAATGGATAAAAAGAAATCCATCTCTGGGTACACAGAGAAAAGGCAAAATGTCATGAATTAGAAAAAAAAAGAAATTTCTACAGAGAAGGGAATGTGATAGGTGCTAATAAATTGCAAAAGGTCAATATGATTTTGAATTTCTTTATAGCCACACAAGAAGTTAGCTGCATCATGGAGTGAGTGCTAACATTACCAGAAGAAAATGATTTTGAATTGAGAATTTGAAATCAATCCCCTCAGTCAAACATGGAAACCAGATTAAGACTTTTAATAATGCAGAGAGCAAAGAATTATTATGTTTTCATTAAAACTAGGAACATAAGACAGAAGAAAGCATTTATTTATTTCAGAAAGATAGAGAGGGATTCCCACCATAAAAATAAACAGTGTCGCTGGCTCCCAGTGGTACACCAGCAGCGTAGAGGGCAATAGAAATAGACTGGAGCCAGACAAGCTGAAGAGAGATATTAAAAAAAGTGAAATCAATGGAATGACTCATGAGTGTGATCATTTAGGAGATTTAGAGAATTAACAAAGGACTAGGGATTGAATTAGTGGTTAGTACAGAGGAAACTAAGAAAACAAACACAAACAAGAGGATTATTAACTCTGGAGAAAAGTCATCTGTGATCAAAATTTGCATAATCATTGTGATATAAACATGTAGTATTAATTTAATCAAACAAATCATCTAGCTACACTAGTTAAGTCTGGCTGTGGGGAGTGCATGTCGGCAGAGTTTAGGTCAGAAGTATAAACAGCTCATCATGATAGCAACTGAATACTAAATTGCCTATGGCTGAAATAGCAAGAAATAAGTATATAAATATACACTTAAGAATCATTTACTTCTCTTTTAAAACTCTATATGCGCTGTCATATTTAAAAAATGGAAAGGATTCAGGCACAAATGACTCACACCTGTAATCCTAGCTGCTCAAGTGGCAGAAATCTGAGGATTACAATTTGGAATCAGGCATAGCAGACAAAAAGAGAACCTTACCTCCAATTAACCAGTAAAACCAAAAACAAAAAAGCCAGAAACAGAGATGTGACTCAAGGGGTAGAGTGCCAGCTGTGAGTGAAAGATCTAACTACAGCACAGGCCCTGAATTCAAGTTCCATTACCAGCGCACACATACACAAAACCCCACAAAATACAAGAAGACCTGGGATGTTTCCTATACAACCAAGTGAGGGAAACCAGAGTTTAGGATAATCTTCTCTTTGGGAAAAAATTTCAAGTGAAAAACAAAAGAAGCAAATAATACTCCTCTGGCTTAGAGTGGTATTCAAATAACAAAATAATTTTCTCCTCGAGTACCTTAGGTGGTCAAGATCCTCTTGTTTGGGTAACAGAGAAGTCTGCAGGGATTCATTCCTGCCAGTCCATTTTGCAACCAAATGAACATATCTTCCAAGCCAAAGGGGAAAAATAATTAAAAAAAAAAACAAAATAAAAACAACCCTAAGATACCACCTTATCCCAACAAGAATGGCCAAGATTTTGAATTCAGACAATGACAAATGCTGGTGGGGTGGTGGAGAAAAAGGAACCCTACTGCACTGCTGGTGGGATTGTAAGCTAGTTCAGCCACTCTGGAAAGCAGTGTGGAGGTTTCTTAAAGAAGTGAAAATTGACCTTCCCTATGATCCCGCCATACCACTCCTGGGCATCTACCCTGAACATCATAACCCAGGATATGATAAGGCCACCTGCTCAGCTATGTTCATCTCTGCACTATTCACAATAGCCAGGCGATGGAAACAATCCAGATGCCCTACTGCATATGAATGGATACAGAAAAAATTATATATATATATATATACACAATGGAACAATGGAATTCTACATAGCCAACAGACAAGATAAAATAATGGCATTTGCAGGAAAGTGGATGAATCTAGAGTGAATCATATTGAGTGAGACAAGTCAAGAGCAAAGGAACAAAAGGCTCATGGTGTCCTTAATATGTGGCTATTAGATCCAAACACTACAAGAGCGAGGACTCAATATTTGCATACCCAGTGCTATGCACATAGTATTGGAAATATAAACACAACTACATAGACATAAAAAACCATTAATCTATAGACATAAGGTTTTATTACATAGATTAATATGTATCTATGACTTACAAACCTTCAGCCTAATTTTAATTATGTTCTAAAATCTAAGTGCCAGTGATTGCATATAAAGAGTCCCTTCTTGAATACTTGTTTGTTAAATATGTCATTTGACATATGATGTAAAAATCAATGTTAATAAATTCTTTAATAAAAAGAACTGTGTAGGGTAATCAAATCAACATAGACATTGGTATGGCAAAATATAGCAACAAACATAGAACAAAAAGAATTCACATTCAAGTCAGTGTCTGTTATTGTTGTTGTCGTCGTTGTTGGTGGTGGTGGTGGGGGGGGTATGTAGTGTGTGTGTGAGTGTGTGTGTATGTTTGTGTGTGTGTGTGTGTGTGTGTGTGTGTGTTTTACCGGTACTAGGGTTTGAACTCAAGGCCTAGGCAGTGTCCCCGAGTCTCTTTGTGCTCAGGGTTAATGCTTTACTATTGGAACCAAAACACTCCTGACTTTTTCTGAGTAGTTATTTGGAGGTAAGTGCCTCATGAGCTTTTCTGGCCAACCTTGTTTCAAACCATGATCTTCTGATCTCAGCCTCTTCCTCAGCGAATATTACAGGCATGACCTACGGTCCCTGGCCAGGTTAGTGTCTTTTCCCCAATCAATGCTATTACAAGGAAGGATGAAGGATAACACTGTCATGACTGGAAAGTAATTGGTACATTCTTGATACTATTTGGGACTGTCAACTAGGAGTCTGTGTTGAGGAATATTTCCAAATATGCTGACATCAGCTCCAGCACATCTTTCACGGTTGCTATTCTCTTGCTCTCCACAAAACGCTGAGCTGCATTCTTCTACATCTTGCCAATACTTCTTAGCAATTCGGTGAGTGTGCTTATAGATCCTTCTACTTCTATTTTCCTTAGGCAATGCAGTGAGCCCACCTAAACATTCACTTCCATTTAGCTATCCTCTTACATCAAGTCCATGTGTTGATCTAAAGAACTACTCAAAACATCTGGTTCACTAAATAACCTCAACCTCAAAATAATGAATCAGAGAATTAGAATGCATTACAGTGATTTTGCAGGTACTGAGTTACATGTTATTATGATGCAGTAAGAATGGATTTTGACATCAGATATGCTGTCTAGTCTTAAATTAGACATTAAATTAGATGAGCTGATAATTTACCGTCATGTATCTTAGTAAATTTAACTGTGAAACAATGCCTACCTTGTAGATTCTTATATTGTCAATATTTATATGATAGTTTAATAAGACATTATTCTCAGATGTTACGCTTGTAAGTATTTAAAAGAAGTAAAACACCAAATGATTTCAACATGAATTCCAGCGATATTAGTTTCCCATTGTAAAACTAAATGTAAGAATCAATGTATCACTATGGCTGTGAAATAAATATAACTCACAGGAAAGCGAGAGCTATAAAGCACCATTCAAATGATGGATGGATGTTCATAATTTTATTTTACAAATGATACTTGGGTACTTAATCAATTTTTAAACTGCATTTTTGAGAGATGAAAAATAAACTCATATATCATCAACATAGCAAAGTCAACTAAAACTGCATTTTTGAATGATAGTCTTGGGAGGAGAAAAAAAAAACATAAGTTTGATTTAAGAATTCCAGAGGCACATCTATTCAAGAATTAAATCTAATTGGTCTTTATGGCAACTGGAAAAGTGTTAAACAATATTATGAACGGTAAAGTGAAACACTTGAAAACACTAGACACTGTTTAATGCAGTAATATATGCTCTTTAAGAATATGAGGACCTATGACCAAACATGTCAAGTACAAAATATAATAAGCAGTTCAAACCATGTGGTAGTCGACAGCAACCTGTATATGGTTCAGGAGCAAATGGTTGGCACAATATTCTGAAAAAGACAGCCATCAGGTTGTGAGAAGATTCAAATATAAATCTTCATTAATATCATTATGGCCATTAAGTTGAAGCAATTATCTATAAGTATATAAGTAAAATTTAGATAGCTATATATATATATGGCAATTTATGGCATATTTGTTTTAAGTAGTTCTCCCCCCCCCAGCATGACATATTTGTACTCTACAAGGTACATTTCATTTACACATTTTAAGTCATGGATACAATATAAAAAATCACCTAGTAAATGTCTATGTTGCCTGTGTAAATAACAGTAACAATAAATTAAATAATAATGTCAAGTCCAGTGGGATATATCTAATAATTTTCCCTTGACATGAGCATTGTGTTTGCTGAATAACATACTATACAAGTCTTTTTGCTGTTGCCACTGTGCCTAAGTGTAGTAATAGTTCATTTTCATTGTTACATTTCATTTCCTTGTAGTGAAAAGTAATATAGAGGACTTAGAACTCATTCTTTGTGAAATTTCAGTCATTTGCAAAATAGGTTGATTATTTAGGGAGGTCTGTAAATTACTCTTTATTCAAATGTCTATAATTTTAATCATGTTATTTTAATTGCAATCGGTTGTAAATTTGCAATAAAATAACAAGAGGGAGGCTGGAACAGCTGTTCTGTCAGCACATGTGATTTCTTCTGAGACATTCTTCCATTCATCATGCTTAATCTATCAGCTGAAATGGACTGACATTCAATACAGTGAATTCTATACATTGAATTCTATACTCAGGAAGCAATTATTTTTAGCAAACCATGTTAGTTTGGGTTTTATTGGTAGAATCATTCATTATTCTACAGATTTCTTTGGACCTGATCATAAGGAATTTGATTTCATATTACATGGTTAGAAATATGGCTATCTGTGTATAGATTCCATCTGTGTTGGTCACTATACTTTTCTTCTCAAATGACAAATATTTTGCTGGAGGTCATTTTAAAACCGCATTCTAAAATACTGATGGTTTTTCTTATTTGAAATAAGCTACCTCGTTGTCCATTTAATGAATATGTTTTGATGGCTACAGAGTCCTAGGAGAAGAATACATTCACAGTATACTTTCAGAAAGAAAATATGGCTTCATGCTCTACTCACTGCAGAGAATTCTAGAATGCATTTTGGGTTATTATCAGGCCTGATTGGGAGCAACACAAATAGGATAAAGAAGAGTCAGTTTAAATGTTCTGCACATTAATTGTGTAGCTGATGACTTATAAAATCATGTGTAAGGGAAAGAGACAAGGAAGGAGAAAGGGGGAAGAAAATAAGAGGTTGAAAGCAAAGGACACAAAATAAAAAGAAGAAAAGAGAAAAAGAAGACGAGGAAGAAGATGGAGAGGAAGAGAGAAGTGGAAAAGGGAAGGGGAAAGAGAAAAGAGGAAGATAGAATAGGAGAAATAGGATTGTTCAGGAGAAGACCAAAGTTTTTCTTTTTCATGTGCAAAAACAGTCTTCTGCTGACATATAAGGGAACATGTAGAGAATCGGGCTCTTGACTAATGAGAAGGTGATACCTCACTTAGGGCTTGCCTTCATGGAAAAGGAATAGATGCAATCGGAAAATGAGTATGCATTCCTGCCAGTAGTACCTGGCAAGTGACAAGGAACTCTTGGCTAGTTCTCAGGTATTGCAGTCATTACCTGACTGGGCCTAGAACTGTCTCCTTTGTCAGATCACCATTTGAGAAGCATTAAAAAATGGTGGGAGTTGTCCAGAGATACAGCATAGTAAAAATAGAAATAAGAAAAAGAAACAAATGCCTTTATTTTTCCTTTTCCACTGGTGGAGTTAAAAGCTAAAGAAGGTATATGCTGTGATTGGAAGCCTTTGTGAAATGTTCACTAAATGAAATCTCTCATTATAACCTGGCCTGGTGGACACTAAGAAAGGGATAGGAAGCGAAGGGAGGAACATACCCCCAGTATCTGCACTGAGGCTGGGGGGATTCCACTCCCCATTCCATTCCCACAAGTGTCTACTTAAACATTGTCTTACCCACGTCTCACATTTTGCAAAACAATTGTAGGCTGCAACCAATGAAGTTTACTGTAGGTGAATATTTGTTTTGTCTTTTAAAGGGCTTGGTTTAGAGAAGAGAGCAAAACACCTATTCTTGCAGAATACTTGCTGATCACTGTTTATAAACAGCATACTTCGTTTTCAGGGAACATTAAATTCAATGTAGATTTGTTTTTAAAACTATACCACTAAGAAATATTTAAAAATTCATGTAGCATCTTTTTAGTTTTATCTTTGGTGCTCAGAGCACACAGAAAAGGCTTAAAGTGCATTTGCTAACTTCCATCATTTATTTAGCAGTTATACGAGCAATTCCATTTCTGGGGTTTGGGCTCCGTTTATTAAAATCAAGAACACTTCATGCATTTGTGCTTTTTGCTTTAACATGGAGAGTTGCCTCATGTGACTTAACAAAGCATGCTGAACAAACATACTGACCATCTTATTCTAAGAAATTAACTTAAAACTCTATTAAAATAATATTTAAAGGGATGATAAGTTTTACTATTATTAGAAAAATGGCCAAGTCTCAAGAAAGAAGAGGAAGAAAGAGGGAATACCCAAGCATTAAGATTTTTTCCAATGTCTACAACATTTATTTTCATCCTCCCTAGTTTGACATGCTATGATAAAGTTTCTTACAGAATAACAATTTCACGAAGGCCAAAAGGCAATAAATAACTATTTGGGGGTTGGGGTGTCATGGGGCTTGAACTTGGCCTGGGCGTTGTCCCTGAGCTCTTCAGCTCAAGGCTACCACCCTAGCCTTGAGCCACAGGGCCACTTCCCATTTTCTAGAGGTTAATTGGAGATAAGAGTCTCAGGTACATTTGTGCCCGGGTTGGCTTTGAACCTTAATCCTCAGATCTCAGCCTCCTAAGTAGCTAGGATTACAGGTGTGAGCCTCTGCACCTGGCTTAGATAACTATTTTTAACAAGAAAAAACCTTTCCGGTTTTAAAAACAGCAACTGGACTGAATAGACAGCAATAATTTCTTGTTTTTCTGTGAGTTTTTCTGTGTCATCTAGACCAGAGAGAAGCTGATGAAGAAGAATCAGGATCTTTCAATGCCTGTGATTCTCTTTCTTCCAAACAATACATTAAACAACCACCAATTCCCAAAGTATTTCTTGTGGCGCCTTCAGTGTAAACCTTAGTGGACTGTGTATAAGAGTTTGTATGAACCTAATTAATAGGATACTACAGCATATATGACTAATACTTTAAAACTTATGAGCATTTGGTTTGAGTGTATCCTTGTAACTATTACTGTGTGCAATAACTTGGTAATCCAGAGTGCAAATGTGTGTCCACTTGAAACTTCCTATGTTTTAACTCACAATGTGATCGGATTGGAAGTCAGGCCTTAGGATGGGGCGTAGGTTTAAATGAGATCGAAGCCCCCATTATAGGTTGATTTCATTTAGAAGAGGAGAAGCCCAGAGCCCAGAGATCCATGGAAAGAAACTAAAGAAAAAGCTTCCCAAACCAGCCAAAAAGTAATCTCTTCCCACTGCAGATACCTGCTGACAACTTCCTCCTGAACCTTACGCCTTTCCAAATGAAAAAAATACATGGCTCTTGTTGAAGTTATGCAGTCACTGATCATTTTTTGTTATGACTTGGTATCTGGAAAATGTTTATATGGATACCTATGCTTTCTGACTGAGTATGATCTATGCTTGACGGCCCATTCTTATAAGTCTAGCAGACTAAGGCAAGCCTGCACTACCGGGCTTTGACAGCTTGGAAAGCGATTCATAGGTAATAAAAGCTGCAAACACTGGACTTTTCTCTAGAGTTTAGGAATGTTCAATTAGGATGAGAAATGAATCCTATTTTGCTTTTTTTCTCTAACACAATTTGAGGTGGAGCTCATTGAGAGTTCTCGCTGAGCTTTGGCAAGAGCACTTGAGGGAATGTGCTTAATGGTCCCCAGTTTGTTGTGGAAGTGTGGCCCCGGAGCACTGGGCAGCAAGTGTCTCTACCTGTAAAGAGGACAGACAAAGAAATCCAGCAAGGGCGGAAGGGCATTTGGCTTCAAGGTGTCCTGGTAAACCGGGTAGTAATAGATGGTGGCAAATACTTTTGATTAATGAAGAAAATGTTGCTACCTTTCAAATTGTGTTTGATGAAGGCAAAGAACACAGCTCATTCATTTTTCCAGTATGAAAAGGTAATCCTAGTAAATGATTGAAAACAAACCCAAACTTTTCCTTCAGACTGAGTGCCAAGTACACGATGAAATGCTTCTATGTACATAGTTTTACCAAATTCAAAAATAGGTAAATAATATATAATTTCTAGAAATGTTTATGAATTATTTATAGTATGTAAACATGCCTCATATATTACATAAACATCTATTGTCTATAGAGATATATAGATATAGATACTCTAGCTGAACGTAAGCAAATTAGACTCACTTGGGTTAATAATTTATATTTTTGAAATTAAAAACCAAGACAGTATTCTCTGAGAGAACTAAAATAGGCAAGCCCACCGAAAACCAGTGTGAAGGCATTTCCTTTTGCCTAGAGAAAATTAGCTTATTCTTTCAACCTAAAAGTTTTGACTGACAAAATAATATAAGAAAGAATAAACTTAGGGAAAGATTGGTATTGAACGTAAAGGCTCACTTCCTGGACTAACACAAAATATTGTGACATTTTGGTGAAGGACACAGAAAAAGAAAGGAGGACGGCTGTGAAAAAAAGTTTCCATCCCATGGCTAACTTCCTGAGATGGTGAGTGTATCTCCATCCATTCATGAATGAATAAAAATTGTTTCCAGTAGTTAGGTCATCGTTAGGTTCTTGACACCCTTCGAGAGCTTACAGGGCTACACTCTGAGAAAGAAGATCTCTGAAACTCAATCGACACAGTAACGGCCAACATAGATGCCAACTATTACCACAGAGGAAACCAGTGCTGTATTTTTCCCACACCAGTGAGTTTGTTAATGACAACTAGCGATGCAATACTAATTTATTTTAAATTATACTTATTTCATTGATTAAAAAAAATCACACAAGTTCCTAGCAACTTGAAGTTGCTATACTTCCTCTTGACTATTGGAAGCAATTTGCTGTTTAATAATATGCTCTATAAATACATGAAAAGAATAAAATTAATCATTAAAATCTCAAACACAGAAGCAACATTTAATGCTAAGTGTTAATTATTTAATTATGAAGTCAGTGAATTGCGTTGGGCATGATCATGACGAATTCTATGGTTTACTTCCTTCAGATACTACTAAAGTAAAGCAGTTTATCAAAAGCACTAAGACACATACATATATATATGTATATATATATGGAACCATATATCTGTGAAGAGAAATAGTGTATTAATCTATGACTACGTGAAAAAATAGAGATGAAAAACATTTTAATTATCCTAAGTTTGAAGGCAAGCACTTAAGACAGAACCAAAGATTTTCAAATATGGTTTTAATGATACATTTCGCAGATGACAAAGTATAACATGGGATAATTATCAGTTACTTCATCCTTTAATTATGAAATAATAAGCATATTTCACACTTCTATTTTGCCTTTCTGATTTTTATTACAAATTAAAACGCATTGTATAAAACAAATCAGTAAAGTAAAAATGAAAGTCCCAAAATACCATTTTGTCTTCTGATATGTTGTTTGATTATATTATGCTAGAAAATATTTGCTATTCATTTATATCTATAGATTTTAACTAAAGTTAAATATTTCATCAGAAAGACTACTACTGTGACCAACAACATAATGCAGCTGAAATTTTAAAATACTACTCTATACTGAAATGAGATAAAATGAAGAAGTAAGGTAAGAGTAATCATGGTCACAAATGTGCTTGGATCTCTGTGCCTGTAATTTCTTTAGGAACAACTCCTTCATATACAGCCTTTCCGAGTATTTTTATGAAATAAATACAGAGATTTTGTCAGGTCTTTTTGAAAGCTAGTTTTTCATTTAGTGTAGAAAATTTCTAACAGAACAGCTGTGCATGCAAAGATAAATGAAGATAAGCTAGTTCTCAGTAAAGGCTGTACTCTGTTTTTAACACAAACTATGTACGATACAACAAATAACCACTAAATGTAGTAACTGGGGGAAATTTGGCTGGAATCATTCCTTTTACAAGACGTAACCAAACTTCCTGCCCATAATTTAATTCTAATAATGCATCGCCTGTCAAGACACTATCACAGTGTATCTCACTCTTCATATTTCCAGACTCAAATGTGAGCTTGTCTACTCCATCAACTACTAAAAATCCAGAGAGAGGAACACTAGATGACCCGATGGTGTATTTGAAAACATACACTCCAAGATAGGGAATTGTAAATTTCCCAGTTCTTGGGTTATACGACGCTCCATAGTTGACAATCAGGTTATTAAACAGAATAGGGCCAGGTGTGGTAATTTCATATGTAGGAGATGCAAAGAATGCCACCATTGGTGCATATCTATAAGATCCTTTGGAGAAATCTGTCAAAGGAAAAATATTAAGTTAATTTTCATGGTTTGAATTTTTTTCTTCCATTGGTATCCTTCTGTCTAGATGCCTGCCTGCCTGCCTGCCTGCCTTCTTGGCTGAAACTTGCTAAACCACTTAAGTCTGTGGAAATCTCATTTTCCCTCGAAGGAAATGGAGCTACAATTAATACCAGTGTATTTAAAAACTGAGATTTTAAAACCAAAGTAATTTTTCCACACTATGCAGCCTATTCAGGTAAAGTTGATTTGAG
This sequence comes from Megascapheus bottae, assembly GCF_031878675.1. Lineage (NCBI taxonomy): Eukaryota > Metazoa > Chordata > Mammalia > Rodentia > Geomyidae > Megascapheus > Megascapheus bottae. Next base: position 19,717,579 of record NC_143531.1, read on the forward strand.
GTGTGGTTTCTGCTGTCATCAAAGATAATGTATATTTTAAATGCCATACTTATTTTTCATATAAAATTCCCAAGAACCACATTGTTGAACATGTGCAACAAAATAATGACTGTGAAATAAGGAAGAGAAAGAAAAAGGTATCTTGTCTTCTCAATGTATCTGAGCATCTTCTAATGTCTTGTTAAGATTAAGAGGACATCATCAAGCATTTTTCTTTAAAATTTTCATTCAAATCAAAGATATCTTTCTTTTTTGCCAGTCCTGTAACTTGAACTCTGGGCCTGAGCACTGTCCTTGGGCTTTCTCAAGACTAGAGCTCTACCACTTGGGCCACAGCACCAATTCTGGCTTTTTTTCTATGGAGGTGATACTGAGGAATCAAACCCCAGTCTTCATGCACGCTAGGCAAGCAATCTACAGTAGGCCAAAAGTAGCTTGTTTGAGGAGGGTTTGTGCCAGATTTATATACATATATATATATATATATATATCCACATATATGTATACACGTATATATATAAAATTATGAATAAAGTGTGAGAATTATGGGACTCTTGATACCTTTTCTCTGCAACATACATATGATAAATATACCAACAAATGCCCGCAAATACAAATTTCCCTAACCAAAAGATATTTCTACTTCTTAATCAGATTTTCTCCTCAACGCATTTTGGAATTAAAAAATGAGTTTATTATCATGTGGATTCAGATTAAAGAGGTTTCAGTATTCATAAGACTTTTCAGAACAACATCCTGTAGAGGCTGTGGAGCAAACCTAGCACTATCCCTATTACCTGGGGCTAAGGCGTTTGCATCCTCCAGCTTGACAGTGCAGTTGTCTCCTGTGAAAGGATGTCGGCAGGCACAGGTAAAACTCGACACCCCATTTATGCAGGTACCCCCATTGAGGCACGGGAATCTGCTGCAGCCTGAAGATTCTTGTGTTACTGCAAGAGAATCACAACAAAGAGGCTAAAAAGACCTATCATTCTCCTGATCATCCCAAACCATTATTTGCCGCAGAATAGGTACAATGCTGATTGTGAAGGTAGAACAATGGATTCCTACCCTGGATGGATCTGGAAATAGCATACTGAGTGACTGAGTACAGTCAGGCCTAGAAAGATGAAAGGTACATGCCATCACTCCCCAGGTAAAGCACACACAAGTTCACATACGTGTGTATGCATGGTGCAAACCCTTTGAATAATGAACAGAGTTTAACAGACTGAATATCTGGAAGCTGAGTCATGACTTGAATGAGCAGGGGAGTAGTGGAAGAGGGACAATGAATAATGAGAAAAAGAGGGAAAAAGATGAAGACAGGGCATCCTCTAATCAGGATGTAGCACGTACATAAATGAACATGTTGAATTGTATTACCTTCATAAAGCCGTGTGCACATTTAAAATATATACATATATATTTTTATAAAAGAAAGAAAATGAATTCCTAAGCTCAAGTCACCTGCTGATGGACATATTCATGGGACTTCTTATCAAGACCTTAGTTCTGAGATCTTCTCCCCCTTTTGAGGGCTCCATCATCCATAGAATTTATCTACATTCATGGGCCGGGAGTTTGGCCTAGTGGTTGAGTGCTTGCCTTGCATGCACAAGGACCCGGGTTCGATTCCTTGGTACCACATACATAGTAAAAAGCCAGAAATGGTGCTGAGGCTCAAGTGGTAGAGCTCTAGCCTTGAGAGAGTCCAAGGACAGTGTTCAGGCCCTGAGCTCAAGCCCAGAACTGGCAAAAAAAAAAAAGAATTTATCTACATTCATATATTAGATTTTGGTCATCTCTAGAATGAAATATAATTATGCAAAGGCAGAAACATTTAATTTTGAATTGGCATAAAATGAAGTTACTGTTTCAAAACATAAGCGATGAAAAATGTCTTTTCAATGTAGTGTTAACTACTTGAATGTCTCTAAAAACATAAAATCAGAAACAGAAACCAGTTTCAAATGGACATAGCCATACAATGAATATTCTTAAGATCTGATAAGTCCAAATGATAAAGGAAAATGGTCCTTCATGGAACATATCTACAATCTCAGCTACACTGGAGATGATAAGATTGCACGTCTGAAATCAGCTCTGCGAAGTTAGTGTGACCCTATATGAATTTTATATAAACTAAAAGTATAAGGATGAGGCTGTTGTTCAAGGGCTTCCGTGAAGGCAGTGAGTTTAAATCTCAGCACCACAGAAACAAAAAAGCAAATGGTATGAACAGGTCATTTGCTAAACAAAATTCAGAATAGCTCCTGGAAGATTAAAATATATCTTCACTTTTGTTACTAAGTATAGGAAACTTCTCATTATTAAATTGGCAATAAGAACCTTTCTTGTTAAGTATCTCTGGTGTCCACGTGTTTACATGTTAGTCCTCTAGTGACCAAGACACTCAGCACTGGGGATATAATGTCAACCTCCTCTTATAGAAAGCAGCAGGAGTTGCTCACTTTCTAGTTTTGCGTCTATATTATACTTTGTTTTAACTGTCACCTACATGCTGATGTTGTTGAAGGATTCCAAAACTCTATCTTAATGGCATCCAGTTTAAATCAAATTAGTGAAGACATCTTTATTTTTGATACTGATTAAATATATCACAATTAAAACATACCAATAATATGACTGATAATAATTAAACTTGGTCATTAACTTGCCATCTCTCTTTACAGAAATCTTTCATCATTGTTTTGTTTTCTATGAAATCGGGTCCAAGTTTACACTGCACATCTTTATCCATGTCATTTAATTATACAAATACTGTCAAGTACAAAGCCTTAGACTGGACAAAAAAGCTTAGTTGGTATCAGTTTAATAAATGAAGTTTTTTTTTACAATCTGTTGTACAGTTAACAATCTGCTTTTATATATGCTCTGACTCCTTACTACTACTTCATTATTAGCAAGCTTTAAAATTGATTAGGTGATCTTATTAATATCTGCTCATAATAGTGTTCAAAAATGATCTGTTCCTAAATTAACAACAAATAACAAACTCCAACCAAATGTCACCATTTAGCATGCTTCCTCAGCTGAGAGACTAGAATTAATTATTTCAGTTCCTTTGTTTATGGCCACATGCTCCAAATAAGTCCTGCCATTGAGCTTGTAGACACACAAGATTGTACTAGTGCCTGTGTCTTTCCAACTAGACTGTGACCTTTGCTGAAGCCTATACTCAACATTTAGCTCTTACACTTTGTCTTACTGCTATCTGACACAATATTCAATATAAAGGAAGTGCTAATGTGTCTCTGAGAGTGCACAGACAGTGAATAGATGACCACATTCTTACTCAATTTGAATCTTCTTTGGAGTTTCTCAAACTTTCCATAAGGAAAATGAACCACATCATCAGCATGTCTTGTCTAGAAGAGTGAAATTACTTCAAGCAAACCTCCCATAGTCTCTTTTCTACCTTGGGTTCCAATAACCCCTTAAACTCATAACAGATCATTCATTTTCTTTGACAGAGATCTGTACAATTAGTCGGAGAGTTCAACCAGCTTAGTGTTCTACTATCTTGTGCAAGTAGCATGACTAATCTTTTGATATTAATTTCCCTGAGCAGAGCATGACTAAAATTCCTTTTCTATTGTCATGGAATATTTCATAAATCTCAATTAGTTCTGGCTTTTGATTTTCTGGATCCTAATATGCATGCCACTGACACATTGCTCTTAATCCTACGATTAAAGGCCATCAGTGTTCATGTAAAATTTGAACTGGTGAGAGGGCACCTTACATTTTCAAAGCCACCCTGCCTCTGCTAACATTGCCATTCTTTATTATAATCAGAGCTCTATAGGGAGCAGGGCTGGGTTGAAATGAGACGATCTACTCGATCTTTTACAGAAATTTCTCAGGAAGAATTTCACAAATAAATGAAACAAACACCGTTTGATGGTTTTCGACTTGTTCTTAATTTAACTTATTTTTATATTTGTTTTCTATTTTTATATAGCATCACTTTTATGTGCACAGTAGGTTACTCTGTGTTAGGCAATATTTTAGTCCCATCATCTCATTGGTGTATTTATTTATATTGCTTCCTTCATTGAAAGATACCTTTGCACTGTTATTAGAAAAAAGCAATCAATATATACTAAGTATCTAAAATAGAAGAGAAATACCACTGCAATTGGCAGATAGCTTTGATCCTTGCCTATGAGATAATGGGATCTCTAAGAGATTGGGAAGAGGACCTGTCATTTTGGTTCTGGGAGAGTTTTTAACACAGAGAAGAAAACATGAATAATTCTGCTCCTAGGTAATACACTCCTGAAACATTTGCACTTTTCTTTCTGTTTTATCTTGATTCCTATTTGCTCTAAAATACTTGCACTTTCATGTTTATGGATATAGTCTCAGCTTTCAGTGCCTTTTCTGCCTCCCTGTTTACCACAATTATCAATTAAGGTCTAACCTTCCATTCTCTTCAAAGTATTTCATTGTCTGTTTCCCAACAACTCCCAGAAATGTCATATTGATGTTTACATAAAATTTTTAGTGTTTAATTTCCCATATTTGATCCACAGGCATATAAATAGATGGCTGGAAATAATGTTTCTGATCACCTTTATTGTTTTTCTTGAAAAGGAACATTTTTTTATATTTGTTCTTTTTCTGTCACATCTGTCATTCTTGCTAATATTTCCCAAGACCTTTTCTTTTCAACACTTCAAATGCCATGTTGAAGCACATTTAATCACTTCAGCAATCCTTACCAAACATATTAGCTCTCTCCCAGAAGGTTGACTCTGACCTTTGCCATGAGATTATTATTTAGTTATTTTATGCCATGAACTAGAAAATTTTAAAAAAATTTATTTGATATTATCAACTGTTTTCTCCTCCTCTTTCCTTCAGAATCGTAATTCTTACTTGAAGTGTTAAATAAAGCACTGTTAGGAAAAATGCAGTGGAGCATTGCTCAAAACATCCAAGCCCTAAGAGAATGTGTAGTCGTCCCAATGAGATGCAACTACACATTGATTCACATGGTAAGATAAGAGCTAGTGACAGTAAACATTTAAACAAATTCAGCTTCATCTTTCATGGAATGCCACATTGTTAGCCCTTCATTGCAAAGTCCCTCATCTCTTTTGCTGTCCCTTGGTTATCTCATATCGTTACAGTATTTCACCTGGTTATCTGATATATTGTATATATGTGTATTTGGTTATTTGAAGTTGCATAGAGAAGGGGGGAAAACAAGATGAGGCGTCGGGGTGGGGGAGGGAAATGGGGACCATGTCATGAGAAAGGGTATCAATGTTTGTGAAGTAAAGCACCTTCTATCTGGTGAGTATAATGTAACCCTTCTATTTATTACAATAAAAATATATGGAAAAAATTCCAGCTATATTTACCTTGTAAGCAAATACTATTACTCCTATTTATTAAGTCAAAAGAAATAAAAATATATGCTCTTAGAAATTCCTATAGATTAATGCTTATGACAGCTTTATCTATAATCACATCATACTAGAAACAGCCAAAAATATCCTCCAACTGGTAAATAGATAAGCAAACTGTAGTATATGGATACAATGAGCCACTAATCAGTACTTAAAAAAAATGCATTCAGCAATGTGGATTTAATTAAGAGGAAAACAGTTATTCAATGGATTTAGAGTATTTAATGATCAAATTTAGTTTCATTGACATGACATTATATCTTGGCTAGAAAGAACTGCTTGAGGGAAGTTACCCATGATCCCATCACTTCAAAGGAACAAACTAAGATTCCATGTCAGTGAGAGGGAGAACTTTTTACTATATCCTTTTACAGTAAACTTTCTACTAAAATGGAAACTTACTAGCATGACTTTGACCAGAATCATGGTTTAATTCGTGTGCCATTACTTTTCCCATTCTTCCTCTTTTTCTGGAGTGTATGCCTTCACATTTCTCGAAGTGTCTTTTCTTTTTTTAACTGCCTCTTCCTCAAATCCTACTTTTACCTGTTTTTGCTACTATATGCTCACCGATGTCCTAACTGATAGTCAGTTATTACATACCACACAATGCTACTGTCAGTTTAGGTTCATACTTCTGAATTATGGTTCTTTTTTTTTGCCTGTATCAGTATTTAAATGCAAGGCTTCCGCTTGCTTGGCTAATGCCCTATCACTTGAGCCTGCCTACAGTGAGGCATTTTGCTGGTTAGTTGGAAATAGTCATAAACTTTTCTGCCTGGGCTGTGTTGAAAGTATTATCTTCTGGATCTCAAGTTGCTGGATAGCTGGGATTATATGCAGGAGCTATGAATGCCCACTTGAATCATGGTTCTTATTACACTCCATCTATTGCCCCAAATGTTCAGATCTTTATCTAATTGTATCTGTATAAGTATAGTTGATATTTTTCCCAGTAATGTCAAAATAAATTTCTTTCCTTATTTCTGAGGAGATTACTGTGTACTCATGGAGAAATACCCTCTTTAGGCAAAAAAAATATTTTCAATGATCTGGTCAGAAATAGTGGAAAAAATATGTACAATAGAATTACAATGCATTTTTTTGTATACTGATGACCAACCTGCATCGAATCAGATTGTAATGCCATTTCAATGACATTTTTATTCCTTGACTTTTTTAGTCCTCGGGAACACCTTTTGTTCTCCTTGCTAAATGTCACTGAAACAAAACAGAGAAGTTACATGTTACAGGTCAGACATAGCTTACCCGGATATATGAGGCTGTCAGTGTTTCTTTGAGTCCGGCCTATTACAATGGTTGTCAGATTCACTGTTGGTTTCTTAAACAAATTATTAGGTTTTTTCTGCAATTTTACTTGCTTCTGAAACTTGATAACATTTGCCAGACCATCAGACAACAATCGGTCAATGTACCAAGTTAAGTTTGACAGGGCAGTTTGAGTTTTTATTTCAATGATTGAATCCAGGAGTTCCATGAGACCTTTCTGAGAAAGCTGACTCCCCGGCCCGGGACCGTTGATCCACTTGGAAAAGGTTATGTTCCATTGAGATACATCCACAGAAGAGTTGTGGCACATTGCTAATAGCTCCTGGACAGTTTTGTTAAGCAAAGAGAAACCAACTGAAAGACGAATGGATTTTGCTTCCAGTGCCTTAAACCTGGAATTCAATACCTGCAGTTGAAGAGCTTGCTCTCTCTCACTTGTGGCCATATTACCACCTTTTTTAAGTGAAATGTAGTAAGGTATGAGTGTCTGTGTCACTTTAGATTCCATGCTTTGCAGTCGAGTTTCAAACTTTTTAGAAATGTTAGTGGCTGAGATGATGTTTTCTTCCAAACGAGTCATGTTTTGCTGGTAGTTTTTCATTTGGGAGACAGTTTCGTTGAGCATTTGATAAACCTTGTGAAGGCTGGACTGTTTGTGTTCCTCATCTTTAGGAATATTTGTGAGGGCCTTAGCAACTTGCAGAATGAACTTGTATCTCTGGTCGTCATTGAGCAAAATCTGGATGGAATCATTCAAGCGTTGGAACTGAGAAATAAATGTCAAAATGGTTTCCATATTTTTGTTACACGCACGATGGCCTTCCAGATTATACTCCATGCGTAAAGTCTCTTTGCGCACATAGTTATCTTGAACAGAATCAATGGCATTATTTATGATTGTCATTGTCTTATTTAGTCCATCTTCCATTTCCATGGCAAATTCACCCAGGCGTCTTTCAAAGGAAGCACCACGAGTCTGCACTTCACTCCTAAGTAAATTGTGTCTTTTAGTCAGCTCTTTGAGGAGAGAATTTAGAGTGTTGACAGCACTAATCAGATTTTCTACTTTTTTCCTTGTGGCCACTGCTTCTCTGGGTTGCTCTAGTGTGGTCACCTGTCTGAGGGACGCCTCCTGCTCAAGCAGAGGTTGCAGCAGCTCCATGTCATGGGTCAGATCGTTCAGCTGCTCGTTCATTTGGTCCATCTTGCTGTCCATTGGGAAGAGAACCTCAGCTAAGGTTTGGTTTAACACTAGCAAATTCTCCTCTGTGTCTCTAAGCTGACCCTTAAAATCATTTCTGCACCTAGATAGCATTTCTTCACATTCACCCTTCATAGAGATTTTCTCCAGCTCCAGACCAATGGTGAGGTTCTTAATCTTGCTCTCTTGGATGTGCAAATCGTCAGACATCTGTAACATCATCAAAGCTTGCTTATTTATCTTCTCCTGTAGAGCAGTCATGTGTGCAGTGACATTATAGCTTACAGATTCAGCCACTGCCACATTTTTCTGTTCTGATCCTTCTTTAGTTGATAAGAACTCTTCCTGTACTTCCTTCACCTTAGAAAAGGTCTTTTTGAGTGATTCGTAATACAAAACATTCCTGGCGTGTTCCTGTCTCAAGCCCTCTTCTAACTGAGTCTGCTTTGTTTCTAGTTCTTTAATAGGCTTCTCACATGTAAAAGTCATTTCTTGCTTTACATTCACTATGCGGTTTTTCAGATCAATGATCTCAGTCCAAGTGGGCCTACTGTTTTGCATTAAAACTGAGTTTTGCTGGATTGCCAGTGAAACCACAGATGCATTCACTTGTTGAATGAGGTGCCTGGTGGTTTCTAGCTCCTCTGAGAGGCTTGATACAGTCTTGAAGAGCTGAGCCACCGTTTCTTGCATGTCATTTTTAAAGACTTTGAACTGTTCTTGTACTATATCCTTTACCAGCTCTGTAATACTTTTGGATTTTAGACCTAAAGAGATGATAAAATACATAAGTATTAAAAATTTAGATATTGCTAAGAAGATTTTTTTAAAGCTGGAGGACTAGAAAACTAGTAATGTACTAAGAAAAAGAATTCAGCAGCATATTTATTGGTTGTATATTTATTAGAAGGTGATCATCTGAACTGATGCATCTGAGTAGAGAAAGAAATCAGAAAAAAACAAAACACTAGAACCATAAGTCCATAGACCAAAGACAGGAACTTCAGGATTAAATCCTTCTATGAAAAAAATCTAGTTCTCTTATTCAATTAAAATAAATGTCTTTGAGCATTTTGCTTTAAATAACACTGGTTGTTGGTCCATGACCATTTTATTTCTAGTAATTAAGTTCTAGAGTTCATAAAAGTTTGTTTTAAGCTCCCAAAGCTAATAAACAGACCTCTTGAGATGAAGAAAATGATGAATATTCATAATATTTAACTAATGGCTTATGATAACAATAAAATAATGAAATATAGGTTGGAAAATCACAGAACAAGTAAATCTCAATTAAAACAGGAATTCACAATATGCTTGATTATCCTAATGTGCCATTAATTTTAACAGATGGAGAGGAACTCAAATTTGTGTCTTCAGTGTAAGAAAACATGGACTGATTACATACTTGAAAGGAAAAAGAAAGAAAAGGAAAACAGTCCTGGAGTATTCCAAATGGTTTAAATAAGAAACCAATATTTGAAAACGTAAAAAAATATTGTTCTTTACAGGAACACTACCAAAAAATATAAGAAACCCCTAGAAAAGCATTTCAGGAGTTGGGTAATATTGAAAACATCTCATTTAAAACATGCCTTAGATTTCCTTACCAACCAACATGAGACAAAGATCCCAAAATGACGTGAGGAGATAAATGGATTATTTGCCTTTTGCTTTAGTCAAATGAGTAATTTTCTTTTATTTCATCCTTACCTTTTAGAAAAGATTGATATTCTCTCCCTTTATCTTCACTGATTTTCTCTTCCAAGGAGAAGTACATGTTCTTTACATTATCAACAGCCAAAGAGATATTGTCTACTTTCTTCTGCAGAAGACTCAGCTTCATATCCTCTTGGGTCATCTGGGCAGTCAATTTTTGCATCACAGCTAGATGTAGAAGAGGAGACAATTGGCAACATTAAAGTTCTTGTTAGTCAACTGCCAGTGGTTTGTGTTGTTATCCTAGCTACTTAGGAGGCTGAAATTAGGGGGATTGATGTTTGAGGCTAGTGTGTCTATGTGTGCACAAAACACACTAGTACTGGGGCTTGAATTCAGGGCCCTGAACTCTTATTTGGCTTTTTCTGCTCAAGGCTGACACTCTACTATTTGAGTCATAGCTCCACTGCTGGCCTTTTCCTGGTTAATTGGAGATCACAGGGGGTTTTTTGGTTTGGTTTGGTTTTGTCTGTCTGTGCTGGCTTCAGACCTCAGTGATCTCAGTTTTCTGAGCAGCTAGGATTACAGGCATGACTCTAGTCTTAAGGGATAGCTGGAGATTGTGATATGCATCTTTCATTCCCGCTGTGTGGTAGGCTTAGATCAAGAGGAGTATGGCTCCGGCCTAGCCTGGGAGGGAAAAAAAAAGTTTGCAAAACGCATCTTCCCATAAAAGTGTTCATTGTGGTGGTGTGAGCCTGACATTCTAGCTATGGCAGACAGAATGAACGGAATCGTCCTGATTACGTCCAACAGAGACAAAAAAAAAATAAAAAGGGTCACTATCTCAACAATAGCAACAACAAAAAGAAATAAAGTGTGGTTCATTTGGTTGAACATCTGTCCAGAAAGCAAATATCCCTGAATTCAATGCATAGTACTGCCAAAAAAAAGGAAGAAAGGAAGGAAGGAAGAAAAGAAGGAAGGGATGGAGGCAAAGAGGGAATAAAAGGAAGGGAGAAAAGAAGGAAGGGAAATAAAAAAAGAGATATGTGCTTAGAAACACTGGGTTTTATGATAGGTCTAAAGAAAATTTAAATAAACCGTGTTTGTACTAATATACTTGAGAATATAGATAGTTACTAAATGCCTATTGGCTATTAACGGAAAGAATGTTACAATATCATTGCTTTCGGAAGTGTTGTAACTTTCTCCAGAACTGTGAGTCTTTGTTTTTAAACTCCAGGAGTTTATGGTCACATTATGAATAGGCAGAAATACTGAAGACTAGAAAACCTGCCTGAGGCCACAGAGCTAATGGCTGAGCTGCTTCTAAAGCCAAAGTATTAGGTAGGTGCTGCAGCATCCACAGACACAGTCCTTCCTGTGTTCTGAGTGTAGTGTTTACTGGGGAATGTCTTTAATAAGAATTAAATAGACAGAATTTAGATTAGATTGAATCATTTTATAAAGCAATGTCACTGTCTCCTTGAATGTACACATTAATAATTCAGAACTTGAACATGGTGGCAATGCTAAGGCCCAATCCCTTAAATAAAGAATTAGAGGGTAATTTCTAAGGCATATCCTCCTACATTTGAAAAGCTATCCCGTTAGGTTACATTTCTTAATTTAAGAGCCTTGTCTAGAAGGAAGAGATTTTGGCAATCAATTCTTTTGCGTTTTTACAGGCTAAAGTTGTCTAAAAAAATGGCAAAGACTGGTTATTGGTAGGGTGGGAAAATATATACATATATATGTATACATATATATATACATGTATATATCCATATATCCATATATATTTTTCATCTATCTATCTATCTATCTATCTATCTATCTATCTATCTATCTATCTATCTATCTATCTATTGACCATGCTGGTATTGGGACTTGAATGCTGTTCCTTTGCTATTTTGTTCAAGGTGGGGATGTTTTAGCTCTACTTTCAGCCTGTTGGTGATTAACTGCAGGTTAGCATCTCACAGACTTTCCTATCCAGGCTGGCTTTGAACCTCCCTCTTCCTATCTCAGCCTCTTGAGTAGCTACAATTCTAGTGGGAGTCGCTGGCCACTGGATAGCCTAATCCATTTTTGATCAAGGTCCTTCTTTTTGGTTCTTAGATGTTGTCATTTTTCCTTGGTCAATAATCCACTCCCTTCAAGGATCTCATATCAGCCCAAAAAAAGGGGGAGGACTTAGCTCACTTAGCATGATTCTTCCCCAGCTGCACTGTTTGGAAGACTTTTATTTTGGAAACTTGCTCTTTTCTCTTATTTATTTATATTCCTTAGGCTTGCACACAGCACTCAGTCCGTGTGATCCCCTCACCCCGCCAGCTAGCTATTTTCCCCAACAACCAGCCTGACAGGAAAGGAATGACAAATAAGCAGAACGCAGGGTGTTGACAATAATTGGGTTAGAGAAGATAGTAATGACCATCCACGACCTGGGTCGACACAGTCCTGCTGCTGCTGTTGCTGGAGCTTCTCGGCTTTCCCTCTTTCAAGAGCTGTGTGGCTTTCAGCCTGGCTGCTGTGTATCAGTTGCTGCTGTTCCTGGGCTAGAGAAGGAGGAGGAGGAGAGAAAGAGTGCTTAGCATTAAACCACCTTATTTTCCTCCCCCAGTCCTGAGCAATAATGTGGTTGACATTCATTTTCCTGTGTACTGAGGCGTGCTGGTGGCATGATTGCAGAGTGAGCGGCCCCGCCTCCATGCAGGGGGTGGCACTGGGGTATTGCATTTTTAAGTGCAGGGCTATATAATTCTACCTGCAAAAATAATTACTCAGTATTCCTTTAGGTGAAAATGGATGGTAGGGCTGTTGTTGTTTGTTTGTTTGTTGGAGGAGGAAGGGGGATAGGAGGAATGGGCTCTGTAAGCTAGCGGATGTAAACTGCCTGCACAATTGAGTGTCTAATGCAATATATGAACTGAGATAAACATCGCTTGCTTAACAATGGAATTTCTATTTGATGACTACTGGACATGGGAGGAAAGCTCCAGGCTCCATCTTGAAAGCAAAACAGATATTTAATTGTGTCTCTTACATAGGCTGTTCTGAGATGAAAGGTACCTCTCTAGGCAATGAAACCATAAACTCAGTGAAATTTCAGGGAAAAAATGAAATTATTGAATTTACCCTTCAGGAGCCCAATGAATCTAATAATCAAATTATATAATATTTTATATTATATATATATATATAATAAACTAACATGTGTCGAGAAACTAATATATTCTTTTTGTATGTGTATGCCAATCCTACAGCTTGAACTCAAGGCTTAGGCACTGTCTCTGGGCTTTTGTGCTCAAGGCTAGTGCTCCAGCTCCACTTCCAGCTAATTGGTGGTTAATTGAAGAGTCACAGTCTCACAAACTCTTCTGCCCCAGCTGGCTTCAAACAGGGAGCCTCAGATTTGTAGCATGACAGGCATGGAACACTAGCACCTGGTATAAATAATGTATTCTTCTGCTTTGATTTATCAATTAATTGGTGTTGGAGAATTAGTGGACTAATATTTGACCATTACCCCTTCTCCTTTCCATGAATATCATTTTCACATAGAATCTGAGGTCCAAACAGTACAAGAGCGAGGACTCAATACTTGCATACCCAATGCTATGGACATGGTATTGGAAATATAAACACAACTACACAGACATAAAAATCTATGACTCTGTAGACATAATGTTTTATTGCATAGATTAATATGTATCTATGACATACAAACCCTCAGCCTAATTTTAATTATATTCTAAAATGTAAGTGCCGGTGATTGTATATAGAGATTCCCTTCTTGAATACTTGTGTGTTAAACATGTCATTTGAAATATGATATAAAAATCAATAAATTCGTTAATTAAAAAAAGAAAAAAGTTTTTAAAGCCAATGACTTAGCACGGAAGTATAGAGTGAACAAGGGACAACATCAGACGAAAGAAAAAAATAAAATTGAAAAGTATAAAAAGTAATAGACAAAGTTACCAAGTAAAAGTCTTTACTTTTACTTACACATTCTGCTCTAATGGTTCTCTTCTTTCCATGGGAATATGTGTATAATACATGTTTTACATGAAAAAACAAGCAAACTCAGTTTTCTGAGGTTTTTAAAAAGGCTGATTCGGAAGAAAATGTAATTAGCCATTAACGTATAAAATGATTTTTAAAAAGTGAATGTGACTGTGTTTGCACACATATGTGTGAAGGTAAACTTTGTGAGAAAAATTGTACTACAAATAAAACAACTATGTTTTAAACCTCACACAACCTCCTTGGAGTCCAGTTTCCATGTGATTCCTTTAGCTCTAGAACCACTGGCCAGGGGGCCCTACCAAGGCTGTTCAAAACCTGAAATGCCTGTTTTACAAATGCAACCGTTCCTGTTATCTTTTCTTGGCTCTGCTTGTCAACAGGAGTTCAGTTTGTGCACTCTTCCTAATGTATTGCCTGGGGTTTAACCAGAGGCTGGGAAAAGCTGATGGAATCTGTGACAGGGTGGTCAGTGGCTGTCCTGTGATCAAGAACCTGGTTGTTCAATGATTCATTTTTCTTTTAGTTCAGCAATCTTTCTATCCTCCAGATGTGTTCTCTCCTACCAAGGACCATCTCTGTTTTCTAAGCAGTCTATCTCCTTTCATCCGAACGCATGGATTTTATCTTTATTCCATAAGATGTAGAGTTCTGTCCCCCTTTTCTGTTTATTCTAAGTGATAGGTTAACAGAAGAGGAGGTTTTCTTTAAATCAATAGACTTTTGAAGATCTTTGTGTCCTTCAGATATTTTTAAAATGCAACATGCAGTAGTTTTAAATGGGACTCCTTTTGTCTTATCTTCTAATGGGACTATTAGTTTCTTTTTTCTTTTCTTTTCTTTCCTCCTGCAAGAGAAATTCTAACTTTCATGGACTGAGGACTAAAGGAGCCAGGTCAACAAGTCAGTGACAGGAAACACAACTTCTTTATTAGGTGCTTTCCTGCCCCCCTTTAATTAGACAGGCTTTATGTGTATGTCTCTCCACGCACACCCCTTCTAGGCCTTTAAGCCATATGGAGGAAGTCATTAATGGCAGCTCAGTAATGAGGATGTTTCTCTCCCACTCAGCTGCCAGAAAACCTTCCTCTGTGGCTTGACAAGACAGATGTCCGGCTGACCTTGCAATATCCAGCGATTATTTACTGAGAGTTACTCGTTCTATTGAGGTAGTTCAGGTACATGGTTCAGGCAGAAAAAGAGTTTGTGGGACAGCAAACTGCAGGCCTGTGCAAGATGATGTGCTCAGAGACACAAGGGAAGGAAAAGAAGAAAAAGAGAGAGAAGACTCTTGTTCAGCCGGATTATATGGGGAAAGGCAGGAGGCTGGACCACAGCAGATGTGGAAGTGACCTCAGGGTCTAGGGAACCTCTCACTGTATGACCCAAGCAATCCAGGATGTGACCTCAGAGGATGAGGAAATGACTGCAGGGTGTGAGGAAGTGACCTCAGAGCATGTGATCTTTTATTGAACTCACAATCAGGTGATTAACAATCAGGTAATTACTGACTTCAGGCAGGTAAAGGAGGAGGGTGGATGAGCTGTTCTCCCAGGCTGAACTAACAGTACCTTAATGCAGAGCAAAGGCAGAGGAACCCTTTTCTCTAGTTAAATGCATGGCAGTCTAACCAGAAGAAATGCTCATCAGAAGAAATGCTCTTTACTTAAAAAAAATTTTAAAGCATTAAATGAACTTAACAATTTGTTGGGGAAGGGTATCAGAAAGGGACAATGTAGGAGAAAATAAATGAGGGATAACACTGTTCAAAGGGAAATATACTCATTACTTGACTTACATAACTGTGACCCCTGTATACATCACCTTTACAATAAAGTTAAAAAATGAAATAAAAAATTTAAAAAGTATTGCACACTACTAGGGAGTTAGCAATTCAAAAAAACAGAAATATAGATTTGTTTTTCCTTTTAAAAACCATAATTTTCAGCTCCTGTTGTTTGGGATTCATCTTACAATGATTGTAGAAGGCTATTATCAAAAATGTTAGAATAGGTGCTTCAGAATGTGTTGAATTATTTCACAGCATTTTCAAATTAAAAAACGTGTGTCATATATTTATTATAACATATGGTAGAGTTATTTCAAAACCTATGTATGCTCCTATCTTTTTCAGTAGTCATAATATCTGTGTTATGTTTCAATAAATATTATTTTATTTTACTTGTGTTACTGTAATTTACTTGTATAGATAACTAAAGTAAAGCAGACTATACTGTTAATATATTAGCAAGAAATTTCTCCTTATCTTCTCTAATTTGACACTAGTTGAATATAAATTTCTTTTTCCTTTGTGACCTAACAGAAAGCCATCATTTTCCTGTGTCACTTCAGAATATTTTAGAGACATCTGCTGGAAAGGTACATAACTGCAAATTTTATAAAAGAGGTTTTTTAAGTGGTACATTACTTCTGGTATATCAGAAAATGCCTGAAATAACATGTTACAAAATTGAACCCCTTCATTCACACCCTATTGTTTCTTGCATATTTAAGCAGATTATCATAAGGTAATATAAATTAAAAAGAAGTCGGTATTTTATATTCTGAAACTTGCTTTGTTTGTGAGGAAGTATCTTATTGGGGAGAATGGGATGTGGTACTTTGCAGATTTTCTGTAAGTGAAATAATCTTGTTATTTGAGGGACTAGTCCTGAAGTAACTGTCATGATATTTCAGGTTACTGCAATCCTTTAGGGGTAAGGTAGAGATTTAAAGTGTCATCAGCCCTCATCTTCTCCCCCCCCACCCCCGCCCCTCCACTGACCTCCACATCATTCTTACCACCTCTGAGGCAGCCTGTGATAGGAGATGGCTTGGCATTATTGTCACACACACACACACACACACACACACACACACACACACACACACACACTGTTTATTCTTGCAGGAGACAATTTACTAGATAAGAATAAAAAGACGGTGGCAATTTATAAAGTGTTGTAGAAAGAGTGGGAGAGGGCTTAGCAGGTATTTGGAAAGATACCAGAAGGAAGGAGTGTATAAAAACAAGAACAAAAGGCCAGGATGGAGAAAATGAAGATGACCCAGGGGAAAAAATATAACAATTCATGCAGTAATACAAAATTCACCAGTTCTTATGGACCTGAGTAAAAGTAAGAAGGAACTAAAGAGAAGGATAGGGAGAGCAGAGTGGCCAGCTTTGGGAATCAAATCTGTTTTAGAATTTCTGATGTGGCCACAGGACACACTCAGCACCACCGACCACCATGGCCTTGTTCCCATCATAGATTTCAATAGAAATGCAAGCTTTGCACAACAGAATAATCGGTAGTTATTTCAGTATAGAGTAGATCTCCTTGTATGACTGGAACCCAAGCAGTGAATTCTTAATCTAGTATTCATAATACCTATAGACTATTTCTGATTTAAAAACACTGAACTCTAGACATACATCACTCAAAGTAACCAATATAAAAAAAGCCACAACAGAATCAAGCAGCTGGAGATCAGGACATTTTTTTGGCCCAAAGATGCTACTCATACATATATGCATATGTATAGAGAGGGAAAGAGAAAAGAAAAATATTCAGAAAATATGAATGGCACTATTATTTCTTTAAAAATTAAGTGTTTGTTTGCAAAGTAACTTTTAGGAAGATAAGATACAGACAAGAAACAAATGTGTTTCAACCTGTGACTACATTCATGGGATACATGATAAAAGTGCTTTGAAAACAGGGCTGTCTTGGATCTTTTGAAGAATATCGGATAATTCCTTATTTTCGGCCCAGATCACATTCTCTTTATAGTTTTTTTAACTGATCATAGGGCAATTTATATTTGTGCTATGGTGTGAAAGTACATTGGATTTCTGTATATACTCTGACATTCAAACCAGACCCAAAGCAAATTCCATCGAAGTAAAATTCTCTTACAGATGCTGAGCACACAGGCTAGCAAAACCATGTATAATATCCCTGATGAAACCGCAAGAGGCCTAGAGCTTTCATATTATGATTTTCTTTTTCTTAATGAGAATGATAATGGTTTCTCCACACTTGCATTAATTTTTAATCAGAGTCTCATATGCTCTTGATTGAATTCCTCAACACTGTTAATATCCTTCCATATAATGTTCATTCACCTAAAATATGTATGCCGATGCCATATTTTATTTTTCAAAGGAAACCTGCTTAAAGCCAAAGCAAAGTAATAGCTCCGTGGATGTCAGGCCACAGCAGGGTGTCATCTGTTTGATCAGAACACCTCCAGAAAAATCTTTAAAATTTCAGGTGAAATAAAATTATCCCTTAAAATTTCAGTTAAAAAATTACATTTTGAGGAATTTTTTGAAAGTCATATTCACGACTTACTTGAGATTTTTCAAAATAAAATTTCTTTCAAATAATTTGGCAGAAACAATACTAGAAGGTATTCTTACGTCTAGAAGATCATTTCTAATACTAATTTATATAAAAAAGAAAAGTAGTATTCCTGATGTTTTAGTCAGGCATGTCTCTGTAGCATTTAGTTAAGTACAGGTAAGATAGTAAGATTATCTTTACTCATTATAAAACATCAATTTTAAAATGGGATATAAGTTAAAGGACAGCTTATGAGACTTTAAGGTGGTAGATATCTAACACGTGAAGTGTTTTAAAAAACTAACAATCTTGCTGAGTACCAGTGGCTCATCTCTGTAATCCTAACTACTCAGAAGGCTGAAATCTAAGGATTGTAGTTCATAGCTTTCTTTGGCAGAGAACTCAATGAAACTCCACCAAAAAGATGAAGGTGGAGTAGTGGTTCAAATCGTAGAGCTCCAGCCTTGATTGCAAAAACTAAAGGATAACACCCAGGCCCAGAATTCAAGTCCCAGTGCCAGCACACACACGCGCACACACACACACACACACACACACACACACACACACACACACACGCACACACACACCGAAACAGACACAATAACTTAACTTTATATTAATTTACTGAAAGGAGAAAATGTAACTTTATTTTTAAGCTTCTCTGTCAATTTTATTCTCCTAATTCCAGTTATGAATTTAGGCTTTGGACATACCTCCTGACTGACAAGTGGGTCCACTGTAGCCGGGGCAGCACTTCCATTGTAATGAGGTGACAATTTTGTGTTGCATTCTGTATACTGGATTGAGTATCTTCTGAGATCTAGAAATGAAAGCATATGGGAGAAAATAGGTTTTTGTTGCTTCATGGTAAGTCATCAGTTGGAATTATACATGTAAAGAATTTGGAATAATGCCTCATATATACTGAGCAGTTAGTAAGTGTTTGCGGATGTGATTGTAATATAAATATTGATCATCAATATTGTATTCAAAACTTCCAAACCTAGACTTCTTGAATATACTCAAAAATATTACTAATTTGGCATTTTAAACCAATGTCTGTTTTACATTTCCTAAGCATACTGCAGCTAAACCTGTTACAACTTATTTTAATTCCAACGGGATTAGTTACAACAGGATTATTTAGTCAATTTCCATTTCTATATCACAGTTATATTTTAAAATATCTTTATTTCCTCCAGATCAATAAGAAACAACTTGAAATAAATATTGGTGATTCTAATTGAAATTAAGATGGCCATAATCATCTCGACTCATTTCCCAAGTTTTAAAGTTACGCCATCTTATAATTTTTGTCCTCAAATAATGTGTCAGAGAGAAGATAAAATATGAAAAAAGACTGTTTCTGAGATGAAATCAACTAGGATAAATGAAAATAAAGTCATATACTATAAGAAACAATCATACAAGCTACATAAATTATAATATCTATACATAACAATCTGTATAGTCAGTGACTGGTGTAAAAGTATGGGTTTTGTATATAGAAATGTAAGCCATAGAGGTAACTTGTCCAAATCATTATTATAATGTGGCTTCAGGTTCTAAATGACTTTCCTCAAATGGATCTGTGAAACATTAGTTACCTTGCTTAATCTCTGTGTTTTTTTCTATAATGAAAATACTATTACCCTGATTTGCCAACAAAGAATCTGAAAAAAGAAAGATAAAATTATATTTTCACAAAAGGAATAAAATTGGAATTTTAACCCATCATTTGGCTGAATCTCACCGTCCTAGAGCTTGTCTATCTACTTGGTTCCTGCTTGAATCTATGGAGGAAATGCAGAGCATGGAACATAAAAAACTTCTTGCTCTAAGATAATTGGTAACTCATTCCTCAACCATAATATGAACTACAAGACTCTTCCCATTTCAAAAACCATGCTAAGGCACTTACCTACATTTTTTTTCAGTCAATAAAGTATCATTCTCAAGTTCAATAGTTAAAGTTCATAGAAAATAAGGAAAAGAACTTTATTTGGAGTTTGTGAGATCAGCTTCATTGTCAGAATCAGTTCTGGGGTAAATATGCCTGCTTTGTCAAACTGAATATCCATTATATATAGTTCATACATAATAAGAGAAAATAAGACAAGTATTTTCTAAGTACTGAAATGGTGACTAAAAGGAGCCATCCATTTAAAATTATACAAAAAAAAAAAGCCAGGAGAATCAAGACAAGTATGTCTGGCCTATTTACTAAGAGCATAAGAAAAGAGTTCACCTTGAACTCAGAAGGACAACACGAAAGGGGATTCTGTAGTAAAGTTTTCACTATTAAAGAATTAACAATGTGTTATTTCTGTCATCTGTCAACATGAAAATTGTCACTAAGGGTGTAATTGCTGAAAGCAGAACTGGAGCTTGAGTTCCCTAAATCCCCAAGATGTACTTAGTTTCTGGACCATGAATTTGAGCTATTTCTCAAGGGACTATGAACACCTTGATTTTATGTATCCTTACTGTGCATTGTTCCAGATTGCTGGTGTGTCAGATTCATTTCCTGAGTTATTTGTATGACAATTTGCATAACATTAGCAGCCATTGTGGCTCAAAGAGCAATTTTAGTTTTTATTGCCAGCTCTTCACAAATATTACCAGCTGAGCTACTCTGACTACATGAATTCAGAGGGTTTATGAAGTGCTTGCACCCCATCTTTGGACAAGGATATTGATTTTAAAAAGTACACACAAAAAGAAAGGGCCCACTTGGCTGCTTGCCATATATAGTTGTGATTAATGTCTTTGTGCATTTTAGAATATTATAAGCCAAGTTTCATATGGACTCCTTTCTGACCCAGTATAGAAAGATAGATATTAGTAAATCTTTAAAATGGTGGGGTGTATTTTGTAAGAATTTTATTGATAGGACTATGGGCAAGGTCAAAGAGTAAAACTTATAGTGACAATTACAGCAGGAGATAAGGTTTCCTGATGCTCCTGACATCAGGCTAAGGATATTACTGCATTGTTCCATGCTATTTAAAACATAGCAAAATGGCACAGGAAATATCAGTATTTGCGCTTTACCTCCCTGAAGACTGTGTATCTAATATGATCCTTTTCCTAACCCTACTATGATTATGCACCTGGAATTTTATGTGTATTCAGACATAAATGATCCTAGTGTAAAAAAATGGCTATTTCCAATAAATATTACGTACCTCTGAGGACAGCCACTGATCCAGCCACAGGATTCTCTCTCACTGGGAATGTAATTGACCTGGTTGTCCAGAATCGCTGTGGGAGATAACCTGGTGTGTACATAAGCACACCAGTTCCTAAGAGAGAAACCATTACTGTGAGGAAAAGCCATTGTCAGCAGTATTAATCCCATCAAAATTATTTTCAGAGACTATATTTATATATAATTCTGCCAATATCATAGATTAGATACCCTGAAAGATTTTGGCTTAGCGTTAAAATATCTGCATAGGAAACAAAACTAAATATTATCTCACTGTTCTACTCAGGAGAAGAAAAGAAACACTACAAGAACAAAAGTAAAAGATTTAGCCAGACCCCGGAGACTCAGGCCTGTAACTAACTAGTCAAGTGATTATGGAAGAGAGAAGAGAAGGCAGGAAAAAAAAAAGTAGCAGTATCTCTCTCCTTATAGATGAGGGGAGTAGAAAAGGCAATTTGTATTTTCTTTGTGAGATGAAATGGTTACATCACCTGCACAGACACTTGAAAATCCTAAATCTGTAAAAACATCTCATAACAAAGTCATGGAAGAGGCAAAGCATGAGACTGCTCATGGCTCAGCAATCCTTAGTCCGTGCAAATTCAGAAAAAAACAGCCACAACCAAAGAGCCCCTGGTGTGACTCATAATTAAGTGTTGCCAGTGATGAAATAAACAGCATATAAAAACCACCAATGCAATTTAAAAACCAAATTATCTGAAAATGTAGGATTCACATCATAAAGTCAAGCATGGCAAAATGGTGACCGACAGTTGAAAGGCAAATCGTTGACAAGCATTTTGTTCCAACCTAGAAATCCTTTGTTCCCTTCCAAAGGGATGATGCTGGATGAGGCAGTGACTTTGAAGTGTTTAGCTTTCCGTGGTGTCATACCTCCTCCAAGCCCACTGCATTAGGAATTCTCTTTAAGGATAATAATTCTGTTGCCTTTGTGCAACAACATGTATTGCCAAAAAAAAAAAAAAAGGCTCGTATTGATTCTTTGGATTTTCCAAGTCACTAGATAAAAGGTTTAGTCTAGGAAAAAGCAGGTATCTTTGGAAGGGAGTAAAAATCTTGCTTGTTGAATACATAAAACACACAGACCATTTATATGATGTACCTAGAATAGTTAAATTCATAAAGACACAAAGTAGACTGGGAAGAGGGAAGAAGGAATGGTTATTATTTAAGGAATAGAGCGTGAGTTTGATAAAATGAGAAAGTTATAGAAATTGAATTTGGTGATGGCTGAAGCCAATATGGGTTAATGTCATAGAACTACACACTAAAAGATGATTAAAAATGATCATTTTATGTTATATATTGCCACAACAAAATACATACATACATGCATGCACAAATGCCAAAAATGTCATGAAAGACCCTGAATATTTCAGCATGACTTTTGCTAAAAATCAGAGAATGCCAAAGAATAAAACCAGGAAGAAATAAATAAAAGAATGAAAGGACAGAGGGACAAACATAAACAGCTGGAATAAGGAAAGAAAAGAGGAGAATGAAAGAGCTAGGGAAGGAGACCTTTCTGTTAAAGTTACTCTGTCAGAAATAGGTACTCTTCACACAGGAAAGTAAGTACAAAGGGGAGTGAATTCGTCTGTTTTTCTACTGCAGAATAAAGCAGACGGAGGGGGTAGTGAGCGGGAACATTTGCATGAGCAAGAGGAAGTAATAAGGAAATGTTTTCCTTGAGTAGAGTCATTTCATGGCCTCATTGCACGAGGCTTTCAACAAAGCTGGAGACTACGCGTGGGCTACCTGCTTTTAGATCTCCATTCTCCCACCTCTAAGCTATTTCCTTGCTATCTCCTGTGCTGTGAACATGCATTCAGTGGAGAGGACGCTATGATTTATCTGAGCTGTTTGTGAGACTAAGTGAGTTCATCTATGTCAAACACTTACTGAAAATAAGGAACTCAGATTATTATGAAGTATATATGTGTGGACGTGTGCACATATGGATCTAGTTCTTTTTGCCTCGTATCTAAACAGACATGGCTCCTTTGTGCTATAATGGCCTGATAAATTCCTCTTAACCATAATTGCTTTTATGTTTTAAATCAATAATAATTTTCAGAAAACCAATACAGAAGGCTATCATCATCATTTATGTTCAATTCAGATAATGAAACTTGGGTCTCAGGGGAAATATAATATTCAAAATATATCTGAATCATAAGAAGTTATGGAAAATGTTTCCAAAGTACTTCAGAATGTTTTATTTTTTTAATCAAACTAGAAAAGAGGCTTTTCATAGTTACTAATTTGATTTTATAAATTTATGGTCTAGTTCCCCAGATCATAAATGAAGAAGTAAGACAAGGGAAATATATATAAAATAATAGAAAGGAAAAGCAAATATTCAATTTTATATAAAGATTCTTGGTATGTAAATCATACGTAAGTAAAACATTGAACTTCTTATACTTAGCTTTTGCTAGCAATCCAAAACACAAGAATTAATTACCATAAGAAAATGACTGTTCTCTTTTCATAGAAAAATTATTTTTCTAGGCATGGTGGGTTATGCCTATAATCTCAGAACTTCAGAAGTAAAGGCAAGAGATGAAGAGCGAATATGAGGTTAGCCTGACACATGTGATGAGTCTGAGTAGTAATAATCATGAAAATCATTATTTATTGGGCTTTGCATTTTCATTGAATATATTTTCATCCACTAAAGGTAAATTATTTTACTAAATTCTTGATAGTATTCAATCTTAGACAAAATGCTAGCTTTCTAAAAGGATCATATTGATAAATGGATATCTAAAGCAATTGTTTAAAAAGTAATCATATAAAAAGCTCAGATTGTGTGGAATTTTGACACTTTTATTTTGTGGCTAATTTAGGCTTTCAAAGACACACCTTTTTAAATTTTGTTTGTTCTGATTTTTTAGTTAAAACTTTTTATTAAAACTGCATTTTTACATCATATTTCAAATATCATGTTCTACAAACAAGTATTCAAGAAAAAAATCTCTATATGCAATCACTGGCACATAAATTTAAGAAAATAATAAAGTTAAGCTGAGTCTCTGTATGTTATAGATACATATCAATCTATATATCAATATATGAAAGACATACCTTTTACATATACTTTTATAATTAGTGTCTTATTTTAGGTTTATTTAGGTTATTTTTATTATTTAGCTTTATTTTTCTTTTTCTTTTTTCTTTCTTTCTTTTTTTTTTTTTTTTGTTGGTCATGGGACTTGAACACTGGGCTGGGTGCTGTCCCTGAGCTCTTCAGCTCAAGGCTACCACCCTACCCTTGAGCCAAGCCCCACTTCCCATTTTCTAGAGGTTAATTGGACATAAGAGTCTCAGATCCTTTTGTGCTGGGGCTGGCTTTGAACCTTGATCCTCAAATCTCAGCCTCCTGAGTAGCTAGGATTTCAGGCGTGAGCCACCACGCCTAGCTATTTTCCAGATTTTAAAGTCAATGGACCTTGTCCAATTTTTTTAGGATGAATAAGACCAGTTATTTTTAAGAAGCCAGGAAAGTTTAAAAGCATAGCCTAAAACACTAGATGACCTATCATTTGAACAAAGAAGAGGGATTTCAGTCACTAATAGTAGATAGGGATGGAATTTCCTAAGTAAGCCTGGAAATTTTAACAGAAATTTCCATTGATAAGGTTACAACAGAGTTGCAAACAACACATCTGAAATCAAGCTTTTTAAAAATCATTTTGGGCCGAGAGTGTGACCTAGTGGTAGAGTGCTTGCCTAGCATGCATGAAACCCTGGGTTTGATTCCTCAGTACTACATACACAGAAAAAGTCTGAAGTGGTGCTATGGCTCAAGTGGTAGAGCATGAGCCTTGAGAAAGCTCAAGGACTGTGTGGGCACTGGGGCCCGGTGGTCAAGCCCCATGGTTTGCAAAAACAAAATCATTTTGACCTTAGAAATTAGTGTGAAAAACAATTAGACTCTCCATGAGGAAAACATTTTTATTATTCAGGTCTTTGAACAATTGTTTTGATATCATGTGAAAATGTAACACAATACCCAAGTATGATTCCATTTTAACACAGTCTATAACAAGATATCCTGGAAGAACATGAAAAAAAAAGTAAAGTCAATGGGAGTACATTTTAGAGCTGGTACACTGAATTCAAACATATGTGTACATAACTTTTATAATAATGATTTTAAGGTCAAGCTTCCCATATTCTATTGTGCATTTTGTCTAATTTTACTCCCTATCTTTATGTAGTTATACAGAAGAATTGCCATTTGACAAAGCAGTTTATGAATACAACACATGGAGCAGTCACCCCTTTCAAGGGTCTCACATTTGGAAAACTGTAAACTGCTGTGAAACCAGTAGGTGTCAGGCTTTACCACTGTGCAAATCACGACAGCATGCTAGTGAGTGGGAGGCTTACTTTACTTGTTTCTGTGAACATTAATCTGATCACTTGAAATAGGGAGGGGAAGAGGAGCAGCAAGATGATTGGGAGGGCTGGGGAGGGAAAGTGGGAGAAGAACATGGCAAGTATCAATGTTCAAGAGGTAATGCACCCACTACTGATGAATATAATTGTAACCCCTCTTTACATCACCCTCACAATAAAATACAATAAAAAAAGAAAAAGAAAGACATTTTAGAACTGGAACAGTAAAAGGTATAGGAATAAAAAGAACTTCCAAACACCTGATCTATATAAGCATTGTTAAATTCTAGCACTAAATATATTTGCACTTACATATACACATATTTAGTATGCTCTGTTATTGTATTTATATATTGTTGTATATAGTATAAATATATTATTGCATGTATGTTTATATTTACTTGTACACATTTATATATAAAATATATGATTATATTATATAGAAAATGTAAGTGTAATAATATATTATATAATATATTATGTAATAATATATACTATATAATAATGTATACTATATAGTATACATACAAATATATGACATGTTTTTATTAAAAGAATATGTGTATGTACACACATTTATATTATATTATATTACACTATATTATATATTAGGATCATAAGTAAAGATAGCAGAGTAATAAAATGAGGGAAAAATCAGAGGTGCAAATTTGTTGTATAATGCTTGTTCTCACTGGCTATAATTGAATAGGTTCATATATTTTCCAAAGAGATAAAAAGCACATGTTTCTATTTGGGATTTTATGATATATGAAAATGATCCCTTTTAAATGTCAATAGGTCAAATAACAACTTTCCAAACAGCACATGATTTTAATTCAAAACAGCATGCATTCAGATTCTTTATCTCAAAAACCTACTCAGTACTCACTCAGAGAAATTATATTTTGATTGACAGAAAAATTAACATTAATTGGTTTTACAATTTTAAATAATTTACAATGAAATATTTAAATTTTAAATTCAAAAATAGTCTAACAAGAGATAACTAGAAATTAAGTCTGGATGCCATTAAATCAGAAGTCATAAATTATTGAAGGCACTTCTTTGCACCTAAGTTTCAAGAGAATATAACAAATGAAATTCTAAAAGTAATAGTCATACTCAGCATAATCAACTTTTATTTCCCTTTTAGGCCTTCCTCAAGAACCTTTGACTCTCAATCATCTATCTATCTGTCTGTTTATCTATTTATCTATCATTTATTTATCTCCCTATTTTATCTGGTACTAGGGCTTGATAATTGATGAACAAACATTCTGACAGACAGGAACTCACAATTATATTGTAGATAAGTGTTACTGATGTAGAAAAATGGTTGAAAATACAAGGTGACACAAAAGTCATGCTAGAAAAATCTTGTAGCAAAGCGACTATCATAGACAGAAGTACTCTTGCTTACCCAGAATTATCATGAAGAGTAATAGTAAGGGGAATTGACAACTATTTTTTAAATTGAGAAATGGCATATTTGGGGGGAGCATTCTTTCCGTTCCCATTGATTTGATTCAATGCATTCTGTGAACTAATGCACACCTGAGATTTTGCTCTCATGGAGAATTTGTCACACTGTGCAATTAGATCATTATTAGTCCATTAAAATTATTATGAATTGTTGCAAGTATAGAAGAGTCAGAAACCTACAAGCTGAGAAGTCACTTAGAGGTATTGTCATCTGATGCCAAAGGACCTTGCTATCCAGAATCAAGAGGGAAGAAAAGCCCGCAAAGAGAAAGCAAAGAGTAAGAAAACGACTTACTTTCCTCTAGTTGTTTCAAAACTTGGCTTTTGATAGCTGGGTCTCTGGTTGCCGTTGCTGTCACCTCGGCTGAGGTATGTTTCTCTTGGAGACCGATTTCCCACACCTCCTTCTGATTTTGGAGAGATTACCTGTGGATCTGGTTTTCTGGTAAAGCTCTGAAGAAATTTCAGTGTGGCATCGGAAAGGCCCAAGCTCTCTGCCCCCGCGCTGAGTTTGATGCTCGATCTGGCAGGAAGAGCAAGACTTTGCAAGTTTTCTACTTCTTCTGTCTTCCCTGTGGGGGTGAGCGTTGGATTGCTCACAACCTCAGGAGTGCTTGTCTCCGAGAGACCCAGTGCTGATTGTAGAATACTCCCTTCAGAAGGCTGAGTGTTTGGAGCTGGGTTTGCCTCCACCGGGGTGTTCTGAGTGGCTGAAAGCATCTGGAGACTTTGCATCTCAGTTAGGGGAATCGGAGCAGAAGTCATATTCTTTAGAGAGTTTTCATCTTC
Organism: Megascapheus bottae; assembly: GCF_031878675.1. Classification (NCBI taxonomy): domain Eukaryota; kingdom Metazoa; phylum Chordata; class Mammalia; order Rodentia; family Geomyidae; genus Megascapheus; species Megascapheus bottae. Next base: position 19,745,467 of record NC_143531.1, read on the forward strand.
AGGTGTGGTCCAAGAATATGTAGTGTTATTAAGTCCAATACCCACACTCCATAAACTGGACAGCAGAACAAACAACTTAGCTCCTTTCATCTCAGAAGGTGTGAGCAAAAATAAGTTCATGTGGAAATGGAAGAGCAAGTCCTCGTCTGTTGGAAAGCTACTCGGACACTGAAGGTACAAAGAGAGAGTTTTGCCAGTTTGAGATTTGCAGAGGAAACAGGTTTCTGTGTTTGGTATTGGCTGCAGGAAGTTGGATTTCCTGTTTCTGTAGTTCTTTGTGGCCTATGACCTTACCTAGGATGTGGTGAAGGGCCTCTCATGAAGCTAACAGTAAACGGGAAAACCAGTTATCAACAGGAAAGAAACAGAGATCCGGGAAGTAACTTTCCTTTCCTAAGTAAGCTCTTGGGTTGTATTTCACAGACCTTGAAGAGACACTTCCCTTTGACAATAGCGAGTGTGAGATTGTACAGGCTTACATAAAGGAGTTCAAAAGTTTTGGTGTACTACATAAGGCATGGGAACACTTGTCCAACTTCTTTTTCAATGGGCTATATCCAGACAACTGTATTTTGATCATAAGCACACGTGTACACGCATAAACAGAAACTTGACCAATGATGAGATATGTACATACATAGTGATCTTACTATCATCTACCCATCTATCTATGCATTCTCTGCTTATCATCTATCACTATTTCTATAAGTATATTTTGGTTGTGTCATTACTTAACACTAACCTCAATGATTACAAGTAATGGCAAAATTAAATTATTGAGAAATTTTCTCTTAGAACTCCCATCCAAAAAGACTACCAACCAATAGGTTAGAATTTCATTTTCTCTACTTTACAACCCTAATTTCCTAGGGATAGATGTTAGCAGTCATTCCTCTGAAAAATAGTTGGATAAACAATAAATTAAAATAATTATATAGGGAGAGAAACGGGTACCAAGACATGTGAAAGGGCATCAATGTATGTGAATTAATGCACCTTCTATCTGGCAAATATCATGTAACCCTTTTACTAATTACAATAAAAAAATTTAAAAAAATAAATAAATAAAATAATTATATATAATATTTTACTATAATAAAACATCCTATTAGTTGGAGGCAAACAATAATAAATTTGACCAATTCACTTTCTGGGGTTATTTTTCTGGTGGAAATTCCTCACAGGATGTATAATTTGATTTCATTGCCCCAGCAAATCTCTGATTTTTAACCTTCAATTACCGTCTCTAATTTGCAAAACTCCCTACCAAATATTCTGGACAGATACATATTAACTTGAATATAATAAGTTAATACATTCATTCATAAGTTCATACTTTCAGTAATTGCCTAAACCCCAGTTGTACAAAGTATTCTCTTAGGCACTGGTTCTAAAAGAAATCAAGAATATCCTAGGATGTCAATTTGAGCATGGTCTTATGACATGTTACTTGAAGTCAAAATCTATGTGTAAATAATCTTTCTGCCAGCTTCTCTGCCAGACAGTAGGCTCAAATCTTTCTGCCTGTCTCATTATGTATTATTGTAGAAAAGTCCTCTTGTCACTAATCCTGGACTCAGATTGCCCAGATTTGAAGCATGATTTATCTATGACTAATACTGTTAGTGTATCTTATCACATTTCCTCCCTCAATCCTTGCCATTCATTTCATTTTTTTCTAATGTCTTTTACTTATTTTTATTGACTATTTTGTGTGTCATGGGACTTGAAATCAGGGCCTGAGCAGTTCTCCCTGAGCTTTCTCCCTTAAGCTAGCTCTCTACCACTGAGTCACAGCTCTACTTCCTGCTGTTTATTCATTTCTATGACCATATTCTTGACATATTAGAGAGTAGATGATACCTAGTAATTTAAGCTAAACACACAGGAATCAGTAACTCTATCTTAATGCAGAATAGAGAGAGAAGCCCAGGAAGCAGAGCTGTGACTCAAAGTGGTAGAGCACTAGCCTTGAGCAGAAAAGCCCAAGGACAGCACCAGGCCCTGAGTTCAAGCCCCAACAAAAAAGGAGCCCACAAATTTTCCTCTTTATAAAAACAAAAATTCCAGCACATAAAAGTCACACAACAATTTGATATTTAAAAAGAAGAATTAACCTGTATAATTTTTGTCATATGGTTGACAAGACAAAAACAAAAGTGTAGTTTCTGTAACTAGAAACTACAGACACAAGTTTTTTCATTGTTATTGCTTATAGCAGAAAAAATTTAAGAAAACTCCAAGTATTTCTTTTTTTGCCAGTCCTGGGCTTGAGCTCAGGGCCTGAGCACTGTCCTTGGACTTTCTCAGGGCTAGAGCTCTACCACTTGAGCCTCAGCACCACTTCTGGCTTTTTTCTTCTATGTATGTGGTATGGAAGAATCAAACCCGGGTCTTTGTGCATGCTAGAAAAGCATTCTACCACTAGGCCAAACTCCCAACATCCAAGTAAAATATTTCTATTTGTGGTACATTTTTAATCCACTCCTTATACTGACTCAAAGTTTTAAATGTTTCAATGTTTTCAAAGTTTCAAATGTTTTAAAAACAATCAAAATAATGACACCCTAAGAATTTTCCCTTTCCCCTCCTCCCTTCCTTCTTTTTCCTTCCCTTCCCCTCCCATTCCTCTCCTTTCCCATCACTTGCCATCCTTTCCCTACCCTTTCTTGTCTCTCCTTCCTATCTTTTCCATTCCTCTCATATCTTTTCCTTCCTTCTTTCTTTCCTTCCTTCCTTTCTTCCTTCTTTCCCTCCTGATTTTCCCCTTGCTTCTATGGTTTAAAATCCACCTTGCTCCTATTCAAAATAGAACTTTACTAGGAAAATGTCACTAGCTGGCTCTGTAATACCAAAAAGCAAACAAATGATAATACAACTGAATGGAAGTAAGTAATTCATTTCACCTCTTGCCAGGTATTGACCAAAGATACCTTCTGCTTGACCCCATTTAAGCTTACATGTTACTTGTGATCCAAAGGCTGGATGCCCTGTATCTCATTATTGATCTCTAGACCATTTTGTCTAGGAACTCCTTGGAGAATTCCCAGTTCATTTGATAAATCTAGCAGAATGGATCAACCACTAAGTGGAAACATAAAATATTGGTGCCACAAAATGGCCAGAGGCCTAACCTCAAATTCCATTTTCTGTTACTAATAGTCATCAGATAACATTTGAGAAAAACAATATACTTAGGATGGCTGCCTGAAGAATAGTCAGTTAATTCTCTAAAAGAATGAAAGTTGATGGAAGGGCAGCCCTGGAGCAACATGGCAGCACATTTAGTCTTCTCTTCGCCTCACAGCTCTAGGACTGGGTACTAGGGGATTCGCATTCAAAAGTACGAATGAGCACAGGCAAAAAAAAACAATAAATAAACTTCTCCAAAATGACTCCTGTCTAAGCAAAGCACTAGAAAGGTTTGAGCCTGAAACAAAAATAGAAAAACTTTTATGCTCAAAAGTCTGGCCATGTTTTTTTGTTTGTTTAATTAGAAAGTATCCAACTAAACATCACAAGTACCTACCCTTATCAGAAAGGCTGACTGGCAAGTTAGATTCTGTATCTCAGAAGATTGTGGGAAGGTGTCACAAACCTTTGTCCTCCTGTGCTATCATGCCAGAATTGGCCAACACAGGAACCAGAAATTTCATTGTCAAGATGGCCCCATCTATCTGGCACAGAAGTGCACACCTATAATCACAGCTCTCGGGAGGCTGAGGCAGGAAGATCTGGAGTTCCAGGTCAACCATGCCTATATAGAGATCCTGTCTATGAAGCCAAAACCCAAAAGCCAAACAACAAAGCAACGAAAGTGTCTCTGAATGTAGTGCCATGACCTTCCAAAAGCTGGTTAAAGAGCGAGAGGACTGAAGTCTCTGTGAGGTACACCAGGCCCTCAGAGACTCACTGTGCATGCTTGGCCTTGTCCCCAGAGGCTGGGCAGAGAAGAATCTCTTAGCATGTATAAATCCACATATGAATTAGGAAAGACCAAATACATCAACGGAGACTGATTTCTTGCTGAAACAGTAGATGATCCCCCTCCCCCTCGCCTCACCATCACCAAGTCTAGATCAGCCTTCTTTCACTCCATTCTGACAGGATCCCACATTAGGGCTCCGGAAATGGCAGAATGTAGGCACACCCAAGGCTGGATGGGATGGATAGGACTGGCAAAAGTCATGTCAATACTCACAGCCGGTGGAGATCGGAGACCACGGCAGGCCGCACACAAGGAGGAGTTAACTCAGGCCTAAAGAATACAGGCTTAGCAGTACCAGGAGTGAGAATTCTCCTAGCTCCCAGGCAAGGGTGAGACTGGCCAGTTGGAATAATTCTGCATGCTGCCAAGGAGCTGGAACATACTGCCCAGCACTGGATAGACAGGAACAATGTCTGGACTCCTGATAAGGGGGCTCGTTTGGCTTCAGAACGTTATCCTTAGGAGCAGAGAGGGGAAAGGAACTTGTGGTTCCTGCTCACCCCATCCCCGCCTCCCTCAACCTCCAGTTTGAGAATGTCGAGGAAGCACGGAATGCTCCTTCTTAATTTTTGGACCTCATCACGCACAATTCATGCGGGATTTTTCTCCACTGCTTAACTTGGATCTCCAACTTAGTTGGAAGGGAAATCCTGACCTGAGACCTTGTATTTGGAAACCAAGATGAGTTTAAACTAATTAAAACTCTAACAGCATTAGTGAAAATGGGGTCTTGATGTTATTCATCCTCACATGCGAGAGAGGCAAGATAAGGTTATGTGGCGAGTATTTCCTGCTGTTCTCTATAGTAATGCGTCACACATAGTCAAAAGTTATGAGATACATAGAGAAAAAATTTAAAATGTGACCCATCGTCAAGAAAGAACCATCAGCCGGGAGTTTGGCCTAGTGGTTGAGTGCTTGCCTAGCATGCACGAAGACCTGGGTTCGATTCCTCGGTACCACATACATAGAAAAAAACAAAAGCCAGAAGTGGTGCTGAGGCTCAAGTGGTAGAGCTCTAGCCTTGAGAAAGTCCAAGGACAGTGCTCAGGCCCTGAGCCCAAGCCCAGGACTGGCAAAAAAATAAAAAAGAAAAGAAAGAACCCTCAGAAGGATCCAGAGAAAACCCAGGCATCAAAAGTATCAGAGAATTTAAGAAAACTGTACTAGAATGTAACAGACCAGGAACGACACGACTGAGGAAGAAAAAAAAAATGAAAACAAAACAAGAACTTCACCAGAGACAAAGATATTTAGAGAAGCTACAGAGAAATGCTAGGAAGCAAAATCGTGACATCACAACAAAGAATTTATTTGTAACTTAATAGCACACAATACTATGAAAAGTAATCAGCTAACATGACTATAGATCAAGAAGAAATAACCCAAATTGACACACGGAAATGGTAATGATTGAGAAAAAAAGCTAAATGTCTGAGGTCTAGGAATAAATTGTATGCATCCTAACACATGTGTATGGATATATCTTATACATTTTCACATACATGAGATTATTATATATATATATAGAACAATACAAAAGGAAAATTGTTTAGAAATTATACATAGGGATTTTTCAAAATTGGTGATAATCATTAGCCAAAACACCCAAGTAGCTCAATATGTTTTGCAAGTAAGATTCTGAAAAACCAAGACAAAAAGAAAATGCGGAGAAGAGTAAGGAAAATCTCATTACATTATAATTGCATCTGACTACTTTAAATCAAATATATGAGAAAAGACAAAAAATTTACATTCTTTGAAGGGATCAAAGGGACAAAATAATGTATCCATTAACAATTAGTATGTTACAAAAATATCTTTTAACAACAGGATGGAAATGAGACATCATAAGGTAAAACATGAGAAATATTGTTTCCAAAAGACCCATGATATATGCCTTAGAAGTACATCAAACTAAAAAGAAATTATACAAGAAGGGAGAGAAGTTAAATATGTTGGCAAAACTTCATTATTGTGCTTAAATAACTGATTATATGAATAAAATATTCTTTAAAATATTGTAGAATAAAAAATCACTGCACATTTGCTGACTTCAATAGCATGTGTAAGTAAAAATTGCAGGATAATTACAGTTTCTACAGCTGGAGGGAGCAGAGAAGGGTAGGCAGAATTATACAACTGGAAGTGGTCTCATACTCCAGATGAAAGATAAAGTTGTGTTTGAAAGTACAAAGGAATAGATTAATATATGTATTCTAATTGCAATTCAAAATAGGCTGTTTATTCTAGATCCATTTTTAAACAATCTGTGCATTTTGCCAAAGTACCATACTAACAGTCTTAAAACATGGTAGATCAAAGATTTTGCTCTAAATTTTGCTGCAAAGATGTTATCAATCTGTCTGTCTGTCTATTTTTTTTCTTGTTGGTCATGGGGCTTGAACTCTGGGCCTGGGCACTGTCCCTGAACATTTTCACTTAAGATTAGTGCTCTACCACTTTGATTGATTCACAGTTCTACTTTTGATTTTCTGGTGGTTAATTGGAATCTTACAGAGTTTCCTGGCTGGGCTACCAGATCTCAGCCTCCTGAGTAGCTAGGATTACACGAGTGAGCCACCAGCACCAGGCTTAAAGATTTATTTTCATATCATTCTGTAAAGGATACTTTGTCTAGATGAAGAAATTCAAATTAATATGTTTATTCATTATTATAAAGATGGTGTTCCAAAATCTTTGAACTTGTTTGTGATACTAACTCTACTGACATCCTTATCTTTGTTCTCCTATAGAGAACGTATCTCTTCTTTAGCTGCTTATTTGAATTTTTTTCATCTCTAGTTTCAAGTGGATTGATTAGAATGTGCACTGATGTGTGTGTGTGTGTGTGTCCCCAATTGTTTTTATTCTGTTTCATTCTGGACAATTTCTACTGCTAAATCTTCCAATTGATCTTTTCTTTGGCAATGTCTTACTACACATGAATCCCAGTTATAAATTTTTTATCTGACAGGCTGCCTGACTTGGGTTATTGTTATATTTTCATTCTTTCAGTTTACACTGAATCTTCACTTCTTGATCACACAGAATGCAAATTAAACATGCTTATTTACCCTTCTCTGCTAAATAGCATCTCAAAATCACTATTAATTGGTTTCCTTGTTTTATTTTTTCTTTCTTTTTTCCTTGAGTGTTGCTTGATTGCTTGCCTCATACATTTCTAATGTGTGTGAGGCAGTTTGAAGTACTCCTTGTTCATTTCTCAATGTTTTTAAATCTTTTTAAGCATTCTTCAATTTCATTGTGGGCTGTGGTTAAATCATTCTCAGACTGTTGATGTCAGTTCTTGATTCAGTGTTGGCATAATGAGAGTAACATTTAATTCATAAAATCCTAGATTCCCTTGATTCCTGATGCTCTGACTCATTATGTGATAGAAGTGGTCGCTCCGCTTGGCCTTCTGTGATCATGGAATCTTGTTTCCTCCGCATCTTCTGTGTCAGTGGCTTAGGATTCTTTACTCATGTGCACTTTCTCATTAGGACTCAACTAAACACGTGAGGTCAATGAAGTTGTTCCACATTCCCTGTAGATTCCATCCCCATTGGCTTCTCCAGATTCCCAGTGGTACCCGCTTAACCCAAGAACCCCATGTCTGTGTTTTCCTCCTGTGCCAGGACATGGATCCTTTCTTCACATAGTAACCGAGAGCAAACCTGGGCTGCACTTCATTTTCTGTGTGCCAGAAATCACTACTGTCTAATACCCAGAAACTATTGCTCCATTCATTTTTCCTGAGATTTTAGTCTAATAAAAAGCATCACAATAAATGCAACCTCTGTTATTGCAACTTAGAAGTGAAAGATTGTTAACTTAATTTCCTTTGGGGTTTGTATCGCCTGTAGAGATGTCACACTGAAGATTTGTTTAAACATTCAGATCCATTTAGTGATTTACCAGGTGGTTCTTCAAATCCTCTAAAGTAAATTCATTCCTGTGAGTTCATTACTGATGTTCTGCTGTAGAGACAAAATTAAGAGAAGTAAAGAATAGTCACCTGATATTTTTTCCTATGAAAGTTACAAATAGTGGCAGAAAGATGAACTTTGCTTCATTATTGAAAGAAAATGGTAAGCTTCCATTTCTACCATCTAGAAACATTCAGAATAACTACACAAAGAATCTGATTTTTTAAATGTAGTTTTATAATTGCACGTGAAAATTTAATCACATAATAAAAAAAAACTGTGCCTCTAGCTAAGTTGCAATGCATTAAGAAAGTGATGGAGAGCAGAAGCAGAGACGTACACCTGAAATCCTAGCTCTCAGGAGGCTGAGATCTTGAAGCATAGTTCAAAGGCAGCTCAGGCAGGAAAGTTTGTAAGATAACCAGCAAAACCCCAGAAGCTAAGCAGAGACATGAGCAAGAAAGCTAAGGGACAGAGCACTGGCCCTGAGGTCAAGCCCTAACATCTCTCCACAGACTCTAATTAGCTAGGATTACAACCGTGAACTATCAGTGCTTGGCATGAGCTTCTTTTTCCTGTGAAACAGCAACTTTTATATAAGTTGATTTTGTTATTATCAAATTTTAAACTCTTCAAAGGTAAGAATACAATCTGGAGCAGTTAGATTAAATATGCATTATTTGTATATTTTATAAGAATTATTTCATATGAAAAATGCTGAGTAAATATTTTAATGAATTAATATTTTAATTTTTATTAATTTTAATGACTTGATTGCTTTTGTCTGCATGCACAAGATGGTGTCTATTTGAAAATTTTGAAGAAATTCTGAATAAAGAGACAATTACATAATTCATATTCTCAAATAAGTCAATATTTTAAAATGCCAATTGTATACTTTCAAAAGTCTAAAATGTGTCCCTACATGTTGCTGTCATCACATGTTCACACGAAGCTCTTTTCCTTTATTACTCAAAACGAAAAGCCACTGCTGTGTTAACTTTGAAATACACATTAAGGTCTATTAGCTTTTAGGACTGAAAATGCATTACGCCCTCTATGTACCACTTAACTTTTCACTTTTTTCAATCTCTCAGCATGTCTTTGTGCTTTCCTTCAACAATTGTATAGTCTAAGGTAGAATTACAGGCAAATCCAGAGACAAAGGAAGAAAGATGAAACAATTTTATCATCTTCCAGAAGCTAGATTCCCTAGTCTGATGTAGGAAGATCAAAGTCATGGACTACTGAGTTTGCCATCAACACAACTTTCTTTGGCATGAGTCTTTAGTACCAGTGGCTTTTATATTGATGGCTTCCCTGCTTTGATGCATTCTACATCTGGATTTTGACAACCCTAAGTTCTATTATCTGTCTGCTTTTGTGTTTTATGACTGTAATGTCATATTCAGCAGTCCCAGTGATATTCTTCTGTGTTGTGTTTTTCATAGAAAAATGAGTCTATGATTAAATCTCAAATATATTTTATTATCCTATTTCTCTTATTTAGGCAAACATATTTTCTTTATCAATCAGGAATAATTGCCACATTTCCATGTCCTAACCATTTAGAAAACTACTGATAATTTACCCCATTTTGCCACTTCATTTCTTTTATAAACCAATTTTACTTAGAAAAATTTAGAATGTAACTGAAGTATTTACTCCTACATAATGTGCTATTTTCCTTATCAGAATGTCTCCTCTGGGGTAGCTTAGAAGAGATCTTACTTCAGTGTATGTTTATTTTTCTATCTGCATAATGAAATTATAAATGATTATTCAGTTGTTTAGGACATATTGTGAATAATGTACAAATGTACATGTATTTTCCTAATGCTGAAAAGCAAAGTCTGTTCTGAGTTAATTCCCATTCCTAGTTTAAGAAAACTCCAGGGCTCTATTAATTCTTTTTTGAATGTTATAATGTTCTCAAAAGCAAACCAACAATCATGGTAGCACATATCTATAATCCCAGCACTTAAGAACCTTAGGCAGGAGGATTGAGAGTCCAAAGTCAGCGTGGGCTAAAATATTAGTCATAGACCAGCATGGGACCTCATCTCAGAAAGACAAACGAGCTAGAAGCTGGCTCTCACTTATAATTCTAGTTGCTTAGGAAGCTGGGACCTGGAGGATTGCAGGATGAAGCCCACATGGGTAGAAAAGTCTAAGATATTCCATCTCAAACTAACCAACATAAAGTAAGACTGGAGATGTGGTTTGAGTGATAGAGCATAAGAAAACTGAACGAATAAGAAAACTGAACAAAAGTGAAGCCCTGAATGCAAGCTGTGATATAAAACAAAGCAAACAAAAAAATAAAAAGTCAATAAAACCAAACAAAAGGCGTAAACAAACCAACACAATCCATATAGTATGACAAAACCAGGAGACTAAGGTAGATGGAGAGCTCTTATGGCAGCCAGGAAAGGGCAGGGTTAAAGCACAGAGTAACCATTGGCTTCCTGTTGACAAGTAGTATGAGACACAGTAGGAGTAGCAACTCAAATGTCCACCAGCGAGAGAACCATGTGTAAAGTAATAAGTGATAATTTTTGTGAAAATATACTTAGTTCTGTAATTCATATTTGTACTTTTCATAGAGGTATGCTATTACATGACATCCAGACAGGGAGACAAGTTAAAGTAAACTGAGTTTAAATATGGCTGTCACTTCTTGTTACTCACCTTCTACTTTCTCTATTTTATCTCAAGAAGTCCTTATCCCTTCTCTACTTGAACACATGGTCCCATCAAGCTGGTAAGGTTTATGCAAGTATAAGATACCAAGGATTCACTATGTGTCAGACAATGATAAAATTCCCTGTCCCTCTTAGTTCCTCCCTAACCCATCTTAGAAAAAATACACATGTATGGTGGTTTGTGGATTTAAAAAAGCTAGTCAACTGGAAAAAAAATGTATCTCAGAGATTCATTAAAATGTGCAAGATGGGGCTGGGAGTTTGGCCTAGTGATAGAGTGCTTGTCTAACATGCACAAAGACCTGGGTCTAATTCCTCAGTACCACATACATAGAAAAGGCCCGAAGTGGTTCTGTGGCTCAAATGGTAGATTTCTTCTAGTCTTGAGAAAGTCCAAGGACAATGCTCAGGTCCTGAGTTCAAGCCCCAGGATTGTCAAAAAAAAAATAGTGGAAGGAAAGAAAAATGAAGTCAACTTTCTTATGAGTGTTCCTTGTTTATGGCCATTAAATCTGCCTCTATTTTTTTTCAGATATCCAAGAAGAAAACTTTGCTCAAAAACATGTTTGTTTACATTCAGTTGCTCCTTTCCAGTGCGTATTTCCAGCTATTTCCCTGGAGCTGGATGGACTCTTTTGAACATGGGGCTGAATAATCTCTTCCTCCCTCTTACTCAAACAATTCATTCTATCAGGGCCCCATCAGATTTTCCTAGAGCACAACACTGTCTTTGGGCACTATGTACCATTCATACCCCAAACCAACACACACACACACACACACACACACACACACAGAGGCATACACACATGCAAGCATTCATATACACACACATACCCATACACATATGCAAACACATCTTTTATGAGGCTCTTATGGCTCAGTAGTGAGCTACAGTATTTAGTTTACTTAGTTCAATAAATAAAAATACATTTTATTATAGTCAACAGGCTAAATACTTTCATTCACTAAAATAATTCAATGCCCAAATTTAAGAAAACTAATGCGGAAATGGTCAACAGTATACTCTTTCTCCAAGCTTAGTTGACTTTTAGCAAAAATGCCTATCTTTAAATTCCTTACATGTGTTCCACACAACTCTTCCCTTCATCTAAAAATGCTGATCCTTTCTCCATTGTTTTCTTTCTAATTAGGGATTAAGACTTCTAGGAACACTATTACCAAATTCTATTGACTCCAACAGCAGTAAATGGCCTGTCTATGTCCTTTAACTTTTCTTTTTGACCAGGACTGTGGTGTGAACCTGGGGTTTGAGCTTAAGCTTGGGAGCAAAACACTCCTGGTTAGTTTTGAGATGGAGTCTTGCTTTATGCTGAGGTTGTCCTGGACAACAGTCCCTTGTCTATGCTTCCTGCCATAACCAGGGCAACAGACATGTTCCACAATGTCAGCTTCTTTGGTTGAGATGCAGGTCTTGTAATCATTTTTACTTGGGTTGGCCTTGAAATAGATCCTTCTAATCTAAGCCTATGGCATAGCTACAATGACAGGAATGCAGCACTGGGGTCCAGCTATAGTTGAAATGGAGATGGATTCTTGAGAAATTCATTTCCTCTGTGTGTGTGTGTGTGTGTGTGTGTGTGTGTGTGTGTGTGTGTGTGTGTCCTGAGATGTGAACTCAGGGTCTAGACTTTGTCTCTGAGCTTTTCTTTTCTTTCTTTCTTTTTTTCCTCAGTCCTGGGGCCTAAACTCAGGGCCTGGGCACTGTCCTTGAGCTTTCTCAAGGCTAGTGCTATTCCACTTGAGCCACAGCACCACTTCTGGATTTTTCTGGGTATATGGCACCAAGGAATCGAACTCAGGACTTTGTGTATGCTAGGCAAGCACTCTACCACTAGGCCACATGCTCAGCCCTGTCTCTCAGCTTTTTCTGCTCAAGGCCAGCACTCTACCACTTCAGCTACAGTGCCACTTCCAGCTCTTTGATGGTTAATTTGAAATAAGAATTTTCATGGTCTTGACTGCACCAGTTGGCTTCAAACCATAATCCTCACATCACAGCCTTTTGAATAGCTAGGATTACAGGCATGAGCTACAGGTATCTGGCTTCCATTTCTTTTTGAAAAGAACTGATTTACATAATTAATATATAGCCACATCTTTTTTTTAAAATGTCAAGGAATATAGGTGCTAAGCTTAGTAGTGAAGAACTTGCATGCTTGAGGCCTTTTGTGGCCTGGTTATCTCCCATCACCAGGGCAAAAATGAAAGGAGCTCAGTCTTGTTTGGGCTCATAGTTTCACAGGTTTGAGTCAATGGCCACCACCACCACTGGGGTTAAGCACATGTCAGAAGAGAGTACTTACCTCGTGGCAGCAGATTCAGGTAATATCTGTTTTAGTACTGAAGCTTAAGTTACAAAGTATAGCGTACAAGAAAAGTATCTCTGCTAAAAGAATTGCAGAATTGAACAAATTTACTCCCTCAGTCTTCCACAGCTCTGAACTGATATGAGCCCCCCACCAAGATGAAAGGTATACAGTTCTTTTATTTCTGCCACTCACCTGCAAACACCCTTGTCCTCTTGACCCAAGTACTTCTTAAAGCAACATGTGTATGAGAGAAAGTTTTTTTCTTCCACCTCTCTTTTCTTTTCATTCATATATATTTTATTGTATTATATTCACCAGATAGAAGTTGCATTATTCACAAACATTGATATCCTTTCTCATGTCTTGTTCCCCATTTCCCCCTACCCTCTCCCCTCATCTTGGTTTCCTTCCTTCCCTATCCAATTTCAAATAACCAAATAAGCATATATACAATATATCAGATAACAGGTAAAATACTGTAACAATATGAGATAACCAAGAGACAGCAAAAGAGATGCGAGATAACATAGTATATTAAGGACAATAATCACTCATTATATGACTTTTGTTTCTATATCCTGGAGGTCCTTTCATTCCACCTCTCTTTTCTTGCTGATCATATTATTTAAAAAACAACAACACTTAGGAAGTTTTTTTGTTTGTGTTACATTATACTGTTTAGCTCCTTGCTATCTCAGTTGTGTGTGGCTGCCTGCAATGTCAACAATATAGTATGACATATTCTAAGGGTCTTGATTTGAAACCCCATGGAAGAGATTAAATTTTACTTCTTTCAACATTTAAGACTATTATTTGTGGCTGCTCTCAGCTATCCCTTTCTCTCTGACTTGTAAGAGCAGAGTCACCTGCAGAGTGAAGTTTAAAGTACTGCCACACATTTCTGAGGTAACCAGAGTGTGAGCTGTACCATAGAACCCATAACAGGAATTTACACAAAGCTCTGCGATGGTCCAGGGAAACACCAAGGGCCATAAAAGTGAAATACACAATTCTCAGTGCCATTTAGATTCTAAATATGCAGCTCATTGTGCTTTCTGTTGGTTTAACAACACCCTGTTTTGCAGTGTTGCCGCCAAACAATGCAATACATTTTCTGTTTCCTCAGCTAAGGCAGAGCAAACAAGTGGATGAAAAAGAACAAGACTTCAGACCAGGAGAGCCTTCATTCTCTGATCTCACCTATGGTCTCTGGGATGTTGTTTGCTATCTGAAAAGCAAATATCATTATTCATACCCAACATAATTCAGAGGATTGAGTGATATTAATTAATTTAAAGTACTCAGTTCACAGGCTCAACCATGAGATCGATGAATAAATGCTTACTATTGAGGTTATTAATCATTATTTTTATCCAGTCACGGAAAATACAATATTTATAACATTAATGTAAGGGAAATTAATTTTTATAGCAGCCTAAGTGTTAAAAATTATTAGAAATTTAGGTGGTAAATGTGTCATCACTCTTGTGTGTTTTTGACACCAACAACATAGATATTTCTAACAGTTTAGTGTAATATAGCTGCTGATCTGGTCCTTGGGTCAAGAATTTCAGTGTTACCTGGGGAGAGAGTTAGAAGATCAAATTCTCAACCATTTCTTCTCCTCTAACCCCACAGCCCACTGAGAACTACCAATATAGAACATTTTAGAAAAATCTAACCCAAACATTTCACATAGCCTGGGAGGGGCGGGGGAGGAGAAATGTGTTATTCATAAGTAGATTTTTTTCACCTTTAAATGTTTCTCATAAAAACCAGATCAGATTAAAAGTTGAGGATGTTTTCACAGTGCATGTTCCTGTATCACACTCTATGTTTAATGAAATACTCAAGTCTGAATGCAAAATTCCACTCCGGCATGGACCTGCTGTCTACCTAGAAATCCATTTCATCTCCTTTCCCATGGCCCCCCTCCTCCTACACTTCCCTCTCAAGGCTCTTTTCCTAGCATCTGTGCCCTACTCGACTTCATCCTTCCATCCAAATGCACTTATCTTACAGCTTTCTAAATTGACACTGTCTGAAATTCTTTGCTACTCCTCATTCCAGACCATCTCCAAATGCATTATCCCAAAGATAAATTCTCCATGAGAAATGGACCAGAAAATTCTCTCTCCTGGTTGCAGTGGTGCAGATGTGGTCTGCCTTCCACAGTTCTGTTTTGGAAGTATGATGTTTAGAGGCATTGGAACCTTGAAAAAGTAGGACCTTACTGTAGGAGGTCATTGGTCTGCAAGTGTGTGTTGAGGGGTCCGGGGGGAGTGTCCTCAGAAGGCATCAGTGCTGGTCTTTATAATATCTTAGCTCCTTTAGAGAGAAAGACTGGCCCTTCCCCACCTCTCCACAGAACCTCTCCCATGCCTGCATGTGTGTGAGCGAACACACACACACACACACACACACACACACACACACACACTCCTAGCTCCCTCTGTTACCTTGTGACATATCTGTGGGCCCTTAGCAAAGGCAAACATTCACAGATGGACTGCTCTGGACACTCCAGAACTGTGAGTAAAATAAAATTTATATTTATGAAGTATTCTGCCTCAGATACTGGGTCATAGAGACAGAAAGTAGATTAATACACTAATAGTGGTACTCCTGTCGAAAGGGGTTATTTCTCCTTACTTACTCATCTTCCCTCAGTCTCTCTGGGCTGCTTCCTACTGAAGAATCACTTGTGAAGGGGCCTTCTTCGGCCATTCCATGGGAAATAGCCATTTCCTTTCACTGAGAGAGTCTTCTTATGTGTGTTCCTAGCTTGATCTCTCTTTTTTAAAATATGGTATGCATATCTCTTTAACTAATTTGATACTAGCACTGTGCATATAGCAATCGTGTTTGCAAATTGAAAGAGTATAAATTCAACTATTACACATATAGAGAGCATATATACAGAATTTGTTGTACAAAATGGCACAGGTGCAGCAGTAGAAGAGTAGAAACAGCGGCTGTGAATGTTCAGGCCAGCTTGATAAATCAAGAAAGATTTTTAAAGAAAGCAATGAAGAGCTAAGTCTAAAGACTGCAAAATAGGTTTTTTAAACAGGAGAATGTGTTCCACAGATATTGTATAAATAGCATGTGTTGTTCAAATTAGCTCAGGTTACATTTCCAGTGGCAAAATAGATTTGTCTCATCTATTTTTCACTTCAAATAAAAAGCCCACGAGGTTAAAAATATGACCCAATGTGTTTTAGAAAAGCTTCACACCAAAAATCAGCAAGTCATTTTGATGTTTCCGCCCTCACTTCTCGTACCTCAGCTATTCTTTAAAAAGATACCTTATACCTCTACTGTTCTCAAATCCATTTTTCATTTTTACATTTCTTACATTTTACATTCCCATTGTCTGTACCTGTCATAATTTCTTTTAAGATACATATAATATGCCATATGAAGTGTAACTTATTCACATCTTTTTCTTCTTTCATATGCAGTTTTGATCAGACACAGTCAAGCAACAGCAACAAAAACAAACAACAACCAACAACTCTCATGAATTCTGCAGCTCAGTTGATATAATGAAGCTCTTGTGCCCTCACTCAAGTCCTGAGTTATTATCGCTTGTGTTTTTAATCTCTGCTTGCTGAGCATTTGTGAATTTTCCTCAACAGCCGTCCCCTTTGGACCACATGCTCACAAATACTAAAGGCCTACTGCATTTGTTTACCTTGACCCTAGCTTTTAATCTTTCCTAAATGTGTAATGGAAACATTAGAGTGTTTTTCAAACAAAAGTCTGGTCAAATAGCCAGGCACTGATAGTCCCTGCCTGCCATCCTAACTTCTCAGGAGGCTAAGATCTGAGGGTGGTAGTTCAAAGCCAGCCAGAGCAGGAAAATCTGTGAGTCTCTTATTGCCAATTAACCCTCATAAACCAGGAAGTAGCAGTGTGACTCAAATGTGGTAGAATGCTAGCCTTGAGAAAAAACGTTCTGGCTTAGCACCCAGGACCCAAGGTCAAGACCCATGACTGACTAAAATAAATAAATCTGGTCACACATTTTAAAAGTGCTTCCTCATCCTACGTCAGAAGAATAATCATACATCCCAGTTTTCTAATGCATTGCCCAGTTTGGTTCCCATTGACCTAATTTAATAACTTGTAAGATCCCCTTCCACTTTAAGTTCTTCTCTAAATAGTAAGCTAATATGGTTGCCTGTCTATTCGTTCTCCTTACTCATTTTGAATGCAAGAATCTTACAGCCAGTCTTTATTCACAACATGAGTCATGGGACCAAGGCACAGTTGTTCTCATGCAGTGTATCAGCAGGCTTTGAATGCCTGGAGTGGACTTTTCACATAGCTGGTGTTTACCACTCGGATTGGCAGCGAATCGCACTTGATGATTTCTGAATAGCTGGATTTAAAATTTTAATTTTTGTTATTAATCATCTTCTATGTGACTCATCCTTAAATTGTTGAGTGTAGCTGTATTATTTTGACATTCTTTTCAACATGCACACTTACTCATTTCTAAAAGTAGCAGTGGACTCCGAAGAAACAAAATTGAAGCAGTGTCGTGACAATGCATGGAAACTGAGACAGTAACCAAACAACAAGATAACCCAATATGGGCAAAAGTCCCACAAGCAGGAGCTGGGATTGAATTTAAGATATTGCCAAAGCACAAAAAGAGTAAATAATAAACCCTCACAAAAGAGAGGTGAAAGAACAGCATTAGAAAAGAGGGTGGTTCATGCCTGTAATCCTAGCTACTCAGGAGGCTGAGATCTGAGGATCAAGGTTCAAAGCCAGCCTGGGCACAAAAGGACCTGAGACTTTTATCTCCAATTAACCTCTAGAAAATGGAAAGTGGAGCTTGGCTCAAGGGTAGAGTGGTAACCTTGAGCTGAAGAGCTCAGGGACAGTGCCCAAGAGGAATACAACCCCGTGACCCACAAAAAAAAATAAAAGAAAAAAGAAAAGCAGGACCAGGTGGATGCACTTCCAGGAAAATGAAAAAAAGGTGCAGTTTTATAGTATGCTGGGAGAAATGAGAGTTCAATGAAGGACAAGCACTCTACCACTAGGCCAAACTCCCGGCCCCTTAATTGGGATTCTTAATAAAGTCCTACTTCATATAATATTATATGTGAACTATGAGACTACTGTAAGAGTGGCCATTAAAAAACAAATACAGATAGTAAAAATTATAATTTGTTATTCCTACTGGTCAGTGAATTAAGCATAAAATACACATATATAGGTATCTACATATGTAGATATCTATATAGATAGATAGATGTGTATAGATATATTTGTGTATATATATATATATTAGTAAGGCCTTAGGAGTATGGAACAATTGTAGGTTTTCAACAGGGAGAAGTTAATACGGAAATTGGTTCAATCATTTTGAAGAACTACGTAAGGACTTACCAGAGGACACACACATTTGTAAATGTAGGAAGCAGGTAGTTCTTCTAAGACTTGGAAAACAATGGCCAAGAGAAAAGGTGGCCCTGGGAGTACCTGACAATGCAGCTGTGTTGCTGATGGGCCATGAAGTTGCAGAATAAGGTTGCAAGCTACTCCAGTGGAAAAAGGTATTTTCTAGGGCATCTCAAAACATGGGTCTAGATAACAATGGTGAAAATAATTGTAATTACTGAACTGAGGAATTCACTGTGCCTGGCTTTGGTGTTAAGAACTCTATTATTTATTCTTTATGACATCCTACAGGTCAAGGAAATTATGATTTTCATAATGAGAGAGACTGGAAAAGTGAGGCACTTGTTCTGAGTCTTTCCTCGTGAGTAGTGGATTCTAAGTCTCTCGTGTTAGTTGTATCTGTGAATCTATTTTCAGAAGTCCACCATGATCACCAGAGCGCAGGGCATTCTCTGGGCTCATCAATCAGCTTTGCCCTTTTGATTTTAAATTCATTTCAGCTTTCTGGTCCTGACTCTTCTCTCTGACTTGAACATCTTTTATCTTAGAACTTCAGGTGTCTTCATAATCTGAGGTGTACAAAATCCACAGAGGTATTTGCACAACCATTGATGTTTTCATGGTTAACATAGCCATTTCCTGTAGTCAGTTGATATGATAGTTGGGATGTGTCAATGAACTCTACCCTCTTAAGAATGCAGATTTGAATACAAAGTCATCTTTAGACATGAGACTACCTCTTTACTGCTCTTTTTCATTGCTCTCTTAAGTTCAGGCCCATTCAAAAATCAAGTTTTGTGTTACCTTGAAAGTACACACGAGGCTTTCCCTCCTGTATCAGACAGATGATCAAGATCTCAGTAGCTAAACTCTGTCATCCATTCCAGTGATGACCACTAGGTGCAGATAGAGCAGCGACTGGCCTAAAGAACATTAACCTTACCCCTGTGTGCTCTCTAGATGTGGACTAGAAGCCAGAGGGTCCTAGGCAGGATCCAAAACACTCTCTCTTCTATATTTTCACATCATTTCATTCTGCCATCTTTGATGTAGCACATGCTTAGCATGGGCCGTGCCTAAAAGTTTTCCTGTTTCATGGGGAAAACAAAGGAAATCTAGGCAAAGCATGCATTTCCTTCAGTATTAATCAGTATTTAAATTGCCACCTTAGCCCTAGAAATATATTTCATTTCTCAAAGAGAAGCCCAGGGTGCATGTGACAGTTATTAACAATTGTGCAGAACAGTAATGAATGGGACTATGTTATTATTCATCTTTCTTATGATCTATGGGCCATTCAATTCATTTAAAAATTACAGAGAGGCTAGGGAATTATTTAATACTATGCTGTCAAAGAGAGAGAGAGAGAGAGAGAGAGAGAGAGAGAGAGAGAGAGAGAGAGAGAGAGAGAGACAGAGACAGAGAGAGAGAGAGAGAGAGACAGAGAGACAGAGAGACAGAGACAGAGAGACAGAGAGAAACTTTATTCTCTTCTTTGCCCTCAAGTAGTAAGCCCCACTGAGTCTATAGTTAAAACACCACAAAACGAAACAAATAAGTAAAACAAATAAGTAAAACATGCCACTGTTGATATTGTCTATAATTAATACTTCCTGGAATGTTTCTGTAACTCTGAAGAGTGAAAAGAATAAATCATATCTATTATCATTCAGAAGGACACAGTATTTCAGAACTTTTTTTCTGCTTTGAGTAGATGGAGAGATATTATCTCCCTCCTATCATGCAGAACTAAAATGGAAAAGGCAATCAGTGAGTGCTCTGGAAGAAAAGACATGTTGGATTCCCATTGTCACATTCAAATCCAAAGGTTATTTCCAACACAGCTAGCTCTTACCTTACTTTTTGTCAGGCTATATCGCTCCCAGACTGTGTGTCCTCAAAGAAGCAACTTCCAAGGCAAGCCAAGGTTGTATCTTCTGAAGCTGGGTTTATTAAATAATCCCAGTTATGCATTTAGGACCCAAGTCCAGACAGCCCTCCACTACCACCTGTGTTGCCCCAGATTCTCCCCAGCTTTAAAAGTTCCATAAAATTTAACTTACCCACTTGTCATGATTAAATGGTATGGTATATTGGTCCTCTGCAAAATAGAAAAATGTGGGATTGGGCTGTGTTATGAGAATCAAAAGCATCCTGGGACCATTTTCTCACTAGTCTGTTGATAATCCTGAAATAGTTCTCGTTTTACTCACCTTAAGGGTAAAGCACCAGGTTTTGAGGATGCCTCTGTGAAACTATAAACATGTCCTATGAAATGATATATTAAATAATGGTCATCATAGTCTCTCCAGCTCTGCAGACATGATGCGTCACAGTGGGAAGCATGTATTATTGGCAGTAAAAAAAAAAGAACAATAAAAAGCAATAAAAAGAAACAAGCTATGGATTCATGCAACAGCCTGAATGAAACCCGGAAATATTATACTGGATGGCAGGAGTCATTCAGATGATTGCAATGGCTGCATTATATGATCCCACCCTTCAGAACTTTTAGAATATGCAGGAAGCATAACAGGAAGTGATGAAATTTTCTTTGTCTTTAAAATGTGGGACAGTTA
Source organism: Megascapheus bottae (assembly GCF_031878675.1). Lineage (NCBI taxonomy): Eukaryota > Metazoa > Chordata > Mammalia > Rodentia > Geomyidae > Megascapheus > Megascapheus bottae. The sequence goes on from NC_143531.1 coordinate 19,766,425, forward strand.
AAATCTGAGCCCATCACTATACAAAACACAAACCAATTTAAAACATAACCCAGTGACCACAGTTACTTTAGTAATTCGTGTCGTTTATGATTGTGTGCTGCAATTGTTGCAGATAAAAAGGTACATGTAAAGCTTAGAGTTTACTTAGAACTACAGGAGAATTTAGCAGTGATACAGCAGGTGGACAGATAGCTAAGACAAAAGGATGTATTGTAAACGTATGGAAGTTGGATGATATACACATGACATTCCTTTATTCTATGTCTTTAGAATGTTGGTGGAGCGGAACTGAGGATCATTGGCAGGGAGTTTGGCCTCGTGACAAAGTGCTCGTCAAGCATGCATGAAGACCAGGGAAGGATTACTAGGTACCACATAAATGTAGAAAAAGCCAGAAGTGGTGCTGTGGCTTCAGTGGTAGAGCACTAGGCCTTGAGGAAGTCCAAGGACAGTGCTCAGGCCTTGAGTTCAAGCCCAGGACTAGCCCCCCAAAAGGGGATCATCATGTTTCACTTCCCTATTTTCCTTTCTTACTCATAAGGAGACTTGAACTCAGAGCCTGGGTGCGGTCCCATGGCTTTTTCAGCCCCAGCTGCACCGCCTACTTTCCTAGGTCAACGGAAGCCTAAGCGTCTGGGTAACTTTTTCCTTCTGGGCTGGCTTCAAACCTGTCAGATCTTAGCTTCTCCTGGACCCTGGCTAACACTTCCTACTCCCCAGAAGTTAAATCAAGGGAAGAAGAACAGCATGGCCTGTACAAGTTCCCAAAACCAGACAGAGAACCTTCTCCCGGACTGGACCCCCACCCCCACCCCGCATTTCAGAAAGGCAGAGGGGACCTGGCGAGGTCCACACAATCCAGGCCTCCCTTTGTTTTTCTCTTTAACACACGGACCACGATCATCTGTATATATTTTACATAAATACAATCACCTGCCTCTTGTCCCCTCCTGCTTTCCAAAAAAAAAAAAAAAAAAAGGCTGTTTTGTAGATTTAACCTGCACGGGACTCTCATCTCTGAACTCCAAATGAGTACCAGGATCAAAGAACTTTTTTAAAAAAATAAAGGTGGGGAGCGGGGGGAAGGGGAAAAAGAAGAATAGAGCACACACACTTGTTTCCCTGCCCGTGCCAGCGCTGGTTCGAAGCGCAGGGAGAAGGCTCAGGCTGGGGCTGGAGGCGGCGCTGGCCTCCCTCCGGCGGGGACGGGGACAGCTGTTTCCCACTCGGCTCTGAACCCCTAGATCTGTGTTAACCCATGCAACACCACGCGTGCACCCTCCCCGCGTGCGCCCGCCTGCGCGTCGGCGCGGTGAGGAGGGGAGAGGGTGGGGGGGGGAATCACCCGCCCCAGAGGGTCCCCAAGCCACGCGGTGAGCCCCTGGGCTGGGTGAGCGAGGGCTCAGGCTGCTCTGGGGGAAACCGCGCGCGGGGCTTGGTTGCTAATCCTTGCCCTGCAGAGTGGAAAATGACTTCCTTCTCCGAGCCGGCGACGCCTGTGACCGCTTGTTTTCGACGGCTGGGGAATATTTATTCCTTGATCCACAGATGGAGCGGGAGGGGGGAGGGGGAGGGGGGCGGCCCTCTGCGTCTGGCAGCGTCTGATTGGTGGAAAGGAAGATGGTGATGCTGGGACGTGGAGAGGTCCCGCTGCGCCTCCTCCCGCCTCCGGGACCTGTAACTCTCCCTCAGCCTCAGCGGGCTCCTCTTCACCCGCAAGACCCTCGCGGCCCCACGCAAGACGGAAAGCAAAGCATCCCAGCCGGAGGACGTGGGAACAAAAGGCCCCCTCCGCGCGCTGTCCGGCCAATCCACTGAGCCCATCTAGGGACCGCAGTGACAGGGTGCCCCCGTCCCAGCGGTCACGAGCCGGCGCCCTTCCCCAACCGCCCCTAGACAGGATCTGCCTTCAGGGGTCCCTCTTTCCGTCACCCCCCATCTCTGCGGGACTCTGATCGGGAGTCCTCACGGGTAACCCACAAAGGCATGGAGGGAGGGGGCGTGGGGATCAGGCGAGAGGCAGGACCCCCCAGATCGTCCCCAGGAGCCTCGGGACCCCCATCTTGCACCCGGGAGCAGAAGGCGGGGTGGGATTGGAGGGGGCCCTCGCCTCCCCCCCACCGCCGCCCGCGCGGTGGAGAAGGAGCGAGGCGCAAGAGGCGCGGAGCGCAGGGAGAGGGGCGGGGAGAGGCGCTGACAAATCAGCAGTGGGGGCGGCGAGCGAGGAGGGGAGGAGGAGGGAGAGGACCGCCACCACCGCCAGAAGGGCCGGGGGAGAGGGGGGCGCGCGACCCAGCGAGGCGACGCCGAGTGACAGGTGCGTGCTGGCCTTGGAGTGGCCCCGGGACCCCGCCCCGCCTTTTCACCTCCCCCCCCCATCCTTGTGTGGGATCCTCCCGTGCCGGGTCGGGGGGGGGGGCGATTGGACGCCCCCAGCTCTGGGTTGTGCTGACAGCTGCCTCCTCCCCGGGGTGGGGGCGGGGGGAGCAGCCTCCTCTCCCGTGCGCCTCCGCCCTTCCTGCGCGCTCCTCGTCCTCCCTCTCCCCTTCCCAATCCTATCTGGGAATTGCTCACATTGAAATAAAAATCAAACCCCAGCAACTAGAGGCGGAGGAGGAGGAGGAGGAGGAATCGGAGTGCTGGAAAAGCGGAGGGACCCAGGTAAGTACCTGTAGATTTAAACAGCGCCAGCGTGGGGAAGGTAATGAGGCGAGGAGCCGCCCTGCGCCTCTGGGCTGGGGCTTTGGCTAGAGCCCGGGCGTTCAGGCTGTCCTCCGCGGGAACCTTGGGTTGCTCAGAGTCAGGGGCGGACGTTACCTGCCTTGGCCTCCTGCCTCCAACATTCCCACGCTTCCCCCAAAGGCAGGCAGCCCCCCAGAACAGAATGCTTCCTATTTGGGGTTGGGTGTAAACATCCAACTTCCAGGACTGGGATGGAAGGGAGCCCCTTTCCTCACCCCAAACCTCCTGGGTTGTCCGCTCAGCCAGGATTGCTGCCTTTGCAAACAAGCAAATGGAAGCACAGAGGGAGGGAGAGACAGACAGACAGAAGGCAAGTCAACAGGTGGGACGGGGTAAACAAGTGCTTGTTTTGGGGGTCAGGTAGAGGGTTCCAGAGGGTTCCCCTGAGGAGAACGCCCCAACCCGCCCCCCCTCACTGGCTGGCAGCTCAGGTCTAAAGATTGACTGCGGGTGTGGACTGATGTCTGCTCTGTGTAGATAACTGAATGTGGGGCGGATGGTCAATTGAGATAGAAAAAGCACCCTGGGGCCTTCTGGCAGCCAGGTGGAGAAGGGGTAGGTTTCCCCTTTTCTTCTCCATCAGCCCTTCATGGCTCCCTTCTGAGATTCTTTTAAAGGCTGCCATTCACCTAAGCTACCTGTGGTGGTGTTTCTCAGAAGCGCACTTCTTAACTTATGTGATCACCTCGGGCCCTGGAAAGTTAAAAAAAAAAAAGAGGGCTCTTGTGTCCACGCAATCCACTTGTGAAATGCAGTGAGAACAGCTCTCAGATGATTCATCCCACTCCCTGAATAGACAGCTAGATTTTCTAGGTTTCACCAACGAAAGTCAATGGAAGATGTTAAATTTTAATGCCAAAAGCTTGAAAATAAAAAAGCAATGTCCAATGGTTGAAATGAGACTACCCTTAAAAGTGTCATGCTCAAAAAAAAAAAAAAAACCCACAACCACCTGGGGAGTTCTGATCTTGCTCTCTGTAAATATCCTCACAGTGTATTCTGTCTTCTCCAGTGTGGTGTAAAACACATCATTCACCATGGATGTATTCATGAAAGGACTTTCAAAGGCCAAGGAGGGAGTCGTGGCTGCTGCCGAGAAAACCAAACAGGGTGTGGCAGAAGCTGCAGGAAAGACAAAAGAGGGGGTTCTCTATGTAGGTAGGTAAATTTGGGTATTTTATTCCAGGTTGATGGGCTGGAATGATGGGTGCTCTAAACACTGGTGTGTCTTGTTTTATCCAATTTTTTTTTCTGTCAGCCCTTGTCCTCAGGATGGACCGAATTGTGTGTATTCGTAGGTGGGTGAATGTGAATGTGAATGTGTATACTTTGGCAAATAGTAAAAGAGAAAATAGAATTAATCCTTTTTCTGTATTTTTTCAGATTTTTTTATTTTTTATTTATTTATTGAATGTTTCTAGATATAAGTGCCTATATTTCAGGGTATGGCTTCTAAAACTCAAAATATATTTAAAATAATCAAGAGTATTACTTTTTGAGTCATTGTGATTCTCTTTAAATCGTTTCAACTCAGTAGGTCGTGCTATGTGTGGAACGAGTTCATGGCATTTGGGCTTCTTTGATCATCACGGGTGCTATTCGTTCATTCTATTGCTTTTGGAGTGAGATTTGACTATGGTGAGGCAGGATGGAACACAGATCATCCTAAAGTGGGAAGGACCAAAGAGTCTGAGGAAGCTCCGCCTCCATGTGATCACGTGACTAAGTTGCTCAACAAACTGCAGGCTGATATGGGATGTCTCAGAAATGTCTAATATATTTTTCATTTATCAAATGACACACCTGACAAATGATAGAGGAATGGACACCGACCATCCTTTTTTTTCCTAAGTGCTTACCAATCCTCTTGACTCTGTTTCTTGAGCTGTATTACTCAGGGACTGTTTCTTTGGGGGAAGGAATGGATCCACATGAGTACATAAGATCATCAATCAGCATAGCTATGCACAAATGTGCACATGTACACATAAGCACACACACAGCTCCCTCCCCTCTTTCTCCTCTGCTCCTCGAGTTCTTCCATCTTCTCAGGAGGCAGCTGTAGCAGCAGGGGTCACAGAGTGAGCAGTCTGGAGGGTGTGAGCACTTTGGCTGGCTGGCAAAGATGCTGCACTGCAGGGTCTGGAGTGAAAGCTGTGCTGTCCCCAGCATAGAACAACAGGGGAGATTTTACACCCAGGCTGGGGTTTTCAGGAATGCCTTTCATCAAAGTTTACAACAGATTACTTTTTCCTCATTCTTCACGGAGTTCTTTTTATGTTGACTGGATCTTCCCTCCATTCTGCAGTTAAGTCACTGGTTCTCTACCTCAAAACATAGTTTTAGGAAATACTGAAGGTTACAAGAATGATTTGATGAGTTCACAGAAAGGTATTTGCGTGTGTGTGTGTGTGTGTGTGTGTGTGTGTGTGTACTGGGAATGAATTATGTATTTGTAGATAGGATTCAGAATTCAGAGCCAGTGGCCTGTGGGTTTTCATTGTTTTTCTCCTTGTCCTTAGTTTTCCAAGTTCCCCAGTGGCAGGTTTGAAACTATTTTTCTTTCTTTTACTTCAGATACCTAAGGTTTTGATGACTTTAAAGAATTTTTAAGATACTAATATTCATTCTGCTATTTTTAGAAGAGTCTAGAAATTGTTAAATATGAATTTAATACATTTTTTCCAGATCATAAGGTTATTTTTTACAATCTGGAACACTGGTTTAGGTTCTTTTTAACTGAAGTGTGAGCAGATAAATGAATTTTAAAGATTAATAATGCTATTTGCTTTGAGACAATTATAGAAAGTTATAATTTGTTCACATTCCTAATATTTTAAAAGTAATTTTCAATGTTCTACTATGATATTTAGCATATAATATACAGGATTATGTACAGGATTATTCTGAAGTCCTATTAAAAGCTGGAAACATAGGTTTAAGATGAAAAAATAACCATGTAAAGACAGTAGTATGTAGAATCAAAGTACCTGTAAACCTTTTGTTAAGGAAAGAGATGAAAAATGTTAAAACAAAAGAAACAATTACTCGTGTACCTCTGTTTCAGTAGAACTTGATTCATCAAAACAAATGGAGGGCTGGCATTGACTTATAGGTGAAAGTAAAGTAGAAAGAACATGATGTCATATAAACCTACATTTAAGTACATATTACACCACTTCTTACCTTTGGTTTAAGATGTGATGTACCACCTCTGAGTATAGTTTTCTTAATTTGTAAAAATATGAATAACAGAGATGCAGCTGCCTTGCACAATTTTTGTAAGACGTCACTGCAATACAAAACCTATGAATAACAGAGCATGCCTGAACATATCACAATAATAGTTATTATCAGATAAATCTCCAATAGAGTAATTTCTTTGTCAATATGGTTTCTTATATATTCAGCCTCATTACAAAAGCTAATTTTGATAATTAGTTTAACGATAAGTAGTGATCAAAAAATAATTTGTAATTTCACTTGTGGTCAAAGAAGATTCACAGAAACCACATGGGGAAAGATATCTCATGCCTTAATGATAGCACATTTTTGGATTTACCTCTTCACTAACTGAATTAATTCATTTGGCACGTGCATTTTCCTTTGTGATACTTACATATGAAAAATTTCAATGAACATACTTCAGTTTAATAGGCAAAAATCTCCTTCACATAACACAAATTATAAATTGAGATTCATATGGCAAAGCAGAAGAGCATGATTTTTAATATCATGCCATATTTCCCAACTATATATAATATTATTTTATAAATAAGTAATGATCTTCAAAACTCTTGCAATGTCACTCTAGTGCAAGCTGATTGGTATCTAATCTACAAGGCCCAGCAGGCCTCAGCTCAGCCTGCATAGCTGAGTTCTCACAGCTCCTAGGTGCTGCACGTGACTTTCTTCACTCTGTACCTTGGTCCAGTCACAAGAAACAAGACTGTGGCCTAGGCCAGCTCCCAGGCATTGTCCTTTCTCAATAGGCTCACTTTCTTTGGTTCCATGATATAACCAAAGTTCAAGTTTTCAGGTACTAGTGAGGTAGAAAAGAAAGAACACAGACCAGCAATTATCTACTTTTTTTCAAGAGTTATTTTTTAGACTATATGAGTACAAGAAGCAGGGATAAAGAGTAGAAATTGGAAATGATTTTTAAGCATAGGCTGTTCTTTGCTATATACAATTCCACTGTATGCAGACAGTATAAAAAACAAAATGCTAGTCACTGAGCAACACAATGTAAATATCTGTGATAGTGGTACACAGATTGAGAGAACTGCATAAGGTATAAGCTTTACTGATAGTTCCCCAACCTTACAAATCATGACATAAATAAAAAAAAGCCTCTTCTAATCAGTGACCAAATGCTCACACTCGCTTCAGCATTTGTCGCAGATTTGTCACTTGCTTCTGTTCATACAGACAGTGACTCCTGGAACTCTGGGGCATCTTCATCACCTTGTAGTAGGCCCACACAACATGTTACAGAAGTGCATAATAGGAAGAGGACATTCAACAACAAAGATGAAAACGTGGTGAAGAAATGAAACAAAAAATGCTGGAATTCAAATCTGAATCAAACACAAATTCCTTTATAGATGTAGTTGACTATGGAGATGTGGTCACGACTATGGTCAAGAGAACCTAGACCATCAGCACAGCTGATGGAGGATAAATGTGTCAACTGAAATGGAGAATGTGATGGGGTGGAAGACTGTCAGAGCAGCATTGCATATTACAGGGACAAGGCATGATACTGAAAGTAAAACAAGGTAACACTGTCCCAAATTACGTAGCATGGCATTAGCATTAGATACCCAAAGGAAGCAAGTCCATGCTTGTCCAAATAATACAGCAAGAGGGCAAGGACTGCTTAAACTATTCTTGATGCCTTTTTGTTGTTGTGTTCCAGTCCCAGGTCTTGAATTCAGGGCATGGGCACTGTCCCTGAGTGAGTTTTGCTCAAGGCTAGTGCTCTATCACTTGAGCCACAGCTCCATTTCTAGCTTTTTGGTGATTATATAGAGACAAGATTCTCAAGGGCTTTCCTGATGAGGCTGGCTTTGAACCATGGTCCTCAGATCTCAGCCTCCTAAATAGCTAGGATTACAGGCATGAACCACTAGTACCTGGCTAATGATTAGCATTTTAAACAGTACTGCCATATATGTTTTTAAGGAACAGTCTTTTGAGGGTAATTGATTTTATGTTAATTTATGGATTGTAACCGACATCTTTTTAGATCAGTAACCATCTACAGATTAGTAAGTATTATGGGCTAATAACTATTGCTATAGAATGATATCTTAACTATGATTTTTAAGTTCCTCATCTATGAGATGGCCTGTTATATTCTTGCAAATAGATGTTGTAAAAGTTAAATGGGACGAGACTTAATACATCTTTTCCATATATTGTTAGAAGTATTCATGAGCTTTATGTTCTATTCTTTCTTCAGAGGATTCCATTGTTTGGATTTTATTTTTTGGTGAAAACCTCAAATCTACTGTGAAATTATTTTCCCAACCCTTTTTGATTTAAAACATTTTGTGAATTACTGACAAATTCAATGTTCTAGCAGTTATTATTTAACAATGGTCAACAAGCATCCCTTTAATAATACATGAAATTGCCTACTTATACATATTTAATAATAATGGTCAGGTTTGTGTGAAATGGTTTTACAGAGAGCTCTACTTTGATTATGTTCATAACCCATTCTTGTATGTGCAGTATCAGGCAACTCAACTAACTGTGATTGAGATCACTAAGAGCAGCTGTATTAAAGATTATAGATGAGGGACGTTATGCCTTTTGCTGAGAAGGAGAGGGCAGGGGCGCTGAGTCTTCTTCCCTTCTCCAGTTTGTTGACTGGTTAACACCACTGCACTATGCACTCAGCAGCTTTGGCCGCTCTGCCTCCACAGTCTTCACTCAACTCCTGTGTGACCGCGTGACCCCTCGGGTGGAATTTGCTAGGAGAAATGGGGGGAAAGTGGATGAAAAGCCATCATGTTGGGCTAACAGCTCCCTTTTTCCTTTGTGAAAGCTAAAATATTTTTAACCAGTGCCTAAAACACCAACGTAGCACCTATGAATAGGCTCCCGTGTGATGTTTCAAGACAGGCACACAGCTGAACGCATTCCCTCTCCTGTCCCCGCAATCATATGTCCCTCCTTCGTGGCAGAACATTCCAAATCTTTACTTCCAGCCTATTTGTGACACTGTCACCCTCTAGTGCAGCAGTAATACTGGAATGACCACTGGCTTCCAACGCAACCTTTCCTCCCTACCTCTGCCTTCTCTTTAACCTCTCCCTCCCTCTTCTCTTCCCTCCCTCCCTTGATAGGAGAGATCACACTGGTACCTGCATTTTCTTCTGATGGTGTGGCTTACTGGGCCTTTTCAATTTAGTGGGTTTTTATTATTTGTTGTTTATTTTGGACTTCTTTGTTTTTATGGTAAAGGTGAGGGCCAGAGGGTTTACAGTTATATAAGTCAGGCAATGAGTACATTTCTTTTCAAATAGTGCCACCTCTTCCCTCATTTTTCTCCCAGGTTTTCCCTCCAGGCTCCCTGTCCCCACAAGTTGTTTAGTTCATTTCTAACATCGTGTCTAGTGAGTGTCACTGCTGAATTAGTTCCCGATTTGTCCCACAATTTCTGTGCTTCCCCTTCGCCTCTCCAGGTCAGATAACCTTAAATATACAAGACAAAAAGGACAGAAATCAAAAATAGTGACAAAAGGGTGGGGGGGGGAATCACAAAAAGTGAAGCAACATAACCTCTTTTCCATTTCTTGGAGATCATTTCAATAAACATCATTTCATATGCTTATCTGCACGTAGCTATTGAGCGTTTGTGATCCTCTCCTAAGAATATCCTCCTTTGGTATCATTGGGTGAACGTTTAGGATCCAGTTTCATTTATCATGTCCAAGTGTCATTTTTTGTCATTTGCTATCTATTGTATTTACTTGTAGATTTATAGGCACATTCTAATAACTACAAATGAGCGAAACCATAGGTCTGGCTTGCTTCACTTAATGTAATTTTGCCAAGTCTTTCCTTTCCTTCAGAAATGGGGCAGAGTCATTCTAGTGGGGTTTTTCAAACATTACATTTTAATTAATGTTGTTCTCTGGGGATCTCATTACTTGTGGATAAACAGAAAGCTAAGAACAGGTTGAGACTTATATCTTGAGTTTTTTTGTTTTTTAGGCTCCAAAACTAAGGAGGGCGTGGTTCATGGAGTGACAACAGGTACGTTCTAAGAGCTACCTCCCTATATTCAAGTGTATTTTTCAGAACACTGAGAATGAGGCCTGGCCTGAGATGGTTCATTCAGAAAACAATTGATTCAGGATACTGAATCTTGTGTAAAGTTTACTATTTATGAGATATTGTAGATAGATAAATATTTATATTTCAAATAACAATATATTTAATGCTAAGAATGATGACCGAATTGACCAGTGATTCTTTCAATGTAGTAGTTGGGATGTTGAATGTTTGGACAAAACTTGAGAGACTGATAAATAAATGGAATGCAAAGTTTGCTTTTTTTCCTTTGTTGTGGGTGGTGGGGCTTGAACTCAGAGCCTGGGTGCTGTCCTTGATCTTTTCTGCTCAAGGCTAGTGCTCTCCCAATTGAGCCATAGCTCTGCTTGCATAGAAAGCTATTTTTTCAAAGAATTGAAGTAAAACTTTCTGTGGAATTTAATAAAATACTCTGACCATAAACTAAAATAAATATAATATTTCTTTTATGATGCAGGGAGAAAATACCCTTAAGATAACAGTAAATTATTTATTCTGCTTAGCCCAGTTTTACCAAGAACTATGTTCATAGTTCTGTAAGAGTTACACTAAGTAAGTGACAAAAATAATTTTAAAATGACAGGTGTGATGATAAAAAGGAAGATATTGGTAACAGAGATGTGTGCAGAAAAAACAAAAAAGATGAAGAGTTTAACAAAGTAGCCCATAGACTGGCAGCAGCGGACGGGTGTGTTGAAATAAGAGATAGCACAAACATACTTCCTATCTGATAGTGGTGGCTCTTGCCTGTAATTCCTAGACATCTGAGAGGCTGAGAGGCAGAGGATTCTGGTTAGAGGCCAGCCTGGGTAAAATGTTTACTAAAGCTGAGTGCTATACAGGAAGTGTAAAGGACAAAGTGGGTGACATGGTCACCAGTCTTCACATAAACTAAAGTGAGAACATGCTGAGAACTGCCATTTGACCTCCAGCTATTCATGGAGGTTTAGGTTCCAGACCAACCTGGGCAAAATGTGAAATCCTATTAGAAAAATCACAGAAGGTAAATGAGTTAGAAAGACATATCATTCCTATAATCAGAAAGCATTCACCATGATCGTGTCTCGTAAAATAAATGACCTGTTCTTATCACTAAATTATGAAATAGAACTGGATAAAGTAAGTTTTGATACTCAGAATTTACAGATATTGGAACATTTGAATTCTGGATACTTTTGGATTGGGGAAGCTTAGCCTGTAAGTCATATGGGCTGTGTTATGTAGAAGGCATGATAGAAAGGAGCTTCTGAATGAGATCAAAGATTTGACATTGAAATAGAAATAAATGTTATCCTGAGACACATTCACTTTGTCCTTCTGTGGGCGAGCATTGCTTTCTGCACACTTACCTTAATTAAACCAAACCCCAGTGGCTCATGATTCTATCTATGTGAAAATTAAATCCGAATTATCTCTTAATAGCTGTGTAATTATAACGAGTATCTTAGCAAGATGCAAAGTCTGACTGAACCATGCTCCCTTAGAGACCTTGGAAGTTCTTTTTTTCCCAATCCTGGGGCTTGAGCTCAGGGCCTGAGCAGTCCTTGGACTTTCTCAAGGCTAGGGCTCTACCACTTGAGCCACAGCACCACTTCTGGCTTTTTTCTATGTATGTGGTACTGAGGAATCGAGCCCAAGTCTTCATGCATGCTAGGCAAGCACTCTTATCGGTAGGTCAAACTTCCGCCCCGAAACCTTGGAAGTTTTATTTCTCCAGCCCCTCCCACTGCCTCTGGTGGATGTGGTGGAGATGAATGTACACATGCAGAGACTGACAAAGAGTGGATGTGGAATTCTCTGAATCGCATTTGACTTTTACTGTCTTTCAATCTGTGGTCACTCTTGGCTTGTTCCAGTGGCTGAGAAGACCAAAGAACAGGTGACAAATGTCGGAGGGGCAGTGGTGACAGGTGTGACCACAGTAGCACAGAAAACAGTGGAGGGAGCTGGAAACATCGCCGCTGCCACTGGCTTCGTGAAAAAGGACCAGCTGGGCAAGGTAGGACTGTGTAAATTCTGCACTTTCAACTCTTGACATCCTGGTTTGTTTCCTGTGAGGCAAGGTGAACAAATAAGTTGCTGACTTGGGGAGAGGGCAGCCTGACCCTCCCGAGGTTTTTTTTTTTAAAAAGTGCTGCTTTCTTTGGGGTCTTTTATATGTTATTCACCCGGTCAAATGTCGTACAAGTTGTACAATTGTCCTGATTATTTCAACTTCTGGAAGCAAGTTCAGGCAATGAACAATGGATTAAAGGGCAAAAGGAACAGTGACATTTCAAAAAGAATGGGGGCTTTCACGTTAACTAAGGATCATGGCATTTTCTTTCGGTTAGAATAAACTGGTGTCTTTGTGCCTAATCTCTTCCGATTCAAGATGATGCTCTTTTACTTGATTTCTATGTGATGACATCCTCCCCAATATGGTGCATATTTGTGCATTACCTAATAACTTATGACCGAATATGCTCGTGAGAATTGAGAATTTGCATACATACCAAGCAATGCCCAGAGTTTTGGGAGTGATGCCTACATTTTTGGAATTTTAGCTTTGCACTTCTTGATAAATATGGGACTCTAGTGAATTTATGCTAAAGGTTTTGACTTTTACAGAAATGAGAGCTAATGAGATGCCAATTGACAGCAACGCTAGAATTTTGGTTTTTTGCTTTGCTTTTTCTATGTCACAGTGGCTTCCTATGTCCCTAATACAATGAAGCATATCCTTACTTGCTCTGTGTCTCCTTCTTGGAGTAATCTGTCCTAAGAACATGTACTTGCCCCATCCTCATTTCCTTTGGTCTTTATAGGCCAACTGTAGGCGACTATAAGAATGTCCCGCGTGGGGCCGGGAGTTTGGCCTAGTGGTTGAGTGCTTGCCTAGCATGCACGAAGACCCGGGTTCGATTCCTCCATACCACATACATAGAGAAAAAAAAAAACCAGAAATGGTGCTGAGGCTCAAGTGGTAGAGCTCTAGCCTTGAGAAAGTCCAAGGACAGTGCTCAGGCCCTGAGCTCAAGCCCAGGACTGGCAAAAAAAAAAAAAAAAAAAGAATGTCCCGCGTTACTTTGCCAGACTTAATGGGAAAATGGAGCTTCCCTCCTAGGGAAAAACACATGGGACCGGGAGTTTGGCCTAGTGGTTAAAGTGCTTGCCTAGCATGCACAAATACCCGGGTTCGATTCCTTAGTACCACATACATAGAAAAATGCCAGAAGTGGTCCTGAGGCTCAAGTGGTAGAGCTCTAGCCTTGAGAAAGTCCAAGGACAGTGCTCAGGCCCTGAGCTCAAGCCCAGGACTGGTAAAAAAGACACATGCACATGCACCCATCAAAGGACCTAATCCATCAACAGAAAACAGAGCAATCTCCTGATGCTATAGATTAGAAACCCACAGTCCACAGAGAGGAAGTCCAGAAGCTTGCACAGACACGCGGGGTTTACTGGTAGCCTGTAAAGCAACTCCCCAACCACGTCCTCAATACGTACCTTCCTTTGGGTCTTTTTGAGTTGAATTCTGGATTGAACTAGGAACCTTCACTGTTTCACAATGCAAAGAGACCCAGCATGTGTGTGCCCTTTTCACCTGCATCTAAAATAGCTAATATAAATTATAAATGCTGCACACTTAAGCTTGTTGCTCACCCTTCATGAAAGCCTACTACCTATGTTACTATTTTAACACGAAATCTAATTATGAGACAAAAATCAACCATTAACAGATATTTCTCCTGTGGATAATAAAGGTTCTTACAAATCCTAATATAAACCCAGAGCCATGAGACCTAGAAATTGCTGCATAATATAGAACAATATCCCCTAGCCTAGGAGTGAAAATGTTGGGTCTTCCTGACCTGCTGGGTCACTGTTGGTATGACCATTTGCATATCTTTTAAGATCTTTTCTTATATAATGAAGGAACTCTACTAGAAAATTGTTAAAACCCAAGTTAGCAATAAAGTTTTGAATTTCTCTATTAACTCAAGGAATACACTAATAAGTACATATAGCTATGGACACAGATGTAGAGTGCTGAAAATTGAGTTTAGTAAAATTTGAATTTTAGTAAAAATAAATTTACTCATCATGAAGTTAGAAAAAAAGTCACCTTCCAAACAGACCAAAATGATCCTACTGGCTAGAAATAAGAATTTCCTCCCTCTATTTTTTCTCTACTATTCCTGACCCCTTTGAGAAACTCATTTGTCAGTCAAGAATTAATGATTGCGCACAGTAGGATAGAAATATGGAAAATGAGAGATTTCACAAGGAGGACTCTAAGAAATATGGCTTGTGCACGTGAATTTGGGAGTATGTTGGTGGCTGGTGTCTCTGTTTAGAGTCAGGAACACTGAGAGAGGACAAGATGGCTTTGGTTTATAGCCTTTATGCTTTTAAGGGTTTTGGGTGATGGCTTATCCTACTCCTGATAAGAGGATAGCTGATAAGATTTCTATTCTTCCACTTTCTCCCTTCCCTCGTTTCCTCTCTTCCTCCCTTTTGTGTTTTCTGTTTCAGTTTTCATAGCAACCTGCATCCCTAATGATTCACTTTTATTTTCACTTTTTTATTTGGTAAATGTATCTATTTGGTAAATGCTGGCTTAAGTGTAGCCTATTTACTTTTCATCGTTAACAGAGAGGCATATAACCTCAGATACTAATCTAGTTTTTATAAATTTTTTTCATTTCATTTGATTAGTATTATTTTAGTCTATTCATTTGAGAAGTGACAAAAATGCATGGACAACGTTTTAAAAATTGAGACCATGGTGTTATATAGATAAATGAGAGAGAGGAGAGTTGATTGTCAGAGTCAACTTTGTTCTGAAGTGTCAATGTGTTTATAGCTCATACTCAAATAACTTACTGGCGAACATCTAAGGATCTATAAGCATCTCTTTCATATTAATTGGAGTTCTCTAAATGAATTGGATCCTAACAAAAATGTGAAAGTCCTGAATAAACTGAAATCATCGCCTAACCAATAGTGTGCTGGTCAGTTTCTTTATTATACCTCATTTAAGACCCTGAACTAACAACATCTGATTAACAGTTCTCACACAGGCTGTTAGCTTGAATAATAATATCGTTTATACGAAGACAGGAATAAATGCCAGAATTAATGAGTTATTTTCACTTATGGTGTGTTTTCGACTTACATGCTTAATAAGACTGATATAAAGCATTCCCTCAAATAATTACAATACTGTTTGTTGCCTTTGTGCTGGATTCCCAAGATAAAGAACACGACTATCTGGTATACTTAGATATAACATAAAAGCTTTGTGACAAATTAAATGGTATTTGTGGTGAGAGCAGTTTATGTTAACAGCATTTTCATCTTAGCTTAAGCAGAATGTGGTAATTAAATAGAGAAAAAAAACCAATGTAACTGACCTAATTTGTTTCAAAAGATATATAGTCAGTATTGTTTTACAGTGTGGTCTGTTCAAGTCAATATTTTCTGCTCATGTAAGAGACTCCTAATTGTACATAAATTGTCCTCATTTAGAAACAAATCTATCATGGCCTCTCTTGGTAGCTAACAGTATTTCAGAATTTTGATAAGGATGAACAATGAGTCTTAATGACTCATTAATTACTTCATGTAGGAAGATTTTTAAAGAAGGAAATACGGTGTAATTGTGTGTAATGTGAAAGTTACTATTACTCTTCAATATTGCTAAATTCAATAAAATTATACTACTTAAAAGAAGCTCCAATTGCCTGAAGTGAAATACAAGAATAAAACAGAAATAGAGGCTCTGCCTTCAAGTAATGTGCATCTAGGCAGGGATATCTACATTTTTATCCTGAAATAAAGGTGTCTGAGAACAAAGTATGTTCCAGTCACAAGACAAATTCAAAAAGGGATGGTTAGAGAAGAGACTGATTTATTCTCTCAATGAATATTATACACAACCAATAAATATCATACTCAGGATATATAAAAATGTAACTATAGATATATTTGTTGTTGTTATTGGTGGTGGTGGTAGTGGTCATTGTGGTGCTTGAATTCTGGCCTGGATATTGTCCCTGAGCTCTTGAGCTCAAGGCTACCGCTACCCCTTGAGCCATAGGGCCACTTCCAGTTTTCTGGTGGTTAATTGGAGATAAGAATCTCACAGACTTGAGTGCCCTGGCGGGCTTTGAACCATGATCCTTAGATCTTAGCCACCTAAGTAGCTAGGATTATAGGCGTGAGCCACCACATCTGGTTTCAAAAAGTGTATTTTTAAATCGTGTTAAGTTTAATCAGAAGAGGGTGAAATTACCTCTCACCCACGAAGATGATCATCATAACATTTTAGCTGATTAGACATAGGGACATAAAATTTCTACCCTCATCTACTAGGATCAGTGGCTTATAATCTATACATTACTGGGTCTATGCATATAGATGATTATAAGCACATGTTGGCATGTGTACAAATTCATAGGTGGGTATATTGCAATTTCAGTCTTTGATTCTGATATGGTCCTGCTTACTACAGAATTGTTTTTTAAGTTGCAATGAGGTGTGGGTTAGAAACATCTTTTTTTTTTTTTTTTTTTTTTTTTTTTTTTTTTTTTTTTTTTTTTGCCAGTCCTAAGCTTGGGCTCAGGGCCTGAGCACTGTCCCTGGATTTTCTCAAGGCTAGGGCTCTAAAACTTGAGCCACAGCACCACTTCTGGCTTTTTGCTATGTATGTGGTACCGAGGAATCAAACCCGGGTCTTCGTGCATGCTAGGCAAGCACTTTAACCACTAGGCCAAACTCCCGGTCGGTTAGAAACATCTTTAAGGTACACCAGGGGAGAGCCTGTTATATTTATGAAACTGACTTATCGCTTCATAGTACTTCACATAGATTATAAATCCACTGAATTCCACATGAGATCAAGGACCATAGTTCAACGAAGCCATCTTCATTGTGATGTGCTAATAATCACGACTAGTGTTCCTTTGCATTAATGGGAACAGACAAAGCCTATGCAACAATGGTGCAGTATTTCTGATGCTCTCTCATAAAGATGATTTCAAACTTTGGAAACTTTAAACATATTTTTATTTGATCTATTTATTTATTACATCTATTGTATTCTTTGATAAACGTGTGTAGCGAATGATTCCTATAATTTAAACTAGTATACAAGTTATATATTTTTCTTTTATTCTATGATAAGAATTACTAAAGTTTACTTTTTTATTGTTGAGATAAAGTATAGAGGGGTTACAGTTACAGTTTTCAGATAGTAGGTGATAAAGTTTACCTTTTAACAAATTACCTTGTATAATACTTTTTGACTAATTGCTTTATATAAGATTATGTTCTACATGACAATTCTAGATTTCTCCAACTAACATTGGAAAATATTTTCCTGTCTTGTTTCCATCTAAGAAATAAAATGATAAACCTGAATAGCATTTATATGTTTAGGAACCAGGCATAAATTGAATATGATGTGTTTATATATTATGACAAAAATGGGTTTATGTCAAAGTTCAATGATAATTCACTTGTTTGTGTCTCCAGACAGAGACAATTGATTTTTTGCCCTTTGAAGCTAGCATAGGCTTTTGATGTTCTAATCTCAAGGAGACATTGATTGTATTGTTTGCTTTATTGAGGGAAAATGTCAACGGAAAGTCTGGTTCTTTTCAAAATATTCAAAGTGCATAGAAATCTAGGAAATGGCACAGTGGCATGGTATTTATATATACAGGTATAAGATAAAAGAGATAACACTTTGATTTTCCATGGTTAGAGCCAGAGTTGGACAATACATCACCATCAGCCTAATTTTTTCTCTATGAGGAAAAAAATGAGGAGCTTGTTAAGTCAAATGTTAGCTAATTCTTTTATAAGAAATTTTTCTCAAAACTTCTAATCAGATTTGAATTTTTTAATTATAATGTATATAACTCTCTCCCAAGTGACTTTGCAATCAATAAGCATGTATATATAAAACTACAAAAGTAGTATTTAATTCTTGTTACAGCTTAATATACACATATATTAGAACATACATTTCTTATATAGAAATATAAATGTATATATATATATTAAAACAGAGAACATATCTTTGCTATGGTAAATAGTGCTGCAATGAACATCGTTGTGCTGGTGGATTTAGTCTGACCTTGTTTTTGAACAATTGGGTAAATGCCCAGTAGTGGAATTGCTGGGTCATAGGGGAGCTCTATGTTTAGTCTTTTGAGGAACTGCCATACTGCTTTCCATAGTGGTTGAATGAGTTTGCACTCCCACCAACAGTGTAGTAGTGATCCCTCCTGGCCACATCCCCTCCAGCATCTGTTGTTATTAGTTTTCTTGATGCTGGCCATTCTAACTGGAGTGAGGTGGGATCTTAGAGTTGTTTTGATTTGCATTTCTTTTATGACCAGAGATGTTGAGCATTTCTTCATGTGTCTATAGGCCACTTTTGTTTCTTCTTCAGAAAAGACTCTCTTTAAGTCTTTGGCCCATTTTTTAATGGGACGGTTGTTTCTTTGGAGATTAGTTTTGGAGTGATTCAATTTTTTGAGCTGATGATATATTTTAGATATGAGGCCTTTGTTGTGTGGTTGGTGCACAACAATGTTAATTGGAGCACTATTTACCATAGCAAAGATATGGAACCAACCCAGATGTCCCTCAGTTGATGAGTGGATCAACAAGATGTGGTATTTGTACACAATGGAATTCTATGCTGCCGTCAGAAAGAATGACATTGCCCCATTTGTTAGGAAATGGAAAGACTTAGGAAAAATCATATTAAGTGAAGTAAGCCAGACTCAAAGGAACTTAGGCTCAATAGTTTCCCTCATTTGTCATAATCAGTAGAAACTTTGGGCTCTCTTAGCAGAGATTTACAATAGAACAAAACCTAGATACATAAGGCCATGTAGTATGACGCTAAATGAAAGGACCTCTAGGATATAGAAACAAAGCCATATAATGAGTGATTGTTGTCCTTAAGGTACTATGTTATCTCTCATCTCTTTTTCTATCCCTTGATTATCTCATATTGTTACAGTATCTTACTTTGTTATCTGATATATTGGATATATTTGTATTTGGTTATTTGAAATTGGATAGGGAAGGGGGCAAAACAAGGTGAGGGGTGGGGATGGGGGGAGGGAAATGGGGACCAAGACATGAGAAAGGATATCAATGTACGTGAATTAATGTACCTTCTATCTGCCAAATATAATGTAACCCTTCTATTAATTACATTAAAAATATATGAAAAAATAGAGAACAGAGACCATAGTTAAATTAATCATAATTAAGTAAATGATAATGGTGGAAAGACAGTATTTTATCTTTCTGATAAGCGCTGGGACTATTACCTTTCTGAATATACATTTCACATTAACTAAGTGTGATATATCTACTTAGAACTTGGATTGCATGAATGAATTCACTTGCAGTTTTATGAAGTGGGAGGAATAATGTGAACTTCTAATTTAAGAAAATAAAAAATCTTTTAACTATTGATACTTATAAGACAGTGATATAAATCTGGAACTCCATAAAGTTAAATTATCCCCTACTCATTTGCACACACACTTTTAATTTCCCTATTTGAATTCTAAGAATTCATCCACTGATGAGTAGTTTCTTTCTTTATACCCAGTATACAATTTCAGGTCACACAGAATTTCCAAGAATGTATGCACAGCTTAGCCTTGATGCTCAATTAGGTTGTGCATTATTTGTCTCTAAGGGAAAAAGCATATGCTTCCACTTCTGTCACTGAATGTGGGATATGGGTGTCATGAAAAGCACAGATATCATTTAGAAAGACTTCATCTTAATGTCTAATATGATACCATATGCAAACACCTTTAAATCAACCTCGATTAAATACTGATATATTTGCTTACAGTAGCAATCCTTCCACCACAGTATTGTTTGTGAATAGAAACCAGGCTTTGCAGGTTTGAGAAAAAGGCAGTTCACAGGAGCTCTGATGGATGCTGTTTTATCTGTACTGCTTGACCTGCTGCCCGGTCCAGCTGACCTTCCTCCTACCAGAGTCTGCATGTGTGTTAGTTCTGCAGAAACTCTAAATAGCTGTGGAGCCCAGAATCTGTAAGTCAGGAACTGTAGGGTTTGTCTCATCTCTCACTTTGCTGAATGAGATCATTTCACCTTCCTGAGCTCGAGTTTTCTCATCTGTAAACTAAAATGATGAATTAAATGAGTTCAAAATGTTTTGAATCTGTGTTTAATGGCTTCACTTTTTAGGTCTGCTTATTCAATTATGCACTGCCAGACCCGTGGCAACTCATTTGACCTTTGGAAACCAAAATTGTTCATCTGTAACAGTCCAGCCAACTGCACAGGGCTGGAGAGTGAACACAGTGGGACAATACAAGCAAAAGATGCATAATGAACTGTAACACGTATTGTAAAATGTACAGTGCATCGTAGTTGATAGCATTTTGCTGTGGAGAGCTTGCTTTGTCTCTAATAGGTATGTTAGATACATGATTTGAAAGGAGGTTTTCTGTGTTTTTTCCTTCTTCTCTTTTGGGTCAGTCACGGGGCTTGAACTTGGGCCCTGCACGCTATCCCTGAGCCCTTGGCCTCAAGGCTATCACTCTACCACTTTGAGCCACAGCTCCACTTTCAGCTTTCTGGTGGTTAATTGGAGATAAGAGTCTTACGGACTTTTATGTCTGGGCTGGCTTTGAACTGTGATCCTCAGATCTTAGTCTCCTGAATAGCTAGGATTATTGGTGTGAGCCATCAGTGCCTGGAGGTATTTTTTATTAATTATATTAAATTGTATGACATAAAAAGGAGTCGATTCTAGCAAACTCTACTTAACTGAATAAATGAGTCACACTGGTGTTAGTTTCCTTCTATTTCTCAAGTCATGAGGTTTCATTAGATATTACACATGTAGTATAATTAGAAAGGGCTCTGGGCCCCAATTAAAAATTTATCTCTTCCAAACTGAAGAAAGTTTGAGTCTTTAGTAGCACGTGTTGGGGATGTAATCTTTCTAAGGCACTGTTGGTGGCAAAAGCAGGAAGATCGATCAGAGTTCAGCAGAACATAGGCATGAAACTCCAAGTTTCAATTAACACCTCCCCCTGGCTCTCCCTTTTCCTTATCTTCTTAATAATGGTTGGATGTAGACTAGTGGCACTCAGGATAACCATATCCTGTCTAGAATTCCTTGAGTCTAGAATAAAGAAAAGACTCTCCTCTCATAAGAGTTTTGTACCAAATCCTGTTGGAGATCCCTGATGGCTTGAGTGGGGCAGGTTCCAGGAGGTCGCAGCTGCTGTTATGAGCCAGAGTCTCTTCTTAGGCCCTTTTCCTCACACCAGTACTAAGAATGCCATGAACCAGAGTTTCTTCTCATGTTTCAAGCTCGTTCTATACTCGTCCTTGCAGCTTCTGTTTAGATGGGGGAGGGGACAGGTAGGCCGCACCTTCCGCTGAACTATGGCATTTTTCAGCAAGTCTGTGTTACAAATGTCCATCAATAAGGCAGGAAGTAAGTGGATTCAAAGCATGCTTGAGGACCCATAGGAAAGCTGCACTAAATACATTTGTTTTTTCCAGGCACCAGTGACTCACACTTGTAATCTCAGCTACTCAGGAGGCTGAGATCCAAGGATCACAGTTCAAAGCCAATGGGTCAAAAAAAAAAAAAACCCACGGGACTTTTATCTCCAATAACCTACTCAGAAAAAGCCAAGTGGCTCAAGTAGTAGAGTGCTAATCTTGAGCATAGAGAGATAGAGCCAAGGCCCTGAGTTCAAGCCCCAGGACTAGCAAAATAATTAAGTTGGTCAATCTTTTCCTAATAAAGAAACATTAGATATATAAGCATGGATCTTGTTATGGCCTTCTTGTACATATACACACATACTTGCTCAATGATTCAATTTTATGTGCAAGAATATTAGGATACATAAATTTAAACGGAAGGACACGTATTGCTATATTGATTATAGTAAATAAAAAAATGCGAATGTCTAAAAGTTTGACAGTAGTGACATCACTCATTACATAAAGGCTTGCCTATGTCCATACACTGGTTAGTCAAATGCCTCTCACTGTATACCAGAATGCTGTTGCCAAGAAGAATTAGTTTAATGGCAAGGATCTCTTGCTACATGAAATGAAAATAAGGCAGGGCAAAACAAAATGAACGTTAGGAACAATGTGTATGTGACAGATGCATGTATAAAACCCAGACGTAAATGCACCACACAAGACATTTTTCTTTGCTCAAAGAGGCAATCTTTGCACTCCAGGCTGGGTAATTTTTTGCTATGGGGAAACTCTCTGGCACTATAGAATGTGTACAGGACTCTAGGCCTTACTTGTGAACTGCCTGGAGTGTTCCGCAGGCTTTGCAACAATCGGAGTCTTCCACAAGGTCCTCGAGGGAGCTCTGCCATTGACTTTTTCAACATCAGGAATCCCAGTCATTTTTTTCGTCTCCCTTTCCTTATTTATAGTTTCTACAATTTCCTTTAATAAGTACAGATTAGCTTCATAACAAAAACATAATATATGGCATTTGTAATATTCTACATTATTTAAAATCTACGTCACTAAATGTTCCATTGCTTTTGGCACAGTTGTAAATTAAAAGTAATGTTAATTTTTCTTTGCAGTGGGGAGGGCAGCTTCTGCTTGCATTTCTTTGGCTGATTCAAAAAAGTCATTTTAGCTTTGCAGGCCCTTAAACTATGGTTATAGCTACACCATTGGTTATTTAGCCAGAAATCTATCAAGTCCATGTTTGTTGATGGACCCTTGGCATATAATACTGTGCCATGCATTATCATAATTATTGTGATATGATGTTGATTTTCTGTGTTCTAAGGACTGGCAGTGTGCTGGCAATAATCATAAATATATAGAGAGAAATCGAATCATTCATTAATATTGTGCATCTTGTCAGTGGTGATAACTCACTTCTGTAATCCCAGCTGCTTAGGGGATGGAGACTTGGCGGGTCTACTGTGTGTCTATACTCCATTTTCCACATCCAGTTCACCCACTGACAACCTAAACTAATTCCATAACCTGACCACTGTGAAAAGCATTGCAATAAATGTGGCTATAAAGATACCGTGATAGTGAGCAGATTTTGATTCATCGGAGGGTCTGCCCACAGTGGTGTGACTGGGTCCTATGGAACTCCTATCTGTATTTCTTGTGAAACCTCCATCACTGCTCCTCTAGCTGCCAGACTAATGTACATTCACACCATCCATGTGTGAGGGTGCATTTTCTACCAACATATGTTGGTCAAACATTTCTTCAGGTATTTATTGTCCATTTGAACTTTTTTTGAGAAATGTCTGTTCAATTCATTCCCCCACTGGTTGATTAAATTGCTTATTATTTTTGGTGTTTACATTTTTCAAGATCTAATGGTAATCTTCATTATTATCTAGATTTTATTCCAGATTAGGGTCTAGATTCTATTCTAGGTTATTTTCTAATAATTACCTAGGTTGTTATCTAGGTAGTAATTATCAAAAATTATTATTCTAGATTATTAGAATAAGTAGATAAGAGATCTTGATAATAATTCTAGGTTCCTTATCTAAGTAATGGTCCCCTGCCACAGGAGTAGCTGGAAAAAATTGTTTCCTGCTCTGTACTTGCCCCTTCATTCTGTCTATTGTTTCCTCTGCCATACAAAAGGTGTGTAATTTAAATCAGTCTCAGTTATCAATTCTTGCTCTTATTTTCTTTAACATTTATCACAAAGCTTAGCTTTCTCCACACCATTACAAGCCTAGTTATTTATATATGAAATTCATGTAAATAATCAAGTTACCTTCCTAAAACCAAAGCAACCATTTTGCAGCTGAGCAGTATCTTAGAGATTTTGAAGCTGTTTATAAGTATACCGTAGTCATTATGCTTCATGAAATATTATCTTAACAAACCACATCACTTTCAATGACTGTTGGACAGATGGGCAGAACCTCATGTACCCGGTACCAGGCAGTTGGTGAGTGTAAGATGCCAGAAAGAAGATTAGGAATATTAAGGCAGGCCATTTCTGATTGCTGTTGAAAAGAAGGCTTCTGAGTTTTTAAACCCTGTGCAATGTGTTTTTTCCTTGAAAAGCTATTCCTTCCAAAATAATTTCTACATCTTAAATCCAATACTCAATGTTTTCTCATAGAAACTAGAATATAATTATAAAATTAAAAATTTAGGCAGATTGATAGTTGAATTTTCCTTTCTTTTGTCTTTGATGCCAGGATGACAGTTACAAAATGTCAGTTTCTCTGCAAGGCCTGTCATACAGTTCAGTTACAAGAGGATGAGGGGAGGGGAGAGAAGGAAAGGGAGGGGGAGAAAGAAGGAAGATGGGGGAGAAAGAAGGAAGTTGAAGGGAGGGGAGAAAGAGAGTGAGCTGCACACTGAAGAAAAATGTGCCATTTGTCACTGCCTGAACTCCTCAGCCATGTGGAACTGTGAGAGAGACTTTCTGAAACTCAAAGTTCTTCTATTCATTTCTTTGGGACATTTCAGCAATGAAGTTTCCATTATGAATCTTGTGGTTCAGAGTAGCCAATTCTGAAACTGATCAAGGTTCACATGGAAGGCACTGTAACTTCTCTTTCTTATAGCTTGTACTGATTTCCCCAAAACAAATATAATGATTTGAAGAGGTTATCTTTTAGTGCTACAAATCTTCATATTAAAATGATTTGATTCAAGGGCAAGAGTAGCTCATGCCTGTAATCTGTACTATTTTTGAGGTGAAAATAGATGATCAAGGTTTAAGGCCTGCCAAAACAGGCACCATAAAAAGAAATTTACTGTACACAAAATGGGAGGTGAGAGAGACAGACAAGCAAACATACAGAGATTCAGACACAGACATGGACACACACACACACACACACACACACACACACGTACATGCACACGTTCACACACACACACACACACACACACACAAACCCCCCCACACACACACATAGAAAGAAGAGGAAGCCAGGTATATGCTTATAACCCCACCTTCTCTGGAGGCACAGAGACGTTTATGGAGAGTTCAAGGGCAACTGGGAAACAAAATGACAACAAAAGGGCTGCAGATGTGGTTGAAATGGTAGGTGACATGAGTGCAATTTTAGGTTCAATCTCTACTTTTAACAAAAAGAAAGAAAATACAGTATTGAAATTTTAAAAGTTTCCAAAATGTATTTTGCATTGCTTTATAGAACTTACTCCACCTCAATCCAGAGTGCTGAATATCTAGCAAGCCAAGTTTATCTTCAGAGAATTTTTTGTGGGATTTATAGAAGGATTTATTATCAAAGCACACACACACACATGCAGAATAATCACATTAAAGCTTGTCTGTTATACAGAACACGAGCAAGAATGTACTAGAACAATGGGATATATGCACAAAGGATTTCATAGCTACAGACAGCCCTCTCTGGCTTTTATTTGTGTGCTGTTTTTAAAGGCTCTGGTTTGCATAATCATAGAACTGTGCAACATGGTAAACTTGACATTTTGTAGGCATATGTGTTTGCATATGCCAACATATCTGACATTTCAGCCTAGTTCATGTTTGATTCTTTTTTCTTTCTGGCTTACTTTATTTATTTATTTATTTATTTATTTTTTATTGTAATTAATAAAAGGGTTACATGATATTTGCCAGATAGAAGGTGCATTAATTCACATTCTTTTATTCATCTCCAGTTTATTCCCGGAGCAGTTTCCACGGATGCTGTTTCTTACAGTTTCATGATTTGAGCCTTTAATCCACTGGATAGATTCCTGAATCACTCTTTAAAATTTCTCTCTTCCCCTTTCCTCGGCATATATTTTAAGAGTATTTAACTTCCTTGCAATTCTATCCAGATCTCATGCCTAATGAACTTTACCATAGTTCTCTTTGTGCACTGTAAACTTGTAGCTGGATATCCACTAACAGTGCTCAGCCTTGTCTACAAAAGTGCCTTCCACATCACTTATCATGACTGCCACTGGTATTTTTCCTGAGAACCAGAATAATGCTGTATTTAAAGGAAAGGGCTTAAGTCATACAAAGTATATTCTCTGATCAAAATAGATTAAGCTAAAAATCACTAAAATAAAAGTGTCTGAGAATCCTTCAAATAATTTGAAGTTATCAACTTAGCTCATAATTTGCTCTTTTACATATCTTCATTTTCATGATATTTTACTGCAGTTTGCTTAAAAAATGGAGAAGATATGGAAGAAAACCTTTACTTCTTGCCTAATTTAACAATGTGCTTGATAAATGTTACACATAGTATCTTAATCAAGAGATTTTCACATTCACACAATGAATACATGTTGGAATTATATAAAAATCGAAACTATTAGTGTGTGAAATAATCGGTCCTGTCTTTATTCACTCATGAGAATTGGCAGGATGTTGTGAATATTCAATGAAGAGGATGTATTTTTAGCAAGAATCTTAAACCTCCTACATGGAGAAGTATCCATGAGATGTGATGTTTCTGAATGTGTGCTGCCCTGTTCTTATAAACCTCTTTTCTTTTTAAAAATTTTCTTTGTAAAGGTGATATACAGAGGGGTTACAGTTATATAAGTCAGATAGTGAGTACATTTCTTTTAAAACAGTGTCTTCGCTCCTATTTTCTCCAAATTTTTTCTCTTCCAGCCTCCTCCCCACAGAAGAGGTATAGTTAAACCTCTTTTCTTCTGTAACTATTTTCCAAAGGAAGCTTTTCTTTGACAAATCATGTTAGCCCAACTATACCTTACATAAGTAAGCTGTGTTTGGTTTGTAATAAAAGATAGAAAGTAGTAGGCAAACATACATAAGACCATTGTAATTTAACTTAAGATAGCAAGCAGTTGAAAGGAAGAGTTGATGATCTCCTGGGGTCAATAGTCTACCTCAGGCTTTCTTTTTATATTTTTATACATTTTTATTATAATTAATAGAAGGGTTACATGATATTTTCCAGATAGAAGGTGTATTAATTCACATACATTGATACCCTTCCACCTGTTTGGTCCCCATTTCCCTCCCCCCACCCCCACCCCTCATCTTGTTTTCCCCCCTTCCCTATCCAATTTCAAATAACCAAATACAAATAAATTCAATATATCAGATAACTAAGTGAGATACTGTAACAATATGAGATAACCAAGGGACAGCAAAAGAGATGAGAGATAACATAGTACATTAAGGACAACAATCATTCATTATATGGCTTATGCTTCTATATCCTAGAGATCCTTTCATTTAGCATCTTACTATATGGCCTTTTGTATCAAGGTTTTGCTCTATTGCAAATCTCTGCCAGGAGAGCCCAAGGTCTCTACTGATTATGACAAATGAGGGAAACCATTGAGCCTATATTCCTTTGAGTCTGGCTTACTTCACTTAATATGATTTTTTCTAAGTCATTCCATTTCCTAACAAATGGGACGATGTCATTCTTTCTGACAGCAGCATAGAATTCCATTGTGTACAAATACCACAACTTGTTGATCCATTCATCAATGGAGGGATATCTAGGTTGGTTCCATATTTTTGCTATGGTGAATAATGCTGCAATGAACATTGTTGTGCTAGTGGATTTAGTATGTCCTTGTTTCTGGATGATTGGGTAAATGTCAAGTAGTGGAATTGCTGGGTCATAGGGGAGCTCTATGTTTAGTCTTTTGAGGAACTGCCATACTGCTTTCCATAGTGGTTGAACAAGTTTGCACTCCCACCAACAGTGTAGTAGTGATCCCTCCTGGCCATGTCCCCTCCAGCATCTGTTGTTATTAGTTTTCTTGATCCTGGCCATTCTAACTGGAGTGAGGTGGAATCTTAGAGGTGTTTTGATTTGCATTTGTTTTATGACCAGAGATATTGAGCATTTCTTCATGTGTCTATAGGCCACTTTTGTTTCTTCTTCAGAGAAGACTCTCTTTAAGTCTTTGGCCCATCTTTTAATGGGATGGTTGTTACTTCGGAGATTAGTTTTGGAGTGATTCAATTTTTTGAGCTGTTGATATATTTTAGATATGAGGGCCTTTGTCTGTTGTATGGTTGGTGAAGATCTTCTCCCACTCTGTAGGCTTCCTAATTAATTTACTAGCTATGTCCTTTGCCATACAGAAGCTCTGCAGTTTAATGCAGTCCCACTTATCTAGCCTTTCTCTGATTTGTTGTGATTCTTGGTCCTTAAAAGTTTCCACCTGTGCTAAGCTTTACACTTTACATCAACAAGAGAAGTAGTCTTCTTAATCATGTTAATTTTATGGACTTCATTCTTCTAATTAGAGAGGTGGCATTAGAGATGTTGACCAGTGAAGAGTATTATTATAAGTTTAAGCAACTCTCTCCAGTCTGTCATCCTTCTACTCTATCATTTTAAAACAAATTTTGGTAAATTTACATATCCACCATGTGAGGCCTCTAAACATGGGGCTTCTGTGGATTTTCAAGAATAATTGCTAGCATGCTGTCTCATGTGGCATTATATTGCAAATGAATGTTTAGAAATCTTCTCTTGCTCTTACATTCTCCTCCTTTTTTCTGTTTCTCTCTTCTCTTGCTACCATTAATATGCAGTTCTGAGCAAGCATAGTGAGGAGGGATTTGGGTACCAGGCAAGAAGTCAAAGGCAGAATGTCCAACAGGCCAAGACATGGGAGTGGAGAGAGGGTTGCAGAAATGGGAGTAGTTGCAGAAATGGCAGCCAGTGTGGTTTTGAGAGTTGTCTACCATAACAAATAAATCATTGAACCAATAATTAGCCTAGAATTACAGCAGTTCTTGGCATAAATGGTTGTGTCAAAATCAATATTAGGGTTGTCATTAGGGGGACTTGTATTATGTCTCTGTAGTAGAGTCTCTTTGGTTTGAGAATGTAAAGGCCGAAACATGTAAAATTGATGCATCATATTAGAATAAAACTCACATATACAGCAAAGTAATAAATTAAAATGAATATATTATAGTTAGAGATTCTGGGCAAAGTGCATATAGGAAACCCTTTGTAATGTTATTAAAAACTGAATTTTCCTGTGGATTTGTATGTATCATTATTTTTTTTAGAAAAGTAAAAAAAAAAAAACTAAATAAAAACCAGAACAACCCATTCATTCCTCAAATATCTACTGAGGATTTGTTGAATATTGAAGAATGATCTTTTATGAATATACTCAAACAATGAAACGTTTATTTCTTAGTCCTACAAATGCAAATCCTTGGTCTTTGTTGCTGGCAGGTGGGTGGGTGAGTTTCCTTTTTAGGTAGACTGAAGGACCCAACTCCTACCATTTTGCAGCTTCACCATCTTCCACGGGCCTTCATTCACCCCAAGTTCAAAGTAATACTGGATGTGTTACTCAGTTGTGGCAAATATTGGGAGAATATTGTATAGAGCCATATGTCCTGACAAAGAAGAGAGAGCTGAACCACTGGCTAACTCTGGTTGATCTGTAATTAAGCACCATGTTTACACAGCTGGGTGAAGAGCCTCTTCCATTCAGCAACATATATTGGACCCCTTTCCTTTGGTTGAAACTGAGATAAGAGTTGGGGAAATGGAAATCTTGTCAGATAACATGGTCAGTTCTGTCTGTAAGCTTATCTGTGAGGATGAATATGTGGCAAAACAATGAGTATCCATGCAATGGTTAAACCAGTCTTTGAATGTGACTGAGCGTGTAAGAAGATGTTTTGTGGTGGAATGAGCAACTGTAATGAAACATAGATTTTATTTTTTTAGCTTCAGTTTTCTGGGTTTACATATATTTACATTTGAAAACATTTACCAGTTGAGGACTGGTTTTACAATCATATTAGGAGTGGGGGTGAGTAAATACATAGCAATAGAGGGGGTGCATAGAATTAAAGAACATTATGTACATGTGGGCAATGGTCGTGATGAAACCCCTTACCATGTCTAATTTGATATTAAGCAATGAATATTTAAAAATGGGCAATCAGATGAAAACAGAAAGTAGAACATGTGAACAGTACATTTGCTACATTTTTCACAAGCCATGAGTCTTGTTGATGGTTCTGCCTAGAATTGATCACTGAAATTAATTCAGCCAAATATGCAGCCATAGCCAAAAGTGGAGAAGCTCAGCTGTGTTCCCTATGTATTGTATTCACATAGTCCTTAGATTTTTTATTAGTGATGATGTTTAGTAGGCCACAAAGTCACCATTGCCTTTATAGCACATCTATATGCTAGTCTCTCTCACTGAATTATTTTTAGACATTGCCCTACTGGGAATTTTTTCAAGTGATTAATGTACAGCTCGTGTACCAGCTTGAACTTGGCTTCTTGGAAACAATCCATTCTTTGCACTTTCAAATTCCAGAGGAGTATTGGAATTATATATAAATGTGAGCTCTGAATTCCTTTGAATTATTACCCAGGAGTTATTTTTCCTCTGCCATTTCTCCTTGGATCCCAAAAGGAACCCTGACATATGATTCAGACAATTATTGGTTGTGTATTGAAGTCATGATTTTAATTTATCCATAGCTTTCAGTGAACTATTTTGGTCTCCACTGAATTCTGTGTTTCACTTGTCATATAGACAGGATGTTCTTCATTTACAGTTTTGGGGTTCAACCAGAACATCGTACAACCCTCTGATCCCTGACGGAGATGGAGATCTAGGGAAAGTATTTAAGACCAAATGTATGAGCTACTATTTGGTGCACACAAAAGAATACATCCTAATATGTACCTTTGTCTTAATCGATTTGCCAACCTATTCCTTTATTTTTCTTTCTTTTAATGAAAAAAGCAATACTTTGAATCACAAAATGATACATAAGATCAAATCCATTGGTGCAAGTATGGAACCATTAGCCCTCTGGTTAGAACATGGTGTGAAGTATCAAGCCATTGAGAGAGGTGCCTAGCAGATTGGTGTCCAAATCTAAAGGCAGACAACAGATTTATGTCCAAATCTGCTCCCATGATCTATCATGTGACATTTGGGCTTCACTTTACTTAAAGAATGAAATATCACTCTCTTGTTTTTGAACTATTTTTTTCTGGAGTTTTATATGTCTAAAGTAAGATTTTGATGAGTATCCTTTCGTTTAAATCATCGCTGATGCTACTTAGGAAATCTGCTTCTTAAGAAAGGTTGAGGTAATTATGGGAGATTCATATCTGCCATTCAGAATAATCAAGATGACACAATGTATAATAAACATACAGTACTTAGTAAATAAAATATGTATAAATCACATTACATGAGTTATAATAATAAATACATTATATTGAGTAAATATTTTCTACTTTATAATGTATTCACCTCTCTAATTTCACATTTTTTAGCAAACACCTGTAAGTTCTCTATCAAATTCTGCAAAACTAATATTTTATATATAGTCTTCTAAAGACAATGGAGCCAGTTGATTTTATGGAAATAATTGAGTAAGTTCATTAATGGCATGCAATAGCACATAAGAGTTCTGAAACTTTATTTGTATCATTTAACCCCTCTGAATCTAATGATATGTTAGCTATTACAATATGCACACCTGATACAAGTCTACATATCCTAGCAAAATTTGTGACAGCTGGTTGAAAATACATGTGAAAACACCACATAAAGAGCTTTAAGACATTATATATCTTATTACTAGTATTACTTTCTTTACAAAAGAAGAAGTAGTTTCAATTCCTCTTTTTCCATGTCTCTCCTCTCTTAGTTCTGAGGCAGAAAAACAATGTCTGATATCTGAGTAAGGAATTGTCTTCCTCCCAGATTTGAAGAATGTATATTTATTATCCAGTTACCAAGGTTTATAGTTATTATCCAATTTTCTAACACTATAAGGTGGTTTTACTCTAATATTTCATGACATGAGTGAACTTTTCTAATACACATTTTGCTCACTGACTTTCAGTTGAACATAGTGTATACAATTTATGGTAATATAACACATGGTAAAATTCTAAGCTCTTTATTGGAAGCAGATTTATGAGATAGGTTAAAAGGAATTAGGTGAATAAATACATTTTAAAAAATCTCTGTTCCTCCCTCCCCCCAAAAAAGTAATAATCTTTAAGTAGAGCCAACTTCAAGCAAACCCTCACTTGTTTTTCACGGATGTTCCAAAATAAACTGAGCTCATATGTTACAGTGTTGAAGCAGAAAAGAAGATTGGGGGGGGGAGGGAAATCTGAGAGTTTTTGGAATACTGTCAAAAGTATACTTTGGCATTTCTCCCACCTTCTGGAGGCACTTGATTGATAGCAGTGATTTGATGCCAGGGACATAGCAGAACTAGAAGTGGAAATGCAGTGAATTCAGTGCTCTTGCTTGTGAAGAATAGTTTGCTGCTTTAGAAACAGTGACACTTTACCCCCTCACTCCCCAAACTTATAGGACTGCTGGAATAACTGTCTTAGAAGAATAAACATTTCTTGAAATATATCAGTTGCCTCATTCTGTATTCCTAAATTGAATACATTTGAGGATATATTTACATACGTAGATGAAAACTAAGTAGCCATACAAATATTTTAAATAAAAGCATATTTTGAAGATTGAAAAATTCTGAGATTCTTAAGTTTTATAATCAGAGGAAAAAACACATAAGAAAGGAAAATGACATCAGTTCTAAACAAATTTCTAAGATTTGCTGATCTCCAATGTCTTAGAGAGATATCCATCCAAGGAGAACTTTATAACAAAGACATTTCTTCACATGCATAGCAGCGTTCCATACACTCACTACCCATCAGTGGGTGAAAGGATGAGGAAAACATGGTATACATGCACCACGGAATTTTACTCAGTTCTCATGTGAAGTGAAATAAGCCAGTCTCACAGACAAGTATTGTTTTTGCAATACTTAAAAATACTTTAAAGAAGTGGACTAGTAGGGATGTAGAAGGAGAAAAAGAAGTGACGGGCAGTTATAAGAAAGAGCAATACAGAGGTGAATAAGATTAAAGTATATTTTAGGAGTGCATAGGAATGCCATAATGAAATCTACTACTTTATAACATTAATAAATGCTTAGAGAAAACAAAGAAGGAGGAAAGATTAGAGACAAATTCCACTTAAGAAATTTAAACCCAAGTATAAGTGAAAGATCACTGAAGGTCTGAAACAGTTCAAGTGAGAATGAAGAAAAAAATGATCAGCTTGGGTAAGAAAAATGTAAGGGAGAGGAGAATGACTAAGTGTGGGTCTGCCTGCTTTTAAAGACTGGGAAGGAATTTGAATATTGACCTAATCAAACTGAATATTTACTATGGAACAAAGAATTTTTGTGACTTCTCACTTTACTTGTGGATTGGAAAATATAAGTCCTCTCTTTGTACCATATGTTTTATTTGACAAATAGCCAGCTAGCTTCCTTATACCCAATCTCACTGCTATTCTACACCAGCCAAAACAAGGTTCTGCTGAACCTCAGAATCTTTTGTACATGGAAAACCAGAGGGGCTGATTAGATTGTGTTGCCAACAGATTTTACTGTCTGCTAGGTTTCTCATCAACAGTTTCCTTGCACACGCTTTCTGTTATCAATAAAACAACTTAATAAGGAAAAAAATGAGCTACAGCAATGAAGAATTCTCTTGGACTTTCAGGTAGAAGAGAAAAGTTGAGTGGTTTGCTTTATTTCATTTCTGCCTTTTTTATTCTTTTTTCAACTCAGAAACAGAAATTGCAGAGTGGAACTAAAGGTTTGGTATCTTACAAGTGTCAACATTTCATTTTTTCCCAAATCTTCATAACAATTTAAAATAGCTTCTCAGTTGCACAAGTGCATGTTGGACCAAAGATTTGGTTAAAAATTATTTGGCTTGGAGCCTGTTGCTGAGGGTAAAAGTATCAATCCTGAACCTGTTTTTTCAACCAAATGCTAAATTGTTTGTGCTTAGTATCAAGCTTTCAAAGTGAAATCCAGACCAGACACCAGAAATATTGAGGGTTTAGATACTGAAGTCTATTCAACAGTGATAGGAAGCAAGAGATGAAATGACTACAATATGTCACTCTAGTTGTTTGCAGAATAAAGGTTTGCTTTTTTATTATTCTGGTGTCCATAACATTTCATAATGAAGTGATTGCTTTCATACAAAGTATTCTATATAGATGGATATGTGTTTGTATATTTAAAAAAATAACTGGAAAGTTCCTGAAAGTGAGATGTGTCTTGCAATTTAAAATAGGAGATAAAGGGGCCCTAATGTATTTTCTTTCATTATATTGCCTTACTTCAGTATCTGTACTTTTCGAAATGTACTATTGTTGGAAATAATTCATTTGATGATAGTAGCTGTAGCAACTGTGACCCCCACCCTGATAAAAATAAATCCTTTTAATTAAATCTACTTTTCCCATCACCTGTAATTTATTGTCCAAACTGTTCCAATTCAATATGAAACAATAAATTTTAATGATGAATTTGTATACCTTTGAGCACATGATGTATAGATATCTAGGTATATAGATATGTAGGTGTCCAGATACATGAAGTCAAAAGTGTTAAAATTACTTCAGACTTTGATCTTCACCAGTTTTATGCTTATGTTTTATTTATTTATATGTATATATTTTATTCTATATTCTATATTAAAGGAATAACTTCTGTATGTGAACATCAGCAGATTTAGAGGAAGCTAAGGTCACATTTGTAGGTACCAATTTGTGTCTGTTTCTTTGTCAATCTTACTAATATTCTTCTCTTCACATATGTCAGCACCATGGTCTGAATGTGACATTAGTTTTTACCCTGGAGACACTTTGGTGGTAATAGTGGTGGCTCATGCAGTTAAGACTTGCTGATTCAGGAGGCTAAGATCTGAGGACTGTGATTAGGAGTCTATGCTGTCAAGACTGTTACCTCCAATCAATTACCACTAAGAAACAGGAAGTGGTCCTGTGGTTCAAGTGGTAGAGCACTAGATTGAGCCAAAGAAGCTCAGGGACAGTGGCCAGGCCCTGAATTCAAGCCCCAGAACCTGCAAACAAACAAATAAATAAGTGAAAAACCTGTATTATAAATCTACTTCAAATAAAGTCCTTGTCCAATATTGGATTTTTTGAGATTTCTTCTGTCTCTGCTAAATTAATGACACATGGTATATTTTCACATTGCATTTAATCAGGTATATAATTAAAATGCCCTCCTGGACTAACCTTTCTTTGATAAAACATGGCTTGCCATGGGATTTCATAAGTAACTCTAAGAAAAATGTCTTTTCAAATTAGCCTTTCTACTGAAGTGGTGGAAGTCGAGCCATGGCACCTATTTTATTTCTGCAACTCGAGAACTCTCTTGGAAAACCACATGATTTCACTTACATAACATTTATTTATATGTAGATCTAAGTTAGTTTCAGACCTCCTTAAGCTACGGACACATTGTTAAGATAAACTTCCACTTGAATTAAGAAAAATTCACAATATGGAGAATTCTGCTTTGAGGTAGCGAGGAGCTTTCCTGGGAAATATTTTTTAGGAACCATTAAGCCCCATTTTGACTGCATTGTTGCTGGAAATAACATGATTTGAAGTAAGTCTACCAAGGACTAATTTATCTGTGTATGCAGGCAGGTACATCATTTTCTCTCCCTTTTTGATGTTAGGTGACTAAGAAATTGGGGTTTTCTTGCTTGTGGAAGGAGTCACTGGGGGCATTTAGTTGCAACTGAGGATAAGACTCAGAGCAGCACTGGAAGTCCAAACTCTTTCAGCATAAGTGCAGTTATGGCTACCTCATCCCTCCCGCCCTCAGTCACAGGGAGCTAGACATTCTATTTTCCATGGGTTTTCTGATTTAGAGTATCCTCTCAAGGAAAGGAAAGGTGTAGACAATGAGCAAGGAGAGGAGAATGCTGTCCAGCATTCATTGCATATACCACATAAATTTAATAAATATAAAGGAAGGGGTGGGTCGAAAGGGGCTAAGATCTTAAGGATGTGAGATTGATACAATGCATTACATTCATAAACTGTTTTGCCAAATGCCAATTCCTTTATACAACTAAGAGATAATTTTTAAAAAATTGAAAAAAATCAATAGAGTGACCCAGAAAGAAGTGACCCAGGTCACAAGTGGTTCCAGATGAAAGTACAGTAAAATATGACTATAAAATAGGAGGAAGAGTGAAAGCACTGGTTTCATCAGAATTGATGTAAGGGAAAGACCATTTAAAAATGTTATTCATGGAGATTGGAGTTTGGCCTAGTGGTAGAGTGTTTGCCTATCATGCATGAAGACCCAGGTTCTATTCCTTGGTGGCTCATACACACACAAAAAAAGCTGGAAGTGGTGCTGAGGCTCAAGTGGTAGAGCTCTAGCTTTGAGAAAACCCAAGGACAGTGCTTAGGCCCTGAGCTTAAGTCCAGGACTGGAAAAAAAAATGTTATTCATGTCTTTGGCCTCTTTTAATCAAACTGGAAACGAGAAGCCTGAGGTTCATGTAACAAGGAATTTGTGTCATTTTAATAACCCATTAAAAAATGTAAAAGAAAGTAAAATATGAGACCATCAGAAATAACATCACTTCAAATCACCTTTTAGTTACTACAATCATCAACATGAATATGAAGTTTTCAATTTAAAAGAAATATTGCAAATTTGTGACATGAATCATAAGGATAAAAACCCACTAAGGATGAATTGCATCTTGGTAGAGATTATTTACATGAATTATCAGTGTCTACTCAAGCTTAAGAAAGTACACTTAAACTTACTATAACTTTAAAATATTACTTATTAATGCCAATTAAAACCAAGATGGGGTGTGGGGAAGGGTAATGGGGACCAAGACATGTGAAAGGGTATCAATGTATGTGCATTAATGCACCTTCTATCTGGTGAATATAATGTAACCCTTTTATTAATTACAATAAAAAATATTTTTAAAAAATGACAGAATAGATCTAGGTACCACATAGCCCTACAATGTTGTGTGAAATCTGATTTTGGTTAAGCTGAGCAACAAAGAATGGTGATATTCTATGAGAATTCATGTAGACATGGAATGCCAATGTAGTGACATAGTTGAGATTAGAAATTCGTGAACATTTTCGTGTATTCTCTTTCCATGTTTCTTCAATGATCGTTCCTTTATAAGTCTTATAAATGTGTGTGTGCGTGTGCGTGTGCGTGTGTGTGTGTGTGTGTGTGTGTGTGTGTGTGTGTGTGTGTATTTCTGAGGTTTAAACTCAAAACTTCATGCTTCCAAGGCAGACACTCTACCACTTGAATCACTTGATTTTCAAGATACGATCTCACTTTATAGTAAAGCTCACCTGGACTTCAATTCTCCTCTTTTGCTTTCCCATGTTACAAGATGATAGCTGCACACCACTATTCCAGTCGCTGGTTGAAATAGAGTCATGCAAACTATTTTCTTGCCCAGGCTGGCCTCAGACCATGATCCTTTCACCCACTGAGTAGCTAGTATTTCAGGCGTGAGTCATTGTAAACAGTGGTTTATCCATGGTTCGATAAAATGTAAAGAGTTAGCATATTCAATCAAAGTAATTACAGTGAATTAGTAAATAGACATTAAATGACTAATCATATCTTTGGCCCTTTTTATAATTTTTGGTTGATTTTTTTCATGGTGGGACTTTTAAAAAGCTGAATGTGATTATTACCTTTATTCCAAGGTATATTCATTTATTTATGTGTCCTGTTGTTTTTATAAGGGTAATTGCAGCCTTACAGATTTCTTGTAGGAGTAGCTCCATGATTTATATTACAATAACTGGTCTGATGGTGGACATATTAAGAAGCTTTCACTTATGTTGATCTGTGTTGATCTCTGTTGTTCACATGTTCACGTGTTGATCTGTGGCTCCCTAGGATCTAGAGTTGTTTGGCTTTAAATGTTGCTAAAATCGAAAGGAAATTTTAAACTTACATATTAAATAATCCCATACTGTCTAGCCAAGTTACAAGTATAATTAGCCAAAGCCATCTTTCCTTATGAACAATAAATAGGAGATCTGAAAATAAATAATTCCATGAACATAGACGATCACTAAACCCACTTTAACTTCAGCCATAAAATGTCTTGTTAGCCATCACTTACTCATTTATTGAACCAATAGTTATTTTGCGTGTGTCTCATCTATTGCACATGGAATTCAGACGAGGGAGTAGAAGATACAGCCCACATTATCTGTAAACCTTTGTGAGGATACCTAGAAAAGGGTTTAAGGTTAAATTGCTAAAAATTAGCACTTGAGGACTATTTTTGTTTTGCAAAACATACAGTTACCGCACTCTCTTTTTCTTTTTTTTTTTTAAGAATGGCTATTACAGGCTTAGGCTGTGAGACTCCACTCCTAATCAAACTCCCTGAACAGCTGTGCCCTAGTTGTATAGCCATAGAAATTCTGACTGGTGCCACAGAGAAGCTGCAAGCTCCAGCTTTTAGGATGGTGAATTCTTTCAATCTACATTAATGATTTTCTGAACTTTTGGATGATGAAATACTACTTCTCTAAATTAAAAAACAACAACAATAACAATGACATGGGACAACTGTACATGAAGATGAATGGCTTTCTCTTTTCATTGAGGCAGCAAGTAGATATAAGAGAAATAATGCTGATACAAGACTATTTAACTACTTCTTAGATGGAAAACCCAGGGAACTTGATGTATTTGAAAGCTGAGAAAGAATTGGAACATATTTTTAGGTTCTGGTATATCCCTGATTTTAGCAAAGCTCCTCTGAATGAATGCTTTGTAATTGAATATATAATTGAACTGTAATTATACTCCTCTGACCCAGTTTTCAAATAACAGATTGTCTTAGAAGTGCCTCTAGTACTTGAGCCTTGCTCCAGTCCAAGCACTAACCAAGACTCTTGTCCAGCCTACCGTCCACTCTTCTTCTGAGCTACCATAACAGTACTTTTCAGCTAAAATAGCAAGTCCTTCACTCCAACTCATAACAACTGGTCCTTGGGCAGTGACAGGCTGTGTCTATCTAGTTTCATGCTGGGACATTGCTTTGTGAAGAAAAGCAAAAATTCTAGAAAAGTGCCATGAGGAAGAATAGCCCATGAGGTTACCATCCATTCATTTTCTATCACTTCATTTCAAATAGCTCTTGGGAAAACAGCCAGATCACAGTCAGGTTCACAAGGCTGGGCTTCTTGGCACATTTCCTGGCATAGTTCTTAAATATTTCCTGCCAGATGATGATAGATAACATTTCCATTTTTTAAATTCATGATAGTAAATATAATTACACCAAAACCTTGGCAAATCAATGAGGATGTAATATAGGGTAAATAAGAAGTCTATGGAATAATAACTCTGTAATTAATGATGTTACATGTATACTCATATATTCTGAACTAGAACAGAAAGGCTATGTCATAATGATAGTATTTCTAAGTAAAGTCATATTTAAAAAGACTTAATTCAGTCATAGATCTGAAAACAGGAATAAATACTTTCAGTTTTCCTTTATATGCAAATATAAATGTTGTATTTCTCATAAAAGGGTAAAATAAACAATATTTTATGTGAATATGAAAAATGCACAGAAAGACAATTGCTTAGATTTTCTGACTGCAAGCAGTGCATATATTGGGGAATTAGCAGTTTTCCAAAATAAGTAAATTACCAGATATTTACTTTTATCTCATGATTTTATTTTTATCCCCATGATTTTGAACAGTTGATAATAGAACTGGCACACTGAGATGGAAAACAATTGTTTAGAATAAATATCATAGGAACTCTTTAACAATTAAATTTAAAATATTCCATTTATTTCATAGGCATTTTTATTATATAGGTATACTGTCAGCTCACACACATACCCTTTCTATCAATAAATGGGCATGTAGACATTCTTTTAAAAGCAATTTCAAATCAAAGCTGTCAGTAGCGAGTCAGGTGTACCTGAAAAGCCACACGGAACAGAAATTCCAACTACTCAAAGCACACAGCTATTATGATTCAAAGATAATGCTGGTTTTTTTCCCTAAAATATCTAGTATGCTGCATGAAACTTTCACAGCCAGGGTTTCTATAAACCACTTCATCATCTTTGAAACAAGCACCTGTATAGTAAACTTTTTCATTTCTTCAGAAATGTGTTATGTAAGGATATTAATGCGAGAGTATATACTTGTGCTTAAAATAGAGAGGTGAAGAAAAGTAATAAACTAAGTCACCAGTGAGAATGTCTTGGGTTTTCTCAAGGACTGCACTGATATCATTCCAACAAAGAAACCTATTTGAGCAGTTGAAATTGCCTTAGCTTTAGCAAACGTATCTTCCTCCATTACTATACAAATATTGATTGACTAGGTAGGTTTTTCTATTGTGTGCACAGATTTTATGTTTCTGGTAGTCTTTATACTTGGTACCTAGAAGACACTTGCGAACAATAAATGATTAGTAATGAGAACAAATGTTTATACATGCATTGTTTATCTAGGTGTAATTCCCTACTTTGAGTTGTTACTTGCCTCCAAGGATAGCAACATAATTGCTATTTTGTTGTCTTAAGCCTCACAAAGCATAAAAAGAAATATTTAATCTTGAATTCTTTGAAAACTGTGATTTTTCTGGACAAACTAATCTTGTAGATTTTGAGAGTATCTATATTTTAGATTTATAACAATATTTGGCAAAAACAAGTTTTGAATTTTATTTGTCAGTAATCTTGTTAAAATAATTGTTCTTTTCCTATTTAATACATTTAAATGTTCCCACTTTTCTCATACCAATCTTCAAAAAAAAAAAAACCCATCTTACCCAGTGGTTGTATTTTACCAAGTGGCTATACATTCCTGATTTTTCTTGCATATAAAAGGAATCTCATTGGACTGGAATGTGGCTCAAGTGGTAAAGTGACTGACAAGTATGCATGTGGCCCTGAGTTCAAAGTATAGCACCACTGAAAAATGAAATGAAAAGCAATCAAACAAAACACACTGTAAAGTCATACATCTAGGGAGGAATGGTTTCCACAATCCCTTAGATACCTAAGTCTGCAGATGCTCAGGTTCTCTATATTAAATAACACTATATTTCCATGTCACCCTCATCCCATTAACACATTTATATATGACTGATAATAGCTAAGAGGAGGTAAAAGCTGTGTAACTGGTTGTTTCACTGCTATGAATGGTGGGGGAAAAAAAACTATGGGTTGTGGCTCAGTACAGCTGAATTTTCTCCCAAATATTTTGTACTTTAGCTAGCCAGTCAGAATCCACTGCTATGAAACCCATAGATATGGAGGGCTGTCTATATTCACCTCAGTAGAATTGATGAAATGGTATTATAACATTAACAAACATTTTGCTATTTTGCAAATGTATTTATGATTCTCAGATTTGAAACACATATTCACATGCTTTGAATTAATTTTTGGCACATTTGTATTTTTGAAATGTGTGGCTGTTTTGTTCCATTGTATAATTTTTATCCTGGGTTTATGAGCAGTGCATTTGTTTAGCGGTTTATCATAACCACAAATTGACGTTGCTGTAGCTTCATTTGGGAACCTAAATGGATGTCTGAACCTTATTACTGCGAACCCCTACTGTTACACAATATGGCAACACCAAAGAGCATGCACAACCTGTCTGACTCAGTCTCAGGGTTGTAAATAGATTGGTAGTTTTGTTGGAATCTGGAAATGTAGCTATTTGCAGATGACACCTCTTTCTTTGAAGCTCATAATATCTTCTTCACCAGATAATTGATAAAAATGTTGACATTAAATTAGCACCTGATAAGATCTTAAAAGACTGGGTATTTTGATTTGAAAGGCAGTAAAATTTCCCAGAAAAAGTAAAATCTTCATAAAATTCAGTACGCACAAGTAATCAAATAAATATTTTGTTCTTTTAAAGCTTACAAGCAGTAGTTAGTATAGAAAATGTTAAATATCATTTAAGTATAAACTATGATGTGCTCAACCTTGTTTTATCTTTTAAAATCATGGCAGAAGAGTTCCTTGTATTTCAGTTAAAACTAATTTTTTTTTTGCCAGTCCTGGGCTTGAGCTCAGGGCCTGAGCCCTGTCCTTGGACTTTCTAAAAGCTAGAGCTCTACCACTTGAGCCACGGCACCACTTCTGGTTTTTTTCTATGTATGTGGTACCGAGGAATTGAACCCAGATCTTTGTGTATGCTAGCAAGCACTGTTACCACTAGGCCAAACTCCCGGCCCTAAAACTAATTTTTATAGAGTATATATACCTTCTGTATGGACTGGTGATGTTAAAGCAGTAAATTTAAAATTTTAAACAGTAATAGCATTCACGCTTAGTTTGCTTACCAAACAAGCTAATTATTCCAATGGCTGGAAAAACAAAATCTAAATAGCCACTGAACACAAACTCTAGCACAGCTCTGTACCTCTTAAATGCTGGGCCCATTGTGGGAGTGATAAAGATAGAAGATAATTCAGGGTAGCTCATCAACATCTCGAGGAAAAAGAACACTGTCTTCTGCGTGATAGCATCACACAATCATGCCATCCCACCATCAAATGAGTTATCATTTTCCAAGTTGAAAGTCAAGTAAAAAGCTTCAATGTATTGAGCCACTGAAGTTAAAAAGACCTACAGGCAGCTTTATGGTGTGATGAAAACAAAGGTAGTTAGAAAGTTGAAGAATGCCTTAACACTCTCAAGTCTGAGGAATGAGTCAGCTTAAATTGGGGAGCAAGATTCATCCACACATTTTTGTTTGTCTATTTGACAGCTCAAAGGCATCCATTAAGTAGCAAGAACCGCAGCACAAGAGCAGTCAGACCAGACACTGGGATTGATTTGTAGCTTTTGATAACGCGTGGATGCTGGTATCTGTTTGGGAATACAGACATATCTGGAACTACTAATAATCACTGGCTGTCCCCATCCCAGAGGGCATCTTCAGGCCTGAAAGCCTGAGAATAAACACGGATGCTTTCTGTGGCAAATTCCATCTGCTGGCCTGTTTCTCCCCAACCCCCCCAGTCTCCCAAGAGATATATTGGACAATCTAAGCCCGTCTCACAGGAGGTCGAAAACAAATGTGCTCACTTGAGTCAGCTTGGCTTTCCATTTTGAAATCTGCTGCCTTCAGTCTCAGAGAGAGAGAAAGAGTCACACAAGCTCCACGCTTGAGGGTGACCTTGTTTCTTATGTCCTGAGTGGTCCAATCATTTTGATCAAAACAATGCTGCCAGCAATTACAGCCGACCTTCCTCTCCAAGGACACCAGTCTTGTCCCCAGAGAGCCAGGGAGAGGAAATGGCACCGTCTCCCTGCTCTCTACACCATAGCACTGTTCTTTGCAGTCCTTCCTCCAATATATCCAACCTACTCATCTTAAAATAGGAAACATACAGATTATGTGATTGGAAGGCACATTAACTACCCATTTGGATTGATTCAGACAACCAACTTCTATAAAGCAGATACAGGAGGATCATTTTTAAATTAGCACCAGAGGGGTGGGAAGACTCCAGTTATATCATGGGAAAGATAATATTTATGGGGTGGGGTTATTAAAAATGTGAGACTGAAGTACTCAAGACCAAATAATCTTACACCGGAAGACTTTGAAGGTCTGAGTACCTGGCTGGCACAGTGTGTCACATTTGTCATCTCAGCTACTAGGGAGACAGAGATCAGAAAGGTCATGACTCAAGGTGAGCTTTTAAGCAAAAAATGAACAAGACTCCATACGAACAAATAATCTGGGTGTGATGACCCTTGTCTGTAATTCCAGGTACATGGGAGGCATAGATTTGGGAATGAAGATCAGAGGCTGGTGGGCCTGTGAAAACACATATAAAATAACCCAAACCAAAAGGTCCAGGGACATGGATTAAATAAGTTTGGCTACCTGCCTAGAAGGCATAAGATCATGAGCTCTAATGCTAGTAATGCCCAGTAAAATGTCGCTTAATATGAAGTAAGTAAAATAAAAGTCTGAGAATCCTGCATTTTTTTTTTGCAAGTCTTGGACCTTGAATTTAGGGCCTGAGCACTCTCTTTAGGTTTTCTTAAGGCTAGAGCCTTACCACTTAAGCCACAGCACCACTTCCAGCTTTTTCCTATGTATATGTTACCAAGGAATCGAACCTGGATCTTCATGCATGCTAGGCAAGCACTCTACCACTACGCCAAACTCCCGGTCCAGAATCCTGCATTTTTAACACAAAACTCAAATCACTAAAGAGGTCACAATTACTAGGATGTGGTGAATGTGGAAGACTAGACATAGACAAACCAGTTGAGATCTCACTAAATACAGAAAGATATAATATTTTGTATATGAATTCTACTAGTAAAGATATTCACATCACCCTCTTAAATCACACATGACTGAAATGCAGAAATGTGCCAGAAAAAAATAATATAATAGCAATAATGATAATAATAACAATAATGTGACTGATATCGTGGGTCACAAAGTACAAAAGTATCTATTTTGATAATTTGAAAATCATGTTAAATTTGTATTTATATCTAACACTTATATTTAATAT
Source organism: Megascapheus bottae (assembly GCF_031878675.1). Taxonomy (NCBI): domain Eukaryota; kingdom Metazoa; phylum Chordata; class Mammalia; order Rodentia; family Geomyidae; genus Megascapheus; species Megascapheus bottae. Next base: position 19,810,979 of record NC_143531.1, read on the forward strand.
CATACATATGCTGTAATATAATATATAATTTTTGTAAAATATACCGATATATAACATATAAATAATATATAACATATACGTATATAAAATATATTTAATGTATTAGCATATGCATTTTTATTAATAGTAAAGCTTATTGGGGACATATGACTAGTTACAGTGTTTATTCATGGTTGCTAATATATACAATAAGCAAAAAAATGAGAGGGAAGAGGCCGGGAGTTTGGCCTAGTGGTAGAGTGCTTGCCTAGCATGCACGAAGACCCGGGTTCGATTCCTTGGTACCACATACATAGAAAAAAGCTGGAAGTGGTGCTGAGGCTCAAGTGGTAGAGCTCTAGCCTTGAAAAAGTCCCAAGGACGGTGCTCAGGCCTTGAGCTCAAGCCCAGGACTGGCAATAAAAATAAAAATAAAAAATAAGGGGGAAGAAACTGTTACTAAAAGCCCGGAAATACTTTTAATTGTATAAACAGAAATTTGTAATTGATAGATTGTGATTGCTATGAGATCATCACTTAGCAGTCAATGTGGAATGTAGTTATAAGCTCAGATTCTCAAAGGCATTTGCCTTTTTAGATATATTTCTTCAAATACTGTGGCGTCTTGAATTTCAATTACCAATTGTCTCTTTTAGAAAGATCTGAAAGCTAACTGTATTTTACTTTCAAGAATCAAATTCTATCTCTAACTATGTAACATTATTTATACTATATACAAATTTCATTCTATTCATGCCTTTCTACTGGAGCACAACTCTGAACTTCTTTAAATCTTCAAAATATGTGGTAGTAATAATAGACTCATTGAAAGATAGATGATATATTTTAGAAGCCTCTTAATGGGCCATTTCTACAAATTCAGCAGATACTCAGTACAAAATTTTATTGTTTTACCACAAATAACAATTTACTTTGGCTCTGAGCAATAAAGTCCACGGCTTTTTCTCCCTAAAGCTCTCTCAGAACATTTGCCTTCCTCTCTGTAAGTTTTATATTTACTCACAGAGAAATAGTCTGCTGTTGTCGGATGCTATTGTCTATGTTTCTTCCTGGAACAAGTGTTAATTAATCTCTTTGGGTCTGTGTGTGAAGTGGGGATTGAGGAAGGTAATTACCTGGGAGGTAACTTCATGTTTGTAGGAGAGCAGTCAGATGCTGAGCACAGAAGGCTTTTGCAGAGGGAATTAGAGAAGCCTTGTCCTGGGGCTTCCACAGTGATCAGCATTATTGCTTGAAATAGATTGGCTTTTGTCCATATGGCATCACCTGATTAGATGACAGTGATTATTCTTCTGTCTCTACTGGACACCTACCTGATTCTTCAGAAATGAGACTTAGAGTGAGTTATGTGCTTTCTCTGAAATCAACAAAGCAAATGATGTATCGCAAACAAAAAGAGAAATGAAAACAATATAATTTATAAAAACCACTTACAGCAATCACCTCTAGGATATGGGTTTTGTTGATTGATTGGTTCAGTTGATTGGTTGGTTTATAAATTTACCTAATCTCACTGAGCTCCATGATATTGAGAACAGCTTGGAGAGCTTAGAAAACAGCTTCTTCCTTTTCTATATATTTAACAGTGTTTATGGAACATTGCAAGGAAATTTACCCATTTAGGTAATAAATTATACTATTTAGGAAGGCTCTAAATATGAGCAAACATAAAATATTTGCTGGTATTTAAAATAACTTTAAATTGTATATCACGATGAAGCTGAAAGATGTCTCAATACCACCTAGCAGTTGGTCTCTCCGCATATTTTTGAGAAAGGAAAAACTGTGTTGGGTGATTCATGCCCGTAATCCTAGCTCCTCAGAAGGCTGAGATCTGAGGATGACTGTAGGGTGCCAACCTAAGAAGAAAATCCTGGAGACTGTATTTCTAATTGACCAGCAACATGGCAACCTGAAGGCATGTCTTGAGTGGGTGAGAGAGCTAAGTGGAACATATGTTCTTGACTTCAAGCCTCAGAACTGGAACCATTTTTTAAAAAACAAATTAAGTTTTTGTTTATTATTCTTTGCCAGTTCTGGAGCTTGAAACCAGAGCCTGTGAGCTTTCCCAAGCTTCTTTTTCTCAAGCCTACCACTCTACCACTTGAGCCACTTGGCTGTGCTGTGTATGTGGTACCAAGGAATCCAACCTAGGGCTTCATGAATGCTAGGTGAGCTCTCTACCACCACTAGGCCATGCTCCTGGCTCCATTAAAAAAAAAAGAAGGTTTTATTCTGAGTTGTTTTTTCTTTGTTGTGAGGAAGGATCTCTCTATACAGACTGGGCAGATCTTGAATTTTATTTATATCCTAATGGGCCACAAACTCATAATCCTACATCAGCCTCTCCAATCCTGGGATTACAAACAGATATCACCATCCCTAAGAACATGACTTACATGCAAACACACACACACGTCAAGAGATTTCATCTAACTAAATAACTAAAATTAGGGCAATAACTTGAAAAGACTGATTTTATGTAGATTGATAGTACAAAAGAGAGAAGGAATTCTGAAATGATTTGAGGAATACACCACAAAATACTTACCAGTTTACTGGGCAGTAAGGTGGAGGTTTTTTTTTTTTCCTACTGGTTAGAAATCTACAAGTTAACACATGACTCTGGATTTTGTTTCCTGCATGGGTATCATGCATATATGTATTCTTTTGTTTTCTGGTTTTAACTGGCATTATTTGCCATTCACTGAACATCTAGTGAGGTACATGGTATGTGATGTTACCCTCATTTTTAGATCCATGCCTCCTAGTAGAAGTCCTGTGCCCATGCTATTAAGCTCTAATATAGCAATGTACATTGAATTAATAGATCCACAGGCAGCACTTGAGGTGCCGCAAAGGAAAGATAATCAAGGAAGAACTCATCAGAAAGGTAGAGTTGTTCATTGACTATTCAGCACTTATGAAGTGCTCACGTATTCTAGTATCAAGATCCCTTTTTATCTGGTGAGTATTTGTGAGCTAGCCTTGGGAGAAGGTAAATAAGGAAATTAATGAAGAAACTAATGCAATTTTCATCACTTGGTTTGCTTATTCTTGCTTGTCTTGTTATTGTGAAGCAGACTGTGGGTAGACATGCTTTCCATAGTCAGGAGCCAATTTCTTCCATCATTGAATGGACCCAAGAAGGCCCCAAGAACTCCACTTCTAGGTGAAATTGTCCCAGTCTCCAGCCGATCAATTATCAGTTTGCTTCTTTGCCTCACTGTATTTCACGCCTTGCAGCGGTGATGTTGTGTGAATACAATTTTAGCTTCTCATTCGCAGCCAGCACCTGATTCACATTTCTCTACTACCTCAAAAGAAATTGGATCTGAGAAGCACTTTACAGGTCAGCCAAGACGTGCAAATTTCATAACGACCTCCTTCTTTTTAAAAACACATAGAAATAAGGCAGTGCACACATTCTAGAAGATGTTCTTTCTTTTTCTGAACTGAACAATATCTGTGCATCAGAAAGTATGTCTAAGAGACAACCCTGTATCTCGATGTTTTTTTCCTCTCTTAAAGGATTTGAAAGTATTTAAAGATTCAGAATGGTGACCTATCCCCAGTGAGGCTATCTTAATTGTTGTGGTGATCTATGTAAAGAAGAGGGACAATTTCACAGTCCCACAGTAATTACCTAAGCCAGGGCTGAAATAATTACAGTAGGAAGACATTAAAGAAACAGAACATCCTGAAAAACTTGACCTTTTATGTTGATTCTGGGCCTTTTATTGTTTGTTTTTCTTTAAAGCTTTATTTTCCTTGAATTTTTTTTCTTTGTTCAACACAAATCCCTGGAAATAAAAATATTACTGAAATCTCAGTTGGATTACAATAGAAAAGAAACAACCTTTTTAAATAGTGAGAGCAAGAAGGCTGAATAAAAATGAAAGAAATACTCACACTGGTTACCAGTGTCTCACACCTATAATCTAACTTCTTGGGAGGCTGAGATCTGAGGATTATGGTTCAAAGTCAGAGCCAGCCTGGGAGGGAAAGTCAATGAGATTCTTACCTCCAGTGAACCACCAAAAAGCCAGCAGTGGAAGTGTGTCTCAAGTGGCAGAGTGCTAGCCTTGAACAAAAAAGCTCAGAGATAGTGACCAGACCCTGAGTTCAAGCACCAAGTCCGGAGTAATACAGATAGATAGATAGATAGATAGATAGATAGATAGATAGATAGATAGAGGGATAGCTTAGAAAGATTCAGGTAGAAATGAATAGAGAAATGTGAAATCTAATTTAAAAAGTATAAGTATTCAAATTATAAGTGTGACTACTGGCAAAAAAATAATAATAGATAGCAGTATATTCCATTCCTAAAAGTGATTGTTAATCAATGGACTCTTGATGGAAAGTGCTGTAGAAAACTTGCATTCATGAATACTACATTCATGAATACTATAGTTATGCATTAGCTAGATTTTCCTTTGACTTGACTTCACAACTGATCATGCAAATTATACTCAGTTTTCCTCCACTGCAATTAAATAAAGAAGTTCATAGGCTTTAGTGAGGCTCTAGATTTTATAAATTCAGTTAGTCAGAAACTGCATGAAGTACTTTGGGCTTCTTATCCCTGTGATCTTTTAAAGTCTGAAACGTCTACCATAAGACATTTCTCGGACATGAATTATATAACATTGCTTTCTAAAAGTGGTAAATGTTACGTCTTTATGCCTCAAGATGGAGCAATAAATTCTCCTTGGAGACTGAGCTCTTAGTTTTAAATTATCCTTTATGATAGTAGGAAAGAGCATCTCTGCTTTGTATGAAGTGCTCATAGCATGCAGGTTAGAAAACACTATGCTTTCTAAACACCTATTTGTATGTGTTAGGTTATATGTAGACAGATGCACACCCATTGTCCTTCCAACCCTGTTATATCACTTCTTAACACCTTTCCTTTCAGATGTCTTATTCTTAACAATAATGAGTATTCATCCTAACAGGGGCAGTCATTTTACCTGCCAGAAATAGCTGTGGCATTTAAAGAGAGGCCCAGAGAAAAGAGCATTCCTTTACACCGGAAGGTGAAAAACTTGTGGCAACATATTCATATACCAACTCCCTAGAGATTTAGGAACAACATATGTGCATTTTCACCTTTCAATAATCATATGTAAATGGATTTCTGGTATGAATATGATTAAACCTAACGCCTTTGAATCATCCATTTGAATCATCAGTGAACTCACTATGTATTGTGATAGGCCATGGAGAAAACAAAGATACCCTTTTCATTTGGACACTTACTGAATGCTTGGTTTCTATTAGTTTTGGTATTTGTACTTCGAACATCTCCATTGGACAGGTATGCAGGTGCCATTTGCTAGTCTGTTCAATTGTAATAAATTACTCATGAAAAAAATGGACTCAAATTTTATGATCCCCTCATTATATTGTGTTTCCTGATGTAAAGTTTGTTCCTTTTTTAATGGAAATGCTTACTTAGCTTATCAGGGTTGTTTCTACACTTCTCCAATGAGCCCTTCTCCAGTGACATGACTTTGATGTGTCTAAGTCTCCAATCATAAGAGGAAGAAAATGATGGGGAGGGGTGTCACTTCAGCTGGGTGCTGCTAGCTCATGCCTGTAATTCTGGTTACTCAGGAGGCTGGGATGTGAGGATTATAGTTCAAAGCCATCCTCAGCAGGGAAGTCTATGAGAGTCTTATCTCCAGTTAACCACCAGGAAAATGGAAGTGGGGCTGTGGCTGTGGCTCATGTGGTAGAGTGTTAGCTTTGAACAAAAGAGTTCAGAGACAGTGCCCAGGCCCTGAGTTCAAACCCAAGAAAAAGAAAAAGTCACTCCACTGTACTTACAATTTCTTCTGAAAAAAATGTGCCATTTTGGTACTTAATACTAATTATGTGATGGTGATTAAAGGATGATGATAATTTGGAAAATGGAGATGGCTATGTGATGATGCCGATGTTTCGAACAATCACATTGTCAAACTGAGCAGGAATTATCCTATTGGAAGGTCATTTTGTCAAAGAGTAGCTCTGCCATACTATTGTCTTGGCATAAACTCATAAAACACCAGCAGAGTCCTATAGCCTGGCTGTTACTTGGTTTAGTTTGGAACATTTATGGCTTTAAATTATTGAATTTGCCCTGGAAAATTCAACTTCACTAGGCAGTCTCCCAAGTTAAATCTGCTTGAATCTGTCAGAAAATAAATGGTATACAATGACTTTTCTATTCTATGGAACCTAAAAAATATTTATTCGATTTTTCTTGTCAAGGTGATATACAGAAGGGCTACAGTTACATGTGTAAGATAATGAGTACCTTTCTTATTGAACATTGTTACCCCTCATTTTTCTCCCACTTCCCCGCCCCTCAACTCCACCACACCCACCACAAGCTGTAACATTCATTTCCAACATATAGCCTTGTATCACTGTTGCATTTTGTTATTCCCCTGCCCTTTGCAAATGAGATAACTGTAATATAAGACATGGGGTATCTAACCCAAATATAGTGACAACAGAGCATAAACCAAAGGGGAAAAATGAAACACAAAAGAAATAATTCCACACAGCACATTAAGAACAAAATCAACAATGAAAGCCCTTTCATGTCCCTATCTTGTAGTTCATTTCATTAGCATCATCTTATTTGGTTACATGTACATAGCTACTGAACTATTGTGATCCACTGCTAGGAGTATCCTAGACATACACTAATTATTACAAATGAAGGAAACATTGGAGCCTATGTTTTCTTTAGGTCTGGCTTACTTCACTTAGTATGGCCCTGTTTGAGGTCATTTAGGTAAATGCCCAGGAGTGGGATTGCTAGATCATTGGAGAGCGCTGAAATTATCTTTCTATTGCCTACATTTTAGTTTCTATAGAGATGGGATACATAGATACTCAACACTAAATTATTGTTTGAGGTGTGAAAAAAAGGATAGGATAACCTCATTCTTTTGATGTGCCCTATTCATCCTCTCTCCCAAGAACTTATATTCAAAAATCAAGAAAATGTGATATGCATATGCCATGGAATTTTGCTCATCCAATAGTAAGAACTGCAATGCATCATTTGCAAAGTAATGCATGACCTAGATAAAATTAAGTGAAGTAAAGCAGGCTCAGAGAGACAAAGGTCACATGTTTTCTCTCATATGCAGAAGCTAGAATTAGTTTGGGTACTTGAAAGGAGTAGGGCAGAGTAATAAAGAGAAGAAAGGAAGAAAAGCACACTCAAATTCTCAATGCATGTCCTACAAAATTAAGAAAAGAAAGGGGAAGTAAGGGGTGGGAGGGAAGAATGAGAATATTGGAAGGATTGACATTGATCAAGATGTATTGTATTCATAAACTGCTTTATGACATGGTAACTCTTTTCTATACCTAAAGATAATAAAAAATAAGGTAGCTTCCCACATAAGCTTAAAATAATAAACCAACTCAAGGGTATATGTACACATATACCTTTCTTCACTAAGAGAAAAGGGAGTTTGATCCAAAGACACACACACACACACACACACACACACACACACACACAAATGAAGACAATTTATTCTCAGATTCCCCACTCTGAATTAGTATGTGCAACAAGATCTGTATTCATGTAACAGGGGAGAAGGAGCTGGCAATTTTTGTGGTGTCACAGTGCCTTATTAGGTGACTCAGCTAATTATATGGTTCTGCCATGAGTATGTCAGGCACAAACAGAAGAGTCAGGATTTCAGATGGAATAATTCTCCTTTCCTAAGAAATTATTTTCCATTGGTTTCAGAATGAACATATCAAATTTTTTAATTTTTTACAAATTATGGTCAAGAATAAAGATTCCTCTAGGCTTACGATTTTGGATGATTTCGTTCATCGTTGGCTTGTTGTTTGGGGCGTGGGTTGTCAAGCTACATGATGGTAGAGGCATGGAACCAAAGAAGCCACTCACCTCGTGGATACCAAACACCAAAACAGTGGAACAGGAAGAAGCTGGGTTTTCAACATACCTTCAAAGTCATTCTCCTTCCTTGAAACTGACCTTCCAATATCATTACAAACTGACAACCAATAGGTCTTTAATTCAAGTGCCTTTGGGAAATACTTCAGAAACACACTTGATGATCAGTGTCCCACAAACATCACAAATCTTATTTAAATATTTACCTGGAAGCTATTTGCATTGTAGTAAGTACTATAAGTAGTCTAGAAATGATTTATACTGTATAAGGATATGTGCATAGATTGTATGCAAATACTATCTCATTATATTTAAGGGACCTCCTTTGAGCATTGGCAGAATTTTGTAACAAAGGAGCCAAATACCTCAGTTATCAGGAGAAAATTATTTTTATTTCTTGAACAAGAAAAATGTTTCTGAAATTATAGACCTGTTAGCATGCCTGTGATAGATATTAATGCATCGAGGCTCATATTTGTTCCTTCTTATTTAATTTTTCCATGTTTCTTCATTATAGATGTATCATTATTCTCATTTTTCATCAATCTTACCACTGAATTAAACTTTTACTATTCTATTTGTATTTCCACTGTGGTTTCTCAAATGTTTGCCCAAAATTAAGTCAATGTTTGAACTTACAACTTCAGCGCATTTCTCAAGAAAGATGTGAAATACTGCAATTACTTAAATAAAGAATCAGGAGAGTACAACTTTTATACCTTGTCCTCAGTTCAAAGCAAGTGACACTTACATGGCTACAGATCTTTAGAGTTCAGTTTTAAAACGATTAGGAAAGTGTGTGCTCAGAAATATCCATACTGCACATTTTGACATCAGTCAGAATTCTGCACCTGCAACTTGAGGAAAACAGTAGTTAAAACTAGCAAAGATGAGTTTCAGTTGGTCCTAACACATGATGGATAAAGAATTAAAGGAGCGTTTGGCCTCACCTGGAAGAACATTGAAGAGCACACACCGACTGTCGCGGGTACAGACACACTCACACACGAGCGTTCACCAAGGGGAATTATGCAGTAGCAACCCGCCTGTGCTAGTCAGCTGGAGGCCAGACTTATTAGCCAAGTCTACATCAAAAAGAAAGTCTTTTAGCAAATTGCACTAAAAGAAGTGAAACCTCTACTTGTCACTTCTAAATTGGATAGAAGAAATTTAGCATATTTTCCTTGCATGAGACTGTTACCAATAGTTACAGAAGCATCAGTGAAGGGCTTAAGTATTTCATTTGTTTTTCCCCAGAGAGAGAGAGAGAGAGAGAGAGAGAGAGAGAGAGAGAGAGAGAGAGAGAGAGAGAGATACACATAACATACATAGATGTAGATATGTAGATATGCACATACATATATATGTCATTGCTGTTCAGTTTTATCACTAATGTTAATTGATGATTACAAGAAGCATAAGGAACCAGATCAGCACCATAAAAGATCAAGATTCTGGAAAAGCTATGATTTAAACTCTAGTCCTGTGACACAATCAGCATGTGTAACCACCATACAACAGAACTTTCTATTCTTGTATCCAGATGTGGAAGCAGTATCTTTCTGGGCATTTAAAACTGAGGTGGTGGGCAGGGAGTTTGGCCTAGTGGTAGAGTACTTGCCGAGCATGTATGAAGACCTGGGTTCAATTCCTTGGTACCACATACATAGAAAAAAAAAAGCCGGAAGTCGTGCTGAGGTTCCAGTGGTAGAGCTCTAGCCTTGAGAAAGTCCAAGGACAGTGCTCAGGGCCTGGGCTCAAGACCAAGACCAGCAAAAAACAACAACAACAACAACAACAACAAAACTGAAGTGGCTTGAGGATGGTGTATTGTAAGAACTTTTTGGTATAGAAAGAAAGAAGTAGGACAGGATAGACTGATCTACTCCGCTTGAACTTCTCTTGCTGTCAGCCATTACCACATCCCTCAGCCAGAAAGTACTTCTTGATTAAAGTAGAGGGAGATGTTATTTACATCTGACATGATTTTGAAGATAAGCTGAGGGACCATTTGCAAGCAAACCCATTTAGGATGTTGTTACATCTCTGCTGTTAGAATACCAATGACCTTCATCTGTTTATAACTGATTTTCTGGAACAAATGCAAAGCCACAAAAGGTATCTGATGAAGAATATAAATAAAGCTATAGGCATTTGGGGCTGAATTTCTGTATCCATTTTTTTGAGAAGATGACCTAGAAAAATGATCTGACCATGTATTTGATTTTCTTCTACTATATACAGACTCAGTCCTCTGTAGTATGAACTTTAGAAAGGGATTTGTTTCATTTTTATCATTTGAATACACTGTAAAGTGTTCTACATAGATATGTGTTTAAAATACAGTTGTGAGTCACCATGCCTTGCTAAGTTAAACATTATTATTTTATAGTTCACTGGTTGTGTAAATTGAAGCTTTAGACTATGGCTTTGCCATATCCCATATATTTATCATGTATAAAATTTTCTTGAAATGATTTCAAGAGTGAAAAAGAAGACTTTCTCACATTTTTTTCATGCTTTCTCTTTTAAATACTAGAGTGAAGAGGGATCCCCACAAGAAGGAATTCTGGAAGATATGCCTGTGGAGCCTGACAACGAGGCTTATGAAATGCCTTCTGAGGTAAATGTAGATATAGACAACTACAAAATAAGCTTCAGGATTCAAGTTTGGTTTTCCTAATAAGGTAGTTCCAGAACTTGGTCACTTGCAGATTTCTCTTACATTTGGAACCCTATTTGTCAATCAGGAGAAGTTTTGCTGGGAGAGGCTGTGTTGCTCTGTGTGGGAGACTATGGAAGAATTGGTAGTGCATTCTACAGGAATACTCTAGAATGTTCTATAATGCTGTCATCCTAGAACATTCTTCTAGAATGTTGACAGTGGGACTATCAGAAGCAAAGGCATACATATCTATGTTCATGGCTACATCTGGGGAGCACAGTGCAATGATGGGCAACGCAAGGAAACAGAATAGTCAGGCACTAATGTTTCAGAGATGATTGAGGTTACAGATTGTGCAACACAAAGGCAACATTGCTGTTTCAGTTTGTACTTTCTTCAAAGCACAACTTGAATTTTTAAGGGTAGATTTATCTTGAGCAGGATCCTGATATTATTAGACATGTACTTTCAGTATTTTTGTTACTCAAAATTTGTATGGCAGCCTGTCTTTCAAGTAGAATAAAATAAAAGTAATTATGACAGAGTGCTAAGATCTCATGTCTATAACCCTAGACACTCATTTGGCTGAGATCTGGAGATTAAGGTTCAAAGCCAGCCAGAGCAGCAGAGCCTTCCAGACCCTTATCTCCAACTAGCCACCAAAAAGTTGAAAGTAGAGGTATGGCTCAAATAGTAGAACACCATCTTTGAGTGCAAAAGCTCAGAGATAGTACCCAGATCCGAGTTCAAGTATCAGCACAAGAACAACCAGAAGAAAACACATAGTCATGGAAGACTGACATGAAGGTGAAACTTTTAATTGAGTGAAAGGGGGAAAATATTGCATCTTATCTTTAAATACCTTGATTCCCTTCCAAGAATTGGTACATCTTAGCCATGAAAGAGACTTCAAATGTCCTTTGACTTGATTCTCACAGTTCATGGTTGTGGAAACTAAGATTGAGGCCAGCTTACATGTCCCCATATCCCCTTAAGATTAAGTCCCATGATGGCCATATGGCCATCTAGAAAAAACACAGATAGACTAACCATAACTTCTGTAATTCCATTTTTAAATGAAAAGTATGCCCCAAACTATTACAAATATGACTGTTCGTTGCATGATTTTTACTCTTTGTCATGTCCTGTATCATTTGTGGTAAAGCTGGTGGCCAGTCAGTTCCACTAATAACACATGCTCTTGGTAATTTCCCCCAATGTCAGGAAGGCTATCAAGACTACGAACCTGAAGCATAAGACACACCACCGCACCCAGTTTCTTGTGATCTGCTAACAGATGTTCCATCCTGTGCAAGTGCTTAGTTCCAACATGCCCAATCGTGACATTCTCTCAAAGTCTATACAGTGTATTTTGAAGTCTTCCATCAGCAGTGATTGAAGTATCTGTCCCTGCCCTCACTCTGCATTTCGGTGCTCCCCTCGCTGATATGAATATATGGTAGCAGGGTTCTTGTATGCCGTGGATATTGTGGCTTCAAATCTTATCATGTTCAAACCAATTAAAAACACCTAAGTGACTACCACTTATTTTTAAATCTTCACTAATTTTTGTTGATGTTGTTGCTGTTGTCAAAAGTTGTGGGTGATTTGCTATCATATATTCTAAGATTTTTAGGTGTCTTGGATGATTCTGTCTAAAATTAATGGTGTACTGTGAAATTTGTTGATATCCATAATATTTAAAAAAAACTATGTGAGCATGAAACTATGCACCTATAAATCTTACCTATAAATTTTACTTTTTGTGATGTTTTATTAACTTGTGTTTGTATATAAAAAGTGGTGAAAAATAAAATATCTCAGTACAAAATATGGCTATCTCATCTCACTTGAATAAATAGAATCGTATCTATAAACCATATGAAATGACGACTCACCTAGTGAACTTAAGAATTCTTCATAGCTGCTTAAAAGAGGGGGTGGTTAGAAAAGCAAGTGCAAAGGAATAAGTTGAGACAACGGTTTTGATTACATCCCCCTATGATTACATTAAAGTCTCTCATGAGTTTTGCAATCCTCAGAAATCTCCATTCATATACAGGCAATGTCTTCACACAACCCTGTGCACTGGGTCCTAGTAGGCATCCATGAAAACTGGGGTGCCCCGCTGGATGTACCACACATCAAGCGATATTCAATTCCACACATCAATAGTCATGAATCCCTTTCAATTCTACTCTAATATATGAATTCCTAAGTTATTATTTTTGTTTGCCAGTCCTAGGGACTGAAATCAAGGCCTGAGCACTGTCCTTGGGCTTTCTCAAGACTAGAGCTCTACCACTTGAGCAGCAGCACCACTTCCAGCCTCTTCTATGTATGTAGTACCAAGAAATCAAACTCGGGTCTTTATGCAAGCTAGGCAAGCACTCTACCACTAGGCCAAACTTCTGCCTCCTCCTATGATATTCTTTAGAAACAAGTTTATCTTTCTTTTGGCATAACATTTTTTCACTGGAAAATTTAAAACTGTAGCTGGATGCTGTGGCTCATGCCTGTAATCCTAGTTATTCAGGAGGCTGAGATCTGGGAATCGCAGTTCAAAACCAGCCCAGGCACTAAAGACCATGAGACTCTTATCTCCAATGAAGCACTAGACAACCAGAAGTAGAGCTGAGATTCAAGGGGGGTGGGATGGTAGCCTTGAGCTAAAGAGCTCAGGGACAGTGCCCAGGCCCAGAATTCAAGCCCCATGGTCCACCAAAAAAAAAAAGAAAGAAAAATTAAAAACATGAAGGTCATAATCACAAGCTATAGAAGTCTAACCTTGTCATTTCTTCTCTTGATTCATGGCTTTTGGCAAGCGGCGAAAGAAAAAGAGAAGTATAAGTTTTTAAATTTTATATTTATATAATATGTAATATACATTATATAGCATATACTCATATTTGTAATAATATATAATATAGTTATAGACAATACATGCAATACATAAATAGAATAGAATAATGGAATGACAATAAGTTCAATAAAGGGTACAACTTAAGAAAACGTATTTTTTATACTTAAAAATCATTTTTAAGACTTTGTGAAAAGATGCCATTTAACGAAGCAGTGTTTGAACACACCTTGATCAATGCCATCCCTTTCAACATTCCTACCCATCCTTCCAACCCAACCCTTTCCTCACTTTACTTAAGTTTTTCCATATATTTTTATTATAATTAATAGAAGGGTTACATTATATTCATCAGATAGAGGGTGCATTATTTCACAAATATTGATACCCTTTCTCATGTCTTGGTCCCCATTTCCCTCCCCCCCATCCCCACCCCTCATCTTGTTTTCCCCCCTTCCCTATCCAATTTCAAATAACCAAATAAGCATATATACAATATATCAGATAACAAGGTGAAATACTGTAACAATATGAGATAACCAAGGGATAGCAAAAGAGATGAGAGATAGCATAGTACATTAAGGACAACAATCACTCATTATATGGCTTTTGTGTCTATATCCTGGAGGTCCTGTCATTTAGTGTCATACTGTATGGCCTTATGTATCTAGGTTTCGTTCTATTGTAAATGTCTGCTAGGAGAGCCCAAGGTTTCTATTGATTGTGTCAAATGAGGGAAACCATTGAGCCTATGTTCCTTTGGGTCTGGCTTACTTCATTTAATATGATTTTTTCTAAGTCTTTCCATTTTCTTACAAATGGGGCGATGTCTTTTTTTCTGACAGCAGCATAGAATTCCATTGTGTACAAATACCACATCTTGTTGATCCACTCATCAACTGAGGGACATCTGGGTTGGTTCCATATCTTTGCTATGGTAAATAGTGCTGCAATGAACATCGTTCTGTTAGTGGATTTAGTATGTCCTTGAAGAAATTGTATTTTTAAACAATATCACACCTTAATATTCTATAAGTTTTGATTTTAAGTACATTTTTGATGAAGTAATGCCTTATTTATCTTTTGAGTCAGGCTAAATTTGAAGAATACAAAACACAATAGATGCTAAACTAAAAATGTGGCCCAATGTGACTTTATTTCCATTCAACATTGCTTTAATTTCATTTAAACCATTAAACACATTTCTGAAGGAAAAACAAGTTCTACTTTGAGTGTCCAGTAAATTTTGCTAATTTAGTTTAATCCTAAAATCACATAGGCTTATAGAGGAGAATTTTTGCAAGTTGATCCTGCAACTTTAGATCAGTATAGTCTACTCAGTTGTCTTATCTTCTTAGCACTATGAAAATATATCTTCAGGTTCCCTCAAAGGTCAGACACCGGAAATTCCCACTGTTACTATGGTAACACAGCAAGACATGGTGCCTTGGAAATGTGCTGCATTGTAATTAGCGTCCTCTAGGGCTTCCTAAATGCATTTTGCAGGTAGATTAAATAGCAGGTTGCTTTGTATCTTGCACTGAGATAAAAGTCAACCCATGTCTGTAAATGTCGCAGCTATGCTGGGTACCAGTAAGGTCAAATCTAAACAAACATGGTAGCAAGTAGAGGCATTTATCTTAGAAAAGAACCAAACATCCTTTGTCTAGATTACTCCATGATGGTGGCTTAACAGGGCTAAGCATGAGAAGTGAAGAGCGTGGTCTCTGAATCTCGACAGTGTAGGATCGATTTTAGAAATCACTACTTGTCTGGCTTGGATCAAATCATTTAAGCATTATTCACCTTTGCATCTGTGAAGACACAGATGATAATGATAGTATCTCATTGCACTGGGAAGGTGAATACATGGATTAAGACAAATGCTTAGAAGACACTCCCTGGATGTTAGGAAAAGATCAATAAGTCAATGTTCTGAACACTCAGAGTGTCAGACTCTGTATTTTTAACAGTAAGAGATGAAACATTCATATATAATATACCTGCTTTCTCTTAATAGAAAATATTAATCGAGATTGATAGGAGAATAGAGATACTTTGGGGACTTGGGTTAGAGATTGCATACCACTAGTGTCTGGATCATCCTTATGGTTTCATTAGCAATATTCCTCCACTAGTGTGTATTAGCAGACTATTACCAAGCACTACAGGAGAAAAGATCTTACTAAGAGGTAGAGATGCATGTATAAACTTTGTGTTTACACAACATGTGTAGTTTTAGACAGAGTTAACCCCTGTAAGTCATTTATCTTCTTATCCAGACAGACAGACAGACAGACTGAGGAGTGACTTTTTGGAGGTGAATGATTTTTTGGGAGGTGACTGTAAGACTTGAACTTTGGTCTTGGATTCTGTCCCTGTGCTCTTTAGCTCAAGGCTAGCACTCTATCACTTTGAGTGATAGCACCACTTCCAGTTTTCTGGTGGTTAACTGGAGATAAGAGTCTCATTGAATTTCTTTCCCTGGGTTGGCTTTGAACTGCAATCCTCAGATCTTAGTCTCCTGAGTAGCTAGAATTACAGGCATGAGTCTCTGGTACCCAGCTTCAGATGAGTGATTTTTATGTAGTCACTGAATATGTCTCTGGTCATTAGAAAAAGTGAAAGAGAAAGGATAAACAACTATAAAATTTGCTGATTTCAAATTCATTGATCTATCAAAATACCAGCCAGTACAATGGCATTTAATTTCCCATATTGAACTGATTGCCAACTACCTTTCCCCATGATCTTCCCATCTGCTTAAATCTCTTTTCTCCTCTCCATTCCTCTTGCCTCTCTTCTCTTGTCTTCTCTTCTTCCCTCTCTTCTCTCCTCTCTTATTTTCTCTCTCCACTCTCCTTTCTCCTCTCTCACCCTCTCTCCCTCTCTCTACATCTCTCTCTCTGTGAAGAGTATTGGATTTTGAACTAGGAGTTTATACTTGTTATGGTTTTAGATATTTTTCAAGTACTTTTTTTCAGGGCTGTCCTTGGACTATGATCCGCTCCTGTGTAGCTTGGATTACAAGCATGATCCATGACAATCTGCTTTTAAATATCATTTTTGAGGTTTACACAAGTTCTACATTACCTTAGAAACAATAGGAACATCCACAATTCTGTTTCTAGGGAAAGCATGTTTTGTTTTCCTTTTATGCCTTTAGTGAGTCTCTGAAGACATAAAAAGGTAATGAGCCCTTGAAGTCCCTTCTATAGTGTCACTATTTTAGATTATCCTAGCAGTAAAGTTAAAGATAAATCATCAGGACAGAGAGAACTTGCCTTTTTAACCTCTGGACATTTTATCTCAGTAATGAGAAGTAGAAAGTGAAAAAAACTTGTCCTTCAACACAGTATTTCCTAAGAAAGAGATGAGCACGCAGAATATCCTCTTCATTTGTATGGCCTCAATCTCTGTAGAAATGTTTAAGGCAAGTCTTGAGAGACTGCCAAACCTTTGTAATTCAACAGAACTGACTCCTGCTGCTGAAGATGGAGTGCAGCCTTGAATGAGGAGAAATCTGGCAAGTCTTCTTGGCAGACTTCTCTGGCCATCAGCCTTAGCAACCTTGGCAACTTACCCCATGCTTTTAGTAAGGCCATTGCCAAAATGTGGCTAGCAAAAAGGCAATGGCAAGCCAAGAGTTGGTAGCTCATGCCTGTCATTTACTCAGGAGGATAAGTTCCAGAGGAAAAAAGTTCAAAGCCAGGCAAGGCAGAGAATTCCATGTAATTCCTTCTCCAATTAACCAGGAAAAATGCCACACTGGAGATGTGGTTTAGTGGTAGATCACCAACTTAGCAAGAACATGAGGTCCTGAGTTCAAACTCCAGTATCAGAAGAAAAAAAAAAGAGAAAGAGTAAAGATAGAAATAAATACCTTTCCACAACTTTAACAAATCTAACCCACACAAAGACACAAACTGAGTGTTAATGACACCATGGTAATAACAGATTTTTGAGCTTTAGTTATAACAGCAGTGTTTGGAGGCAAAGAGCTGGTAGATACTTGTTCTATTTGAAAAGGAATTAAGCATTACCAACATCTCACACTAGGTCAGTAAATTGATATTCTGACTGCTTTGTTTCTTTCCATGATGAGAATAAACATCCAAATGTCCCACTTCGCCAGCGTTTTGCTATCAGACCTAGTTCCAGGCCATTAGCTGTAGCATTTGGTTATCATTTTCATGCCAGCAGTTCCTGGATGTGCTAGAAACAGCTTGTTCAAAGTAATTCTGTCTGGAATAACAATGATTTTCATATAATAGACCTTTTTTATAGACCATAACTCCTATTGACAGTTTATAATTGACTTGAATTTCTTGAGTGTTTTCCTAGCTACAACATTCCCAGTCCTAAAGTTCTCCCCTCCCCCCCACCACTCACACAAGCTTCATATAGAACAGTCTGTCATTTTGCATATTTAATAATGGCAAGAGTTAAATATGGATATGCTGGTATTGAATCTCTTCTACATAGAATCAGCATATTGTTTCTCATTCCTGAATGATTTTTTAATATGTATCCAACTTACCTCTGAATAACTCCCTGGCCTACAATAAAACAAACAACCAAATCACCACACAAGAATTGGTACTTTGGACTGTGCTGAATTATTTGAAGATAAAGAAACACTTATAGATAAGTAATTTTGTTAAGACAAAAGAATTTGGGAGTGAATCCAGGTCAAGAATCAGGATCTAACACCATATAAGGAGAAAAATCAATCTAAGTAGTTTTACACATCAATACCAAAGCAATGAGTGCTGACAGTTCCCATAGTATTTTACTCAGAGTAATTATCAAGGTAAATAAATCAAGCCATTAGATGATACTGTAAAATGAAAATCTTTCCCCTCTATTTGATACATTGAGACTGAAATAAGTAAAAAAAAAAGCTCATTTGCACACTAACTAAATTTAAATAAAATATTGTGCTGGTTATATTGTTCAACTATATGATTAATATCTCTTCAGATGAATGACCTTCAAATGGAAGGCCATCAAGAACAGGACATTGACTTTTGAAATATAATTTCTGTTCTTTAAACTATGACCAACTTGTCTTGAGTTTTAAATAAAAAGACTTCAGGTCAGTGATAGGATAAAAAAAAGAAAAGAGATTGTTCCTGATATTTTAGAAAAGAAAACCCTCAGTCATCTCAGGACACTGGGAGCTTAAAAGAGGATAGTACTTTTTTTTTTAGCTTGTTTGACATTTTCCACGTATTTCAAGATCTTCCTGATCTAAAACTACAACAGATGGAGAAGCAGCAGGTGTGAATTCAGCAGCTCTTCAAGAGACAAGATTCCAAATTAGGAAAGCAAATGGACTTAATTTTAAAAGATATTGAAGCGTATTTGTGTGTGCATGTGTGTGCATGTGTGTGTAAAATGCACTAAGAACCTGGAATGCTATAGATCTTGACCCTGGTAAGCAAGGGAAGGCAGTGGTAAGAGACAACCAACAATTTTTTTTTAAATACCAGCTCTTGTACAGAAAAAGCTGGACATAGTAGAAACATTTTTCTGTGACCTAGAGATAAGATACAAAACAGTAGTCCAGAACGAGTATCAAAGAACTCAGAGTTCCTATTTCTTAGATGTCAAAGGTGTGGTTACAAGTATCAAGTTTGTAGGAATGTGCATGTGAATGAATCTACTATGCTCACAATTGTAGGAAAAGACTGCACAATACTTGATAATGAAAGCGAATGATTTTCTACAGGTCTAGGTTTTCTAGACTGTCATACTTTTGTGATTTTTTTAATGTATTCACCCTAAAAGAAAGCCCAGCAACGCAAGGAACCCGCTGGTTTACAATTTCATTGATCGCACTGAGAGGTCATATCAAGGAACTGGTTTTCAATGTTGTGGGCTGGTGTGAGTTCACGCTATGAAGTTAACTAGTGACAGATTGTTTGAAACACTTCCACATCATGAAACCCAGTAACGGCTGCCATTATACACTCCAAACACTTGCCTTGCCAGTTAATTTGAAATATTCTTGGATTTCTGATAAGGTCTATTGTTCTTCTTACTCTAGGTTACTCAAAAGGGCCATGGCTAAGGTGAGAAGCATGCCATTCATTAGATATAGGTTAGGAATAAAATGGCAAATTTTATGTCATCAGTGGCTAAATATGTCTTGTGTCAAAAGTTTCATGAAGGAAACTTAATGTCTGAGTGAACCAAAAGTTTCAGAATTCCTCAACATAATGGATGAAGTATGATCCTAAACAATATGTAAAATTTAAATTTCATGTAAATTTAAATGTCCATTTTCTTTTTTATTTATTTTATTTTTATTGTAATTAATAGAAGGGTTACAGTTATATTTGCCAGATAGAAGGTGCATTACTTCACACACATTCATACCCCTTCTCATGTTTTTGTCTTCAATTCCCCCCATCTTGTTTTCCCTAATTTCCTTTCCTATTTCAAATAAACAAATGATTGTATATACAATATACCAGATAGCAAGGTAAGATACTGTAACAACATGAGAATAACCAAGGGACAATAAAAGAGATGAGAAATAACATAGTACATTAAGAGCAACGATCACACATTATATTGGAAATGTCCATTTTCTTTATAACCTTTTATGACTCAAATATTTATATTCTTTTTCCTTTAATTTGGTTAAACTGGGATTTGAACTCAAGGCCTCTTCCTTGCTAGGCAATGCTCACCATTAAACCACAGCTCCAGTCCTACTTTTTGCAGATTATTTTTCAAATAGGATCTCACTTTCTTCTGCCTATTTCAGGCTTCACAGTAGCTAAGAAAAAAAACACATGGCAGGGCAGCACAACTACCCATCTGTTGAGAAAGGTTCTAGAGAACATTTCTTCTCAGGCTGACCTTGAATATTGATTCTCTCAATCTCTGTCTCCTAAGGAGCTAAGGTAAACAGTACCTGAGCATTGTTCTCCTCCAGGACCACAAAGAACATATGGTATTGCCCAATAGATGACAACAGGCAATGTCAAATGAACACATTGCATGGCTGGTGTCTGATCATCCCCGGGAAATGCTTGGAAAGAGAAGGATTTGGAATTGCATTCGCTGGTGGATATGTCATATCAACTATTCAGGATGACTACCATTTGCATTAGCCAGATCTGATTGCAGTCACCAAGTTAGGTGTAACGGTCATACCTTCCAGCTACACTGTGTTGGGGGGTTGGGGGGGAGGGGGATAGTAGGATGATCAAAGCCCAAGGCTAGCAACCTGTGGCATTCAAGATCTTATCCAAATGATAATTTTTTTAAAAAACTGGGAAATCATTAGCAGCCAAACCTTCTGCTGTGGCCTATGTGAGTAAATAATGAACTTGCATTAACATGCTTCCTCAGGTTTACTATGCAATGGTTTCTCTAATGTCCTGAAAACCCATATGACTTATGTTCCTATCAATACATAAGAAACACATTGTATTTCTACTAAAATTCACAGCTGTAACCTAAAGAAAGCAGGTAAGACTGAAGAGCATCCAGATCCTTCCTATCTACTTTATCAGCTGCTCAATTATATCCATCCAGACTGACTGGCATTTTTCTTTTACTCCTTCGGTTGCCACTAAAGGATAATTGAGTTCCCGCATTTTCCAGTGTGGCCATCTTGTTTGTGCCCACTTCTGTTTCTTGGTGGCCTCCAAGAGAGTCTTTATGATGAGCAGGACATGAAATAGAAAGTATCTGGGAAGACTTATTCCAAAATTCAGGAAAACTGGAAATCTTGCAAGGGAGCAAAGGACAAAAGATAACTGCTGCTTTGTCCAATAGTGAGATACTTTTTTCAATAAGTATCTATTTTCCTTTTGTACTAAATTGCATATGGCCTCTCTAACTTGATTCTCCATCTGCAAAATGCTGTTTCAGACATTACCTGAGGGATACCATGGAAGCAGATATTACTCTTCATTTGTAAGATGACAAGAGGCTATTTAAAATAACTTATGAATTATGAACATTCTAGGAAATCTATATTAAAAATAGTCCCACTTTTAACCTGTTGTCTCATGCCTCTGGTTCTTCCTATTTGGGAAGTTGCAATGGGAAGATAAAAGGATCACCTAGAATGGAAAAGGTAACCAGACTCCTTTTCCACACATACTTGTGTGCAGTCTTGCCTTCCTTTAATACAGTCGTAGGCTGAGATAGGGAAGACTGCAGTACCAGGCCAGCCTGGGGAGAAATGGCCTTGAGACTCCATTTCCATCAAGGGAAGCTGAACAAACAGGGTGTCATATTTTTCTGTCATCTCAGCTTTGAGGGAAAGCTTAAAGTAGGCCAGTCACCCTGTCATCTCAGCTACAATGGAGAACATTTAAAAAAAGCATGAGCAAGAAGAAAGACCCTACCCCAACACACACACACACACACACACACACACACACACACACACACACACACACACACAATAAGGCCAGTGGTATGGCTCAGTGATTGTACTTGCCCTATAATAGTGAGACCCTGAACTCAAAATTGCAGTGCTAAGCAAAAAGTTCTCTGTTAGAAATTTAACAATATTTGAAATCTGAGGCTCATCTTTATTATGCTGTGCCCATTTTAAACTAGTCTTTCCACTATTGTCATTAGCTAAAACATTGACTATCAAAGTTTAATGGGGTATAACTGGAATAGAAATGAACTGGCAATATTGAAAATATAATGATTAAACTTGTTTAAATTCATTCTATTTTGACAGAATACTCTCTACATTTAGATTAAAAAAATACTAACCTTCATATGAGCATATTCTAAAAATATTACTTTTATTTAGCATACATCTAATAATGTAGTTTCAGTGAACTATATTACCAAATAAGAATTTATTTTAGAACTGTGATTCTTGACTGTTTGACTGAAGATGGAATTATGGACCTTTATCATGGCCACAATGTGGCCATGTTGATCCCATCGGCTTTTTCTTTGTTTTTTTTTTTTTCTCTTTTTTAACCCTTCCCACTACTTGTGTCTTCAATTGACATACATGTACAAAGAAAACTCTAGGTTCTTCAAATAATCATGCACCTTCTATTGATTTTAAATAACAAAATTCTCAGTTACTTTCCTGGAGGCATTGTGAGGTGAACAGCAGAAATTCTGGGTGAGTTTTCATGGTTATAGTTCACTAAAATGTGACTGATGTAAAAGACTTTTGGGTCAAAAAATAGCGACGCGAGCTTCGTCTCTTCCGATAATAACCAAGCACTTAACTCCTTTAATGAATTCCTTTTGTTAGCTCTTAGGATTGTAGAATGGAAGGCAAAAAATAGCATGTTCCACAGACAAGCCCTCATTGTCTGAGCAGCTGATGGCTAAGCTGGAGCAGCATCAGGAGGACTCAGGCAAGAGCAAAAAAATGACAAAACATACAATAGAGTTCTTTATGCATTCAGTAGATTTGAAGCCAGATAGATTCTCAGCCACACAGAAAAGACAGGAAGCAAGCACGAGTGTCCATGAGGAAATGAAAACTTTCCTGCATCACTCAGTGGCCAAGGCCAACACCATGCTTCTCATACCAGTCTCTATCTCTCTTGTCCTTTTCTGTCTGGAAGATGGAAACCATATTTGGAGCACTTGACCCTCACCCGAAGGCAACAAAGAAGCTCCAATGGCACTCCCCTCTAACATACCCTGCCATGCTGCCTGGTATGAATGGGATTGTACTGGGAAGAAGAAGTGAGATTTGGGCACCGGAGAGTGTGGAAACTAATCCCATTATTTACTACTGGTTAAGGTAGCTTGTTGGATCTTCACAGGTATGGACATAGATGTATGTGAGTGTGTAGATGTATAAAGAAGATAACTTCACGCAATTAAATCCATGTATGCCCTCATTGATTTTAAAATTAACCCAGAGCTCTGACTGTGGAATGTTTCACAAAAATGCCAATGTCTACTGCCCATGATTATAGACAAAAACAGACTCTTCTAGAATTATCTAAATTGAAGTCCATCCTATCAGATTAGCCTGATGAGGCCAATCATAGATATATGGTGCCTATCAGCTTAGCTGCAATAATTTCTCATTGCGAATCAGATTAATTTCAGCAGATAGAGCCCAGTGTCAATGTGGCAGAATTAGACTCATTCTACTTGAATTATGTGAACAAGCAACCAATTACTGCACTTCATAAAAGAAAAGATGATGCAGAGCAAAAAGATCTACTATTTACATTTTCAAAAAAATGGAGTAATGGCTTTGTTCCAGACAGTGAACTAAAGACTTGCAATTCATTTGCAGTATTGCTTATTAGAGAAGAAAGGTATCAAACAAGGAGATTGAATGAAGTTCAACGTGAGTGTTTCTTATTAAACTTTCCCAGTTGCAATAAATGAAACACCAGAAAATGGAATTGCACAAGCTGGTACAGCATCAGGCTTTTGAGAGGTTCACTGGAAGTATTAATTACAAAGACAATAGAGTCAGATGGCTCTTGCTATGCATAACTGATGCAGTAGGGAAAGACACTGTAGAACTGACAGCAATTAATCACAGATCAAAAGCAGAATGAGAAAGTCAGAGGTCCTGTTTGGCAATACACAGAGTAACTTTTAATCTTTTACAGATTTGGATAGAAAAGCAGAGGCTGGGGACTGGCATAGAGTTCCAGAGAAGTTGTTAAGGTCTCAACTGCACTAAAAGTTGGGTGAGAAGCCATGAAACTCTAAAATGTGAAATGGAAGTATGGGATAGAAAATTACAAAGCCCCAGATTCTCTTGAACCCCTAGATCTGAAAAGAAGAATTCCCTCAGTTCCCTGGTTGACATTATTCCTTTACTAACATGAAAATAAGGCAGGGTCTCTAACTTGCAATCCCACTGCTACTTCCTTCTCTGCCAGCAGACCTACACCATCAAATCACACCATGAATGGACCAGTGCAGTTCTAGGACTGGGAAACAGGAAATGAACAGGTCACAATGAAGCTTCATAATCCAGACCACATATCCCAGCAGGAACCTCAACAGTGTCTGAGACTGGATGGACTCTGAAGGTACTTGGATGAAAGAACAAGGGAGAGTTAGAGCAAGAATCTGGGTAATTAGGCTTTAGTCAATGTAGTGCTGGTCTCCTTCCTATAAAGCAAGGCCCAATACCACAGCAAGAACTCCAGGTGAGGGTGAAAATATGTAGCCTGAATGGCATGTAGAAGGAGTTGGGAAACAGAAGTGACCTACAGTAAGAGGCAAAGGAATGAAACAACTGGGAGCTTGACATATTCCTATGATCTCAGCCATGTGAGATGCAGAAGAAGGAGAACTGTGATCCAAGGCTGGTCCCAGCCTCAAATCTGAGACCTGATCTGAAAAATAACTACACCAAAAAGGGCTTAAAGTGATAGAGCACTTGCCTAATAGTGGAAAGTTCAAACTCCAGTACCACCAAGAGAAAGAGCAACAGAGAGAGAGATTGGAAGGAAGAGAAAAAGGGAGAGGAGGAGGAGGAAGAGAAAGAAGAAGAAGAAGAAGAAGAAGAAGAAGAAGAAGAAGAAGAAGAAGAAGAAGAAGAAGAAGAAGAAGAAGAAGAGGAGGAGGAGGAGGAGGAGGAGGAGGAGGAGGAGGAGGAGGAGGAGGAGGAGGAGGAGGAGGAGGAGGAAGGAGGAGGAGGAGGAGGAGGAGGAGGAGGAGGAGGAGGAGGAGAAGCAGAAGGGAGAAAAGGAAACAGAACAATTGCAATGGAAAGTAGTAGAAACCAGAGTGTTAATGGATGTTAATGTAACCTTAGAAAACCTACCATCTGGCTATATTCTATGAATGGAAGCAGAGGACAGTTCTTCTAAAAAGAAAAAGTTGTAAATTATGATCTGAGGAGCAACACACAGCATCATTGAAAAAAATCAGAGATAACTACTGGCATGGATCTTTGGTCTTCATTTACCATAGGAAAGGTTTAAAATCTATCCTAAGAACAAAATAGATTTCTAACATACAAATTATATGGATGGTTTATATGAATAAACATAATAAATTGAGGCTGAGTGGCATCAGAACCAATACAATATCTAAAGCTAAGTAGCTAAAGGACACACTGGCATTGCAGGAGTGAGAACCCACTTGATTATGTATAAAGAAAATTGATTCTCAGAGTACATCTTCAATGAGCTTACAGCCATTCTGCTTTTTTGGTCAGTCCTAGCACTCGAACTCTGGGCCTGGGCATTATCCCTGAACTTTCCCATGCAAGACTGGTCCTCTTCTACTCTGAGCCTCAGCACCACTAATGGTTTTCTATTGATTAATTGGAGATAAAGAGTCTCATGGAGCCCCTGCCCTGGCTGACTTCAAACCACAGTTTTTAGATCTCAGCCCCATAAGTAGCTAGGATTACAGACATGAGCCACCAGCACCTGGCTAGGTTTACAGTCTTCGCTTGGGCAAGCACACACTACAAAGAGGAGAATACAAAGACATTTCAAGAGTATTTGGATACTGAGTCAAAGTAGACATTGATGCCGAAAGAGCCTGAAACAGATGCAGTACTGTTCCACTTTGTCATTGTAGCAAGTCAACTGTGTCCCATGAACCACAGAGTGGCCACTTCTCTGGTCCTGCATGTGGATGTATATAACTCGGATTGTTCACAGCTTGCCATTAGAACTTCTATGCACATTGCTATCCTAATTGGTAAAATACGTTAAAATGCACAAAGGCCACACAGAAGTTGGAACCTCGCCAGAGGTTCTGTTTGGTCAACTTAGTAAAATATGAAAGAGTACAACTATTGCAGGGACTGGCAGAGTGTAATGCCATCTTTGAGGCCTATGAATGTCCCAAATTATTCCACTCATCAACCATATCAGGTCTGTGTGTTGGGTTGGAGGTGAAATAATGGGAGGTCCGAAAAGTGAGATCAGAAAGCAGAAGCGAGGGGATTAAAATCCATTTGCAATGTTTGGTTCAGACAATGATCCATAGTCTCAGCAAAGACATGCTAACTCGTGCGCCTTCATTCTTAACAGACTCTACCCATTTGACTTCAGCAGTCCTAGAAGATCACACTGGTTCACTATGTGGACAATATCCTGTAATAGGACAAAATGTGCAAGAAGTGGCAATAAGTCAACCATATACAAAGACATGAGAAAGGGTATCAGTGTTTGTGAAATAATGCAGGTATCTGGTGAATATAATGTAACCCTTCTATTAATTATAATAAAAATATATGGAAGAAAAAAGATAGGTAAGCAATGATAATGGATGGTAATAAATTCAAAAACATATATACAGCAATCCCTGCCAAATCTGTAAGGAACCTGTGCCAAGATCTTAAACAGGTGGTGTAGATGTTCAATTCTATTACATAGTTCAAAATTTGCAGAAAACACAAAGGAGCATAATTTCAATAATCTCTTAATTGCTCTTAATATCTAGTACAACGTGAATTTGCAGAGTTAACACATCGGAGGATGCTGATAAGAAAACATTCTGTACATGGTAAGTACAAACAATTCTTTTCTATTTTTCAGAATATTTTTGATCTGAGGTTGGTTGGATCTATAGGGGCAGAACACGTGACTATAGAGGACAAACTCTATTTATATTCTGTGTCCATTATGAAAGAATCATGTAGTTTTGGTTCACCATATGTCCCCAGTATTCTGACATATTGTAAGCCCTCCACACATATTTATAATACAGTTTATATAACTGTTACCCTAATGTTGGAGGTTAATCCTGGTTGTCCACTGAGTCTTTAACTGGGAACGTCAGCTGGAAGACTTTTGCATAAATTCTCCATGTGCCTGCCTTCCTCGTTAGCAGGAAGTTAGCAGGCTCATGGGCTCAGCCACTGTGGTGTGGAACACCACTGAAGACTGGCAGGAAATGTCAAAGATTGTTCTAGCAGCATTATTCTCACTGCCGAGAAGACCTGTGTGCACTTATTTTGTTTCTTTGTTCTTTTTTCTTTCTAAGTACATAAATAATTCATCCACACAGACTTGATGGTATCCTTAGCTTTTTTCCCCACTTTGGAACATATAAATTTCAATGAGTTCTTGATTCTCCTTGTGCTGTGTTGTGCTATCATTTGTCATTCAGAGAAGGAAGTTAAGGTGTAAAAAAGAAATGAACAGATAAGAGCATATTCAAGGATAGACACTACAAATTCACTCTGGGCCCAGTGGATGGGCTAGGTGACCTAGACCTACCTGGCTGTGTATTAAATCTTCCCAAATCTTGGGTCTGCAAAGCTGTGTTAGCAGTTCTACTGATGGAAATAGATGCACACAATGCACTTATATAACATATATAAACTGCATCATTCAGAATTCTCACCAAAAACCCCAGTGTATGTATACACAGTGGACTTCCCATCCAACTGAAAGAATGGTATCGTACCATCTGTAGGGAAATAGCAAGACTTGGAAAAATTATATTAAGCCAAGTAAGCCAGACACAAAGCAACATAGGTTGTTTTGTTTCCCTCATTTGTGGTAGCTAGCAGAGGCCTATAAATCAACAAGCAAACACACTGGGTGGTAAGCAAGTGGTTACAAATGAATTAAGTGAAGTGGAAAGACTCTAGGGAGAGTGTAAATAGTGTAATTCTTTAAAAAGACTAAGTCAAGACCCAACAAAATAAGTACAGGAAATGGGTACTTGCAAGAGAGGAGAGTGAGGCGAAAAGGTGAAGACTAAAAAGAGAAGAGGGAGAATGCAAGCAAAATTTCATTGGACATACCACAGAATTGAGAAATATGATGGAGTGGTGGGTGGATGAGGGGTTAAAGCTGCTGAAGCCATGACACCGATCCGGGTGCATGGTATATACCAGCTGCCTTGTCAAATGGAAAAAATCCAATACATAACCCCAAATTTAGATAAATAGGAGAAGGAGTGGGCCAGGAGGGATAAATGAGAATGTTGAAAGGTGTAAACTTGATCAAGATCCACTGCATCCATAAACTACTTCAGTGAATGGCAATTCCTTTGTACAACTACACAAAATTAAGAAAAATATTGAACCAAAAATGCTCTATGGGGGTTACCTCATATCTCCATCCAGTCATACTGTGGTTGTGATATTGGAGTATATATTTTTCATAATGTTTCTAATTAGAGGAAACTGAGTAGAATATATGGTGTATTCTTGAACTAATGTGTACAATTGCCTGTGAATACATAATTGTCTCAAAAATAAAGCTTTAAAAAGTCTATAGAGATTTAAGGAGGTTCAAATCTTTTCTTTTTCTCACCTATAAAGAAAATAAATTCGTTAAAGATTTTTCCAAAGTAGATTTTAACTGCATGAAAATATCAGAGTACTGGTATCTTCTAAAACTCTGGCATTATTCACACTTGGATTTGGTTCTGTCTTCAAGATACTTCATTTTATATATAAATAAATATATTTCCCAACACAGAAAAAAACTCTGGAATTTTGATATGAGAAATAAGGCAGAGAATAATATAATAAAACTTCTAAATTTGAAATAACTATCCTTCTAAATAACTCAGATTAAAGAAGAAATCAAAGCTGGAAAAAATTTTTGACAGTCCTGACTACTTTAGCTTTCACAAAAACCATCTTTTCAATAGCAACTATTGTTCTTTTGTGGAGACAGTAATTTCTTGACATTCCTTCAAGATGTAAATTTCAAATAAAAAGTTGTTCTCTTTGTATCTTCTCTTTCTTAAAAGCAGATTTTGACAGTACAATATATATAATATCCATAATTGCATTTCCCAGAAGCAGCCCACTTCTACCATTTCTGATCCTTACTGTTCTTATACTTATCTCTTTAATGCTGAATAAAATAATTACAGCTCTATTTTCTGGATTAACAATTTTAAGCATTATACATTGTCTCCTCTTTTCAACTCTGAGAATTTAATCATACTAACTCACCCTTTCAGCTTGACTCTGTCATTTTCATACCAAATATAGTATTCTTAACTCATCTGTGGTTCCTTTAGAAGTTTTAAATGATATTTATTTCTAAGCCATTTTTTCTCCTTACAATAGACAGCTATCTTAAGTGTTGATTTAATTGTATCATTTCCCTTTCATCTGAAACGTCCATCTAGCTTCCTTTGTTGGGTTGATGAATGAAGAGGAGAAAATGGGAAGGATACTGTCAAGAATTCATTCTATATCCTACAAAATTACAAAGCGTAATGAGAAAGGTAGGTAGGGATAGATGAGAACATTAAAAGAGATGACATTGATCAAGACATTGTATAAATAAACTACTTTGTTAAATGATAACTCATTTGTTCAACTATTAGAAGGTAATAATAAACAATAGAGTTTTCAAATTTGTCTGTGCTGAGTCAAAGAGTTAATCCAATGTTCAAACCCCAAAAGTATTTGTGAATTTATGAACTAATACCAACTGTCTTTTCCAGTAGCCCAATGCCATGATTTGAGCGCCAGTGATAAATATAAGGTACATATGCATTGGACAGCCTCATCCACTAAGCTCTTGTAGCCAGGTCCCACTTTACTTTGCTTACTATATTGGTAAGAGAGTGAGCACATTTCTTGTTGGATATTGTTACTCCCTCTCTTGGTTTTCTCCCACTTTCCCTCCCTCCATCCTCCTCCAAGTTGTAGAGTTCCTTTCCAACATATTGTCTGGTGTATTTATTTATTTATTTTTGCCAGTCTTGATGCTGTCTATTCAGCATCAATCCCTAATACATGTATCAGCAAGGTAGGCCTAAGAATCCTTCTATAAGTAAATGCAAATCATTTCACTCTTCTACCCCAGATCCTATAAATGACTTCTTATCTTGCCCAGAAAAAGGCTCATCACAGTGCCCTGCCTATACTACCTACAGGATCGCTTCCCTCTGTGACATAATCTTTTGCTTCTTTCTCCCTTATTCATTTTTCTCTATCTTTAGAGATCAGCTGGATATTCTGGAGGGCACTGAAACTCTTGTGACTCTGGAGCTCTCTGACTGTTTTTTTTTGTTCTCTTGATCTAATAAGTACTGGAATTACACTGTCACCTACTTCAAGACATATGTGCAGGGGCCTGGAGTTGGCCTACTCGTGGAGTGCTTGCCTAGCATGCACGAAGACCCGGGTTCGATTCCTCGGTACCACATACGTAGCAAAAAGTGGGAAGTGGTGCTATAGCTCAAGTGGTAGATCCCTAGCCTTGAGAAAATCCAGGGACAGTTCTCAGGCCCTGAGCCCAAGCCCAGGACTGGCAAAAAAAAAAGACATACGTGCTTCAGTGTCTTCCTTCCCAGCTGAAAATGTCTTAGCCACGTGCCTGGAAGAGTTAACAAATTTTGCATCGTTATTTTGGTAGCTGCTTTGGAAGATCTACACTGGATGCACTGCATTTACTGATGACACTCATTCCTTCATTGCATTCAACTATGCTAACCTAACACATCTCCATTAATTTGATATCTAAGAAAAATATGCAGTTAATCATCAAAGTGATCACTAAAAGAACTGAATGGCCAGAAATAAAAATGAAAAATGACATCCACCCCAGAATATTTTGGTTGCTAATTTTGCTCAAGACAATTCATTTCATGGTTCAATTCAGCAGTGTCCTGCTGGAATAAAACAATAAGGAGGAGACATTGGAATAATAGAAGGGAACATGGCAGATGAAAGCAACAGTTTAGTTGTTAGATCAAAAACAAATGCTAACAGAATGAATCATAAACTGGATTGATTTTTATATAACAGAGTTACTTTAGTAGCACTATCAATATTGTCTACACAACTGTCTTTTGTTTCAGGGAAATTTGTGTTAAAAAGCTAACTGAAATGCAGAGTTGTATACTGTAATGTTTTAGAAATGTTTCTGACTTGTTCTCAGTAATGGAGCAATGGTGAAATAGCACATGACTTAAAGTAAAATATGCTAACAAAGTAGAGCCCAATGAGAAGGCACTTCCCTACCTCATGCTCCATAGCTAATCATGTTGTGCCAAGATTGTTCTGGGAATGACCTCCTCCCCCCTTGTTTAGGGCCCATGTACTTGAACCCCAGCTTGGTACTCAGCGATTAGACACCTGAGTTCTAATTTGACCAGTGGTTAATTGTGATTCTCCTTTAAAAGCGGTGTAAAATTCTTGCTCAGGGCCTTCAGCGCTGCCGGCTGTTGGTACTTGGAGGCCCGAGTCCGGACTTGAAAATAAACAAACCCCTGCTTTTTAGCTTTGGCTGTGGTCTCTGGTGGTCTTTTTGGGGTTCTAGAAATTCGGGGACAACATTCACTTACCTGAAAGGGATACTCCCTGGTTGATTGCTGTCATTCTTGACACACAATCAATCTTCCTGGCCAATGACCAAAATCTTCACAATCCCCTCTGTTTCCTTTACCCCTTGCCCTTTCCATTGATTTCCAATTCACATCATCAATGAGTGGAATCCAGTTCCCTCCCTCTTTAGCCAGGGTGTTCTGGTGAATAGAATAGTGGTAGAACTTCCCAAAGTATATATCTCTTGAACCAATTTCCCAGTGACACTTCCACCACAGAATACTGCCAACACCAGCATTCCAAGGATGGCGGAACTGGCCAGGGAAAGAGATGTCATATGAAGAAGAGAGGAAATGCCCCAGATTAGCAATTTTAGACCAACAAACCCACAGCTGACCCAGAATCAAACCCTGCTCATGTGATTATCCCTGAACACACACACACACACACACACACACACACACACACACACACACACACACACACGGAGCTGCGCTCAGTCCACATGTCCAGTTTTGGAGGTATGTGAGCTAAATGAATACCTGCTGTTCTATATTGCTTTGGGATTGATTGTCAAATGGCTTCTTTGTATATGAATGTAGAAAAAGCTACTGATTTTAGTTGGCATTGTAGTTCTTGAGTTTTACTGGAGTAAGCAGGAGATTCCTTTGGAGTTACCACAAATTGGCAAAAATTGGCTTCTTTGTCTCCAAATACCTCCTGAGGAGACCTCATTGCTTTATGGCAAGCCTGGTAACGTGAGTGAGGTCATTCCCCTTAGAGAAATCTGAGAGATGACACTGCTCAAGCTCCTTGGGCAGGAAAAGTCCATATTTAATCATTGTCACACACATGTCTTTCTCTCACTTTTCAATTTAATTCAATCACCTTCTTTTGGGAAAAGGGAGGCTAAAGTTCTTACATAACACCAGCCCGTAGAAATTGGAGGAGGAAGAATTCATAAATCAAATACCAGCACAGGGATTCCATCAATTTGGCAGAACTAAGGAGAGAGTACAGACCTCAGGCTAGAATACAGTTCTGTGACCACAGTGTTCGGAAGGTACAGAAATACCCGGAGGTCAAAGCACAAAATGTATTTATAGCTAGTGACTTTCTTATATTAAACAAATACTGAGGAAATAATGGTAAAGGTGAGAAAAGGGTGGATGTCAAAGCCACTGCCTACATCACTGCCTCCCACTGCAACTCTAGGCTTACCACTGCCAAATAAATAAAGCCACAACTAACTAGGGTTTGAACTCAGAGCCTTGCACTGGCTAGGCAGGGGCTTTACCACTCGAGCTATGTCATTCACCTTTTATTTTTTTGCTTTTGCTAGTTTTTTTTTAATAGGTCTCCATTTTTGCCCAGATAGCCTTGTTCAGTGATCCTTCTATTGAGGCTGTCTATCATAACTGAGAAGAGAGGTATCAGCACCACTTTTGTCTACTAAAATAGCATTATACCAATTTATCTTCTCAGAAAATTAAAAACAATTTGGGAATGTTATCACCATTGGCATTCACGTGTTATAAGGCAAAATTTAAATGTGTTTTTTTTCCATCTTGTCTTAAATAGTTGAAAAGCAGTAATTACCAAAGGGATTATGCGAATGACAGTTCCAAGGGAAACAATGTCATTTTAATATGAGGGCATTAAATGACCCTATTTTTTAATGTTCATTGTTTCAGGTTAAATACGATATAGTTCATTTTAGAATAATGTAGTCGTAATGAATGTAACTAGAAAATGGCAAAAAAAAAAGTTACAGCTTTTTAAAAGTCAGAAAACATGTTATTGTTGAGTAGCTAATTGCTTTGGAATAAGTTCTATATACATAAACAAAATATATAAGGGAAATGTGGCCTTAAGGAAGGAAGATATTGTCAAGAACCAGACAGTGAAATTTGAAGAAATTCATAAGTATGAGATGCATAACATGGTAGGGAAAACTGAAGTGTCTATGTTTAATGTAAGAAACTATGAAATTTGGTAAGTTACACTAATTTCATCCCAAGGGAATTCTAGAATAGTGTATCATGAAGATTTTTTAAGGAGCACTTTGTTAATAAGCTGATTCTGTGAAGCCAGTATGTCTTCTTTTAAGGCATGTGCACCGACTCTTACCTGCTCATCACGGACCTAATCTAAACAAGTGAATTTTAAACTTTAACTAGCAATCTATGTGCCAATACCTTAAGTAAGTAAATAAATAAATAAACACCATCATGAATTATGCACTGTTTGGGGAAGATTTCGTTTCTATTTTATATATGCATATGTGTTTTCTGCCT
The DNA here is from genome assembly GCF_031878675.1 of Megascapheus bottae. Lineage (NCBI taxonomy): Eukaryota > Metazoa > Chordata > Mammalia > Rodentia > Geomyidae > Megascapheus > Megascapheus bottae. The sequence continues at coordinate 19,844,948 of NC_143531.1, forward strand.
CACAGCGTAATATATAGTTCTTATTTGGAGTTTAAGGTCTGAAATATTTGCAGAGCTGCCATTTCTGCTTCTGTTTCATAGTATACAATACATTTCTTACCTTGCGGTTTATGGCCTGCTGTATTTGAAGCTTACTATGTAGACAGATTTGTGTACACTATGTGAATTTTAAAAAAAATAGATGGATGCTATAGAAAGAGACCTGTTTACCTAATTTATTCTAATTACCAGGTTGGGTTACAGACTGTCATCTTCAGCATGTACCAACCAAATGGCTCTGCGGCTCCAAACACCACGTGATATCTTAACCCTCTTTCTCATCTGCTAACAGTCCCCTAGAATCACAGGACTCCAGCACTTACTCTATTAGCATCAACTCCCCAGCAGAAGAATAGACAATCTGACCAGTGCTTCATTTTGAAGGCAGATTTCCTCACTGTTTCCTTTGTCTGTGGTGACAAAAGTAGATGGCTGACACATCATTAAATCATCACTACTGGTCTTGTATGAGCATCTGAGGATTTTAGGGAGAAAGAGACATAATAACCTGAGTTATGGTTGTCACTCACTGGCATCCAAGGCTAGCCATAGCATTTCACAGGTGTACAATTCTCAGTTGCATACCTCCCTGCACCTGCTTTCTCTCTGCAGATGGAAAGCAAAGGGATGATTAGCTGATGTCCATCATTCCTGTGTCCTGCTCAGAGACAGTTCTCTCTTGCTATGCCGGGGAGAGGAATGCCTCTTTGCTCATATCCAATGCACTGGTCCTATGACAATTTGCAACCCTTAGAAGTAGCATTCAAAAAGGGTTATTTGAAATTGGATAGGGAACGGGGGAAATCAAGATGAGGGGTGGGGGTAGGGGGAGGAAAATGGGGACCAAGACATGAGAAAGGGTATCAATGTATGTGAATTAATGCACCTCCTATCTGGCAAATATCATGTAACCCCTCTATTAATTACAATAAAAAATATATGAGAAAAAGGCAAGTGACAGTATTTTTCACGTTTGCATTCTTCTAGCAGCAAATCCTTTGGGCTTCAGTCATCAGGATGCCAATCTAAAGGAAATGTAGAGGCGGTACATCTGTGAACAGGAAATCCTTCTCGCTTCTGAAGATCTAGTGTATCTTGCTAGCAGTATGAATGTCCTATTGTTTTTAGTGTGCCCCTGAAGATTTGTGTGGCTATGTAGGCGTTCGTTTGCTTCTAGCATTCTGTCCCCCTTGCTCTGTACACTTTGAGACCTCTTCCCATACTTGGAGGAAGCAATGCTTTCTGTTGTCTTTTCTTGGATGTTATTTAAATTCTGAGTCTTGATGCTTCAAAATTAGGCATTGTGGTTTGTAAAAGTTGCTTTGCCTCTGACTTCAACAGTGGTTGCATTTTGTTTACGTTTTTGGTCTATCAAGGAAAACACTAGGTAGAAGTCAGTCATGGGGTTGATTTGGCTTGCTATTTGTTAGAAGAAAAGTAAATTTAGCTAGAGGCCTACAGCTCACTCATAACTTGTAAGCTTAGCTCCCCAATAAGCTGAAATCTAGAGGGTTTCAGTTTGAAGGCAGCCCAGATAGCAAAGTCCACAAGCTTTCATTTTCAATTAACAGTCAAAAATCAGGCTAGAGGTATGACTCAAATAATACTGTGTCAAAGCCTCCTTGGTACAAAGCCCCAAGCTCAAACCTAGAACTATGAGTAAGGGGAGAAATTTTTACCAAATGATTGCTATTAGACTATACACAGTCTGTAAGAAGAAAGTAAATTTGAGAATTATCTTTAAATTGTTTCTAATCATTGGGTGGCTGGAGGCTAATTTGGGAATGTGAAGGAACAAATTTGGATAGAAACGTGCTGCTTCTTTTATCAAAGATCTAATAAGAAAAAAAGAAAAAATATTTACAGTTATGGGGAAAAAATAGAATGTGCGGTGCTTTGAAAGGTGACAGAAAGGAATCATTCCAATAAAAAATGACAATTGTTATAAATACCAGCCTTGACTGCAGTTGTTGTATCTCTGCCGGATACACTGAAATTGCTTTTCATTTTTTTAAGAAACAGATGATGTTTTAATGCACCAGGTGAATAATCACAGTCATCATTTTTCTGGAATTTCTCCCAAATTTCGATTTAATGGAAACAAGTAAGCACCCCAATCTATTGAATGGTATTCTCTGTCTCTCCTGTAAATCTACTATGGAAGAATATGTTTATTTATTTGTTTCTTGACCTACAGGAAGTGGTAAGATAAATCAGTTTGCCTTTTCTTTGTTACATAGCTGATGCCAGTTGCAAGAGCAAGGCTTGGGCACACATGTGAATGCTACAAGAATGAGGAAGGAATACATTTTCTCAATAAATCTATGTTGGACATCAAAATAATGTGAGTTGCCATAAGGTTTCTGAAATCACTTATCTCCAATTTGTAGATTTAAACCAATTACTTCCCATTTTTTAATGAATCAAGCAAAGTTCAACCTTAAATATCTCTTTATTAGATCATGGCTGTGCTGAAATTGTGCTTTTAAAGACTATTTTTTTTTAGAGTGGGGCTTGAACTCAGGGCCTGGGTACTATCCCTGGACATTTTTGCTCAAGACTAGTTCACTATCACTTGAGCTACAGCGCCACTTCTAATTTTTTGGTGGTTGATTGGAGGTAAGAATTTCATGAGCTTTCTTGCCCAGGTTGGCTTTGAACTGAGATCCGCAAATCTCAGCCTCAGGAGTAGGTAGGATAACATCTGTGAGCACCAATGCCTGTCTTAAAGATTTAGTCTTAAAACATCAGATGCCCCAGTTTCCCATCTATAGTTAAAATGTAAATAACTCCCTTAGGCTTAGTTCATTCACTTTTCCATCCTCAAATACCTGAAAGGTACTGACATGACTAGCAAGGAGTGGACATGGAATATATTGTGATTTGAGAGACAAATCACATCCTTAAAAAGTAGCAGGCACATTCCAGGCATTTGATAGGATGCGTCTGAGAATAAGTTTCATGACTTGAGAAAGGAAGACCCCGAAAATAAGCTTTTCCAAACTTTCCATTACATCTGGTTCATCCCAATGTTATCTTGTTCCTGAGAGCAGAAAATGACCTAAGAAAATTAGGTTATGTATTAAGAGATGTGATAATTAGATTGAAAGCAAGCTACTCCAGGGTCCTCAAGAGGAATGGGCATATTAATAATTCAAATCTGATCTCGGAGCAGATGCATTATTAAAGGCAGACCCCAGGGCCACTGGAGGAAGAATCCATCTTTGCTTGTAGGCCTAATGCAAATCGAGTAATGTCTAACTGACTGGATCCCATGTGATCTGCCCAGTGACCCAGACAGAGGGAATCTCAGAAAGCCTGTAGACCATTTCCACTGCATTTTCTAAATCTCCTTCCCAGCTTCCTCTCCAGGGATCTCCCTACTTTTCTGCCTTCTAATAAGCCTCCATTAGCCTCAGACAATTCCCCAACTTGAAGACCCCTAGCATAATGTAAGTTTCTCAAGCAACCATATCTTCCAGGGATGACGCTGACTTTACAATAAAATCTTATTTCAAGCAGAGCTTCCTACATTCAGGAATGACTAGAAGCAAGTTCTTTAACTACAACAGTGAGCTGTGTTCACCCTAGAAAACATAAGCAGCAAAATCCTGGACAAAGCCATGTTGTTAGCTACTTGTTCCATCTGTGGCGCTGGGATCCTATCACTCATTCACTCATCATTTGCCTGCTTCCCTGTGGATTTTCTTTTTCTCAAATTTTCTCACTACATGCCAAAGGTCTTCGAAATGGAAAATATGTACTTCTTCCTACTTTTATCCAAAAATCTATTCATTTTTCTGTCTCTTTAAAAAAAAAGTCTGTTCCTCAAATCCTGTTTTGTCCTGAATGATGTTTCACTTTATAAGAAATTTTTTCCTGTCCTTCTCATAGCTTTAAATCTTTAGGCTCATCAGCCTAAAACAGTTTTACTTGCCTATCCTGCCCCTAATATATCCCTCCTGCAGGCTCTAAAGAATTACCAGGAGAATGATGGAAGAAATGGTGTTGATCATGATACACGGCCCTCAAACTGATGTGTCCAATTGAAATTCCCTTGTATTATTAAATATTGATAATAATAATAATAATAATAATGTGACTGAATTGAGTTCTTGTTTTCCTAGCTCTGTAGTGATGCTCCTTAAGGAAAGGTAGTTAATATTTCTGTAACTCAGTTGCCTGATCTTCAAACTGTGTTAACAAAAACCTGCTGGTAAAAAAATTGTGAATGTTAATATATTAATATCTATAAATTAGCTTCAGATAAACACATGACAGTCTATTTTTAATGGTAAATTTGAACAAGAATGACAGTCTCCAGGCAATGGTTTCCACCATTATCACTGTGACAGATGCTTTCTTTTTTTTGAGATACTTTCATATTCCTATGTCTCAAATATTAGCTTCTAAGGTAGAAATTCTATTAGATTACTAAGTAAACTTGATAATATTCATGCCTTTTGCATTTAAAGTTCTTGAAACAATAACATTGTCTATCTCTGAATGAAAGGTGGGTTATATTCTTCTAAAATTTTATTTAGATTATCCAATTAGATACTAAAAATTCTATTTGGTCTCTAATGGTATACGAGAAGTCTTGCATTTTGCAATTTAGTACTGTGGAGTTCTTGAGTTTTCTAGAATCCATGTTGCCTTAACTTCTCAAGTATCTTGTGTTTTGACATTAGTAATTGCATATCTGAGGCAAAGTAATTTGGTGGAAGATTCAAAAACCAATTGAATTTTTCCAAAATGCTCAGGGCAATGTAGGAGCGGATTGAGGTGTTATTTCTCAATATTAGGTTAGAATATAATTCCATAGCCAAGTATTTGCCCTTGTACCAGTACCAGTTTGGATTCCCAACACTTCTCTGATTAGGGTAAACTAGCTGGCATCTTTGGTGGAGACATCACTTGTCTGTTACTGGATGGCTTTTCACGTATTCTTGGGGCCACTGCACCAAGCAGTTTTCCACTTGAACCACAATTCTCCCAATTAGATCCCTAGAGCAATAAGCCAAGAGACAAACACGGAGGAAACCTACCTAATTCCTTGTTATAGGCAGTGGCACAATGGTAACAGACTGGAATTGGCCCATGGATGATTCGGGATATGAAAATAAAAACATTTGTTTTGTTCTTATTACATGCAAGCTGTATTCTGAGCATTATCTCTAAGGATATTTTGAGATACGTTGTAAATATCTTGTCAAGAAAAAGCAAATAAGAAAACTCAGTATCATATCAGAATTTATTGTCTAGCTGAAATCATTATCTGTAAGCATTAAAAAGTAATAGAAATTCTATAGAACTATCATCATTGCTGGCTCTTCCATGGCTTTCTGATCGAGCTCAATCAATGACCAGATGCACATTGAAGGACCATAAACAAATCTGAACTACTTATCTTAAAATATTTGGTCCATCTCGACATGTGAGGAATAAATTAAAATTTAATGCATCAATTCTCTTGCATAGCACTGGCATCAAACAGGTTTTTAACATATATTTCCTTTTATCTTTATTTCAATAGCACAAAGTATCTTTCTTAGTTAAAAGATGGGTTTATTTTTTGAATTTAAATGGTATCAGTATAAATTTGGAATATCTTCAGAATAATGAATATTGTGAAATAGATGTATCAAGAAAGTAAATAGAAACTTGCACTTTAAATTTAGAAGAAGAGCAATCATCAAAACAATGTTATAATACCCTATGGTAAAAACATGATTTGCCTCGTATCCTTTCTGCTACTACTTACTGAAAGCAAGAAAAAGAATTGAATTTCCTGTTTCCCAGGTAAGGTTGAACGCCTGCATTCTTCAGAGAACAGTACACACTTTAGAGAAGAAAACTTTCAGAAAGCAATTACAGAGCCCAGTGGCAGATTCTTCAAAAGTAGGTTATTCAAGGTATTGGGCGGGAGGTAAGGGGGTGGATAAAACTGATTCCATCAACCAGAATTGCTCAGAGGAGAAGGCATATGTTTGCCACTTTGTAATGAGGAGACATGTTACAGGGGGATATTCCTTAAGAAATGGTAAAGGACTTGGTGTGGCTGGAGATGTCTGGAATGCCCTTTCTAAACTATGTGTCTGTTAGGATTCCATAACATGTTCAGAACTCTGAAAAGAAGCTACACCTTTGGGAAGAAATGATGTGCCATAACTGTCAAACTGGTTATTTTAACTAATGAAAGAGAAACAAGGGCAAGGGGTTAAAAAATGGTAGTACAGCAATAGAATGAGGGAATTAGGAAACAGCAGAAGAACTGGAAAATATTTGTAACTTCAGCTATTCATGAAAATTATTTTAGTATAATATGCACTTATTTAGTGCAATAAGTCCTGGGAGCCAGAACCAAAGATATTCAGGACAAATGCTAATAAATACATAAATGTCTGGATAACCTCAGGGAAATGCTGAGCATTTCATTAAATTAGAAAAATTATAACAAAAAATAGATTGTGATACTACTTGTTAATACAGGGCTAAGATGTTTATTAATTTCTCTTAAGATTTCTGCCTCTTGTTCAGAAACTGCAAGGTGTTTTCTGTTTGTATACCTTAAAAGCTGGCATCATTTTCCAATTAGAATGAAGGCCTTATCATATTTGCTTTGTAGCCAGTAAACACTGGATACAAAATGTTAAGCTAAATTACAATTATTTTTATTAGCTTCATGCTTTTTGTTTTGTTTTATACCTCAAAAATAAAAGCACATCTAATTGGATCACTGACTATGAGCAAGAATATTTTCAACATATCTAAATTTTAGTAAAATTATGCACAAAAAAACCTCATCTCACTCTGTTTGGTCACGATTATGATTACTTAGAAAGTTAAGTCATATACATTTATTAACATTTAAGTACACATATGAATGTATGTGTTTTTGTCTTGAATATCTTTGGTTAAAGAAATCTTTGACAGTCTTCTGAAAAATTTGAAGAGGAATGACAAAGAACTAGAATTCTGTTACTTTGTACCATTTGTTATATACTTGGAGCTGAACTGGCAGCCTCTTCCTTCTCTCTTCCACTTTCTTCTAAATTTTGTCCTTAATACTCATTCTTTCCCACGTCTGTGGCAACTCTTTGGGTCCATCTGTCATCGTTCAATATATCACCAATCCACCTCCAATGATTCCTTATAGGTATCTAGAGTCAATATAATTGACTGAGATTTGGTAAAAGTATAAAGATAGTCAAATTCAGTCTTGAAGATTTTGTCGTAATAAAAACCTTGAAAGTAACTCTCTATTTAGCTCAAAGAATTTGGAGAGGATTAAGCAATGCTCTTGGTATTCCAAACAGAGAATGATTATTCAATGAATGAGACTGGTTACTTCCATATTGGTATAACTACTATGAGGATTATAAGCACCCCAACCATTTTTGTAGCATCAGAATTCAGGAAGCCCTACATCAGTGTTTCATATAAATGAGAAAATGAAGTTACAGTCTTACTCCACTGAAGTGCAGTCATTTTTGCCTATGATTGACTTATGCCCATACTTTCTACTGGAAGCACAAATGCATATATGGTAGCATCCACAGATTACTGGAATCTCCACGGGACTTCTAAAAGACCTTGTGACTCGATTCCATTTTCAAGGTCCTAGTGAGCCCTTGACAATACAACTGACTCAGCCCCTTTTTAAAAAATGCTGAAAGAAAATGGAAAACAGATTTGCTTCTAATCCGTTCCACATAGACACAAGGTGCAGTTTTGTTTGCATGGTACACCAGCAAGTTTTTAAATATTTATTGTCAACCTGAGGGATTCCTGTGCAGACTGTCGCCATGTGGAAGTCTTTTAATATGCCATCTCAGCAGGGCCTGCTCACGGGTGCCCATCTGGAAGATGAAACTTTAAAGCTGATTTTAAAACATTTTTTCCAAGACTGAGAAAAATGCTTCTAGTTCATTTCCAGCCAGACATATGAAAGAAAACCTGGGGCTCATGTTTTCAGGAGTTAATGTTTAAACCTTCATCAGCACTTCTTTTCCAGAACACCTGTAGCAGACTCCTGCATTATCAAGACTAATTTGTATTCAATTCCATAAATCATCCTGAGAGCAATGTATGAATCATAATAGAGATACATTTTCTTTTTCTGGCACCAAAAGCAGTAAAGAATGTAGTTAGAATTTTATTTCTCTTTCTTTTTCTTCAGACATAATGGATAGGTATAATGTGTTTTATCTCTAAGTTTTAATAAAATTCTCCCAAATTCTATCACATCTCTTAGCATAATAAAGTTATGTTATATTTATCTTCAAACTGATTATCAGAAATGGGATGAGACACATATTTAAAATTTTAATGAACATTTAGTAAACATTTACACCCAAATTGAACAGTTAAGCCATCAAGAATATGGTTTACATCATTTGAAATATGATGTAAAAATCAATGTTAATAAATTATTTAATAACAAAAAAAGAAAATGGGAAGTGGGGCTTGGCTCAATGGCAGGGTTATAGCCTTGAGCCTGAAGAGCTCAGGGAAAGTGCCCAGGCCGAGTTCAAGCCCCATGACCTACAAAAAAAAAGATTGCATTAAAATATTTAAACATTAAAAAATATGGTTTACTAGTTTGTCAAATATATTTTAAAAGTTATTCTTGTTCAAATGGTATAGAATCAGTTTTCAGTCTTCTTTCATTTCTTTCTTCTTTCTCTCCTTTCTTCATTCTTTCATTTTTCCCTTCCTCCTTTCTTCATTTCTTCCACTCTCATTAGCTACTGAAGTTGATGCTTGACATATCTACTAAATATTCATTCCCCTTGCCCTTTCCTGATAACTCCGATTATTTTCTTCTGAAAGCTATCTTTATATTATTTCCCCATAGAATAAAATAATATGGGCATAAGAGACATTTTATGGGAATTGAGGTGTTGGAGGAGGAAATGGAGAGAGCAACAGCTAGTGTGAGAACATTTAGGTTGCTGACCTTGTCCCAGCCACTTCGCAGAGTAGAATCACAGTATCTGCTCTACATGATTATGACTGTCACGGTCAAGAAACGAATGAAGCAAGGTAGCTCCTCTACAATGATCTTCCACTACTCAAGTGTCAGGAAAGAAGGTGAATTTGCCGCAAAATTATCTCTCCAAGAGCGAAGAAACACACATCATAGCTTCCATGCCACTCTGAGTATTTCAAATAGCACTTCCTGGAACACGGTGCTTAAATTGAATAGCAAGGATAGTCTGCTAAAACCGAACCAGTAGGAATAGACAGCAGGAATGCCTGTCATTTGTGTTACCTCTTTTCAAATAAGACCTGATGCTATTGAAATAAAGAATAAGATGTGATTTTCCCATTTACTTGACAGGGGATTTGAGAAAACAAGTCTCTACTTACCTAGTATGCTAGGTTTGGTGCTATTTGAAAACATGGGTTATTATTAGAATTGATCATACACCTTTGTGCCAGCCTTTCAGAGGCGCTTGCATCTGAGAGACAACGTAATAATGATTTTGAAAAAGCAAATTTTGGGGGGAACCATTTCTAAACATGAACCATTTTTTAGTCATAATTATTTGTGTTGCATAGAAAGAGGGGGATTCCCTATGAATAATTTTTTAAATGTGCTTTTTTTTTTACTTTTATTGCTCTTGAAATTGGGACTTTTAGAGTTCAGAATAGGAATCTGGGCTATTAACCAAGTCTGTATTTCTTATTATATCACACTACTACAATAACCTGAAGACCTGATTTATTGATAGTTTTGAAAATGTCTACTTTTCTCAAATGAACCCAGTTTTGCCAGGCTTCTGGTCTTCTGAAGAGACTCTGACTGTAAGGTCCAGGTTGACAAATATTGCTACCTTAGAGTAGTTATTAAAATCAGCAGGAGTCAGCTGCCCGGTATAAGAACTTACACTTCAAAACACCTGGAAGGATTTTGTAAACAGGCCAAGAATTCTTAAAGAATTATTGAAATCTCACTGTAAATAAGATGTTTGTGAGAATTCTTCCCCCAGGGTTCCATCTCTCCCAGTGCGTGTCAATGCCCAAATTGCATGTTGTTTGTGACAGGGTGTCAGTTTATTATGCTAGACCATTTACTGTCCAGGTTCCTACTATTGTTCAGCTTGTTTCAAGAGCTAAGCTCTAGCAAATGATACCCCAACCATCTGCTCCACAAATCACTTTCTGAATATTTTTGTTAACCCTCAAGTTGACTTTTCTTTCCCTTTGCTCACGAGTGTAAGTGTATTTCTGCTAGTTCCTTGTAACATGTTGTTGGAGAGAATAATTTTGTTTTCTTTTCATTTTTATAATTTTAGAAAGAATCATCCCATCCTTGCCAATCCAGAGGAAACAGATTTTCATTGCTCAGCATCCTCAGAGTATCATCTAATGATACTCATGGAACACTGACAACAGAGATGCATTGTTTTAAGAGTTGTGTTAGATGCATGCACAATGGCACTGGTGAAAGAGAAGATACAATATAACATATATAGCATATTTTTCTACATAAAACTATATGATATTGATATATGTATATTCTATATAGAGATATGTATATATATCATAGCATATTATATAAGTATATACAGCATATAGAGAGTGGAGTTGGACAGTGACTGGAGAATATTCCTCCTGTCAAGGAAAAATTGAATTTATTGAATTTTTAAATTTAATTTCCTGTCTTAAAAGAGCTTCTGTAACTTATCTAACTAACTATGGGTCAAAGTGTAATCCTATTTTCCCATTAAGCTGATTGACAGATCCTTATCTTGACAAGATTAAGGCTGTAAAACAGGAGCCTCAGTGATGTTTCAAGAGGGAAGAGCTTCAGACTGACCATTCTTTTTCTGCTTGTTTGGTTATAGCTTGTCTCGGTATGTTACCATTAAGGCTTAAAAATATTTCTCATCTTTTTTCTCCCATTCTCCATCACTGCCCCCATGTGGCCCCAGTGCTTTCTCGGTGCTCTTTAGCCAAGGGAAGGAAAAGGAAAAGGATACCACGCCTTATGACTGAGACATAAAGGGCATCTCTATGATGCTTTAAATATGATGAAGAAAATGGCTTGCAGAGGGCTATCCTAACAGCAGAACCATAAATCTTAAGTCTAAATTCACAAGTACAATCTAATGTACTGCAATGGTAGAAAGATTCTGTTTATGATTATAATATAAATATGGGGTGTGAATACTTTGATTTCCTTCAAAAGTAAACAGTTTGTAAAACCCATGTTTCCCTCCTTACTCTCACTGAGGAGCACAAGAATAATGTTTCCAAGACATCTTTGTGTATATCCATCAGTTTATAGACCTATCTCCAAATATGGGAGCCTGGGTTCTCTAGGGGGCTGGCCCAGATCTGGAAGGAGAGCTCAAAGTAGCTTGCCTACTCTTGAGTAGAGGCAATTTAATATTAGCTTCTAACTTCTGCATGATGGAAAAAATTGCCCTAGCCATTTATCACCACAGAATAGACTGGCTTCATAATACAAAAGAATATTTCAAACTAGTGGTAGTTTCATTTAGGAGAGAGGCACAACTGCATTGTATCAGACCTATGCTTTTATCAGTTGTGTTTTCATCTGATTCATTTATTCTTTTTAAATCACCAGATTCAGTTATCAGCTTCGGAGACATAAATGATCAGATCATCATAACTACTTTAACATCAAGAGATGATCAAAAAAAAGAGAGATGATCAAATTGTGAGTGTGACTCAGGCCAGTGACTCACACCTGTGATCCTAGCTACTCAGAGGCTTTGAACTGAAAATCATGGTTTGAATGAGCCTTTTTCTATTAAAGTATTACAGGGTTCAAATGCTGGCCTCCATTCTCTCCATGGAATATATCCAATTCAATGAGTTTATATACTGTAAATGTTAATCGATTCTGAAAGAAGCATCTAATGAAAGTTAGTTCAAGAGTGAGCTTTACTAATTAATCTTGGAATTTCAGAGCATCAGCGCACATGTTCTCTACTAGACAGGAAGTTTAGGAGGTTTAAAACTACTATGATAAATATTTGCCAAAGGCCTACTATACTTAACTTGGGAGACAAATTATAAAGGAACTAGATCCTACAGTGAGATTCTAGCCCCAAGCTAGAGTCACTCTCGAAATATTCAATTTCATAAGTCCAAAGTTACTCTCTTTAGCTAGTATTTTAATGTCTTGAAAATACACACATCCTATAATATAGTTCCTATGAGTTAGACATATATAATTTTCCCAGTCATTCATCTACTAAACAGTGGAACCAAGGCACTCATAATTACAGTTTCCTGGGAAAAAGACTTTGATGATAGTGGAATTCAACATTCTGTGTGTGTGTGTGTGTGTGTGTGTGTGTGTGTGTGTGTATGTGTGTGTGTGTGTGTGTGTACATGATAACCCTAATTGCTTAGCTATAACATTATGCCAATGGTCATAGTTCTTAAGAAAATCTCCAAATGCTATTTTCTTTTGTTATTCAAACTAATGTCTATTGATGTGTCCTGGGTCTGTATCTTCAACACTCCTTCTCCAATTGTTTTCTTCTAAGAACAATAGACATGCTTCCTCTCCTCATCAATAAGTTTCATGTCCTCATATTTTCAATGTTTCAAACCACAATTTGGTTTGATGATGTCTGAGTTTACCATACAGCTTTATCTGTCACTGGCTTTAATGATCACAGACATTATACTAATATATGTTGAAAATCTTCCTGGAACATAAACAAGAGGAAGAATCAGAGAAGCCCAAGCTTACACACTGACTCTTGTTCTCTGGTGTGTAATACTGGGAAAGTTCTTAAACAATTCAAGGCCTGTTCTCTCTGAGTGTGAAACCCAAGCATCTAACTTAAACTACTGCAGTCATGATCAGATGAGACAACAGATACCAAGTGTATACTGGACTCTATTTTTTCCAAATTCAATTGGGATATAAATTTCATCCCAAAGTACACTTGTTTCAAGTAATATTATTGTTGGCAAAAGAGTGTGGTACATGATGACATGAATCCATCCCCCAAACCATCTGAAGAAGACATCAGCCTTGGCCACACATGCATTGAAGTATGCAAAGGCTGACCACAGAAATGGCTAGTCCTGAGCAGTAAGGGAAGTCATTGTGACATTTAAAATTCTCTGACAAGTTAGATGAATGGATTAGCAAACTTTCCTCCCTCCGTGTGAGATGTTTATGTGGATATGCCCTACCCATTTGATAGCTGGGAAAAGAAATCCATTCCAAAGCTTTCACTAGAGTGAATTCAATTTGACATTGTTTAGTGAATGGGGAGCTCATTGCATCTGCTAACTCATCTCAGAATGAGAGTATTTTTCCTTAAGAGTTCTCATAAGGGAGGGATTCTTTAATAATTGCACTCCCTGTGGTTTTGGTCAAGTGGAAACAATATACAGGGGCTTCAAAGAAATGAAAGAAGTCTTTGTGCCTGTGACCAGAAGAGATGTGTATTTGACCCTTTAAGGAGTATAAGCCAATCACTCAGAACTCAAGAAGTCCCTGGTGGTAGCAGGATTGAGCCAAACTTGCTGTAGAAAAGACTTCTACTACAGATCAAAGACTTTCCTGCATGGCTTCTACCACTTGCAGTGTGATGCTTTTGTTTATGAGAAATACTAGAGTTAGAAGCAAATACCCAGAGTTAGAAGCAAAGGGAAGACTCAATTTTAAACAGCAACAACAGCAAGAAAAGTGTTCTGCCTTAGAGAAGTACTTCAGTTCATTAGGAAGGAAATATTAGATGTATAAATGCACAATTTGATAGGCAATAGAATTCTACTTACAGATTAATCACAATAAAAATATCTGGAAAAAAAAGAAGTCCCCTTACAGGAAGCCTAATTGTTGGTGAAGACAGAACAGAATTTCACTGAAGAAATCCCAAGTGATAATGGAAACATAGGCAAACTGCTTTGTGGAGAAGGTTGTCCAAAATCTTCATAACTCTCTATACCCATTTCTTCCTCAAATAAATTAACCTGCACAACACTTAATGCAAAAACAAACCTTGTCTGCCCAGCACTGGATGAAAATTAGCTTTCTAAAGAACTTACCCTCATTTTCTGCTGAATAATTGGGGGGAAATATGACATGAATTTCAATGTCTACTTGATGTTCTATATATAATCCATTTTATTTGCCACTCTTAGGTGTTTCACAGATTAACCACTAAGCCAGAGAGCCAAAGCATTAATCGTGTATTTGTTTCATTATATGTGAGGCCACTCTGAATATCAACAAGAATATTTCATCAGAAAGATATACTTTGACTTTTATAGATTTTCTTGCATTTTATTCTCTTTTTATATAATTCTTATTTAAGGAAAAAATTAAGGAATAAAGGAAATGTCCCCTTTTCCTCCATATGTTATATCATAATCTTCCTTTGGCATTCCATTGTCCAACAGAAACAGTGATTTGACATTCTTGAAGGCTTGCTGAGTGCCTTTTCTGGAAGACGAATGTGTTTTAGTTCAATTTTCTGGAATTAGGTTCAATGTTTAACCACCTACACATTTAACACCAAAAAGCACTACCACTCCTGATAACCACAGCTTCCAAGAAAGAATCAAACCAGACTCTGGGGTTTATTGCTAAGTAATTTCATCAGTGTCAAAGCCACAGCAATCAACCAGCCTGAAAATAGGTACTGAATTAATGGATGTTTTTTATTTGAATCACATAAAAAAATAAAATAAAAGGTTTAGTCATTACAACATTCTTTGTTCCTAGTTCATGTTGATAACAAAGCCCCCAAATAAAAGTATAAAAGTTTTTGAAAGAATTTTCTCATTTCATATATATTTATAAACCTTTTATTTCCAGGCAGCCATCAACAAAACTTATAGGAAAATTAAAAGAAAAACTATATTTCTAGGAATACTACATATTGGTATATAAAGGCAATCAAAGTCTGGGTTTTTAGTAAGCAATTTTATTACAACTAAATTAGGAATAAAGCAAGTATTTAACACTAGTATTTGCATTTATTGTATTTATATCAGTATAGTATATTTACCTATAAATAATTTATCATTGTTTACACCTTAAGGTAAACATATGACTCTTGCAAAAAAAATGTGAATAGACATTAGACCCTGCACTGGATTTTGGAAATGGGGATACTAATTCAGCCACTTAACATAGGCTAGGATAAGAGGCCAGGCGAACAGTTAGTTGTTCTGTTCATTATAATACAAGCTCCACCACAAAAGCTGATTTTGCTTTTCATCACGCCAGAATAATTATTCTCCTCATATTCCCAGACACACACCCGAGCATTCAAACCAGCAGTTGGTCCTTTCATACTATGCAGGGCACAATCTGTAGTAGCTAAGAAGAAAGCCCTGCAGCCAAATCCCAGGTGACCAGGCCAGAAAACATGAGTGTAGGCCATTCGAATCTAGTAATTACTTAACCTTTCACTAGATGAATCCGATCAACAAAGGCATTTGTTAACTCTAAAGATAAGAATGAGCTGTGTTCTAGTCTTGCTATTCCCAAGTGTGTGATGCCGAATTAAGGACAACAATAACGCTTAGTCCTTCCTGAGTAGTTACTATCTAGTTAGGTACTGATAGAAATGTATGCAGAATACCATATTTAATCATTGCCATGATGTATAATGCCATTTCTATTAATAAACAAAGTAAATCCAGCATGAGATCACATAGTTAAAGAGATGGAGCTATAGGCTCAGGCAGTGCAGTAACCTGCCTTTTATTTTGCCAGTCATGGAGCTCAAACTCAGGGCCTGAGCACTGTCCTTGGCCTTTCACAAGGTTAGAGCTCTACCACTTGAGCCTCAGCATCACTTCTGGCTTTTTCTATTATGTGGTACCAAGGAATTGAACCTAGGTCTTTGTGCATACTAGGCAAGCACTCTACCACTAGCCAAACCCCCAACCCAGTGACCTGCCTTTTAAGCTCAGTCTCTTCTGCCTCAGATGAGTCAGAAGTGAATAGCTTCCAGCAAGGACAAAGGAATTCTACTTTATCTAAGAATTCTGTCCACTCGTTGACGGTTCCAATACTATCCTTGGTACTCTGGGGGATAAACATTTAATACCTTTTGTATTTGTGAGCTATACTGTAAGAACAGATACATAGCTTAAGTAGGAAGGAGTGCCAGCAGGAAGTTGGTGAGGGTGCCAACTCCTGTGAACAGCTGAGAGATAAAGAAGAAATTGTTTATTGTGCCACATGGTTTCAGAGGGCTCAGGCCATGGTCACTTGGCTAAGGGGAGAGAAGGGGAGCTTACTTCACAGAAAACAGGAGGTCAACAGACAAGCATCAGCCATGGACAAAATACTCCAGAGGATCTACTCCCAGGTGACTATTTTCTCCCAGAGCCTCCACAAATGCTCTTCAACTGGTGACCCAAGCCTCCAGCGTAAGGGTGTTTGGGGCAACACTTGATAACCCAAAATACTAACATTTAATCCCAGCCTCCAAAAGTCCTAAATCCCTCTCATAATGCAACTGTATTCAGTCTACTTTCCCGAGTCCCTAACCTTCTTAACAATAGCAGCATCATTCAGAAATCTGAGTTCAAAGTCTCCTCTTCTATAGAGTCATAGATTTTTATGTCTATGTAGTTGTGTTTATATTTCCAATACCATGTCCATGGGCATGCAAATATTGAGTCCTCTTTCTTGTACTGTTTGGATCTAATCGCCACATATTAAGGATACCATGTGCCTTTTGTTCCTTTGGTCTTGACTTATAATGTTTTAATTACATAGATTAATATGTATCTATGACATTCAAACCCCCAGCCTAATTTTAATTATGTTCCAAAATCTAAGTGCCAGTGATTGTATATAGAGATTCCCTTCTTGAATACTTGTTTGTTAAACATGTCATTTGAAATATGATGTAAAATCATGGTTAATAAAATTCTTTAATAAAAAAGACTACCACTTGAGCTAGATACAAAAAAAAGTCTCTTCTTCTGAGACTGAAGGCAAACTCTTAGCCATATGTCCCTGTGAAATGAAAGAAAGCCCCCAACTCTCAATATACAAGTGCAGCGTGAACATTGCCATTCCAAAGAGGAGGAATGGAGTGTAGAACCATGACACCAAAGTAAGACAAAAAATCAACAGGGAAACATCACATCCTGTAGTTCCTTGCCCAACATCCTGCTCAGGTCGTCAGACACTGCTTCTGCAGTCCTGTCCTTACGAATTTGCTATTTGTTGTCCACGTGGACTCTTGCTTGCACCCAGCTTCCCTGGACAGACATTTCCATTTTCCTGGCATCTCCAACATCCTGGCATTTCCCACTTCAGTTCAGACTTCATCCTCCCTTCTTCACTGACCTCTCAGTAACTTCCTACTGGGATCCAAACATTACCACACCCTGCCTGGTCTCTCAGGTCTTCCTTTAATATCTCAGTGACCCGCTAATACTTGCATTCCTCCCAGCTCTAACTACACTTGCTAGCTGCCCTTTACAAATCCTTTGCTCTTATCCCAGGCGGAGAGAGGATTGGGGTCTGTTTCACATATGGCTTTCTGGCACAGGATGGGGCAATTCTCAGAACAGTGGACTCTGCTGACCTTACCTCAGCCCCTGGGTGCTATTCCACTTTGGACCTCTAGGTGGCTTTTTAAGGTGAAGGAAATCCCACTTGAGACTGCCACCATTTCCTCCTCCAAAGAGAACCTTCTCTCCCAGCTGCTCATTTTCCACTCTTGTATGAGACAATTGTGAGAGAATCCATTTGAAAACCTGTTAGCGACATCTAGTTACCTTCGCAGACCATGGGACTTTAATCACCTTATTGGATTTCTCTTTCTCTGGGCAGTTGTTTCTTCACCAGCCAAATTAGAATTTAAGAAAGAAATGTCTACCCTACAGGACTTTTATGAGATGAATTCGAAATTTGGTAGAGTAGACAGGACAGTCTTTCTGAGAGACATTAACCATTTCACCTATCATTAACTTTGTTTTGTTTTGCTTTTTTTCCCCTTTCGGTCTAACACATGCACACAGAGTGTTTTCAGTAACCTACTGACCCACCAAATTAAAAAACTCAAATTGAACAAGTTCTCAGGCTTTCTTCCCTACATGTAGCACATACTTATACACTAAAAAAGGAACAAAACCATTGGGTTTAATTTGTACACCCAAAACAGAACATTCTAAACCCCGATGGTTTTTGTATTCTAATGTTTCTCTAATTTTCATGACCAAAACTGTGCTTTTAAAGTTATTTCAAATGAAGCAATAACACGGATGCATAACAGTTTCGACTGTGAATATGAAAAGCCTGTGTTGTGAATATGAAAATAAACTCATCACTTTTCTTCTCAAACTGTATTGTTTACACCAAATTCCAAAATATGGACATGGAAAAGATCAGATTACAGATGTTCAAATCTAGTTCCTCTAAGGAATCCGATGTGTCTCTGGGCTCTGAAGACTGTGTAGTCCTGCTTCTGAAAGGGAGCTAGCTGTCTTTCACCATTAGCCACAGCAAGAGTCCCAATAAATAGCAAATAATAGTTGAAATATATGCCTTTTGAGCTCTTCATGTCCAAGAATAAGAAGCCATTGTCCTGTTCAGAACTGGCCATAGCTGCTGAGAGTTGGTAAAACAATGGGCATGCAATTAACTGCAGGGAAAAATTTGAATGCTATCCGCATGATCCATTTAATTGCCTTCTGGTACTTTCTTGCCTAGCTATGACAGTAAATGAACAAGCTGAGCAAATTACACCCAAGGAAAATTGTGGTGGTCAGGTGGTCTGTCTCCTTAGACATACAAAGGCATCATATCAACATAACTCACTGCCATCAAGACCTGCAGCACTGAGAATGACAGAAATTTGAAACAAAGTGTGAGAGAGAAAAGAATTATGTATACTGCTTGTATCTCCTAGACCAACTCACTGTTAAATGTTCTCACCCAGTAAATTCCTGTTGACCTTGAGAGTTTCTCTCCCCTTTATTCCCAATGTTAACCTGAGTTGGCTTCTATTCTTGGCAAGGAAAAATAATCATGATTGGTTGAATACTACAGAATCTGGTTGAAAATCTGGTTGAAATCTAGGACTGAAGTATTAAGAAAGTTATACAATGATTTATGCTAAGGACAGTCCAGGAGGTTATGAGGCTAGGGTAAATACATCTAAAGAGACTCTTTTTAAAAGTGAGCAATCTGCTCCTGAATCCATAAATGAAATTAATCTTTAGTTGAATGCAGAACTTAGAACTGAGGTGCTGTTGAGTATTACTTGCCTTGAGCAGGAACTTCTCACAGCAATTTATCATTCTTTGTACTTAGGAAATACTTAGATGTACTTAGAGAGAAATATCCAATTATTTCTATTTCTAGAAAGCACATGGGAGAAAAAGACAATTTTCAAAGCCAAAAGCATGAAATATACACTGTTCTATTTTAATGGCCATTTCCTCCTTCATCTATATAAAGAAAGAAAGAAATGAATATGGGAGGAAAAGAACCCAGGTATAAAGCTTTTATACTATGTAGGTAAAAGTATGTCAGTAAAAATTGTTTGTTTGTTTTTAGTAAAAATTGTTTTAATAGCTCCTGAAATTTTAGAGTTTAGATATCCCTTATCCCCTTAGTTAATAGAGGTATCTCAATATTCTTAATAGTGCATTTATCAATATCTTGTAAGAGTGATTATAAATGGCTTTAAAATCTGTTTGTTGAGCCTAAAATGATCAAGATGATAGAAACCAAGCAAAACTGGAAATAGAATTGGACAACCGAAAGACGACACCTAGTGGTAATGACTAGTAGTGCAAGATTCTTCTATAATTTATGGTTAATGTCACAAAATGAATTGGCTGACAAAGACATGAAATGTGTGCTATCCATGTCACTCTCAATAGGATAAAAGGTACCAGATACAGAATAGTAAATTAATAAATAAAATATTGTTTTATTTCTATATGAAGCAATTTCTCAAACCCTTGAAGAATTTACAATCTGCCTCAAAAGTTATAGACTCAGTTTTCCCATTGTAAATGGTCCTAAAGCAAACAAACAAACAAATAAAATGTACTTCTCCTTTGGTTGTAAATGAAAAATCTATTATTTTTCAAAAACTTACAGATACACTTAGTAATTCTGTAAAATTATGACATAATGGTCACTATGTTTCCCCATCGCATCATGCTGTCTGAGCAGGAGCAATTTATTAAATTGCTCCAAGTTAAACTTTATCAGCCATAAAATGAGAGCATCGATATCTACTTTACAAAGCAATTTCAAGGATTTGGGATTACCTTGAACACACAAAGTCCTTCACAAAGGGCTTTATACATTTCTGTTGTTATTGCTATTATACAAAGTCACTCGTGAACATTGCAGATCACTGGGGGAAAAAAAAGTAGGAAAAACGTTTCCCAAATCTAGGGACTTGTAACCATGACAACTTATTTCTTCTTTCAATACTATGGAAGCACAGCACATGTCTAAAAGGAGTCCAGAAAGGTGAGTAACGCTCATCACCTAACTATATAACCTTAGGTAGGGTAGTTAGCTGATTCTCACCCAGAAAATGGAATGAGTGAGATGACTTGGGGGTGGGGGTGGAGTTTGTAATTGTTCAGTCACATTGTGGTTAAAAGGAAAAGTAAGAATTTTAAGACTAAAGAAAAATAATTAGCATAGAATTCTTACTCTGCAATCATTTCATTAGGATCTGTAAGTGTGAAAATGTTCTTATTTATATGCTTTGATAAGCGGCCAGATGGTGTCTAAGGATTCATTTTCATTGTGGTTTAATGCAATTGAAACGAGTTTGCTACTCACCTCTTTAAACCTATGAAGCTTTAAAATCAATCATACAACCTATGAAGAATCTAATGCAGCTATTAAACTCTGACTTTTAAATGTTAAAATCACTAAAGCCCCTTGCGTTTTGCTGATAATGGCATAAACAACCTTTAATACAGGGTATTAACTATTCATATGAAATCATAATATATATTATGCTGAACCACAAGCCACCTGATATTGCAAATGATCTTTAATTTTGTCATTTATGTACAACTGTCAGATCTGATAGGATAATACATATAATTTATTAAGCAATATGTCACAAGATAGCATCCAATGGCACATTATTTCCATAATAGTAGCAAAAATGGATGTTGCCTGGGCATGGTAGGGTATAAATTATTTCTCAATTTGAACATTTTTTGCTACCATAATATAATGAATGCCCCATGGCTAAGAAAATCATTAACATGTACTGTTTAAAAAAGTGTCATACATAAAACTTCTCATTCTCTCTCTCTCTCTCTCTCTCTCTCTCTCTCTCTCTCTCTCTCTCTCTCTCTCTCTCTTTCTCTCTCTCTCACCCACCCACCCACCCCCCCACACACACCACACACACACACATACACACACACTCGCACATACACACAAACAAATTATATTATTTGGCACTATGTGTAATTAATAAATACGTAAATACATAAATAGATGGAGACATTGGACAGTCCTCTGATTTATAGCTCGCATAGCAAGGTCAGCTGGTTCTTAAAATGAAAAAGACAAGAAAAGGTTATCTATTAGATGAAACAAAATACTTTCTCCCTGCTTTCCAAGGAGTTGATGTAAAAGACAAGCCACCAAGGCAGAGTTGGAAATGGAAATAAAAAAACAGAGAACCTTTTAAAAAATGCATTATCTTGGGTAGGTATCTATGAAGTAGTTAAAAATGGAAGAACCCATTCATTTTGCCATGTAACTGTGCATCGCCATACATTATGAGCCATATGGAACAAAATTTAATCATTTCTGAGCTATAAATGTGTGTTTTTGTGTATGAGAGAATCCAAGTAAAGTACAAATATACACTTAGATAGATCATTATAAAAATTTGCTTTATCAGGTATTTTACTTCAGCAGTAGAAATAGCATTAGACGATACGTGGCGATTCCTGAGGAGGTTAGTAATAGCAAATTCATTTAAAATACTTTTAGTCAAGAGGAACAGGTCCTACGTTGTAATATGAATGTGGGTGGAGGGAATGGAGTAACTAAACACCCAGAATATTATGAATACACAGACATTCATGAGAACTTAAGGCGGTTTTCCCAGTGACAATCCATATCGGTTGAGGTTGGGCTTACTCTTGAAATGATCAGTGCTCTCTTCTGTCCATCGTCTGGGTGGTGGCGAAACCCTTAAGTTCTACTAACGTATTTCTCCAAGCTGTGTAGCACTTCATATTTTTCATATGTATTATTACATCAGGAAAAAGGGTTCTTAATACTTGCAAGCTTCCTTTCACAGTTGTGAAAAGGATGCTAAACCCTGTTGAGGTCCATGATGGAGTCTGAGCAAATGGAATTCCACTGCTTCAGGACTTCCTTAGAGCATGTTAGTAGTGACAAAAGCTTGTGTCACAGCTTGGTAGTGACAATATGTGAATTAAAAGTACTGATTGCTTTTATCATAGGATGACTACGAATGTCCCTGTGGGTTTGGGAAGCTCCTTCCCATTCAGGCCTGCTTGTCCTGGTTGATGAGAATCAGTTCTCCACAAAACTTTACAACTGGTTATTTGGCAAAATCATTTAACATTTTGAAATAATCATGTAAAGGTTACCTATTCAGTTCAGTATAATGAACACTATGCACACAGCATCTCTTTGAGAAGCCACAAAGGATTTATAAGTCCTACTTATAGTTAATATAATTTGCAGTGTGTAGTTAATTGCCTTAAGACTAATTCCACACTAGGTGATTCTCCTTTCAAATGTTGCTAGATGTCTTTCAAAATGGTTATAGTGGTGTCTTTATTTTTTCTGAGCACTGGTTTTCCCTATAGCTCTTGAAGTCAGACTAAAAGACCTCGAGAAGAAAAAAATCAGAGCATTGATTTGTTTTTTCATCCCTTTTATGTTTGCAGCTCTGTGAAGCTTTTCCTCCAAGGAAGAATTAATCGCTTAGGCCTCTGCGTTTCCTAGCATTTTGCTCAAGCTGTTAATATTGCACTTATCACATTGCGTTACCGTTAGATTCTTCCTGCCACTTTTCTTGGCACAGTCATAAGCTGCTCTAAGTTCTTCAGTTCACCTTTCACCATTAGCACCCAAAATGCTTTCTGGCTTAAGCTGACTTGGGGTTGACCTTGAAGAAAGCACATGTAGCAGCTTCTTTTGGTAACTATTCCTCGATTAAAGAGGACTGCATTTTTACAAAGTACTGATAATTTTTAGGTCATCCAAGTATTCAGACAGCTCCTATACAATAAAATTCAGAACACATACCAAATATCATAGGGAAAGAAGAGGTATTTTGCATGGTATTTGTATTTAGAAATAGCTACAGAGATAATGTCTCTGAACTCTTCATAAGATACCAGAACCTCAAGGGGCTCTTAATGCCACAATGAAATCACCTGGTTATACGATACATTCATTCAATAATGTCACCGTAAATCTACCCAGTGGATCTCAGCTCCATTAATCGACATCCTCTATTAGAACAACTATTTTCCAAGAGCCTTTCACTATCCTCAAATTAAATTCATAGAGATAAAAACCTACTTCAAACCATTATTTTAGTAAATTGATGCTTTACTTTAATTATAACCTAAAGAAGAAATTCAAAAATTGGTCTACTAATAAAAATAATGTACACTTGGATATAAATACTAAAGATTATGTTACATGGCCAAATGTTTATCTCTATAAAGCATGGCCATGAGCCTATCAAACTCATATGATATGGACTGATGTTGGCTGTTTGTGCCAGCCATTCTGGTAAGATGCTAGTGGATCTAACAACATGGATTTAAAATGAATGGGAAGATTGAAAGAATTTAGGACATGACAAAGGGATGTATGTGATAGTATTTTGAATTTATAGAATAGTCAAATTCCTAAAACAAAAAAAATACGCTTTGCAAGGGCTCTAATCGAGTTAGAATTTGCAGCTCAGTAATTACCACTGCTCAGGATTTTGAACATCTATGCCTGGGGTGGTGGGGGGGGGTCATGAGAAGTCACCGGAAGTTCGCTGGGTGGAATTTTTTTCCCATGTGGCATACAGAATGTGAGAGACATCCACTTGCTAGCTGTGGGAAATCTACGAACCACTATTCCACCCCAGTGATAACCAAAATTGTCTCGATTTCCCAGCATTTTAGAGCAGAAGAGGTTCTGTAGCCTCCTGGGAAAAAATGAAGAGAACATAAACCCTTTGTACATCCCATCACGAGTATAAACATTAAATGAGAAAAATGCTTCTGAAAGTTTCCAATAAATCATATCACAACAAATAAAAATACATTGTTCTATCAGCCAAGACTGCATCCAATTTGAAAACGTCTACCCTCTTTCTCATTCTGAGTCCTTGTCCCTGTACCACCCCACACCCAGTGCTTTCCCCACCACAGTCATCACTGAATGAGTTTTGTCTCCTTCCCTTCTTTGTGCTCTGGTGTTTAAAAGGTGTCTATTTCAAAAGTGTAACAGCCTGCTAGCTATTTGGTACTGCCATCTAGTGACTGATACAAACCAACCTGCCAGCACTATACGTTTTAGCTCTGCAAAATTAAAATGCATGGATATTTAATTTTGTGAAATGGACATCCGTCACTCAGCTCCATGGAGAGATTTTTGTAAGGAAGTTTCTACCCAAGTGTCTTTTGAAAATAGCACACCACTAACAACTTTGCTGGCATAAGTATTACCATACCACTTCAGTATTCATTGCTAACTTGGCAACATAGTTGAAATCTTGAAATCCATGTTAATAGCATCAGTAGAGGAAAAGATAATTTGATAAGGGGACACACTGAAGTATTCTGGATTTTCAGATTTAGCCAGTTCATCTTTGATCAATTATCTAAATGTGTATTGGAAGTGCTTAATATCTATTATTTAGTTTATTTTATTATTAAATTCCTACTGCAAATCTGTCAGGTAGAAATCATCATTACCTATCATTTTACAACCAAATCATGGGAAAAAATTTAGAAATGGCTCAAGTTTATGCAGCTAATAACTACAAGAGTTGGCAGTTGGAACTAGAATAGTTCAGTCTGGCTCCAAGCCAGACTGCTTAATATTTCAGAATATTAAATATGACATGAAGAAGCTCTTGGCTGATATCAGTTATTCTGAGCTATCAAATGACACATAATTATAACTTTCTGGCAGAACACATGAATTGGTAGGGAGTGCAAAGTTGAGATCATAAATGTATCTCTTAAAATGGCCATGTGTGACCCTAGCTCACACCTATTGATTTATAGTTTTATAAACTAGTTATTTCATCTACATGCAATCCCTGAAGTCAAAAATATTTTTATGAGAATCTTGATATGCTCCAGTTTTTGAAATTAAACAAAGCTGAAGGATATAAGCTATCTTTTAGAGAGAAATAAAACTAAACAATGAGACTTGGAAATAGACAATTCATCTATTTCTGCTTAGCAGATAATAGAAATGACATTGTTTCATTACCATATCAGAATGCTATAAAACTCAAATTTGCAAAATCTCAGAATTCTCTTTTTTTCTATACTGTCATTTTGTTTAATGACCTGTGCAGTGATAAAATTCCTTAAACTTCTAAGCTTGTAAAAACCCAAAGACATAACTTCCTGTATTTATGAATGTAAAAGTACCCCTGATCAATTGTGTGCATTTATGACTAATACATATACCTTTTTTCTTTTGTCACTTGTTAGTATTTTCCCTCTTTAAAAGAAAGCCTTTTGTGTTTGCCTGTTAGACAGTAAGGTCTTTCAGTGTTTAAAAACTGCCATATGTCACAATGACGTTTATAAATGACACATCTTCTCCAGTGGCTGCATTTAGCAAAGTATCTTTTAGTCAGTTCTTGATTCTTACCAACATGGATGAGAAAGGAATGTTGTCAGCAAAGGTATTCATTACATTTCAGGAAGGCAACATTAAGTCAAAGGAATAACTCCAATTTCATGACACTTCACACAAAGGAGATAGATGACAGAGATCTGTAAAATGGATGCTATAATTAAAATTGTAACCATGGATTCATGGGGGTTTTATTGAGATGCCACAAGCTACATTAATTGACTAGGTGGAAATTCCGATTAGCCAAGTACTATAATCAAAAAAGAAGACAGTTATAATTAAATATGCCTGCTGGTAAGGGTCATTAAGTGAGATAAACCAGATTCTGTCTGCTGCTATTGTGCTTTCAATGATTCAAAATAAGAAATAATATCATGACGTAACAATTTAAATAAAGATGCTGCCTTTAAAAGTTTTGCAGCAAACACTCTAGGATATAGAAACAAAAGCCATATAATGAATGATTGTTGTCCTTAAGGTACTATGTTATCTCTCATCTCTTTTGCTGTCCCTTGGTTATCTCATATTGTTACAGTATCTCACTTTGTTACCTGATATATCGGATATATTTGTATTTGGTTATTTGAAATTGGATAGGGAAGGGGGGAAAACAAGATGAGGGGTGGGGATGGGGGGGAGGGAAATGGGGACCAAGACAGGTGGAAGGGTATCAATGTATGTGAATTAGTGCACCTTCTGTCTGGCAAATATCATGTAACCCTTCTATTAATTACAATAAAAAATATATGAAAAAAAAAGTTTTGCAGCGAACAATCCTAGAGGCCCAAAGGCAAGATGAGCATAGTTCAGTGCGTACAGGCTGAGTTTAAACCCTTCCCAGAAGGAGAAAGATGGAGGAAAATCTGTATGTGTGTATCCATAAACGCATAGGCCTTCCACACGTACCTCTATAGACATTCGGAATATTGAGTGCTGCTCTTTACCTCGGGATTCATTGCTGTTGGTTTTGTTTCTTTCTTACTGTCAGAATGTGAATAACAAGGTCTGGAAAGTCACATCTCATACATGAACATTTAGGATTCCACTTTTATTGTCAATGAGTCATGAGTTTACTTCTATTTTATTTAGAACATAGTTTGAATAACTGAAGGTCTGAGAAGGCCTGGCTTCACATTTTTATTGAAGTAACTACCTTTAGTTGTTACACAACGAACCAATTACAAGAGGTCCTTAGATACAAACGGATTATTTCGGCTGCATGTATCTAAAGTTACACTCCCGAAACTAGTCACGTCAACACTCGACACTGAGATCCGTACAGAGCGAATGGGCATTTCTCTAACAGACATTTCCTGATAATCTGCTGTGCGGACGGAAGTCTGAGGATGTCAACTGCTAATGGAAGCGAAGGAAATAATATTCCACACATATCTCTCTCCCTGCAAGCCTGGAGCAAGCCTAGTCTCTCTTCCTTAAGGGGAGAAGGAATACCATCAAGTTGTTTGTGGAAGAGACATAAATCTACCTAGTCCCTTCATGATTTCAAATAGCTGACATAATTAATCTTTACCAGATTTCACATCTAATAAGTAGATTCCCTGACAGGGGAAAGAAAGTGCTAGACGAGAGTGGGGGTCTTCGAGACTGAGCTGCGTTAACCATCAACTCTCTCCTAAAAATATTTTATTCATATGAAAAATAACCTTTTTAAAAATGTATTATTCATGCTCGTGCATTCTTAGGCAAAGTTTTCTGTGTGTTGGTAAACCTGTCTTATAGAGTCAGCATTATTTCTTTTCTTTCTTCTTTTCTTCCTTCCTTCCTTCCCCCTCCCTCCTTTCTCCAGTCCTGGGGCCTTTAACTCGGCATGGGCACTGTCCTTGAGCTTTCTCAAGGCTAGCACTCTACCACTCGAGCCACAGCAAGACTTCCAGCTTTTTCTATGTATGTAGTACCCAGGGCATTGTGCATTCTAGAAAAGCACTCTACCACTAGGCCACACTCTAGGCCCCAGTGTTATTATGAGTATCAATTGTATTAGTGATTTCTAAGGGGACCCATTTTATCCCTTACATTGGTTCCCTGGGCCTTGACTAACCCAAACCTTCCAGATAATCTGATCCTCAGATTGAATATGAATTGGAATTAAGTAGGACTAGATAATTCTCTAAGGCTCAATCCTTATTAATCAAATCAAGTACAGTGACTTCATTCTCCAGATGTTGTTTTTTTAATAAACTTGAGTCACTAGAAGCTATTTTTGTTGTTATTCCCTGTTTTCTATATTCTAAGCCACAATGGAGGAGGGATTGTTGTTACTTTAAGAAAGGGAGCATGGCAATACCCTAATACACTTTACATAGGTAGCTACTACTATTTTTAAATGATTAGTAATATTCAGAAAAAGACAAAGTGATCTAAAGATTATCTGAGCTATATCTGTGCCTAACCAATACATATTGGTTAATCTAAGCCTTCCTAGTGAGAAAGTGAAAAGAAATTTTCTATAAAGCCGTGTTCACCAAGAATCCACCTATGACAAAAAAAATTACCCCTCCACTCCGCAGCTTCTAACTGTCTCTTATTTTTGTTTCTAAAGTGCAAAAGTTATAATCTTGGGAGAGAGAAAAATCTTACCTTTGCACTTCAGAATTAACTGTATTTTAAGTAGCTTTCCCTCCCCCACCTCAGTTCAAGATTTAGAATAACTCAGACACTGAAGAGAATGCTTATTTATGTTTTATTTCCAAAGACAGCAGAAGCGATTTCACAGTGCCTGGGGGAATTTTCTTTGTATCAACAGATCAGGACTACATTTCAACTGGCAATTATTATCAAGTCAGCTGGCTTAGTCTGCTTGAGTCTTAGCATCTTGTTTCCAAACTGTCACACACACAGTGATGTCTCTGGTTTGAAATGCCTGTAAGCACTGGGAAAGAGCTTACCTGGCATACTACATGGTGGGTGACGTTCATTAGTGATGACCCTGGACTTATTTCCCATGTCTGTAAGGAACACCCAGAACATCAGCTCATCTAATTGGACCTGTCTTTTAGCAGGCAACTCAATAACTATGGGAAGAAATAACACGTGCACTTTCCAAGTTTACTGGCTTCTGAGTTGATCCACTCCACCATGGTGATTTAAATGATGCCCACGGCTGCATTTGTATTCAAGAAAAACTTCTTCTATATGCTTCCTTTCTGCTGTTGGCAATACTGTTAACAGGTTTGACTGAGAAATGCCTTTTCCCTTAAGATTCAAGCGTTTTTTTGCTTTTCTATAATATACAAAAAAATCCATAAACAAATTGCCATAGCATTTTACACTTTGTATTAGTGGTTCTTGGAGAGGCATTTCAAAATACATCCTAGTAAAGAACAAAGGTAAAGCACTATTTTCTTTTACCTGGAGTTAAACATACACACACAATGACTATTGCTATCTGGATGAGATGACGCAGACATATAATGTCAGTTCTTGGGTGGCTGAATCCAGTGGATCATAATTTTGAGAACAGCCTAGACAACACAGGGTGTCTTGAAAAGAAAGAAAAGGGAAAGAAGAAAAGAATTCAAAAAGCAATTGCAATTAAAAGAAAATGAAAATTGTCAAAAATAACTATAAGTAAAATATAAAAGGTACCAAGTGCTGGTGTAGATGTGGACAAAAGGAATTCTGTTTCATTACTAGAGTAATGTACAACCATTGGCTAATGACTTTGCCACCAAGATTAGAAGTCTTACAGCCATTAGGGAAAACAGTATGGAGGTTCCCCCAAAGATTTACCAAGAATCAACTCAACGTCTGCTTCAGCAATCCCATTTCTGGATGCACAGATTCAAAGAACATGAAAGCAATATGGAAATCTATCCCATGTTACTTGTGAAATTGCTCATAAAACCCAAGAGGTAGGCATAATATGAGTGTCCTGTCCTTCACAGATGGACAGGTAAAATAGAACAGATGTTATTCCATGCAATTGTTACTCATCCTACAAAAACAGGAAATCAATTCTATGATTCATGGACTAAAACTTGAAACTTGATCCCAAAGGTGTTCATTTGAACAGGAAACCATTCAGTTCTGAGGGCTCTACATTCACAAATGCAATCAGTGCCCTTATAAAATGGTATACCTGGGGTTGTTGAAACCCAGCAAGCAAACACCACCTAGAGAAGAGAGCAAGCATGAATTTATACATGCCTCAATCTTAACTGGACTCCCCAGGCCTCAGAACTATGAAATGGCAACAATGAAATTGAAGGTTTAATTTAAAGCATTAGAAATCTCTACAAACTATAAATTGCAATGGGTTACACATTATAAGTATCCTCATAGTGTTCAAAATATTTTTTGAACAGTCTTATGTTGTACTGGGGCATAGATAAAGAAAGATGAATGATGATACTTCCTGTCCCAAAGCTGTTTAAACAAACAAAACACACTTTGTAGAAAATAATAGCAATCTCTTTGGAAATGTCATCCACCAAGAGTTGCTTCCCCAGCTTTCCTTACCTGAACCCTGAGGAAGAAATCCAACTAGTAGTACTCAGACTGTGAGTGACTTCATGGCTGAGTGCCAGTCTGGCATGCATAAAGCCCTGAGTTTGATTCATCAGTACCCCATAAACAGAAGAATCCAGAAGTGGCACTGTGGCTCAAATGGTAGAGAGCTATCCTTGAGCAAAAGAAACTTAAGGACAGTGCCTGGGCTCTGAGATCAAGCCCCAGGATTGAAAATATATACATATATGCATACAATAAGAGACCTTGTTGCAGAATACCTGCTGTATACACCTTGCTCCTACTCCTCTCCAGGAAGTAGTGGATGAAATATGCCTGCCCAAGGGAGACAGACAGGAATCTGAGTACCAGTTCAAGATTCCAGAACAGTGTTGTCATCCTGAAAGCCAATCATATCACATGGTTGCCTAGGTTCAAGTTCAAGATTCAAGGACATTTTTTTCCTTAAGAGATTGTGAAAAGCAAAAAATTGTAGGTGAGAAGTTTGATACACTCTAGCTTCCAGGAAAACAAAAGAATTTGCTTCTTTTATTACTTCTGTTGAAACATTGATTTAGTCTTAATAATTTGAAGTGTAATTGCCACAAGAGCAGCCTACCCAAGCAAATGCCAAAATTATTTTTAAAAACTTTTAAACTATACTTTATTTGATATTTCATATATGTATTGTGCTTCATATATTCTTCTTATGTCATAATACTTATTTTGACCAACTACTGATGATCATTTTGACATTCAGCCATTCCGTGTTCAGCTAAACATGCATTCAATAGTATCCACATATGTCCAATATAGACTTGTTTCTGCTTTTGTCAAAATGTTAGATTAATTCTATATTGGAAAGGCCTTTACATTTTTATTCTATTTTAAATTATGTCATCTTTCTAAAGAATTTATATTAAAATGTCATTTTATATTAAAAATGTTACTTGTTCAAAGCACTATAGAAATATATACTCTCATCACTTTTAGAGTTGAAAATTTTCACTGAATGATGTTTTGTTATTTAGAACATGCACACTGATTTCTAAGTTTGCACAGATGACATTTTTTATTTAGAAATTTTTGCCAAAATGACATTTTTGTTAAGTCTTACCAAAACAATATTTTGCATAAGTTAAAATTTTGCTTTTCAATAAATGAACTTACTAAATATTCAGTACTTATCAAATACATATAAGGAAAGATAATGAACCAGAGAAGACTTGTGAAAAAAATTGAGTGTTCATATCTGATGATTTGAAGGAGCTTATATCATGTGAACTGAGTCTGTCACTCATATTACCCCATAGCTGACATCCACTTAAAAGGCTTGTCATTATAAACAGCTGAACAAATATTTCATGAACTTCAGGAAAGACACTGGAAGCGAATGCAGAATGGAAATCTATGGCATGGAAAACAAAAGATATTAGACCAGAGTATGGACAGAGGGAGTTGGGCCAGTTAAAACAGGAAACAGAAAGGATGGAAAGGAAAAACATCCTGACACAATATGTGACTAAGTTGAATTTTCTCCTCTACCCAGTTACAAATTTGACCAACAGCCCAAAACACCTCAAGAAACGAATTCTCCAACAGGAATTTTCACATTTCCAGAACAAACAAAATTAGGAATGCTAAGAATATTTAATTACTTAGACTTTGGCTTGGAAGGACAAGATGAAACATTTGAACCAAATCATATGAGCCAAATTCATGTTGCTGATGGGGGGAAGAGCAAGCTTAAATGTATAATACACCAGTCAGACTAACTAAATGACTGATTAGCATGAGGAAGCTGAGATTTCCTGTAAGAAATGGAGACTTAATGGAACACTCGAAGAACTGATTATAAATAGAAAAGGATGAACAACTTTGTGTCTTCTCAAATTCAATTATTCATTAATGTTAATACATGTTGTTCTAGGTAAATCATATTTTCATAAGCAATCCCTTACTAGGAATAGGACACAAAGTCAAGGATAAATGGGAGTGCTGGCAAGCAAAGAATATAGAAATTATTTTGAAATAGGAATGTAATATGGTGGCTATGTAACCCTTCTATTAATTACAATAAAATATATGAAGAAAAAACTTCAAACTGGACACACTGCTTGAATTTGACAGTCCTTCAAAGAAGTAGCCTCTATCCTCCTTCATTATTCTAGTGTTAAAATAAAGCATATATTAACAAAAAGACAGGCTTGTTAACAGATTGTGTTGGGAAAATTATATATCCAGAAAGAGAAGGCTGAAGCTTGATCTCTAAAATGTACCAATTATTTTTTGAACAGGATTTCATTAGCCCAAGATTGAACAGGAAGACCTGTCAAAGGGGAGCCCATTAAATTAAAATTCTATTACATTACAAAAGTAAGAATTGCTGAAGTGAATAGAAGGGGAAAAATATTTGCCAATTATTCATTTGATACCGGATCCATATCCAGAAGATATCAAACCCAAAATCCACTCAAAAAGTTAAGCAGAAAAGAACAAATAAGCTGCTGAATAAAGTGAGAAATTGAATAGACAAGCTATCAGAAGCACCAAATGACCAATAAACACATGAAAAAAATCATTCAGCCACCTTAGCCGTCAGGGAAAAACAAATCAAAATCGTATTGTGATTCCATATGACCCTAGGTAGAATGGCTGTCACCAAGAAATGAACAACAAATTCTGGAGAGTATACACAGGGAAAGGGGGATATTCATGTTATTTGGAATAGAAATCAATGTGACGTTTCCTTCAGAAGGTAAGAGAACTATCATATGATCCAGCTCTACCAATCCTGGAAACATGCCCGAACGAATCAAAGTCTGCCTACAACAGAGATATTGGGCTTATTGTGGTACTCTATCCACAGTAGCTAGCTGTGGAATCAGCATGGGTAATGAATATGTAGTATTTGTACACAGAGCATTATTTGGCCAGAAAGAAGAACAAAATAATATTTTCAGGAAAATAGATGGAACTAGATATGGTCATATTGATTTTAAATAAGCTATACTCAGGAAAACAAACATTCTATGTTTTTCCAACATGTGAAATCTCCACTTTAAAAGAAGACATAAAAATAAATGGAAGACTATTTAGGAAGAAAGGGGCTACAGGGAAGAGAATGGGGTGAGTGAGGGACTACTTTGATCATTGTACACAATATGCATGCATGAAAGTGGCATAATGGAAGCCATTGCTTTGTACAATATGCACTAATAAAAACAGATTTGCTTACCGGTAATTTAATTTCATATTTACTATCTGAAAGATTGTGCACCATCAGAATGTATGAATGTGCATGTGTGGTTATTTGTATGTGTGCATTTGCATAAGCAGAAAAGTCCAAATCAAGTGAATCAAGAATACACATATGTGTTGGAATTTGCTGCATTCTGGCAATAAAAGTATACACATGACTCTGAAAATAACTTGGCATTTCACAATTGTAGGTCAACCTTTCCTATAATGTTATCATGAAATGTATACGGCCTTGAAATCTTAGACCCAAAGTGAACCTGAAGAAATTCAAGAAAATAAAACCTAGGGTCTAAAATATAATCATTATGTTCTACATTATATTTTTTTTCCTATTTGCTTTACATGCATTTTTGAAGGTAAATACAAGTCTTTCCTCCACCACGCACAGTGATACTTTGTTCTGTTCCTCTGGGAACACGAGAAGCACAGGAAGTCTAGAGAACAGGATACAGAAGAGGAAAATTGCACCAGAGATCAAGCAAGTCAAGTCACAATAATAAACCCAATGGTTGTTTTTAAACACTTTCATGCGTTTGACTATGCCTCTTTCTCCTAAATGACATTGCTAAATAATATTCCTATTGAAAATCATCATTTGTTCTCCACTTGCAACATTATTCATGATTTATTTGAACCAAGGTCCAAGGAGTCCAACAAAATGTATCTGCATGCTGCTTTCATTCTCGAGTGCAGAATTTTTCAACAAAACAACAAAATGGGAAATAGTCCAAATATCAGTTTGAAATCTGTTCAAAGACTATGAGAGACCAATCTATTATGATGACTTAATCAAGTAAGAGTTCATTAAGTACTTATAAAGATAGTGACAAGAATCCTGATCACTTAAGAAACCAGTAAACACTGAATCCTCTTCTAGATTTCCATGCTTCATGAGTACACATGGCAAGTTTTCCTCCTGTTTGCAAAGTGGCAGCTTTACCTTCGTACTCATCATCATTGTTCCAGGAAAGAAAGGAGAAAGGTGCAAAAGATACATTCCATTTGAGTTTGTCATCTGCAAATAGCAGAAAAAAATAGATTTCTTGGAAACTAGCCAGTGGTTTCCAGTTCGCTGCCACTGACACCAGGATAATATGATCAAAATTACGTCTAAGTAAGTACAAAAGGTGGAGGATATTTAACTGGAAAAGAGAGGCCTCAGTTTTGTCACTGTTGGCTGAGAAAAGTGGTTTATGGAGTCTGGCCAGTGAATTTTGCTGTTGCTATTGTTGTTATGGAAAAATTGGCTTCTATAGTTGGATAGACAATTAGTTCTGACAAAAAGAACTAATCTCCCTTCCCTTTCCTTCCCCTACCCATCCTCCTCTTCTCTCACATCTGTTTTCTCTCTCTCTGTCTCTCTCTGTCTCTGTCTCTCTCTCTCTCTAAAATTTAAAGAATAATTAGAAATTGTCCTTACTCTTACTTTCATTTTTTATTTACTTATGTTATTGTCAAGGTGATGTACAGAGGAGTTACAGTTACACAGTAAGGTAGTGAGTACACTTCTTTTTGAATATTGTTACTCCCTCCCACATTTTTTCTCACTGCTCCTCACCTGCAAGTTGTAAAGTTCATTTCCAATGTATTGTCTTGTGAGTATCACTGTTGTATCGCTGTGTGTATCACTGTTGTATCGCTGTGTGTCTCACCATTCTATTGTTCCTCTTCCCTTTCCTAATTTAGATAAATGTATACTCTAATCTCCCATAATAATTAAAAAAAACAGAAATGGCTCAAATGATAAAGTGCTAGCCCTGAGCAAAAGAGCCTTAGGGACAGCACCCAGGCTCTGAGTTCAGTCTTGGGACTAACAAAGCCAAAACCAAAACCAAAACCAAAATTAAAAAAAAAACAAAGCAGAATGCTAGTTCCATTAAATACAAGAATTTTCCTTCTTTTCACTTACTCTTATTTTAGAGCCCATTAAAAATCATAATTTAACTCCATCTTACTTCTGAAGTTGTATTATATCTGTTTCATAAGAAAATCTTGCCATCTTAGAAATACTTTTGATTTCAAAGAAATGGAAGCTTTTTTTACCCAATTGTAAATAGTCTTTGGTCTTGTTCACTCATTTCTTTGCTTCCTAAGGAGCAGATCATGGCCAAAGAGATTCCCTGACTCCCATCTTCATTTTCTCTTCCCACATGCCACATGCATACACAGAAAATCTAGTGTAAATTTCGACATGTCTGATCTGATACCAAAACACCCCACTGTCTTCTTCACAGCTATGCCTTGCCAAGAATGAATACATGGCTACTCTTCCTAGGAGAAATAGCACAGAACCGTGTATGTGGCTGATGTCACGGTGCTGTAAGAATACACAGTCTACTTGCTTGGGTGTTTGCTAAGTTTGTCATCCAAAGATTATCCCAGACATAAACAGCAGAATTTATTTCCACATGCTCCTGGAAGATGGAAGACAAAGAACAAAGCATCAAAAGACGTGTTGTCTACTGCGGCCTTTCTCCTTGGTCACAGAGGGTACCATTCTATTTATCCTCCCATGGTCTCTGTGTGTGAGCACACGAGTCCCATGTCTATTGAACCAAGGACAACACCATCTTCTATAAAGGCCCCTCCCCTCTCCAAGTACAGTTACATTCTGAGCTACTGAGATTTAGAGCTTGGCCTAGGAATTTTGAAGAGATGAGTTCAGATATTAAACACAAATGATCAGATAATGATCATTTTTGTTTTCCAAAGGCTAGCACACATTTCCCTTGTACTTTTCTAAACATTGTTGACTTTCATCCATAAAGTTACAACATTTTGAACAATGGCTCCAATGTGGAATATCTGATTGATGTGAAAACTCCCAAATTCTTCCTTCATATTTTTTTTCATCAGAGATTCTCTCTGGACTGAGAGAGAAACCTGAGATAAAGTGAAACTAAGAATAGAAAGGAACCTCTAGGATCACTATTACACTGTTGGTGGGAGTGCAAACTCGTTCAACCACTATGGAAAGCAGTTCCTCAAAAGGCTAAACATAGAACTCCCCTATGACCCAGCAATTCCACTACTTGGCATTTACCCAACCATCCAGAAACAAGGACATACTAAATACACTAGCACAACAATGTTCATTGCAGCACTATTCACCATAGCAAAGATATGGAACCAACCTAGATGTCCCTCAGTTGATGAGAGGATCAACAAGTTGTGGTATTTGTACACAATGGAATTCTATGCTGCTGTCAGAAAGAATGACATCGCCCCATTTGTTAGGAAATCGAAAGACTTAGAAAAAATCCTATTAAGTGAAGTAAGCCAGACTCAAAGGAACTTTGGCTCAATGGTTTCCCTCATTCGTCATAATCAGTAGAAACCTTGGGCTCTACTAGCAGAGATCTGCAATAGAGCAAAATCTTGATACATAAGGCCATATAATGTGAAGCTAATTGAAAGGACCTCCAGGATATTGAAACAAAAGCCATATAATGAATGATTGTTGTCCTTAATGTACTATGTTGTCTCTCATCTCCTTTGCTGTCCCTTGGTTATCTCATATTGGTATAGTATCTCACTTTGTTATCTGATATATTGAATTTATTTGTATTTGGATATCTGAAATTTGATAGGGAAGGGGGGGAAAGCAAGATGGGTGGGGGGTGTGGGGGGGGAGGGAAATGGGTACCAAGACATGTGAAAGGATATCAATGTATGTGAATTAATGCACCTTCTATCTGGCAAATATCATGTAACCCTTTTACTAATTACAATAAAAAATATTATAAAAAAAGGAACCTCTAAGGTTAAAGTAATTTTATATCAACTTGGGAATTGTGTAAAGATAGCCAGTAGCTATAATTTTATTGAAAACTACACTAACAGAACAAACTCAAATTGAATGCATTGAATTATTTTTGCTTTGACATCTCAAGGAAATCATTATCTATCTAAAAGGACTCAGCCTCTCTCTGGACTAAATTATATATAAGACAAGACTGACTGAATGTGGCATTTTACGTACTAAAATTTTTCCAAAACCAGTCCATACTATGGGTTTTTATATGTCACTTATTTCTTTGGAGGAAGAATAAAATTTTCTAAAGAATGGAGTAGGGTTTTTGTCCTCCAATGTCAGTATCTTCCCAAATGGGCCCTAGATTCCCTTTAAAGAAGACAATAAATGAGATTACTTGGGCTTTTCAATTTGTTGCTTTGTGTTTAGCCATTTCTGAATGCTTATCTCTAGGGAAACAAGAGCAAAGAACATCCAGTAATTTGGAACATTCAAGTCTTTTAATTTTACATCATAGAACATAGATGTACAACCAGATTGCCTAGAAGCAATCCTGTCAGAAGGCTGTGAAAACACATAAACACTCCCATGGCCGCCTGACTCTCTTCTAGCCATTGTCATGACTTGTTACAGTGTCCCCTGCCAACTCCTATTCAGTGGTCATACTTTAGTTCTCTTCTCCTGATAGCTTAATCTGATACATTCTTTGCCTTTTTCTCAAATTGCACTACTGGTTCATTGATTACACAGTGCTTTTCTTCTGTCTTCCAATATTGTGGTCTGCAGATTTGTCTTTATTACACGAAGATGGATTGCGAGTCATTTTGCTGAACATTGAGGATACAGTGATAAAGAAGTAAGCTTCCCTGCAGCTGCTGAGAGAATTCTACAGAGCTTTGGACTATCCTGAGAAAATATCCACTCTTCTCCCCCTCCCCCACCCCCGCATACTCCATTTCAAAATGTTGCCTGCTTATCCCTTTGTCTGTAAGAATGGAAAAACCAGTGCCTCGAATGTGACACTGCTTCTGCAGTCCATTATTCTTCTCCCTATGGGCAATCGTACAGATGATTGACACCATATTTCTTCTTTCATCTGAGGCATCAGAACCCTGAGTCTTCCTGATGCCAGCTCTCCTCTTAATCAGTTTCCACCCTACTTCCCTGCTGCTTCTACACTGAGCTTTAGGATGAAAGGAGCACAAAAGCTGAATTCTCTGAACATTCCTTACTTGAAACCAACTCAAAACTTTCTGTGCCTCCAGAGCTTTGCTCCCCCCTTCCCCTGTCCAGACATCACATGGGCTGAGTGATGATCTTCTTCTTCCCAAAGAAGCTGGAAGAAGGTAGAATTGGGATCCATGGCATTTCCCCTCATTGATCCTGGTTTAATATCTCTGTAAATGTTGGATTGAAACTCTTAGTTCTATAAATTAATAGTGGTGTACAGTGTTTTCACATTTTACTTTCCTCCAGCGGCATGCATGGTTCTGCCCTAGAATAGAAGGTCCATAAACTATGGCCAATGGTTAAAACTCAGCCTACTATATGTTTTTGTACAGCCAGAAAATTAAAGATGAAGTGTACATTTTAAGTGGAAATCAAACATGTGTCTTGATTTACACACTGTCTAGGAGTGCTTTCATGTTCCAAGGGTGGAGAAAGTAGTTGAGACACAGACCTGACAATCTATATAGCTGAAAATGCTTACCACCTGACACTCTTCCTCCTCCCCCTCATCGCCATCCTATTTCTTCTTCTTGTTCTTCCTCTTCTTTGACAGTATTAGAGTCAGAACTCAG
Source organism: Megascapheus bottae (assembly GCF_031878675.1). NCBI lineage: Eukaryota > Metazoa > Chordata > Mammalia > Rodentia > Geomyidae > Megascapheus > Megascapheus bottae. The sequence continues at coordinate 19,884,117 of NC_143531.1, forward strand.
TGCCTTGTATGCTGGGCTAACATTTTATCACCAAGGCAAGCCTTCAGCCCTATTTTTCAATGGTTAATTTTAGGATAGGATCTCTCCCACTCAACCCCAGTTTGTGCCTTGGCCAGGATTACTCTGCTTTAGGCTTCTGTCCTTGCTAGAATCACACGCCAACGGATAAACACTCTAATCTCAAGGATCGGGTTCTGTGGTTATGCACATCAAATAATTTGGCCACACTGATGTCTGTGAGTTAGTTGGGTGGGGTAAGATACTCTGTGGACATTTCCACAATAATTATAAGGGATATATCGCAGGGAGATAAATAGATAGATAGATAGATAGATAGATAGATAGATAGATAGATAGATAGATAGATCCAATATGTGTGTGTTGAATATATTGCATAAGTCAGAGGAAAGGTAGTCTTGCTAGAAGAATGGGGAGTGGAATTAATAACCAGTCTCCCCTTCTAAGGGCAATATGAAGAACATGAACTTTAGAAGTATAATAGCAATGAAGAAGACAATATAGGGATGGGGCAATCTAAGTTTCTGATTGTACATCTAGTCTCTACATACGAGGCTACTAAGCAGAGTTCAACAATATTACTTGACTTCTACAAAGCTGAGATTTACTTGAGCATTCATGAATCTTGGAAGCTTTTGCTGTCCGGACTCATTGCCCTTAAGAGCACATTTGAGGTCAATCATAGTGAACAGAATGCAGGGATTCTTTCAAAAGTGGTCAGAAACAGTGCAAACTTTTCTTAGAATGACTATGAAGTCAAAACTAAAGGTCTTTGAGGGCACTCTGCCATCTCATTCAGATACATGAAAAGGAACATGCTCATTTCTTTACAGAAAGCAAATTATGCATGGGTTGTACATAATGAACTTCTTTTAGAAATGCACAATAGTGACATGTCGTTGTCTTTTCTAGAAACAAAAAAATATAAACGATGTACTAACTACCAATTGGATATAGCTACTGACGCCATTGCGGTGATACATTGAATTCCATTCATCATAATCTCTAAATATGGTTTTTCTCTGAAAGACAGAAGAAATGAATGTTCCTTCCCAAATGTAGATAAATTCTCCCATGACAGTGAAACATGATGAAGTCCTCATGGTGAGTAAACATCTGAATTCTTCAAGCACCTGAATTCCTGAAGGAGCACCCATGAGAACAACCACTCCACCTAGCACCCAAGAAGCGTTACCCAGAAGCCTCAGGTAACAGATCACACCAGCACTTAAGTCTCGCGTTCCTTTTCAAATCTGTTCTATCACTGATTTACCTTGAATTTATCTTCCAAGATCAAAAGACTTTGGGGCTCCCCACTTTACTAATGGCTATGTGTTTCCTCATATTTTTCTGTGTACCATCCCTGCCACCCAATTCATGCCTTTCTATGGCACCATTCATGTTCATTTTCAGTGGATAGTAACAACCAAAAGAACAATTAAAGTTCACCAGCAATTAAAGCACCTGGAATTTACCAACAGTTGATATTGAAAAATAGGGGCGCCTCCCAAGTCATGAAGGCAACAAAATTATAGCAAATATGACCTAGTTTACTTATCAGTGTAACTGTGTGCAATTATATAAACCAATTTGAAATTCTGTCCTTGACTTTTTGGCCCCTTTATGGGAAAACATTTCAGAGGTCTTTAGCAAGCCACTTAATTGTTCAACATCTCAGATTCCTCATAGATGCTGTGAGAACATTTGCGTACCAATCTCTAAGGGCCCTTCCTATGCGAAAAATTCTATTATTCTGGGTTTCTCTCCTATTCAGCCCCACATATTTCATTGAAGTAGTATTCCCTTTAGTATCTTAGACAGCTTTACTGTTTATTGAGAAAAATGGCTCTGTATTCTCAAGTCTGTTCTCAATGACTCTTAAAGAGAAATCAAATTTTTGAGACATAATTCCTGAGTGACTGAGACTTTTATGTCCTAACAATAGCTATTTGATGCAGTCACTGGATAAAGCTGCAAGTCTGCTATTGATGTGTATAAGTGCCAGTAAGTTCATCCAACCAAAAAATCCATTTAGTTGAATATTGTGCTGGGCAAGGTCTCTTCCCAAAGGAATTCATCCTTTTGCAAGATGAGAGAAAATGTCAGGTAACCTTTTGTCAAAATCTGCACAATCCAGATGTCTTAGGTGGATTGTCAAGCAGTAAAGATGTAGTTAAGTAAATTTATTTTTAATAGATTCTATAGTTTCTCAGATAATTAAAATAGCAATTATTAAGGGAATGAGCCATGTTGTTGACATCAAAAATGAAGTCCAGGAAATGGAAATAGAGGTTTTTTTCTTTCTGTCTGTCTTTGGCTTTCTTTTTCTGTTTTCTTTTGCTTGTTTGTTTATCTGTCTTTGGGAGGAAGGCACAGAAATGGGGGAACAAAGAGTGAACAAATGCAGTCACGATGTTCATTAGCCACTCTGTTGAAAATGAACTATACAAATTGTAGGTAGAGATGGGAGAGAAAATTGGAAGACAGCAAGGAAAGGAAGAATGCTATTCAAAAAGAAATGTACTCTTTACTTGACGTATATAACTATAATTCCTCTGTATATCACCCTTTATCCAAAAAGTGAATTTAAAAAATCACCTAAGGCAAAATAATAATAATAATTCTAACAAATACTAGGTCTTGCATTTTACAGTAATCCACAAAAAATAAGAAACAGAAATGAACATACACATTAAAGGATCTTATATGCTATAATTCAAGATTTTCATATATTAACGATTTAGAGAAATTTATGAACTGTTAGTCCAATGGCTTAATAACAGTTGGGCTGATTTATGGCAAAGAGAGTTTTATTTTTTCATTTTTGGCTGGAACACTTCTAGTTGGAGACAACTAAAAAAATTTTAAGCAGAGAATTTTATAATAACTATATGAGGAGGAACAGTTTATATGACTCAACATTTTTCAAAGCATATGAAAGCAATTTTAATTGTTTAATACTATACTATTCGCAAAAGTAATTGCAATTAGAGTTTAAAGTGAAGATAACTTTAACAAGACCAAACTGAGAAAAGGGACAGCCAGATCAAGACTCTAACAATTTAGATGTTGGCCAAGATTTAGGGTGTACATCAGACCAGAGGAAATAGAAAGGAAAACAGCCTAAGTTGGACATCAGTTATGTTTTGAGGACCTTGAACAGGTCCTCTGAATCCTTAAAAAGGACCTCTAGGATATAGAAACAAAGGCCATATAATGAGTGACTGTTGTCCTTAATGTACTATGTTATCTCTCATCTCTTTTGCTGTCCCTTGGTTATCTCATATTGTTACAATATTTCACCTTGTTATCTGATATATTTTATATATGCTTAATTGGGTATTTGAAATTGGATAGGGAAGGGGGGAAATCAAGATGAGGGGCGGGGGTGAGGGAGGGAAATGGGACCAAGACATGAGAAAGGGTATAAATGTTAGTGAAGTTATGCACATAGTATCTGGTGAATATAATGTAACCCTTCTATTAATTACAATAAAAAATATATGAAAAAAATCCCAAGCAGCCAACAAATAATAACTAACCTCACCAATTCGTAAAACTGAAATTACCAAATCAGATTGTTAGTATACCTAACTGTCTACTCACTTATGAATGATGACTTTTTTTCTGACCTCACAAAATACCTTAACCAACAAAAGTGCACCTGACAACCTCTCTTAATACTTCCATTGAGCAGGAGAAAAAGCTTGTGAGGAACCCATCCTAGATTTCTTTACCAATTTTCTTCTAGTAAAGCACTTCGTAAATGACCGGTACCTTCCTGCATCAGTGGTGATTGCTGTAGGGAATTCTATATCATGTGTGAAGATCTTGTTTGCATCTCTTTATCAGAGAAACACTGCTTGATCTACACCACGTGAGCAGCACTAATTGGAAGAAAATTTCTGCTCCACTATTTGGAATGATGACTACAGTGTTAAACTACTGTTTGGGATCGTTTTAGCATCTAACCACATGACAGATTACTGTTTGCTATTCGCAAGTGAATGTTTAAAGACATTAATGCATTTTTATCTCATTGAATCCAGGCATCACCTTGCTAAAGTTGTATTACTTTCCCTCATGTCACCGATAAAGTCTTTGAAAAACTTGTCTAAGGTCACACAATTACTTGATAACAATACAACACATCATCCAGGAGAGAGACAATTGGAAGATGAAGATGGGATTAGGGAAAAAGGAAAATGTTCCCATGTCTGGATCAAACTAGTAAAATCCATATGCAATATTTGTGACTGAGTCTTCTAAAAAGTAAGCTTCCCACGTCAGGTTTTATTTGGTTAGGTGTTCTTTGTTTCTTTATTGTTATTGTTTTAATTATTTTTGTTGATTTCAAAGAGTGATTGAAGATGTATTAAGAGTTCTTTAAATGCTAAGATCTTGAATCCTGAATTCTGGTTCTCAGGCAGGTATTTTGGATAAAGGCGTAGCTAGACAAGAATTCAAATTCTTGCATTTGCAGGTGATTTGCATTGCACCCTGGCAGCACACAGAGTAACTATGGAAGAAAAAAAGAGGAGGTTGTCAGCCTGAAGGACCAAAGAGATGCAAGCAAGCTAAGATTTTCCAGAGCTTTCTGCTCTGGCAGAAAGAAGTGACCTCATCAGAGAGAAGGCACATTTTCTATTTGACAACATGCCATTCAACTTTGTTTTTGATCCATGCTCTAGATCCAGGCGAGCATCTTATTATAAATTTGCTTTCTGAATATCACGCCTAACAGGAAAGATTCCACTGACACAAGCATTCTCGTTTGCTTACCATTGCATTTCTGGCTATAGATGCATAAATCATAATTATGGAGGTATGTCCATTTCTACCAGCTCAAATATTATGATCCTACTCCTAAAGTACTTATCAGTTCGTAGTATAAAAATAGGGGGAGCATGTTTTGTTTTGCTATTCTTGTTTTTTTCTTTCCTCTTGTTTGTTAGTTTGCCTTTGGGAGGGTAAGTGGGGACACAGAAAAGGTGGAGCAGAGAGTGAACAAATATAGCAGTGATACTCGCTAGACATGACATGGAAAATGAGTGTACACCTTGTGGGTGGGGACATTGGGGTAAAGTGGGAGACAGCAAGGGAAAAGGAGCCAAAGTTTGAGAACTGTACTCATTAACAGACTCGTGTAACTATAACCTCTCTGTATATCAACTTTGCAATAACAATCTTAAAAAATAGGGGGAAGCCGGGAGTTTGGCCTAGTGGTAGCGTGCTTGCCTAGCATGCACGAAGACCCGGGTTCGATTCCTCAGTACCATATACATAGAAAAAAGCCAGAAATGGTGCTGAGGCTCAAGTGGTGGAGCTCTAGCCTTGAGAAAGTCCAAGGACAGTGCTCAGGCCCTGAGCTCAAGCCCAGGACTGGCAAAAAAAAAAAAATAGGGGGAACAAAAACCTAGATCAAGTGTATTCACCAGATAATTAATCCTCTATTCCTGAATCAGGCATTTTCAACTCAGTGAATTTTACACAGCAAAACCACCACTCAATGTTTCTTGTTCCTAGAACTCTCTCCATCATAATCAACTTGCTCTTGATCTGTGGGAGACATAATTGGAAGACCTTTCTCATAGTCTATGGCTTGCTGGTACTTTAAATAACTGTAACGCTAGACAACATACATAAACGAAATAAAAGTCGTTCACATTCAGTGTAACCTATGAATGTATGCATTCACCATTAGATACACCTAGATAAAATACGTGTCTTCCTAAGGCACCATTCTGCAAGGGATTTTTGTTAGCTGCTCATTCTCAGCAGGTGGATTGTAAGTGGGAAAGCAGCAGTTAGACTGATTCAGTGTAAGTGGCTAAATAGCCCAAGGCTGGAGAGAAAAAAATCTTTGAAGGAGACCTAAGGATTTGAAAGGATTTGTCTCCGACCATGGAGCGCAAATCTATCTTTGTCAGCAGTCTAAACAACTGTAACTTTCAACCATCACAAACAGCACAAGGCAGCAGGAAACAGCTCGTGGAAAGGATCAGCCACGTGAAAGGCTGAGATAATCTCCTATGAAATAATAGATGACTCCATTTTCAGCACAGCCCAGGCTCTGCTGACTCAATGATGTACATCTCAGGCTGCCTTTTATGAGATTCTTGTTCAACAATGGTTCATCACTGTTTTCAGCACATATTCAGTCACTAGATCTAAATTTGCTGAGATTTTACTCACTAATTGAAAATGTCTTCTACAGTAGTGTTCATTGATCCTTTTTTTCCCATCCAATAATCTTTATGAACTGTCTGATGCTCAGTACAGGGCCTGGCTTCTCCTTGTCCTGGTGTGTGCCATGCCGTATGTGCCCAGACTTTCCTGTTCTCTAGTGCATCAGGTTCTCTGAGAGGGTGAGTACCACTTTCCAAGACCAACGCACTTTGCATGTGGTAAGTTATATAATTCCACTCTATTTCCTATGGAAGTCTTTAAGTTAACTCTTCTGGTATCTCTCTATCTCATTTAATGTTCGATCACTTTAAGTCTATGAACTCAAAGTGTATTGGGTTCTTAATATTGCAGAAATCATTTTTTATTGGGAGAGAGAGAGAGAGGAAAAGTGACAAAGAGAAAGAATGGGATGGATCAAACAGGGAGAAAGAATGACAAAAATACATATGTTTATTTGGTTTCTAATAGTAACCTTATGGAAAAATGAGTTTTCTGTGTTTCCTAATAAGGGAAGAATAGTAAATTAGGCTTAAAAAATAGAAGATTTGAGTTAATACTTTCACACACACACACACACACACACACACACATATTCTTTTAACTTTACATCACCTAGTAGCCTAGCAATAACACTTTGTCAATTTATAATTACATTCAGCTCCTCAAAACTGAGTTTCAACAGGGACTTCAAATCCATATTGGAGGTGCAATAGAAGTAAACAGTGGCGAACATCCGTTCATCAAGTCGATATTAGTGTTAAACTATCTGAAAGTCTCTTGACCTTTTGCCTCAAGGTTCCATGATGGTTGATGTGATGTGTTGCCATTCATTCTCATTTCTAGAAGAGAAAACAAAAGAGGCACCTGGGGAAAGACATGTGGCCCAACTTCACCATAGACGTTTCACTCTATGAGCTGGAGTCACGGTTCATTATTCACTCAATGGCAGAGATGATGGGCAATCTAATTTTCAATTGAGCACATTACTATGAGCCAAAAATGCATTGCATTCCCCAGCAGGGACAGAACTGATATGAGGTAGGGCCACTGACAGTCTTTGAAATCTCCTTCTGCTTCTAAACCATGGGCTTAAAAAGAACAATCTTTAATTACTGTTCCTTGTTGGATCATTCCATATTCACTGGGTAGTACATTTAGTTCCTGTCTCTACTACTTCATCACCACTGTCTATATTTAACCTTGTCAGAGAAGTACATGCTTTTATCTCCAGCAGTTATCTATAATTAAGGTCCTTGATTTAAAGTGTCTTTATTGCTTTATAAAAAGTTCTACTGATTACCACCCATCATTAGGTTACTTCTTAGTTTCCCTTCTTGGCTCCTGGTTCCCCAGCCTTTCTTATTCCTATTTGTTCTCGCTGACAATATTGTTCATTCATAACTGTGACATCAATTCAGATACACCCTGTGCCTCCATCTGAATATCGTTCTTGAATTGCTAATCCTATTATATACTTTCTTGAATTGCTAACTGCTTGCTAAATAATTCTGCCAGGGTATTTTACAAGAAAATCAGATTGTGGAAGATGAAATTGAACCTCCCCCCCTCCATCTTTTCACTCCAAATCTTTTCTATGTTCTATCATCTCAGAGGGGACCACAGACTTAATAATGATGGTGGTGATGATAATGAAAAAATATACAACCAGAATAGTACTAAGCCTTCATCAGGAGCCAGCATCAATGTTAAAATATTTAATGACCCTATCATCTCATTACCAATGTAATATTCTAAGATAAAGGCACTTTACTGTGCCCATCTTACAAATGAGGAACTGAGACCTAACAACAATAATAATATTGATCATGACAACAGGGATAGTAAATGGTACCCTGTCTAAGCCTTGAAATCCAAAACCATTGTATTAGGTTTTCTTTGTTACTCTATTAACATGTCTGACAAAGCTTTGCTACAAAACTTAGGAAAGTGATCAGACCATTCAATGAAAAGTCAGATATTAACATAATCACTGCATTTCAGATTTCATCTGTATTAAGTAAATATCACTGTCACAAAACAGGTAGAAATATAACAAAAATTTATCCATAATAACATATCTCTGAGAATTTTCTTCCTTCGAATAGAGATCATGACTATTAATTCTAATCTGGATTTCATAAACTCTCAGTCTATTTTCCTATGAAAAAATACTTATGTGCAGAAAAGTAAAACTGTCCAGTTTCATGGGTTCTTGTATTTTAAAGAAGTCTTCCTGATAAAAATGTTTCATTACAAATAAGTAAATATTTATGGTAAAGAAAATATAGCTATATGTATTTTTTCTGTTCTGTTATCTACTAGTGAAGTGGACAAATTACTTTGCATTGATTTTGAGATCTTTAGTACTTAATCACATATTTTTCTTAATTAACTCTTTTTGTTAATGCAAATAGAATATCCTTTTTTTAAACCCTTTATTTTACTTTTTATTTTTTTTTTTGCCAGTCCTGGGCTTAGGGTCAGGGCCTAAGCACTGTCCTTGGACTTTCCCAAGGCCAGAGCTCTACCACTGGAGCCTCAGCACCAGTTCTGGCTTTTTTTCTATGTATGTGGTACTGAGGAATCGAACCCAGGTCTTCCTGCATGCTAGGCAGGCACTCTACCACTAGGCCAAACTCCCAGCCCTTTTTTCAATTTTTTAAAATACTTTTTATTGTGATTAATAGAAGGGTTACATTATGTTCACCAGATAGTATGTGCATAACTTCACAAACATTGATACCCTTTCTCATGACATGGTCCCCATTTCCCTCCCCCACTCCTCCCACTCATCTTGATTTCCCCCCTTCCCTATCCAATTTCAAATAACCAATTAAGCACATATAAAATATATCAGATAACAAGGTGAAATATTGTAACAATATGAGATAACCAAGGGATGGCAAAAGAGATGAGAGATAACATAGTACATTAAGGACAACAGTCAATCATTATATGGCTTTTGTTTCCTTATCCCGGAGGTCCTTATATTTAGTGTCATACTATTTGGCCTTATGTCTCTAGACTTTGTTCTATTGTTAGGAAAGCCCAAGGTTTCTACCGATTATGTCAAATGAGGGAAACCATTGAGCCTATGATCCTTTGAGTCTGGCTTACTTCACTTAATATGATTTAGGAGGGCACACTATTTTAGTTGCAAGGGGAAAAGGCTCATATTAAAGTACTTAATACATCCTAAAGGCTAACCATATTGTTCTTTCCCTTTTGCTTTCTTTTTTCTTCAACAAATACTTTTCTCTTGTTCTCAGAGAAGTGCTGATGTGGGTTATGTGTGGCGAGACTAAACAGGAAGGAAACTTCTAGCTCCTATACAATCCAGTTGTGCATTTTCGATATCCTATATGAAATACTTGGGACTCCCAGAATACTGGTGCAGTTATTCCAAAGAAAAGTGCCCAAAATGTATTTCACACACAACTCTGAATGATTTTTTTGGATTATCTGTTTTTGTTCCTCTCCAGTAGCTTGGAAAATTGAGTCAACTACATGTGAACTTGTTCCCAGCTAGACATAATATAGCCTCCTCTGAATTATTCATGCTAATTAATGGGGAAAAGGGGAAGAAATGTCATGAATAAATCAAATTTATAGATGAACAAAACATATTCGCAATTCCATGGCACATTGTATTTTCCCTAGAGATAGAACGCTTCTCCATACATCACAATTACTTATGGTGTTTTGTCTATTAGACTTGGAGGTTGGAGGCAGCCAGTGATAAGGAAGGGAGATAGACTCTAGAAATATAGAAATTATTATCAAGTCACATTTGAGCATCTCAAGGAATTTAGAGTATTACAGAAGACAGAGATAAGACTAGTGGGGTTTGCCGGAAGAGTGAGATAATTGCTATGACAATTGCTGTAGGGACACAGGATGAGGGGAGGAGCTTGGAGATGTGAAGAAATGCAAAGAGAAGGTACTGCATGGCTGATGAGGAAGGGGATATGTGATCAGCATGAGTTAAACAAGGAATTCCTAGGCCTGCGAAGAAGAGCAAGCCATTCTGGCCAGTCCAAATAGAAGTCTAGGCCTGACTGTTGTCAGCCTTTATCGGACTCATGAGTACTTATGACAGTGATGATCTTTGGATGCACACCTGATCAGTATTCATCAGTGAAAGATTCAGCCTCAAGAACATTTTCCACATACTATCCAGATGCTGCCAATACTCAATAGCACTTGAGAAATTACCAGTCTATGACACTGAATATTATTATATATTATCATCATTGAGACAGACTTCAGAGATACAGATGCCTGGACATAAACTGCCATATGCACTGTGAGCCAAGGGTCGGGATTTCTCATAATTCCCGGTGATTCAAGGACATTTTATGCCATGTTTTGGTTATCTGTGATATAAAATGCCCTTGATGCGATCAATTACAATTAACATTACATGTGTCTCTTCCATCTACATTTTCCCTTTTCAAAGCCTCAAGTTAAACTCCTAGGCAAAAAAAATTCCATATGGTCATGTTTTTCTAATTATATTTTCACAGGTATGCTTTTTGAGGGCGAAATTAAAAGAATATAGGATTTATTTATACTCTGGGAATGAAGAATACTGGCTTAGGATGAATATCATAATAAATATTCACCCACGGAGTATAAAATATAGAATAAATCTGAATAGGCCAAGATGAAATAATAGTTCTTGGGCAGAAAACCCAATAGGAAAGGTAGTTTCATCTCCTAACTTTCTGCTAATTTGTGGCATGCCTTTTGTGGGTAGTGGTTTGCAAATGACTTTTAAAGAAGTGTCTTCTCCAAGCAGATGCTTGAGATGTCTTGTCTCTTGATATGGAGAACAACAGATAAGAAAACTGTTAGAAGTACATGAGAATCTAAGAAAATATGTAATTGGTTTTGTCTGAATTGACTATGCAAAATGTAAAGACAATATTGTTGCTTTGAAACATCCATAGCAAACCATAAGGTATCCTTATCTGTATAAATCATTTCCTGACCTGAATTCTGATGGACACAATGGAAGCAGTTCAATTTAAAACCTTGGTAGTATCGCCTCCTCTCAAATTTTTACGTTTTCATCCATAAACCGGAATATTCCATAATGAATTCATAAATCCTATCAATTAAATTAACTGGTTGAAGAAAAGCATATTAACTTGAAAGCAAATGTTAATATTTTCAATAGCCAAGTAGGACTGAAGAGAATTGGACTGGGCTTTCTCTGAGTTGCCCCAGAATGAGCCTGGACTTGCCTAACTTGTGTAAAGCAATAGTTTAGTCCTATTCCATTTGGAAAATGCCTGGACATCGTACTTAGATACAGAAACAACTACCATCTGTCAGCACGATAGGAGGCACAAATAGATGATTTATTGGTGCCAATAAAAAATGACATCAGCAAATGTATTAAATCTCATCCCCAACAAACACCAGGCATGAATTTATTGAACACAGTAGATGCAGTGATTCATGTGGAATCATATAAAAGGAGAGACACCTAGAACTGGACTACAGGTGGCAAACAAGCAGCTCTGCTTGATTCACAGCTTGATGGATCCACTCCCAATTGCAGTCCATTTGGATGCAAATCTGGGCCTGAAATGACCTTGGACCCAGCTCCGAGACTTTGCCTTTGACCTTACCAGCTTTTAACTTATCCTATGTCATTGTGAAGTGAGAGCTCAGAGATGCCACTAATCATCAGATTGGGAGGAAAAGCCTCTGTGGCCAGTGGCTGAAGCTGTCAAGTGATCTCAGTAGCACTTGGCAAATGAATGGCAAGAAAATGGGTTGCACTTGTGAATGTGTTGTTACCCTGGCACCGTGGGAAGGCACATGCACGTCCCTCTGTTTCTGATGCAGTTCCTTCGTGACAGAAAGTATGATGGAAAATTAGTTGTTCGGTATCAAGCCAGAGTATGATCCAGATAGCCAAAGCGGCACTTGTTAGAGGGGAAACTTTTTTAGTTTATTCCGTGGTATTGAGGATTGAATACTAGGTTAAATTTTAGGGGGGGAAAACGTAACTAGAATCTAAAAATTTCACAGAGCTGGGCAGTTTTAGTTGCTCCCACTGAAATCAGTTAAGACAGTAAATAATTGTATAATGGTAGCCGATGTTACTAAGTTAATGAGAATTATTAAAGATAAATGCTAGCACTTGCCTTCCCCACAATACCAATAGATTAATAACTAACTAGGAAAGTTACTCACAGTTTGGCTGTCAGGAAGAATTATATGAACTGATTAATAGAAGACCTTAAGGAACTTGGGCTCATTTACAATCTAGATGAAAAGAAGAGGGGGAAAAAAGATAAATAGATGCTTCTCTGTACTAATTTGTTTCTTTTTATGCAATAAACTATACTGCAATAAAGAGGGGAAAGGTTATGACATATTATTAAGATAAGCCATCATGCAGAAAAGTCTGTGACTCCATCTCTAATTAACCAACAAAAAGCTAGACTAGAGATGTAGCTTAATGGTAGAGTCCCAGCCAAGCTAGTACGAGCTCCTTATTCCAAACACCCTAGGAGCACCAAAAACAAAATATGGCATCAAATTCAAAATGTAAAGCATGAGCAGATACAAGGAGAAATTAGGAAATGAATCAATTTAAAAATTAAATTAGAAATGTAAGATTGCAAAGCCTGTTATAGCTAACTTGTACACAATTATGTATATATGTATATATATATATTCAAATTGATAATCACTTTAAAAATCATCTTTAAATTTTGCCATAAAGATGTTTATATCCATTGGTACTGTAATTCCCTTCCCTGATGTGTTTTCAGGAGAATATAGTCATAAAATTCAATGTATAGCCTACAAAATTACATGAGAAAGGGGTGGGTTGATTAAGATACGTTGTATTCACATACTATTGTTGAGTGCAACACTTTTGTACAACTAATCAAAGATAATAATTTTTAAAGAATCAATATTGATTTTCATCACAAAATATATTCCTGTTTAACAGTGAAAATGATTGAATTTTGGCCCATTAACGAATGACATATTATTGAGCCATAATTAAATGGTTTTTATGTAGGAAAGTGTGAGAAATATTAAGGGAAAAACAATGATCAAACTCCTAGGTATTCAGAATTTCAGCTGAGATCTGAGAATGGTGGTTCAAAGCCAGCCTGTACTGATATCATAGCTTTCTCCTGAGAATCTCAGAAGTTTATAGAAATTTGCCAGTCAATCTTAAATGATTACTGTATTTCTCTCCATTTTAGAGTTTGTAAACCATGTATGAAAACCACATAAAAGAAGAGGAAAAAATAACTAATACACATAAAATCATTAGTTTTTTCCCCAGGAGCTTTAAATATAATTTTTAGACAGAAACTACCTTTACTAGACAAAAGCATGTATGTAGTACTGCCAGTGAAAGAAGTATGTTGCTAGCCTGGGCCTTTTTTCATATCTGGATTCAACTAATGCAAAACACAAATAATGCAAACACTTCTGTGGACTAAATGGATTTGTTATTCAGGCATTTTTAGCTTCCTGGTGACATCTACTGCACAAAAAGGAAAATGCTATGAATTTTCAGAAATGAGAGTTGAACAGCCCGCATATATCCAAATCTATATTGCTATTTTTTGTGTATACAAGAAAATTTTGTCTACAAAATGTAAAATTATTTTTATATTTCTCCCTAATGTAAGATCATTTCATTTTTAAAAAAGGTAATGCTATTTAAATAATCTCCATATGAGTTGCCTGAGCTAGCAACCCCTAACCATTTTAAAGATTATTTAAATATAATGACATTGCTAAAGTTCTGATCAAATATTAGAAAAAATATCAAACTGAATGTTGAAATGAATTGCTTATATTTAAATACAGATACTCTGGAGGTTAATTAAAATATTAGCAATATTATAATATTAATATTGGCAGGCTTTGGTTTTCAATGGACATCAAAGCATCTAATAAAATGTCAGCTTTCCTTTCTGTTTCCTGTTCTAGATATTAAAATGTACAAAAACTTACCTGGAATGCTAAAAGGTATGATCCACCTTATGAAATGATAACCCCTCTAAACACAAATGTACTAGTAACAATAAAATTTAATTTTTATAAAGGGAAATTAACCTCATTTGTACACTCCTAATTATATTCCACCTGAATGCTATTAATTTTTTTTTGCCAGTCCTGGGCTTGAGCTCAGGGCCTGAGCACTGTCCTTGGACTTTCTCAAGGCTAGAGCTCTACCACTTGAGCCTCAGCACCACTTTCGGCTTTTTTCTATGTATGTGGTACCGAGGAATCGAACCCAGGTCTTCATGCATGCTAGGCAAGCACTTTAACCACTAGGCCAAACTCCCGGCCCCCTGAATGCTATTAATTTTTATTTTTATCATTTACCATTATTCTTCTACAGAATAATGTAGTCCTAATAAGATTAAATTACCTTTTCCTTTTTTCTTTAGTTGTAGTCTCTAGCTTCAACCAAATGAATATAGAAAACTTTCAACTGGGAGATGAAATAAAGAGCATATTTCGCATTCTAATTTTGAAAATGTCGGCATAAATTTGGCGGAATTTTCAGCTCTGCAAAACTTGTAAATAGAGACTAAAATGACAAAGATAAATCATGTGAGGTACTTCAGCTACAGTGATGTTTCTGCCTATGTGGGCACTCTGAGCTTGTTACTGCTGAGATCTGCTGGCAGCTTCCTCTACCTGACACCATTTAACAGTGACCTAATCCTTTGTTCCTCATTGAGGTACTTTGGAGAACTGAAAGTATATTAGTCTTATTTTATATTTTTTCCAGACCTGGGGCTTGAACTTAGAGCCAGAGTGCTGTCCTTGGGCTTTCTCAAGACTAGCACTCTACCACTTGAGCCACAGCAACATTTCTGGCTTTTTGTGTATATGTGGTACTGAGGAATGGAACCCAGGTCTTCATGCATTATAGGGAAGCACTCTACCACTAGGCCATGCTCCTAGCTCTCCTCTCTCTCTCTCCCTCTCTCTCTCTCTCTGTCTGTCTCTTTCTCTCTCGCTCTCTGTCTCTCTCTCTTTAACATAGTGCTTCTCAAAATATTGTTTCTTTTCCTTAAAATAAATATTGAATATCTGGGTGCAAACTTAGAAAAATTTGTAAAATTTCTACTTATCTTTTCATTAAATGTTTATGTAAGTAGCAAACATATTCATGGCAGTAACAGATTTCTTAGTGGTGTCTGTTTCCAATAATAATAAGTCAAGAAAAGAAATTGCCCAGTGATTCCCTGCCTGCAGGCTTCTTTTACGTATTAGTAGTCACAAATTAAAGATTATTGTCTTCATTCAATAAACCAGTCTACTCAAAAGTAGTTAGTTATAAAAAGTGAACTCATAATGACTGTGATATTAAACTGTTTGTGTTACTTGTGGGGCTTGAACTCAGGGCCTGGGTGCTGTCCCTGAGGTTTTTCCTCTCAAGGATATTGATAGATCACTTTGAGCCACATCTCCACTTCTGGTTTTCTGGTGGCTAACTGGAGATACATGTCTCAAGGACTTTCCTGGCAGAGCTGGTTTTGAATCATGATCCTCAGATCTCGGCCTCCTGAGTAGAAGGATTACAGGTGTGAGCCACCAGAGCCCAGCTGATAGTAAACTTTAATGGTAATAAAAATAAGCATAGCAACAATTCAGAATGATAGAGTCTTCGCACAATACTTTCTGTGTGGTTATTCAAATACAAATTCTCTACGTCGTCAGCTTGCGGAATTTCCATGTAGCCACTAGAGGGTGGTCATACCTAACTTCAGGAAGTGCTGGCCTTGGAGAGCTGCAGAACATTTTGGAGCCAGCCAGAATGCACCCATCCTTCCCTGGTGTTGGTAGCTGCTATGTATGTGCAAGTTAGGGATGCGACTTATAGAGAGAAGGGAGTGTTTTCTTTTCCCTCTCTGCCTGTGCCCTGGTTCTATCAGGTTTCTCCATCATTTCTTGTCTTTGACTTCTGTCTCCTTAATGGCTTCTCTCCCACCCCATTCCCCCCCTCCCCACTACCATTTTCACTCTAATTCTTTTCTGGGTAGCACTCTAAATTTACAGATACAGTGAAGGCAGAACAGTGTTTGAACCTTCTACTCTCACAGATCATCCCTCTTCTCACTGTACTTAGATGCCCTGGAGGCAGCCCTAGAAAAATAACAATCATAATTCTATCCTTCATGACTTCTCTTTCTCCTCACATAGAATTACTTACTGCAAACTGAGGGCCTCTCTCCAAGGTGGTTCTAGAATCTCTTCTCCTCCTTGCTTCATCTTCTTCTAGGCCCTCATCACTTCTCATCTCTGACCTACAACTTCTACCTGGCCTCAGGACGATGAGTCGTGTTTCTCTCCAACACGTTCTCTGTCCTCTGCCATGGCATTCGCACTAAATTTCAAACCTAAATGTGTGTCGCCCTCCTTCCACCCCAGACCTTCCAGTGGGGTTTCCTGATTAGTTGGTCACTGGATAAGAAAGCTTGTACTGCTTGTATTGCACGTCACCAGCAATTCAAATCTGCAATCCTTGATGGTCAGGAGGCTAAGAGCTGAGGATCAAGGTTCAGAGCTAGCCTGGGCAAGCAAATTCAAGAAATTCTTACCTCTAGTTAACTAGCAAAAAGCCAGGACTAGAGGTGAGTCTCAAGCGGTAGAACTTGACACCTCGAGTTCAAGCTCCAGTATATTTGCCTCTTAAATATTGAATAAGCATAGCAAAGTCCATCCACAGATGCTCTGGGAAAAGCTTTTGCAAGTCACATGATTTCCAAAGAAATGAACAGATGAAGAATGTTCTAGAAGGATGCGTCTTAACATACTTGGTAGGAAAATTAAATTAATATCCTTGCTCTCCAAGTAATTCTAAACATTTTTAAGAACATGATATATGTGCAAATGTATATGATATATGTGCAGCTTTATTCAAAAGATGTCAGAGTAAGCCAATATGAGGCCTCATACACAAGATAACTACTAAAAGAACAGCTTACATATCACAATTGAAGTACCCCAAACAGAGTCATGCCTCTGGAACAGTATGAAAGTCTGTTAGGTTTAAGTCTTGGATACACTAGTTAGAAATACTGTGAAAATATATGATTTCTTTTATTTTGATATTCTTTTATATAATGGGAGAAATAAAGATCCATCCTCTGATTGGGAGCATATTTTTAAAAGACTCTTTCTTTAATTTACCAGCTAATTCTTCTATGAATAACAACTCCAACAAAATTAGGAAGTAAAAGTTCACATGCCAAATGAAGAGGAGAGAGGAGGATTGCAATTAAAAATATCAGTGAACAAATTTAAGAAAAGTAAGGGAAGGGATGGGTTAGGAGAGAGGGTTGAGAATGTAGAAAGGGTGACACTGAGCGAATTGCATTTGTATTCATAAAGGGTCATGTCAAATGACCATTCCTTTGTGCAATTTCTTAAAGACTACAAAAAAAGAAAGTTCACAGGCCTATTTTGAAGACTTCCAACTTGCTAGCACCCTACTATCTAAAGACTATAAAAGTAGTAGTTCATATCAATGTGTGAGAAGTAATGCACCTATCTGGCAAATAAAACCATAACCCCTCTATACATTATAATAAAAAAGTACTAGTTCTCCAAGGTAAGAAATTGAATGTGTGACTCATTGTCTTAATCTTTTCTCAATTACTATCCAAATATAACAAATAACAAAGTCGAAATATACATTAGATGGTGTAGAGAAATGTCATGAGAGATTCCCCATTAATATGCACCATTTTTTTAAGAGCAATGTTATCTTTATTTTTATTTTTTTTAATTTTTTTATTGTAATTAGTAAAAGGGTTACATGATATTTGCCAGATAGAAGGTGCATTAATTCACATACATTGATACCCTTTCACATGTCTTGGTACCCATTTTCCTCCCCCCCCACACCCCCCACCCGTCTTGGTTTTCCTCCCTTTTTATACTTTCTGGGTCTCCCAGGAGTGCCACAAGCATTTGTGGAAAACATGAAGAAGGTCCTGATTGTTTCTTTCCATTTCAATCAAGTGACTAGACTTAGAACACAGAGGAAAATAACCTGTAGTCACCAATGTACACCGACGACAGTGTGATCTTTGCTAGCAAATGCTCTCCCCCTGCGGTGCCTATCCGTGTCAATTCCCCACGCTACTTCCTGCTGTCTGTTACCACAGCATGAAGCAACATCCCAGAATCAGCGCTACCTGGCTTCAATGCTACCTCCCTCAGCCAGGATAAGAGCATCTGTCAGCATTGCCCTACACCAACAGGAAGAATGTCAAGGACTTGTTTTTACAACGTAGAGATTTTTTTTTTTGCTCCATTCAGAGATCCTATTGTTTTTTCCACTGCCATCTGTAACAACGCAGAGAAATGAGACGCTAAAAGAATCAATGCTAAATGTCAAGAAATGATTTGGGTTCCATTTGGCTCCACAGTGTTTTGTGTGTGCTTTACACATATGACCTTTGCACACATTGGCCAGTTCTGGTGTGACAAATAAAATTATCTTCAAAATTAAAGTATGGCGTCACCACAAATGCAATATGATGGAAATGAAGATAGAGCTAGTGTCATTTATCCAGAATGACAAGGAAGTAAACACCTGAATAGCTTCATTGAACAAGAATTATTGTACACACATTACCGATTTTCCAGGAAATGGAGAATAAATAGAGTACACTTTAACTATAGTTAAGTACAAGTCAATTCATTTGGTTGACAGCAGTTTACTATGCCACACTAGCAATGATGAATATTGGTTCCTGGTTCCTGTTATTTAAGAGGGAATCCAGTAGATTGAATGGATGCCAGCTCTCTAACATCACCCGAAAATTGGTCATTCCAGCAAATTCCACACATGCAGTGTCTGGATGCCGTTCCTCAGACATACTCCAATAGCCTGCTTCCTACATGTTCCAGATACAGCATATATGTGATCTAGCCACCGAAACTTCCCTGCAGAAATGCAATTTAAATCATGATATTTCTTCTGACTATTTCCTTGTTTATGGAGCGAATTCTTCATGCTCTCTCTTGGAGTGAGTGAGTTGACCGTTACTGAGTTTTCCTCTCACAGTAGAATCACTTGTTGGTCAGACTGAGTCGGGAGCCTTGCATACTTCTTCAGCTTTCTTTACTCCCTCAACGTAAAATACCCTCCCTACACATCCAATTGCCATTCATTCTCTGACTCCATTCAATTGTACATTCAATTCTCTCTCTTGAATCACCCAACCTGAATTTGTTATGTGTTTCATGGACATCAGCAGCTATAATCATCACAAATGTCAGAATCGAGTCTTATTCAACTCTGTCTTGATTGTCCTTCCCTTAAAACATGTTGATTTATTCATCTCTGAATCACCGAGCTTTATAGATTTTCTGTCTTAGACAATTAGAAAACCTGACTTCTAGACCTCAGCCTTGGTCACAGAGGGTACCATTCAATCTAAATTCCAAAGTGTTTCCAGAATGTCCAGGCTAAGATTTAAATAGCCTTGTCATTCAAATTTTTAAATGTTTCAATGATCCCTGTTATTCTTTCAAGTCACTAAACATACTCCTAAAAGATTATATGAGAGACTATAAGGCAGACAAGATGGGCATTCTATCTTGGCTTTAGGAATATTCTAGTATAATATAAGCCCCAATTAAAACCCACCTGCTTGTATACACTAAGTGCAAATTAGCTGAAGCACTTCAACAAGTGAGTACAGCTACCAGACCTAAGGGCACATTCCTGTAACCCTGTACACAGAGGGCAGAGGAAGGAGATAATTCCATCCAGGCCAGTCAGGGCTGCCCTGGGAGACTTCATCTCTAAAGAAAAAGACAAGACGGATAAAAGAGAACAATAACCAAATAGAATTCTTCCACTTTTGCTATTCACAACATCCAACAAATGTCATGACAATTCTCCAGAGGCATAGTTGTTGTCTTAATTTATGTCTTTAGTTCCTCAGAGGGAAAAAGTTCTCAGCCCTGCTCAAGTGACTAGAGATGAATTGAATCTTCTATGCAACAAGTCCTGACATTCTTCCATCTCCCGGTGCCAATAAATGAGGAATAAAATTAACTTGTGTTATGAAATCATTGAAGCAGACATGATTTTCATAGATAACATAATCATATCTTAGAACATTTTAAAACCAGATAAATACTTGCTAAGTGTAGCTTTTTTGTTTGTTTGTTCTTTTGTTTGTCTTGGTAACTTATGGGGCTTGAACTCTGGGCCAGGGCGACGCCCCTGCGCTCTTCAGCTCAATGCTACCATTCTACCACTTGAGCCACAGTGCCACTTCCAGTTTTCTGGTGGTTAATTGAAGATAAGAGTCTCACAGACTTTCGTACCCGGGCTGGCTTTGAACCACAATCCTCAGATGTCAGTTTCCTGAGTAGCTAGGATTACAGAGACATTTCCAGAAGGGTCACCTTGTTTGGAAATACTGTCTGTCCTTTCTCCAGATACACTCAAAAGAAAGTGTTTGTACACTTAACTATTTTAATAAGGGCAACCCCTGGCCACCACTGCTGTAACTTCTACTCTTTGTAAGTACTGTCAATCATTTATACAAAGTACTATGAGTACTTTCGGTATCAGTATGCCATTTCCAAAACTTAACTTGGCCCTTTAGCTGAATGACACCGCAGGACTGAAGGGTAAGCAAGGATACCTCCATGACAGTAAAAAGGATGAGATGTTTACAAAGTGAAAGACAAAACTGTACACTGAAGAAAGGGAGAGAGGGAATTCTGTTCTGCCATGTATAGAAATAGGGAAAAGCCAAATTAATTTCTTCTAAAATTGAGGTTTATGTTACATGGTCATTAAGTCTAAGCTCAGAAATAAAGTTGACAGCTAAATTATAGGTCAGAGGCACTGTAAAGTACCTATTCCATAGCCTTTCCTGGCTCAGCAATGTATGGAGCTATGTCAATGTTTAATGTGTTAATCTGATCCTGGCAGCTCTACCCAGGAGAAACTCCAGACGAAGCTGGAGAAATCAATGGAGGAGTTGTACACAGACAGGGTCCAGGAGGTAGGAAAACAGGGTAGCTTTTAGGGCCCCTGGAAAGACAGCAAGCTTGAATTGGGCCTTTGATATGGCATCAATTAAGCTTGACTGGCATGACAGCCAACAACATTCCTGTCCTGGATTTATAGATTGACCTGTGTGTCCTCCAGCCACAACATGAATGAGCACAGGCAGCCTTTTCTTCAGCTTTCGCAAATACCTGGTTGATCAAGTTTAAAAAAAAAAAGTACACAAGTAAGCAAGAAATGCATGGGAGCGTAGCATAACCTGGCAACCTGGCAATCTCTAAATTTAGCACTCAGACTAAATATATCACCATTATTTTAGCTATAAATCTCCTTTCTGCTTGCATCCTGAGCAAGAATGCTACATTTAGCAATATCTATCCAGTTAAATTTGAATTTCAGGTAAATAGTAATATCATCTAAGTGTAGGTCCTGTAATATGTGAGATATAGCTTTGCTTAAGAAATGACTCATTTTTACTAACCTACACTTCAAATTTAACTAGATATTCTGCATTTTTCTGGCACTTCTAATTCTTAGTCAAGTATGAGAGATGGAAGAGGGTAAGATTTCAGGTGATGATGTTAATTATTGTAGGGATAAATTGTTATTTAAGTCTTCTAGGCAAGGACTTGTCTTTGATTGGCTGAATTCATTTTATTGTGTGTTATGTAGATTCAAATACCAATTCACAACAATTGTAAAAAGTCCAGTAAAATATTTTTAAACATGTGATGAACTTATGGAGAAAATATCCTTCTAGACTCTAGTATAATCACTAAGCACTCAAAAACATTTCTGAAAAGCATGAGTAATATCAGTTGTCACAGTTGGCATGGTTTTTAATCCCCTTAAAGAACATAAATGAGCATTTAATGTTCTTTCAGGGTTGGACCACAATGGAGAAAATAAAATATAATGAAAAGTGAAAGGATCTCTAGGATATGGAAACAAGAGCTTTATCTTGTGTGATTGTTGTTCTTAATGTACTATGTTATTTCTCTTCTCTTTTGTTGCCCTTTGGTTAATCTCATCTGACTTTGTTACCTGGTACATTGTATATACATTTATTTGTTTATTTAGAAATAGGAAAGGGAAGAGGGGAAAACAAGATGATTGGGAGGGGGAGGGGGAAGAAAAGGGGACAAACACATGAGAATGGGTATCAATGTGTGAGAAGTAATGTACCTACTACCTGGTGAATGCAACTGTACCCCTCTATATATTATCTCGACAATAAAAATAAATTTTAAAAGATAAACAAAATCCAAATCCCTGTCTTAAAATTAAGATAATAGTGCCTAATATTTCACTGAACACTTACTATTGATTATACCTTTGAATTGCCAATTTTGTTAAGTATTCTATATGCACGATCTCTTTTTTGTTTTATTTTGTTTTTTTAATTTTATTTTATTGTCAGGGTGATATACAGAGGGGTTATAGCTACATATGTAAGGTAGTGGGTACATTTTTGTTGAACAAGTATAATTGTGAGAAAGGTAATCCTACTATCTCCATTCTATAGACAAAAAAGTCACACAGAGGTAGAACATAAAGTTTAAGGTACATTTCACTAGAACTATAAAATCCCATTTTCCTATCCATTATATACTATCATCTCCCACAAGCAAACATTCAATCTAATTTATACTTAAAAATAAGGTATCCTACAACGAATGAATGGATCAAGAAAATGTCACACACATATGTATACAGGTATATGAATATATAAAAATAGGTATATATGAATTTTATTTACCCATCAGGAAAAATAGTATGTCATTTACATGGAACTAAATGGACCTGGAAAAATAGGTATATATTTTCTCTCACGTAGGGAAATAAGATCTATTATATAGACACATGTGGAAAAAACACTCAGGGCCATATGCATATATTCAGGATGAAACTGACAAAAGTATGATATATGCCAAGACAAATTCCCATGATTAATCCCTTTGAACAATTAATGTCAGGAATCTGAAACAGGTTTTGACTGGAGGGGAGGGGCTTGATAGGAAGGAGTTGATCAAATGGAGAGAGGAATGATGGATAAATAGTCACAACGTTCATGTACAAATGTGAAAACAGACGTGGAAAACTTGAGAATTGCTCGGGTTGGGATAGATTGGAGCCAGAGGAAAACAATGATCAAGATGCTCTGTATTCACAAATTGGTGTGTTGAATTGAAACTCTGAAATAGGATAACATGTGAATGATAATAGCTATTGTTGGCATGAATATTCAAAGATAATGAAAAAGAAGTAGGTAAAAATAGCAGCAGAAGGATGAAAGACTTAGAAATGAGTCTTATTCATTCATGTATAAGAAATGCATAAAGGAGATAAACTAAGATTCTATAGTGTTTATTATTTATACTTAATTGGATAGTGTGACCATAACATGAGAGAAAGGAAACTATACTCCTGCATAATTTGTAAATGCACCCATGGGGACATATTCTTCTAGCAGAGAACCACTGGTTTGGAAAGATGCATCATTCTAATAAATACAAGTGATTCATTAAGATGCCATATGTTGGGGATATTAATTGAGACTTAAGGTTGAATGTGATAGGAATGGCATTGTTGTCATTCATTACCACTGTGGAAACTGGCTTGAAGTTGAGTGGTTACCATGCAATCACTGGGCAGAGTTACAGCACATGCTAGAGAAGCATTCTCATGTAAAACAGAACATTTTATTCAAGTTGCACGTGGCTTAGACAGCAGTACCCTTCACTATCTAAGAGGATCAGGATAAATGGGAAATAAATAAACATCTTTGTGCGATTATATGTTAATGTCACCAAGTGATTACCAGTTTGAAATTAGGACTTTAGTGCCTAGCATAATTTTAACTCCTAAACTGTATAAAGTCACAAAATAAGATGCTCCCTCTCTGGCTGCTGGCTTCAAGATAATTGAGAGCCAGGTAGAAATCAGAGAGGAGAATAATAAAACATCATCTTCAATTTAAGAAATTTCTGATAAGGATGCATGACCTGTCTTTAACTTACAAACACAGCATCATCTATTTTATGCCTGAATTAAGAATCTACAAAAGTCCTCAGCCCACAACAGTTAGCTTCAAACAATCACTGCAATGCCTTGCAAGTTTACAATACTAAAAAAAATCACAATATTTATACTTCATTCAAGCAAGCTGGATCCAAAAGTGCAGAAGAGACAGAGGATAAAGCGGCATCTTCTAAGCTGCTTTTTCAAGCTCACTGAGGTAGCCATTCCTTCTTTATTTGAGAAGTACAGAAGAAGAAAAGCAACTTCAAATGGCCTCCAACTTTATGTAAAAGGATTCAGGTCATCAATTAGAAGGGTTCGTGTGAGTCAGGGATTATAAAAAGAGCTTAGGCAACTAACCTTTAACTATCAGCTATTCAGAAGTTGTCAGGGGATGGGACTTTAAAAGGCTTGCTGAGTAATAATGAATGCTCATCTGATACTAATGCAGAATGACTTGACATCCTGTAGCTACATCTTTCTCATCAACTCTGGCATCCCTAGAAAAGGACCCCACAAGGAGCAGCCCGAGAAAGGACAAAAGAAGACATGCAACAAGGCTATGGCATCTAGCTGTGGTATAGAGCCCTGCAGTCTGAATATTTGTGTTCATCCGCCCCAAAGCAGCAGCAGTAAAGGTTGAGGCCTTGAGCACATGACTGTATCATGAGCCTGGCGCCTTTGTGAATGGGGTCAGCACCCTTATAAAAGAGGCCTAATTGAGCTTGTTTACTCCCTCCACTATTGGTAGACATACATACAAGGCACCATCTGTGAGCAAAAGACTGCCATTATACCTCACATCTGCTGGTACATTGATCATGAGCTTTCTCACCTACTGACCTGTGAGACTGCACTTCTGTTATTTATAAGTATTACACTTCGTTATAGGAAGACAAGAGACTAAACAAACCTTCTCCATGCCAGAAGAAGGGCATTGGAAGAATTATCCACTGGTAGTCAACTATCCGTTCACAATGGGAAGATAAAGAAGAACCCTATGAGAGAGAGAGAGAGAGAGAGAGAGAGAGAGAGAGAGAGAGAGAGAGAGAGAGAGAGAGAGGGAGCAACACAATTCAATCATACCAAACAACATAGTGATTGAAGAGAAATGGTCAGATACTAAAGAATCTTTAATTAAATTTCTTGGCCCTGGTATTCCCTAAACAATTGATTATTAATACAAGATTTTTGAATGTCAGACTATTAAATGTCAGATCAGCATAGGTGGCAGAGCAACTTGGAAGGTTGAAAGGGGAAGCTAATTGTGATACACAGATTTCTCAACCTTCACTCCAAAGTAGTTCTAAGATCTTCTTTTGCTTTTTGTTATTTTATAATTATTTCACTGATTAATTAATGTATTTCTAATTTATTCAAAGTGGTATTGATTAAATTTGGGGAAATATATTAACCCCTGAAATAATTATTGTTGCCTAGAGTTCCATCCATAAAAATCATTCCAAAAATCAGTTATTTCAAACAAATAGAAATCTTCCGTTGAGACAGAGTAGGTGGTAGTATCTTGCTCTGCTCAAGTTAACTAGAGTTAGCTCTAAGACTGGGATCTGAAATCATCTAGAGATGTGTTTATTTCCATAATTGGCAGTCGGTACTAGCTGTGGGCTTGGACCTTTCCTGAGTTTTCAACCAGAACAGACACTTGTACAAGTCATATAGCTCTGTCACACACTTACCTAGCATTCTTGAAACCCTGGATGAAATTCCAAGAGAGAGAGAGAGAGAGAGAGGGGGGGGGGAAACATGGTATGTCTTGGGCTCCCTCACAACATGGCAGCTGAATTCTAGGTTCAACTATCTAGGGAATGAGTGAGTCAGGTGGAAGATAATCTTTAGTGACTAAGCATCAAAACCTTCATTCTGTTTACTCATAAGGATAGTCATGGATGTGTACCTAAGCCAGAATGAATAGAGAAATAGACATACTGAATCCCTTGTACCACAATTATTTCATCTGGACACGTCATAAGACCTGCCTAGTTAGATAGGAAAGAGAGATAGACTCTCCCTGATACAAAAGTAGCAAAGTTCTATAAGAAACTTCTGGAAGCTTGCTTTGGCCATTTGGGGAGAATTTAGCTTGCTGTGTCAAACATGGTAAAGTGGGAAAAAGTAAAGTCCAGTATTATTTAGTCATAGAGAAGAGAAAACTTTCACAAATGGAGGAGGAAGAAGAAAGTATTATTACCTTCCTTTTGTAAACCACTGATTTCCCAAGGTCTTATGTCAATGGAGATTTTATTCTAGTGGTCAAAGGGAAAGCTTGACCCTTGAATTTTATGGATGCATCTCAGAATAGAAGATGAAGATTTAAGTGAAATGTTCTTCTCTTTGAAGCTTATTTTAGAAATAAATAACAGATGAATCACTAAATAGCTTATGGTTATGTTTTTTATTGACTCATGACTCACCTTGAGCTTCTATTTTTCAGGGGCAAAAAAAATGTCTTTCCTTGTTAGTGCTTTACTTTAATTATCCCTCATGGGGGAAAAAGAGATTTTTGCTTTATGCTTTTCTCTGACTAGGTAAATAGCTCTTGGCCTGATCTTTCGAAGTGAGTCAGACACTCAGTTGGGAAGATACATTAACTTTTCAAGCTGTATAAATTCCATCTGTGAGAATATATCCACAGAGACATTATTATCTGAAAGAGTGAACATTCTTTATCAGCACATGGAATGTGTTGCCAAGGAAAAACCTGATAACAAACAGGATACCACCCAGGGGACACCGTGTGTCCATTCTGGGACACAGAGCCCAGAATGAACCAGCAGACATCCGAAGTACCTAAACATCTTCACCACTGTCAAAAGAAAAGGATGATCTTCACATGGCATGACTGAGTTCTGTCAGTCATAGCACTTCCTCCTCACTTTAGAACCCTGCATCCAACTCAAGCATCATCATTTCTACGAATGATTTGCTTCTCAGTCCAACCTGGCGTTGATAAATAAATATGTAACTGATGGCTATAACTAGAATCTCCAAGAAACTAAAGACACAGCCCCTCAGCAAGATATAACTACTTACTAGTTTTTATATACCCTGGTTTGACTATGGTGACAATAGATTCTGCTAGAAAAGTCAAATTACCAGATTGAGACTTTTAAGTATGCATTTGGCATTTCAAAATAGTTTTATTTTCTGTAGCACTATATTTTCCCGGAAAGCCAACTTCCTTTTTAGTAAGGTAACAATATCTTAGGACAGATGGGAAATGCCAGGAATATGTACATGGGCCTAATAAACACATTTAGCATTGGAGCTCATTGAAAATTCTTCAAGCCTATGATTCTGCAGATAGAAAGTCTGCATCCCTGTGTCACATTGTAGAATCACTCAGCCTCAGAACCTGGGTAGTGCATGTGGGCTGAAGCAGGGACATCTTTCTTGCTTAGCCATCTTCTCTTTGGTGAGTGTTGTGAGTCTGTCATACTTGGAGATTCTCTACAATGAGCCTCTAAATAGCTCAATTAGGAAAGACATAAAAAGGAACCGTGACAGTATTCTACAACCACATCAACCCAAATAATTCTGCCCTCTTAGGTGACAGTATTGTAATGGCAGCAGGAGCTCAACTCAGTATCTAGAGAGCTCCTTAGAACTGGGTCTTATATCAAAGAGCTTGCCTTGTCTCTCTTGCCAGCCCAGAGCACACTCTGAGCTTCATGAAAGCATCACTGGCAATTCTGGGAAATGGAGAAGGCAAATTTTGCAGAGACCACCTCAGTACGGAAGACATAACAACAGGAATATTGCAGAAAATCCCTCAGTGGAATCATATAGGAATCCACTCCCAGCTCACAATAACATATATCTTTTTCATTTGAAAAATGCACATTGAGGGTTGAGAATGGTTGTTCACACCTACAATCACAGCTATAAGGGAGGTAAAAATAGGAAGGGAGTGGTTTGAGGCCAGCCTGGGCAAAAAATAGCCAGGTCTCATCTCAGAAAAACAAACTGAGTGCAGTGGCTCAGGCCTGTGGTACCAGCTATGCAAAACTGTAAGAACTTATCTGGAAAAAAAGAGGTGGAAAGCCTAGTTTAAGTGGAGAAGCAGTGCAGCAAATACAAGGCCTTGATTTTGCCCCATTACTGCAAAAAAAAAATGCACATTGCTATTGACTAGGGAAGGGAGAGACAAACGGGTACCAGGTGTCAGTTTGATTCTGCAGGTATTCGAATCTTTGGGCCCAGCCTCTGCTCTTCCCCAGAGCAGCAGAACTCAGCATTTGAATTGAAATCTCCACGATTACCTGACCTCAGAAGAGAAATAAGGTGCTGGACAAGTTATATAACTTCTTCCTGCCCATGTTTCCTTATCTGAAAATGGCAGGATGTTGTGTACAGGTTAGTTGAAACAGTAAAAGAGTTCATAAGACAAGTGAATCAAAGGGCTCACCACAGGGTAGTTTCCTTGGTAATTTCAATCATATTAGTTTAAAGTTGTGCCAAACTCATTACTAGCCACAGATGTCTGCAATTCTTTGTTTATTTGCAGTTCTCCTTGGGGTCATCACATTGCCACCTCTGCCTTTTAAATTCTTAAGGCCTGAGGTACAAACCAGCCAGAAATCAAATGTGTAGATCAAAGTCTATAAATAAAATAATTTTTTTTCTTTCTTGGAGAAAGAAACATAACAAGCACAATTCTTGCGAATACATTCCATTCTGTTTATATAGCACCCACATTAATTTTTTTAACTTTATTAATTTTTTGCAACCTATCTGAGGTTTTGAATTCTAAGGGCATAGGTTGGAAGGGGCAAATTATTCTGACTGCACACAGCTCCTTCTGACAACCTCATTTGTGTGGAGTGACAACAGACAACTCTCACTTTGGGGAGCTGAATCTTGGTTTTTGAGGTGTTCAAAAGACATCTGGCATTCATGTTCTCTATATTTCTAACATTGTTACTGCACCAAAGCTGGTGAGGTAAATTGGAAAATCCATGTAGAAAGAGGCTCTTGGCATGCAACCTGAAGTGCTCTCCAAAATCATTTTGCAAACAGTTGAAAATACAGCCATGAAACAAGGCTGTCTGCCTTTTGCTCTACAGAGAGTAATATATTTATCTTTCCATCATTTAGATCATCAGAGCAAAAAAGCAGGTAATCTTTGAGTATTCTTTGAGTATTTTATTTAATAAACAAAACCATACTTGCCAGGTATTTCAGTACTGAGTGAGGACATAGGACACCAAGTCCTAATTTCCCAGAACATAATTTGTTTATAATTTAGGCATGTCATATTTCCATGAAGTACAGCTCAGAAAACTTGTTTAGAACCAAAGTTCTCAGGCCATGGATTCTGAGACAGTTGGTCTTTCTCATGGATACCCATTTAAAGGCAGAGATCATTCAACAGCTACATCCTGAAAACACAGAAGCCATACATAACTCAGGCAATTTGTGTTAAGATGGGAACATTTCCAGACACACACAGACAGTGTGTGTGCACTTTTTATGCACTACATGCTCAATGAATGCATACCAGATAGTGGGGTGCTCTGGGAAGGATGCCATGTTAGAGGGCAAGGTTGCATGAGATGCAAGTTGTATGGTTATTTGGACTGTTTCAGGCAGTCTATCTTCCAGCTGTGACCAAATCTCTCAGGACTCCTCTGTATGTGTTCTGCCTCTTTCCCAAGCCCCTTGATAGGCATCCAGCTGTTCAGTGAATAAGCCAACTGAATCAACATGAGTTATATTTACCACAGAGTGAGAGACTATCAATGCTTGAGATAGCAGTTGGGAATTCTGACATCTGGTAGCACCAGATGATTAAGAAAGGCATTTGGCAAATCAAAATAGGTGAAGTTTAGGAAAGACAGCTGCTTTGTGGACATCAGAATTCAACCAAGCTGGTGAGAGAAGGAGCTGTCTCAAGCAACAGCAGAATTGTCTTGATTATCTGCAAAACTGCTCCTTCAACCTCCAAGATACAGATACTATACAAACAATTTGGATTGCTGAGTATGTATCAAGAAATGTCACGAGATGGTCTTTCTCTGCCTAAAGATGAAGATGAGCCGAGAGACTGAATGGCTCTTATCAAGATGGTTTCTTGTGAGAATTTTAGTTTCTCTTTTAAAGACAACTGCCAAAAATGAGTGAAGTACTCGGTGGTCATGTGACATAGAAGGCAAGACTGCTCATGTGTTCTGCTAGATGACCCTGCTAGAAAACATAATTCCCACATAATTCTCTCAATATGTTTGTTTGTTTGTTTGCTTGCTTGTTGGCAGTGATATTATACTTTCCAGGTTTGGTAGGGCAAGCAACAGAAAACACAAGGGGGAAAAAAGATGCCTTAAGCAGGCTTCCAAGATCTCTCTAGTAGGGGTTAAGATTATGATCTGGAGAATTCAGCTACCTGATGAGAAAAGAGAAAGGGGTTGAGAAAAGAATTTTTACTGTCATGATCTTAAGCTCACAAGTGAGATTTGCCTGCTCAGCATTCATTTCACGAGCAGCTGTCCTTCTAATGCACATACCGTGCTGTCTTCAGGGTCTGAAGGGGCTAACAAAGTAATCAAAGCCGTCTCCACATGGCACCTCATTTTTCCCCTGCCCTTCCACAAGCTGGCACACTGGGGGATGGATGAATCACCATTTAGGAGAAGGAAGAAAGCAAATCTGATTCCACAAAGCCAGTCTCTCTGAACTTTTCTGCCTTCTTTTTTGTCTTTATGCTAATGACCAAGTATATTCATCCCAATAAGTTACATTAAAAATACATTCATTTATTATTTTTAAAAAGCAGATTAGATCCATCAAATAATGGATCTATTTAGCATAGCTTCCACTACTTTGACTGTGGGATTTTATGCCATCCTGACGACCTGACAGATTATTCATGCATTATTTGAGATGACTATGAAGGCTTCTAATTCTACTTCTGTAGCAAGAAGGTGGCATTTGTACATTATTAAGCATTCTGAATTGTTGCTGATGGATCCTTTGTAAATGCATGGTATACTGAGGTACTTATCGGTGTTAAACTTGGCCTTGTTGGTAATAATATTATTAATCAGTTTTTTTCTCAAGCCATATTTAACAAGGTTTTTGGATATCTTTTACTGAAAACACTCAGTAGAAATCGTTTTGAGGTTATCTCAGTAAAAGGGATGGAAGCATCCAAACGTGGCCATCTCCTTGCATACGCTCAAATTCCCTAGTATCACGAATCCCAGTTGTTAATGACTGAAAGTACTTCCTGCTAACTGCTACAAGTATGTCCAACCCTCTGTTAGATCTTGCATTAGCGTGGACTCATTATGCTATAAAACATTCTGCCAAAGAGGTTTCATCCTGCATTCAAGCAAGGCTTTAAAAGTTTGAGTAATTTGGCTAAGTTTAGCCATAAAGCAAGGAACCAGATTCAAATCAGAAGGAACAAGATTTCTAAGTTCATATCCATTTTCATATCCACTTCTCTATATCAGCAATCCACAGACTCTTCCCAAAAACTTAAATAATTTTTAAGCCATAAGACTATGAAGTCTGAAGGATGAATAACTAGACACGGATATAAATAATTCATTTGCTAATTTTAATATTCACATTATTTATTTGTATACTTAGTCTTCAGCTATTTGGTCCATCAAATGCTCCAATATCAAAGGTGGATGTTAAATCATTTGCTCAAAAAATACAATTTTTGGTTCAGACTTTTTGCTTGTGATTATTTTTATAAATTTTTGCTTTCTCTCTACCCGTTCTTTTCCCTCTTTCTAAACTGCCTATTTACCTATATTCCATACTCTTGAATCTGACTCCTTCACCTCTTATTATTTAAATCACAGTTTCCATTTCCTGGATGTTTTTTCTCCATGTTGTAGATTGCAGGCCAATCTGATCTTTCAGATAATAACTCAGTTTGGCAAGATCCTTTCTCATTTAATGTCTGCTACTGTTTTCTGGTTATATCAACAAATGTCTAAGCACAGATAGTGTTTTGTATTCTTAAAAAGTATCAATGGGTAAAACAAAGAAGTTCCTTCCTATAAAAGGCTTACAATCATGCAAAAAGGCAAACTATCAATGGTAAGCATCATAAGTTAATTGTGTAATTCTAAGTCGCAAATGTTGTGGAAGAGAAGAAAAAGGGAAGATTAGCAAAGTAGGCAGATGAGAGTACACATTTGTGTTCTGGTGAGGAGAGAGAGTTAGGAAACCATGAAGGTGAGCCTGCAAACTAGTATCTAGGGCAGAAAAAAAATAATCACAAGGACTTTGTCTGTACTATGGGACAAGATTTGAGTTGGTGGGCTGGGAGCGTAGCCTAGTGGTACAGTGCTTGCCTAGCATGCACAAAGACCCGGGTTCATTACCTCGGTACCACATACACAGAAAAAGCCAGAATCAGTGCTGTGGCTCAAGTGGCAAAGCACTAGCCTTGAGCAAAAAGTGTCCAAGGATAGTCCCCAGGCCCTGAGTTCAAGACGCTAGGACTGGCAAAAAAAAAAAGTATTTTGTATAAGATTTGAGTTGGGTAGAAATATGGTTGGGAAAAATGAAATCAATGGGAAGTTTCTAAGAAATAAAGTCAT
This sequence comes from Megascapheus bottae, assembly GCF_031878675.1. Classification (NCBI taxonomy): domain Eukaryota; kingdom Metazoa; phylum Chordata; class Mammalia; order Rodentia; family Geomyidae; genus Megascapheus; species Megascapheus bottae. The sequence continues at coordinate 19,916,976 of NC_143531.1, forward strand.
AAATATTGGAGAAGTGTGGAGAGAATCCTCTGAAGTAGCAGTCCCCGGGTGGATTCTAGTCCCTGTGGAAATGAGAACCATGGCAGGATTAGAGCAGCAGCATCACGTGATATGCTAAATGTTCTCCTAGGCTCACTTGGTCTACAATGAAGTTCTGAAAGCCGGAGACCTATAAGGTGAGTACTGCAATAACCCAGGTAAAGGTGATGATATCCACAATTAGGTGTCCTGGCACTATGGAGCTTGTGAGAGCTAAAAGGTGTGTGACTTCAAGAGTGTTGGCTCTGGTGCCTGGGGAAAAAAAAGAAGAATCAGCAGAGACAAGGGAGCAGTTGGTCAGTAGGCAGACCCCTATTGTAGGCAAAGGAAACGAATTCTGTGTGGGTCATGCCAAGTTTAACACATCTATTGAACATTTAAACAGATAGCAGCAAGCTGGCAGCTAGATATTGTAAGAAACTTACCATAAACTTAGTGGTATAAAACAACACGCACTTATTACTTTATGGCAGCAAGTGAGATGTCCAGTATGAATCTTACTGGGTAACCTCAAAGTGTTAGAGGGACTGAATTTCTTTTGGGAGGCTCTAAGGGAAAAGCAAGTTCCAGCTGATTTATATGTTACCTGGTTGGTGTTTTTGCATTCACAGGGCTGAGGTTTGCTTGCTGACTGTCAGATGAGGGTCATTCCCAACTACAGCAGAGACATCTGTCAGCTCTGAGGTTTCTCCCTTTTTCAAACTCTGAAACTGGCAACACTAGGCATTATAAGTGAAGTCTTTCTCATTCTTCTCCCCTTCCCCCCCTTTCTCTTCCATTTTTTTACTCCAGAAAGTTATTTCAGTAATTCGATCTCCTTTTGAAATTTCCTTCTTTTAGCATAGTTTTCTTGGTCCCATTAATTCTCCTTCAGTGGCTACTATCTGGTCTATAATTATGCTTGGGGTGTGTGTGTGTGTGTGTGTGTGTGTGTGTGTGTGTGTGTGTGTGTGTGTGTGTGTGTGTGTGTGTTAACTGCCTTGCTTCAGATTTCAGCTAGCTTGAGTCACTCCATTCTAGTCTGATCTGGCTTATGGTAACACAGCACAAACAGGTACCAAAAAAATTAGCCTCTTCTAAATTTCATGTAACAGTTCTACGTAATTTACATTGATCCTCAGATCTACTGCGCAATCAGCCTAAGTTACTCCAGTAGACAGCTAGAAATGAAAACAGATTTTAGTAGATAATGGTTTGTCCTTAGCTTATAGCTATTAATGTGAGTAGCTTATAATATTAAAATAACAGCTTTCCTGGTTGCGCATTATTGTTTTAAAAGGCCTCACACCTCTGCATAACATTGCACAGTATCTGAAAGAAACTCACAAGAAAATTTGTCTTGATGATGGAGCAGAAACATGGAGCTAGGATGTGGCTGGGAAAGAAATGACTGCCCCCAAATTAGAATAATTTGTCTGTAGAGAGATCCTGGCTATAGCAAAATAACATAGCCTGGGTCATTTATGAATGAGGTCATTTATTTCTCAGTCTTCTGGATACTGAGAAGTCCACAGTCACATCACCCCAGCCAATGGTCACATTCCTGATCCTCTATATAGCCAGGTGTGGCCATCTTGACCCCTTTCTGGCCAGTGAAGAAGAAATAGCGAGGACAATTCAAGGTTATATCGGAAAAAAAAATAGGAGGTGAGATAACCTCTCTTCTCTCTGTTCCCTCAGCTGATATACAGACATTAGCCATCTTGGATCAAGAATCAGAAATCTCAAGTTGAGAAAAGCAAAATGAAAAGAGAAGATAAAACATCCACCGTCCACTTTCTACCCCAGATTTTTATGTGAAAAATAACTTATTGGACCTTGTCTAAGCTACTAACTTTATGGGCCCCTTTGGTAGTTTAGCATCTCTTGTTCCCTAGCAAAATTAGGACAACTTGGATGTCACTATTCAGAGACCAAGAGTCCTTCCTTCAAAATACAAACTAGCAACAATAAATGGTGTCTGAGGAAGTCTAAAGTCCAGGTGAAGAGAGTCTATATCAGACTTGGTTTTTATTTTGATTAATTTTACTAAAGCAAAGCTGTGATTACTGATATTAAACCCAGTCCCTTGCATCCACTAGGTAAATGTTCTACCATTCAGCTATAGCCTGGAATTCATTTTACTTAGAAAAATATAATATGATAGTTGTGTGCCTTAATATCATGGAATGTATCATACTGCTTATATATGATTTTTGCCACTGAAGGTAGAAGTAAAATTGAGTGTTTTGTCCTGGTAATTCTAGGCTTGGAAAATTTATCATTTTTCCCTCGTTATCCTGCCTGGGCTCTAGGTATTTGGACTTTCTGCCTCATTGGAATTTCTTGCTCACTGGAAGATCTTCCATAATGAATCTATTATTGCTGCAGTGAAAGAAAGTACATATACTTATTTTTAGGTAGTAGTAGCCTGTTTTGCTGTCTAGATGTAACTATAATTTGTGTTTTGGTTACTTTGGATGGGAGCCCAAGACTTATTCACAACAAACCTTTGAAAGGAAATAATTTACTGTCTCTCAATAAATTTAGGTGGAAGGACTTTCTTAGCCACCTACTTTATCATAGCGTGATTTTTTTTTGAAATTCTTTTTTGTGGTTCACTTTAGCTGAAAAGATTTCCTATTTCTATTTTGAACATAGTGAAGAAGCCAAAAGAATGCCCAAGTGTTGAAAGAAGGCCAGAGTTCAGGTGTAATTGAATGGTTGAAAACAGCCCAAAACTGGAAAATGAAAAATGCTTCCCATGTTCTTTGAAAGGGCTAACTGTTCAAACCTCATTCATGTCCTAAATTATGTCTGTTTACTGGATCTTCTTTAAAATTTTTGGTCAAATAAGTTTAATCTTATCCAACCTGTTAACATCTCTGAATGTCTTTTCTGTATATTATATCAATATGATCACACTCTATCCAGAGATATTTTGTTTCAATATTATGCACTGGTGAGATAACAAAGTTCTAAGCACTCCTAGGTTTCAGTCTTCCTAGATAGCAACCATCCCTACTGTTCTTTACTCTCATCAAAGCATCATCCTGTTGATGCTACAACTTTCCCACACTTGTTCTCCTTGTCACCTTATGTGCAGCTTAAATTTCATGGACTATCATTCAAATAATGCAATGCCAAAAATCTTTACCATTTCTTCCATTGCTTTCCATATCACTACCATATAAAAAAATCTCAGTTTTACTTAAACTTGGATAATACCCCCAAGTGTCCACTGCAACCCAACAGTTTTCCCTGGTGAAGAGCAGATTTGTACTCTTAGCAACTTTGGCCACAGAATTCAAGTAGTCAATCGATGCTGACTGACGTGATTCAATATACCATTCATCCAAACGACAATCCCATAAATTCCTAGCCTCACTCTTCCTACTTCTGCCATGAATTACTTCTGTTTATCTAAAATCTGTTGAGTTTTTCCAATCTTTCTAAAATAACTTTTATATGATAGCGAACCCCTAACCTGCCCCAGTTTCTGCCCCAGGTCTCAGCCTCTTTCAGAGCATGGTTTGTTTGTTAGAGCTTGTCCATAGCTACCACTTTGCAATCCAGCCCATCATCTGCCTTCAGCCTTTCTAGTCCACTTTCACTATCGTCACTTGAATCAATCATTGGTGTCATTTAGTAATCATCTCAGGGATCACCTTCATCACTCTTCTATTGTTTTTACTTTGTTTTTGACATTTCCCAGGACTGGGCAATTCTAGGTTCCCTTTCTTTGTCTATGCACACAATATTCTTTGATGTCTTCGTCCCAACCTCCAAAGAAGTGAGCTCTTGAATTGATTCAACTGGACACTCCAGGAAATTTTCAGCCCATGGAATAGAAAGTGAGAGTTTGGATAAACTCAGTGCTCTTCTCTGAGTGGAAAAGAGATAAAGCAGAATGTATGAGAAGACTGAGATGGCTTCAAGTCCACAGAGTAGCGGCCAGAGGAGAGATGGCTATGCAACTTCCCAGAAGGACAAAGTCACAGCTACTTAAATGATGAGCAGAGTAGAATGACAGGCAAAGCAAATCAACTAACCTTCCTAGGAAGCTCATTGGCTTATAGTCCCAAATAGTAATCAGGATACCATAGCTCTTACTTCACCATCTACATTAGGCATGCTTGTGGGAGGCACTATAAGCAAGAGACCAATGCAATGATGTAGAATCTGATTCCCACCAATGGGACATTTCCTTCTGGATCTCCTCACTTCCTTTATGAGTGTTCAAGACCACATGCTCTTCTCAAGAAAAATATTAATCTTGATATGATGGCTACTTAACTCATAGATACCCTATTTTTTCTGCTGTCAAGTCTCAGTCTTTGTCATACTATAGCCTGCAAGCAAGAATATGTTTAGCAATACAATTTAGGTGATTTAAGATATGTGGGTCATAGAAAGTACCATGAGGAATTTAGATACAGCCTATGAATATTATTTTAAGCTGTATCATAACCGAGCAAGCAATATACCTTAATAACAGAAGCTTTGAGTATCAATGAAAGATAAGTAAGCATCTTTCTTTCTCTCTCTCTAAGTTCTCTAAATCAGGCATGGACAATGGTATTTTCTTGGTATTTTCATACTCTATTGGAATCATGGAATGACGTTGGCACAAGAAAAATAAGAGCAGCAGTTATCATTGGTTCACTTATGACCCTCCCCAAAGAAGAAATCGTAGTCCCAATTCCAACATCTATGAATGAGACCTTATGGTGAACAAGGCCTTTGCAAATCATAAAATGAACGTGAGAAATTTTTTAGTGTGGGTTAGTATGTGATAAATAAAAATAGGAATTTTGTACACAGGGACAGACAAACACAGAGGAAAGAAGATAGGAAGACAAACAAATGGAAGACAACTGCCTACAAATCAATAAGTGAATGCCAACGGTGGCTAGTAAGCCACCAGATCCCAGGACGCAGGAATGGAGCTGCCATGGTTTGTGTTTCCCACAATGTGTTGAAATTTCATTCATTCTATGGGCAATGAAGAAAATTAAAAAAATAAATCTGACTGTGGTATCTAGAGGAGGGGCCTCTAGGAAATGTTTAGGATAGAATAAGGTCCCCAGAGTACAGCCCCCACGATTAAACCCTCCCCCTAGCTTGATAAGAAATGAGAGAACCCCCCCCCATACAAACACACACAAATATGTACTCCCTCTCTCTTGCTCTGTCATCCCTTGTACCTTCATAACCTCTGCCAGCAGCAATCCCTCCCCCTCACAACTGCCAAACCATGAGCCAAGATAAACTTTTTTAATTAAAACTTAATCTGTGCATTATAAAAATGGGTATATTAGAAACAAATCCTCCCTCTCAACCCTTAGAAAGAAAAGAACCTGCCCTACTGACAACCTGGATTCAGACTTTCTACTTCCGTAACTCTGAGATTATAAACTTGTGGCAGGTAAAGCTGCAGATTTGTGCCTGCTTGTTAGTGAAGCTCTAAAAAGCTAGTATAATAGTGTTCACATATTCTTCACTATTTCAGGATCCCCAGGGCCAGAGATTTCATGAGAGAAAATAAAATCAGTTATCAATGACAAATCATGGATTATAAAGAAACAAAGAAACCATTTAACACTGGAAGAAACATCATTTTTCTTTTTCCTTAACTTTTCCTCTCTAAGGTTTTGAAAGAAACCTTGCATTGTTGTTATTAGAAGTTAACCTTGACTTTAACCTTATATTCGTACCAGTCATGGGACTCAATGTATTATCAGTTGGAAGAACCATTTTCTACCATTTCATGAGCATACATAATGCCTGTTCTATAGTCCAGGTTCATTTTTAAAATGTGTTAAATTTGTAAAAGTTGAGAATGAAAATTTTATCTTTAAAGAGCTTATAATTATTTGGAGGCAGTCAAAGCCCAGACCAAATTTTTAAAAATAAAATAAAATCGCAAGTAATGTCTAACAGATTTCTCTATCAAAAAAACTGAAAAACAATTCTAGCATAAACATCTAATAGGAGAACTGTCATGGTCTAAAATTGTGTATTAAAATATGCAGACATATATGGGGTCGGGAGTTTGGCCTAGTGGTAGAGTGCTTGCCTAGCATGCACGAAGACCCAGGTTCGATTCCTCGGTACCACATACATAGAAAAAAGCTGGAAGTGGTACTGAGGCTCAAGTGGTAGAGTGCTAAGCCTTGAGAAAGTCCAAGGACAGTGCTCAGGCCCTGAGCCCAAGTCCAGGACTGGCAAAAAAAATGCAAACAAATAATATGCTCAAAGAGAATATTTTCATATCTGTGTATGTGAGTGTATGCACCCTGTGTGCACAAGCTAGTAGCAAAGCTTGATCTTAGGACCTGGGAGTTGTAGCTTGGGTTTTTTATTTCCTCCAGATTGGCACTCTGCCATTTGAGCTACAGCTCTACTCGGCATTTTCATGGTTGCTTAAAGATAAAATCTCATGGATGCAGTTCAAAACAGAGCAGAGATACTCAGTTCTCCTCCTAGTCACTGGGGTGGCACCTTAGATCTTCATGGTGCACTCTTCTCCACCAAACTAGTTCTATGGAGCAATCTTGCCGCAGCAGCATTTTGGAAAAGAAAACAGCTGGGTACAGTGACTGTGGTACACAGTTGTCATCGCAATTATACAAGAAGCAGAAATACGAGGATTATGTAGTTCAAGCCCGGAGGAAAAGTTAGCAAAGACCTACTTCAAAGAACAAGCTGAGCATGGTAACACATATCTATAATCCCAGCTGCAGGGAAAGGATTAAGAACAATTTCAAATGTCATGAGACATATATATATATACAGAATACATATATATATTTCTAGAATATTTATAATTCCAGAATATATTATATATTATATATATCCAGACTCTGTGTGTGTGTGTGTGTGTGTGTGTGTGTGTGTAACCCCAGATGGGTATTTGCTGAGGTAGAACAGCCTAGAGGAATCTTAGACTCCAGGAAAATAAGGAAGAGTTTGGTTTGGGACAGGACATTTGCAATGCCTGAACCATGTGAAAGGGACATGGAAAGTAGATGGTTGGAGGACAAGGGGGAAAAAAAACAACTTCAAGAGAAACTCTGCAGTATCCTGCCTGTCTCTGCTTCCCCACATAGCTGACTAGAACGCCAGCCTCTCCAAAATGGAGGTGGGTGGGGAGGGGAGAATGTGGCCCACAAAAGGTAACTCAATATTTTATTTAATCAAATATTATACAGTCTATTGCCTCTGACTTGGCAAGTCCAAGGTGAGCTCCCACCAAGTGCCATTTGCAGTCTAGATAATGAGCCGTAGTTATTGCCTAGCATATCTGCTTCCTGTTTGGTTGTAAGCAGAAAAGTTGAGACAGGGTTGAACTGACCACACCGTAGAAGGTGTTGGGTAGGGGGGGGGGCAGGGATAGTATTGGCTGCTGAATAGTGAGAAATCTAAGATGGGAAAGCTGTGTTGGGAAGGGCCTCCCAGTTTGGGAGGGATATTTGAGGAAAGGCGAAAAAGCAGGAGTTCAAGGCAATGTGAGAACTACAGAGTCGGAGACAGCACAGACAATGGCACATGGAAAACGTCATCCACTCTCCCGTGCCTTCTCAGAAGCTGGGCTTTTGAGTGAGAAGTGTCAGGCATCTCACACCTTTACTGGAGACAATCCAGGATGCGGGATTACAGTGTGCTCTGCATCTCTAGGAGTGATGACAGAAAAGGTCTTTTTACCCTTGGAGAACATATGGTTCCTCTGTCCCCTGTTGCATAAAAGACTTTTCTCTGTGTTTGTTTATCCCTAAAGCAAACATCAGTGCTTCTGCACATAAAGGTATGCAACCAAAACAGTAGTGCAATAATCAGCTTTATAATATTAATCTTATTGCTAAAATAAATGTGCAGGGTAGCTTGATCTATTGCTAAGAAGAATCCAGGACTAAGAAGGAATACCAACAACTGATTTTTTTTTCTTCCTGTTCACATCAAAATGTGCATGATGAATCAGAGACAGTTTGTTAGAGAGCAAAAGGTAGAGAGGAGAGACGGTCCATCCGCCAGTGCAGTCACAGAATAATGAAGTTCATTTAGATTCTGCTGGAACTGGAAAGCTCTCAAACAGAGACTGCAAATTGCAAATGAATGATCACTGAAGCCAGACTGGTTGCAGAAAATGTGACAGGAGTCCATCTCCTCGGTTTGCAGGTCTTTCTCAAATAGACACAGACCCAGTGATCAAAACACCACATATCACAGAGCAGTAACTAGACACCAAGTTTCTGTAGCATACCACAGGGCCATAATAATAAATGCCATAATGTGGTCTGTGGACTCAGAAAATAGAACAGAGTCCCAAAATGGGGAGGAGAAGGGCCACAGTACTGTGGTAGTGGCAATGATGATGATGATGATGATGATGATGATGATGATGATGATGATGATGATGATGAAAATTAATACATAAATGTTTTGATGATTGCAGTAGCCTGAGTAGGCATGGGAAAAAGTTTTCATTGTGTTCCATGTAAAATTAATTTGTGAATAAAAATTTAGGGCAATTTTAATCTTAAGGATAAAGAAAAAAGTTAACCAGCCATCAGCCAAAAGGCAAAAGATGTCAAATGACAAGCACAAGAGTCAGACCTACTTTTAGCTCATTTACACACAACACAGTAAGCTGAAATAATGACGAAATTCCAAAGCTTATCTTTATCATATCTTTCCGCCTTTCTCAGTTGTTTCATGTATTAATAGCTTGATAATTACATTCAAATTCAATCCAGTTTCCTAACCTGCTATGCTCAGACAACTGAGCCCCAAGGGACTAGATCTGTCCTCTCCCCAGTGCCTCCAGGAAATTTTCACTATAGCCTTGAAACCAGGAAAGCCTTCTGCCTCCCCTAAGTGCTCAAGTCCCAGAAGCCACTGGGTGCTTCTCTTTGCACCAGAATTCCCTGTCAGATGATTCACTTATGCTAACATTCGAAATACAGTGGAATCAAAATACAAAGAAGGTAAGATGACTAGTTCTAGTTGTATGCACATGCGTAAATTCATAGGAAAGCTCTAAGAATGCCAGACAGAAATGGGATAGCTCAAAAAAAAAGAAAGAAAGGAAGACACTTCATAGAGTGCCTAATTGACGTAAAATGTAATTACTAGTGATCAAAAATAACATCAAATGAGGAAGTCATTTGTCATGCTCCAATGCTTTTAACATCAATAAAAATAAAGATGGCAAGTACTCTCAAAACTGCTTTTGAAGGTGGATCTTGTAGCAATTTTTTAAATTAATGACATTTCATTCATCAGCACAGTTTTATGTAGTCATGCTTCTTCCAGAAATCATGGGTAATGAAAAAAATGTAAAATACAACCCAATATTTGCACATGATGATATCCATTATTAAGTTGTCACTGGAAAAGAAAATGAGAATATCAACACCCAAATAAAGAAATGATCATTCATAATCACGGCCAAATCTTCTAGAATACTGTCCATTAGGCATTTAAATAATAGGAAAGTGCTTTAATAATACAATCAGTGTTAACAGATACATCAGGACACATGCACACACATATTTATAGGCATATATACACATAACTAAATAGATATGTATATAAAAATATATGCATGTATTTGTGTGTAATTACACTCGCATTTTATCAGTCCTCATTGATCTTAACTACAGAAAAAGTGCTGAAATATAATTTATTGTAGGAACATAGATTTCTTATTTCCAATATTATATATTTTTTACATTCTCAATTCTTTTAAAATAAGCAAGAGCTCACCATTTTTTTCTTTTTTTCTTGTAATTAATAAAAGGGTTACATGATATTTGCCAGACAGAAGGTGCATTAATTCACATATATTGATACCCTTTCACATGTCTTGGTCCCCATTACACTCCCCTCCACGCCCCCATCTTGGTTTTCCCCCCTTCCCTATCCAATCTCAAATAACCAAATACAAATAAATCCAATATATCACATAAAGTGAGATACTGTAACAATATGAGATAACCAAGGGACAGCAAAAGAGATGAGAGATGAGCTCACCATTTTTTAAAGCCTTTCAATTTTCGACTTAATTATTTCACATCATTTGTGGCTATTTCAAAAAGGAAAAAATTGAGAAGAACTTGCTGAAAGTTAAAAATGACAGGTTGCAAACAAATGGCTACAGATCTGTTTTCTTTGGCTCATAGCATGTTTGCATAGACTGGTTTTGTTTCCAGTATTGAAATGTTAGAGAAATTCTTATGGTCTACATGTTGGAGAACCTCGGGTAGTGTAAATATAGTCATGTAGTCTAAATAAACAAAATGTCCAGGCGTTTTAGGAAAATCAGATCTCATGATTCTGGACCCAAATTCCTACATGGTAGACATTGTTAAAGCTGAATAATCGCTGCTTCTTTTCATGAACATTCCCCATCCAGCCTGCTATCATGCTCTGATCCTCAGAGGCACTTGACTTTGCTAGGAATCCCAAGGAGACATAAAATTTTATAAGCCCTGCTGTATTCCACATGAAGAATGACAGTAGCACCAGACCTCTGGAGCTCTGGTGCTTGGCAGCCTGGAGAGGGACATATTAATGCCTGCAAGGCCTTGCTAGTAACAGGATTCTCAAGACTTCCAAGCCTTTCTTCCATCTGCCTCAGACTCAGAGCTTGTTACACATGAGCAGAACAACCACATTTAATCTGCACCTACGTCACCCCCATCATGGCTGGCATCTGTCACCCTTGGAACTTCCTGTTTCTTAACCATTTTCACACTTGGGTTTCACTAGCTCACCAATTTCTTCTGAAAGGTTTTACAACTTTTTACATAAATCCTCTGGTGTTTACTACATTTCACCAGCCTTGAAGGCATGTTTTCCTTCTTCGTATTAAACTGCCTTGTTATTAAACAGAAAGCTAAGAAATAACTGTAGAGGAGGTGGTGCTGTGGCTCAAGAGATAGAGTGGTAGCCTTGAGCTGAAGAGCTCAGGGACAGCACCCATGCTCAGACTTCAAGCCCCACGACAAAAAATAAAGAAAAGAAGTAATTTTGTAAATACAGGCAAGCTTCTATAGCTATGAATATATCATATATTATGACATAGATGATAAATAACGTAATATATGGTATATATGTGATATATTGATAATAGATGATATATAGTGATATATTCAATATTATATAATGATAATATTATATCATCACAAGTGTGATATATATATATGATAAATGATATGTCATTTAGCACACTCATGATATATCATTATATATTATATACACAATGACTGACAGAAATTATCAGTGGTAAGACATACCCTGATTTTAGATATGTTAAAAGCTAATATGCGCATCTTAAAAGATGATATAGCTATAGAAGGAAAATGTCCCAGACAACAAAAATGTAAAGGGGAATAAGGTCAAATCTCACTTTACAATTTACCTTCCCAGTAATTAGATAGCTTGCATCTACCATAAGCTAATCTCACACACACACACACACACACACACACACACACACACACACACACACACATATACACTTTCTAGTTGCCATGAGGTGACCAGTCTCCCCTGCCTCACACTGCTCTCTATAACATATTAAAACATCACGATCCATTTGGAGTTAATTCTAGTGCAGGGAGACAAAGAAGGATCCAACTTTAGTTTTCTGCAGGTGCTTAAACAGTTCTGCCAGCACTACTTGTTGAAGAGGCTGTCTTTCTTCCATTCTATTTTTTTTGGTTCCCTTGTCAAAGATTAGGTGGCCATAGGTCTGTAGTTTAATATCTGGGTCCTCAGTTCTATTCCATTGGTCTTCAGGCCTGTTCTTGTGCCAGTACCAAGCTGTTTGGATAATTATAGCTCTGTAATAGAGTCTAAAGTTTGGTATTGAAATTCCTCCTGCGCTGTTCTTTCTGCTAAGAAGTATTTTTGCTATATGGGGTCTTTTATTATTCCATATGAAATTTTGGATTGCCTCTTTCTTTAAAGAATGCCATTGGGATATTGATGGGTATTGCATTGAATTTGTAGATAGCCCTTGGCAAGATTGTCATTTTCACAATGTTGATTCTTCCAATCCAGGAGCATGGGAGGTTTTTCCATTTCCTCAGTTCTGCTTTAATTTCCTTTTTCAGGGTTTTAAAGTTTTCAGCAAAAAGGTCCTTTACATTCTTAGTTAAGGTAAGTCCTAGATACTTTATTTTCTTTGAGGCTATTGCAAAAGGAGTTGCTTTCCTGATTGTTGCCTCATTTCTCTCACTGTTGGCGTAGAGGAAGGCAGTTGATTTTTGAGGGTTGATTTTATAGCCTGCTACACTTTCAAAGTTTTGAATCAGCCCAAGGAGCTTGGGAGTAGAGTCTATAGGATTCTTTAAATATAGGATCATGTCATCTGCAAAGAGGGAAAGTTTTACTTCCTCTTTCCCTATTTGGATCCCCTTTATGCTTGCTTCTTGACTTATTGCACTGGCTAGGATTTCTAATACTATGTTAAAGAGGAGTGGAGAGAGTGGGCATCCTTGACTCGTTCCTGATTTTAGAGGGAATGGCTTTAACTTTTCACCATTAAGTATAATACTAGCTGTGGGTTTGTCATATACAGCCTTTATTATACTGAGGAATGTTCCATGGATTCCTAGTTTCTCCAGAGCTTTTAACATAAAGGGGTGTTGGATCTTGTCAAATGCCTTTTCAGCATCTATTGAGACAATCATGTGATTTTTGTCCTTGCTCCTGCTGATGTGTTGAATTATATTAATTGATTTGCGTATGTTGAACCAGCTTTGCCTCCCCGTGATGAATCCTGTTTGATCATAGTATATAATTTTTTTGATGAGTTGGTGTAGATGGTTGGCCAGTATTTTGTTGAGAAGTTTTGCATCGATGTTCATCAAAGAAATAGGTCTATAGTTCTCTTTCTTTGATGAATCTCTGTCTGGCTTGGGGATGAGGCTTATACTGGCTTCATAGAATAAGTTTGGTAAAGACCTCGAGGTAAAAGCCGACACTCTGAAAACTTTACAAGATGGAATAGGAGATACACTAGGCCTCCTTGGAACAGGTCAAAACTTTCTTAATAAGGACCAACAATCACAACAAATCAGAGAAAGGCTGGATAAGTGGGACTGCATTAAAATGCAGAGCTTTTGTATGGCAAAGGACATAGCTAGTAAATTAATTAGGAAGCCTACAGAGTGGGAGAAGATCTTCACCAACCATACAACGGACAAAGGCCTCATATCTAAAATATATCAACAGCTCAAAAAATTGAATCACTCCAAAACTAATCTCCAAAGTAACAACCATCCCATTAAAAGATGGGCCAAAGACTTAATAAAGAGAGTCTTCTCTGAAGAAGAAACAAAAATGGCCTATAGACACATGAAGAAATGCTCAACATCTCTGGTCATAAAAGAAATGCAAATCAAAACAACTCTAAGATTCCACCTCACTCCAGTTAGAATGGCCAGGATCAGGAAAACGAATAACAACAGATGCTGGAGGGGATGTGGCCAGGAGGGATCACTACTACACTGTTGGTGGGAGTGCAAACTCGTTCAACCACTATGGAAAGCAGTATGGCAGTTCCTCAAAAGACTAAATAGAGCTCCCCTCTGACCCAGCAATTCCACTACTTGGCATTTACCCAACCATCCAGAAACTAGGGCATACTAAATCCACCAGCACAACGATGTTCATTGCAGCACTATTCACCATAGCAAAGATATGGAACCAACCCCGATGCCCCTCAGTTGATGAGTGGATCAACAAGATGTGGTATTTGTACACAATGGAATTCTATGCTGCTGTCAGAAAAAAACGACACCTCCCCATTTGTTAGGAAATGGAAAGACTTAGAAAAAATCATATTAAGTGAAGTAAGCCAGACTCAAAGGAACATAGGCTCAATGGTTTCCCTCGTTTGTGATAATCAGTAGAAATCTTGGACTCTTCTAGCAGAGATTTGCAATAGAGCAAAACCTTGATACGTAAGGCCATATAGTATGTGCTAAATGAAAGGACTTCTTGGATATAGAAACAAAAGCCATATAATGAATGATTGTTGTCCTTAAGGTACTATGTTATCTCTCATCTCTTTTGCTGTCCCTTGGTTATCTCATATAGTTCCGGTATCTCGTTTTGTTACCTGATATATCGTATATATTTGTATTTGGTTATTTGAAATTGGATAGGGAAGGGGGGAAAACAAGATGAGGGGTGGGGATTGGGGGGAGGGAAATGGGGACCAAGACATGTGAAAGGGTATCAACGTATGTGAATTAATGCACCTTCTATCTGGCAAATATCATGTAACCCTTTTATTAATTGCAATAAAAATATATGAAAAAGTAAAATAAAATAAAATAGCACGAGGTGTGGGATGAGGGGGAGATCAAATAATCATACACTAATTATCTCTGGTATTTCACTACAGTAACAGAAAGTTGAGTAACATGGTTTGAATTGTATACTAATTGTCACTCCCTAAAAATATGTCCAAATCCTAATTTCCATATACCTGTAATCTGGCCTGGTCTGCATAAATAAGGTCTTTGCAAATGTAATCAAGTTAATGTGAGGTCATACTGGAATACCAAGGATCCTAATCTGCTGACCAGCCCCCCAGAGAACCAGTCATAAAAGGAATGCCACATGACTACAAGGCAGAGGTAAGATGTGTATATTCTAAGAGAAGGGATGCTCTTAGGCTTTTAAGGCTCTTTAGTCCTATATCTTAGAATGTGAGGTGTTATCAATATATCAATTATTTCCAATATAAGGATGTTTGAGTATATTGGCTAATGCTAGTCAAGGTCAGACTGTCCCTACCATTCCTGAAGCCTACCTTAATCTGAAACCAGATGTTAGGAGAACCACGCAGAACTGATCCTGGTTAGCAGTGAGTGCTAAGAAGAGAGAGTGCTGGTATAGGATGCACACACACACACACACACACACACACACAGGTAAAATCGGAAATAAGACTTTTGTTATTATAATTACCTTCAAATGTTACAAGGTAATTAATGTTAAAAGTGTAGTTGTGTTTTGCTTTGTTCTGCTTTGCTTATTTTTTTCCTGTTCCCTCAGAAGAAAAATGGGTATCACTGAGAAATTTTGGAAGAATTTTCAAGCAGTTAAATGTAGAGTTAGTGAAATTTGCCCTACTGGCAATATTTTAGTTGATGTTAACCAATCTTTTATCAAGGGTAATTTAACAAGATTCCAATGATACTGAGGGAATTAAGGTTGATAGATTCATTTCTAAAATCCTTCAACCCTATATATTTATGCTCCATGAAATAATTTATGCCCTATGAAATAATTCAGTGCAATCTCTAGATCACTGGGGTTTACACTTATGGAGTCAATCAACAACAGACCAAAAAATATACTTTTAAACTTCCTAGGTACTGAACTTGCACACTTGCTTTTTTGTCATTGCTCCCTACACAAATAGTGTAACAACTATTTCCACAGCATTTATATTCCCTTAGGCACTCCACACGATGTAGAGATGATTCAGAACATAAAGAAGAATGTTCATAGCTTATGCACAAACATTGTGCCATTTTATACCAGGGACTTGAGCATCCTTGAATTTTGGTATTTGCAAAGGGTCTGGAACCAATTCCTTGATGATACTCGGAGAAGACCATGTATTTAGGCTATACTATGTAATTAAGCTATACTATCTAAAAGTACAAATGGAACTCAATTAAGAAGAACCCATTATTACATTTGTTTTACAATCCTTAGAGTTTTGTATTCGTCAATATTGCTTTTTGGTACTTTTCCTACTCACATATTCATAAAGGTTGATTATCCCCCCACCAACCCCTACTCGCACAATTTTAATGGCGTTCTTATGCACTCTGCCATTTTATTGCCAAACGTATTACCACGCACTTACAAAGCACAAAGTACTCTGAGTTTATTTCAGAGAGGACACATTAAGGTCAGGAAGTAATCTGTTTAACAGATGAACCTACACTAGAGTTTATTAACGATGAGCATGATGTGGCACGTATGGGGTGCGCTGGGTTTAGAATCTGCACCTTCAAGTCAACTCACCAGCACCACCAAATTTGCCTGCAGAGCAAGGCATTTGGTTTATTGACAAGCCAACTTTCAAAGATCAGCAAAATGATTAAAAGCATTGGGAAAGAATGGTAGGAAAACTTAATTTATCAACTTTAAGAGAGCACATTTGGGGAAATCTGGAAGTAAATTCATCATTTAGCAAAAATAATAATAAAAAAATAAAAGTAAGATGTTCTCAGACATGAAGCCATTTCATCTAACACAAACCAGAAGAACAGGATAAAAATGATGGATGTCTTAATTATCTTGAAATGGGAAAAATACCAGTGGATTGTAAGAATATGGTAGAGTTACGGCGCATTTCTCATCTATGTTCCCTTTTTATCACTCCGATGAAATACAGCATATATAACCACACATATGTGGCTGCAGTGAAAATTATAGAAATGGGTGCAATATTGCTTTAACATCTTGACATTTAAGACTAACTACAAACATGTTGATACTTATTGAAAATTTAGTTTTATGAATTATATAGCCTAGAGATTATTTTCTTTCCTCTTCAAACGAAAGTTCCCCTGACTATTCACTGATGCTGATTTTTTTTTCATGTTGATAGAGATTCCCCTTAATAGAGACACTTCTGCACTATGGACTTGAAGGTCTACCATGAGACATTTATGTCACCCCCTATCCAGTCACAGCATTCATGATATAAATTATGCATTTCAAACACAATTAAACCTTAATAACATCCATCACACAGACACAAAGCTACGCCTAGGTGAAGGCTAGAGGGCATTGTGGAGAAGCTTCTTATCACTTTCTAGCAGTAGACACAATAAGGCCCAAGGCACAGGGACATGAGGTTATTGCGTTAGCGTCATTTCCTACGTGAGCTTCTTAGCTGCTCATAATTTTCAAGGGGCTCACAGTAAATCTTCTGAGTCCCAACGATAACTGATAAGAATGGCTGAGTCCTATTTGTGATTAGTTCTAAAGCAATTATGATGATTTATGCCTCAGAAGAAAATAGAGACTCTCTCAGCTCTCCATCTCCTCACAGCCATAAATTTTGATTCCTTATTATTATGATGATTCAAAAATATAATGATAGGACTTACATATTTTCTCAAGGCTCAGTGTACCTATCAAAAACTAAACTAACATGTTAAAATATTCTCTGAGGCAGACCTTTGTTGTAAATATACAGTTCAAATGATGTGATTAAGTCAAGTTTATTAGCCAGCCACCAATTCAGAAACAGGCTGGCAGCAATAGTTGATTTTTTTTTCTTATGAGAATACTGAGCTATTAGAGTCATTGAAACATTTATTTGGATATTCAAGTGATATTGCTGTTCACAGTCTTGTCCTTCATTTGAGCCAGTTGTGCTCAGGATAGAAGAGAAGAGTGTTTTAAAATATATGATTCGAGGGCCAGGAGTTTGGCCTAGTGGTAGAGTGCTTGCCTAGCATGCACGAAGACCCGGGTTCGATTCCTTGGTACCACATACATAAAAAACAAAAAGCTGGAAGTGGTGCTGGGGCTCAAGTGGTAGAGCTCTAGCCTTGAGAAAGTCCAAGGACAGTGCTCAGGCTCTGAGCTCAAGCTCAGGACTGGCTAAGTAACTAACTAAATCAATCAAGATGGAGTTGATGGCTTGTGCCTGTAATCCTAGTTACTCAGGAGACTGGGATCTGAAAATCACTGTTTGAAGCCAGATGGGGCAAGAAAGTTCCTCAGATTCCTATCTCCAATTAATCAGCAAATATTCCAGAAATGGAGCTAGAATCAAGTTGTGGACACTAGCCTTGAGCAGAAAAGCCCAGAAACAGCCCCAGTCCCAGCACTATATTTTATAAACACACACACACACATACACACACACATATCTTCATGTAGACATATATACATACATATATTTCACTCATTTACTGAACATTTACAATAACTGCTATCGTTCAGAAATTGTTCTTATATCATTAAGGATTAACCTATAAATACCCTTGAAATACAATGTAAATATTGTAAGTAATTCAAGAATGGTAAGCAATTCAAGAATAGATGCCCAAAAGATACTTTAAAATGAAATAAAATTAAAAGTAACAGATACTGGCTGAAGGTGAAAAGATTCATTCTCATCTCCATTTGGATGCCTGGATTAGAGGTGCCATCCTGTGCCATAACCATCTAGTGCCAATTGGCCTAACATCTGGCATTAGAAGTTAAAAGAAAATGTACTACGTTGAAATCAAAGAGCTAAGAATGTTAAAGTATTTTGCAGCTTTGTTTAGGGAACCAATGAGACAACATCTGTAGAATTTCAGGCCAAACAAAAAAAACTACTATGTAAATAAATTATAAAAGAATAAATGTGTTTTTGCAGCTTTTATGTAGATACTTTACCGGATGAGGGAGAAGTGGTTTTAATCACTGAACACTGGAAGTACTTACTGTCCTATGTCTCATATAGCCATGCAGATGACATGATCTCTCATGTCATTGGGGAACGAAACGTTAACGTGCCCAGATCTCTGTTCTAAACTGTCAGCTAAACACTTCAAGATATCTAACTTCATCTCACTGCATTAAAAAATGCAGAAATGACATAAAAACAAGTTCCCTGCAATCCAATTGGCCTAGGAAAGACATGGTCAGCACTCTGGAGCTGAGACATGTGTCTGATGAGAATGAACTGACGGAGAACCACAGAGAAGAATCATCAAGTGATACATCAGAAAGCAGTGAGGTTCACAAAGGAAGAACTAAGATGGTCCCAACAGGCTGTGTCACTTTCCTATTCCCAAAAGTTGGCACCACGCAGCTTCCTTTCAGCTAAGATCACAGAGGAGCTTGTGAAAATGGCAAGCCAAGAAAGAAATAAAGATGCACCATGATATTTCAGGCCTATAACCTATTTAGCCATAAGGTCCAAAGCCCCTAAAGGTACAAAATGTGTAAGAAGCAGCCCCACAAATAAGCTTGACCATATTTCTGTTGTATGATCTCTCTCTCTCTCTCTTTCTCTCTTTCTCTTTCTCTCTCTCTCTCTCTTTCTCTAAATCCATATTAACTTCTAGGACAACATAAATTCTTTCACCATTGAGATATTCTACTGTTATCAAAGGCAATATAAATCAACACAGAATAAACAGACAAGAAATGTTCAGCAATCTTGTGAGGAAAATCAACATGAAAGAAAGTTCATAAAGTTTATATAACAAATAAATATCCCAGACAAAGACTGAACTTCTGAAGATAAGCACAGCAAAGTAATTTTTATAAGATTCAAAGCATGAAGCTGCTAAGGAAAACAAATTACTAAACAATAAGTAAAAAGAACCGAAAAAGAAACATAGTTGACAAATCAATCTCAGATATTTTTCCCCAGGATACCAGGAAGATAAGAAAAAAGCAAATCAAAGCTAAGTGAACAAAAGTATGAGACAGAAGAGGCAGTTTCAAAGATCTATAAATTCTAACATTTATCGACCACATGTTTCTCTGGAGAGGAAGACAGACAAGGAAGAAGAGAAGAGAAACAAAAAAATTACTTGATTAAAAACCCTATTATTCAAAAACTAGATTATATTTTGAATGTTCCCATCTACCTGGGTCAATAGAGTTATTCAAGTGAATCCTAAAGTTACAAAAAAGTAGAAGACTAATCAAAACAAACTTTCTTAGATGGTAGGTCATAATAAACTACAGTCATTAAAATAGTGAGGTCTAGAACAAGGAAAGTCAAATAAGTCTATGAAAACTGGCAGACTCTGGATATTGATGGTTCATATCTGTAGTCCTAGCCACTCAGGAAGCTGAGATCTGAGGATTGAGAATGGTGGTTCAAAACAATTCAGGCAGGAAAGTCCATAAGACTCTGATCTCCAATTAGCCACCAAAAAGCCAGAAGTGCAGCTGTGGTTCAAGTGGTAGAGTATTAGTCCTGAGCACAAATACTCAGAGACAGTGCCCAGGCCTTGAGTTCAAGCCCCAGTATTAGAACACACACACACACACACACACACACACACACACACACACACACACACACGTTGGGCATTTAGGAAACCTGACCCATACCTAATGTGGCACAACTCAGTGGAAAGGACTAGATTAGTCCCTCAATCACAGTGACCAGCCATGATGAGCCATGTAGGAAATAGGATCCTAATCTCACTTCTTTTTATTTTTTGCCATTCGTGGGCTTGAGCTCAGGACCTGAGCACTGTCCTTGGACTTTCTCAAAGTTAGAGCTCTACCACTTGAGCCTCAGCACCATTTCTGGCTTTTTTCTCTGCATGTGGTACCAAGGAATCGAACCCCGGGTCTTTGTACATGCTAGGCAAGCACTCTACCACTAGGCCAAACTCCCAGCCCCTAATCTCATTTCTTACAAGAAAATGTGAGGATAGATAGATAGACAGACAGACAGATGTGTGTATATATATATATGTATATATATAAGTGTGTATATGCAAGCCTGTAGACAGATAGATAGATAGATAGATAGATAGATAGATAGATAGATAGATAGGTAATGTACATACACACAGTGGAATCTTACTCTGCATTAGAAGGAATGATATTGCATCATTTGCAAAGAAATGGAAGGATTTCGGAAAAAATTTTGTTTAATGAAGTAAGTCAAGCCCAGAGAAACAAAGGCTATATTTTTTCTCTCAAATGTGGAACTTAGAAGTAATAATATATAAGTAAAAACTTTAAAATATAGGATATCTGGCTCACTTCCCACTTGGACTTAAAACTGTATTTTCAAAAGTGAGTTTAGAATAGCATATATACATAGAAGGTCTACATAATAGAGGACATTTTTGCCAGTCTTTGGCTTTATCTCAGGGCCTGAGCACTGCCCTTGGGCTTTCCCACAGGCTAGCACTCTACCACCTGAGCCACAGCACCATTTCCAGCTTTTCTATGTATGTGGTACCAAGGAATCGATCCCAGGTCTTCGTGCATGCTAGGCAAGCACTCTACCATTAGGCCAAACACCCAGCCTATACTAGAGTTTTAAGTGGAAATTGGCTCCACCCTTTTTGGGAGCAATCTGGCCATATATATTTAATATCTATGAAAAATTAAGTGAAAAGTGCATGTATCATAAGATTCTATGTGTATATATTTACCTTCAGAAATAACACATTCTCAGTAAGATATTAAGTTATTTAAATATCAAAAAGAAACAACCATTCAAGGAACAATACATACATTCTGGTTCATTCATAAATTGTGGTTTAATCATGAAAAAGCCATGCAGGAATTTTTAAAAAATGGAATCATGTGAATCAATAGCAACAAGTGTCAAAAACAAGCCAAAATAACGTATGTACTGAAATACTCTGAAGTATAAAAGGTCATAAAAATCTGTGTGCATGTGTATTCATATCATATAAAATTGTATAAGAATAATGCATGTCAGTTTGTGGTAGAAGTTATGAGAAACAGAAAGAGCAGGATCAAAGTGGAGTACAAAGGAAGTTTCAATTAAGTCTGTAATTTTTCCATGTGTGCAGAAATTATAGCAAAATATCAATATTTGATAAAACTTATTCTTATCTTCTTCCAAATTTGTTTTTATCTCTTGGGCATGTTTCTATATTTTTAAAATATATCATAATAGTCAAACATCTCATACTTAGCAACCTAATTTTACAGTATCAAAAAGATTATTTTATAATTGATTCAACAAAGTTCTGTTTATATTTGAACATTATGCAAATAAATCAACAAAACTTGTAGCTAATTCTGAGTAAGGGTTACTGTAAGATTTTAAGAAAATTATAATCTGAAGAGCTCAATTGTCTTTTTTCCTGTCTTAATGTATTCTTTAAAAAGAATTAATTTATAGAATGTATAAAAACCTGCAATTCAAAGAAAAAGACAAAGAGAAAGCAAAGCACGTGAAGAAGCAGTCAAGAAATTAGCAAAGTGAACAGATGTGTGAGTGTACATGTGTGTATAAAGAGGGAGAGAAAGAGAGAGAGGCAGAGAGAGAGAGAGAGAGAGAGAGAGAGAGAGAGAGAGAGAGAGAGAGAGCACAATATCTCCTAAATAAAACAACAGCATACTGAAAAAACTTAAAAATTGCTCATCACTGTTGACCAAAGTATAAATAAAGACTTTATCATTGTTGGGGTGCTAAAAATATATGGCAAATTGTAGGTTCTTTCAGTAAAGTGAATAAACTTGTCCAATTAGTTCCATAGCAGAACTTTTACCCCACACACCCCAAAGCTTTAGGAACAGCATTCCTTGAAAAAAGTTTAAAACTACAAATATCTAAAATATACAACATTGACAAAGTATAGAGTATCTACAAGGAAGTTTATAGTACATTATAAATTATATGATAGAAATATACATTTCATATAACAATTACACATTTATATAAAAATATGATGTACAAATGTGTATACTGACATGGACTGGTCACAATAAAAGTCATTTAAGACAATTCTCTTAATATAAAAAAGACAAACATGTACATGTCACCTAATTATAATATATAATGATATGACTATATTGTAATATCACACACCCACACATTAAGGAAACATAACCACAGAGATCACCTGTCTAAGAGAGTCAAAGCCAGAGGCAACTCTGTTATGTCCTATGTACTGCATGAATATTTTATAGCTTATGGCTTTGAATGACTGTAATTAATCATATGAAGTGTTCAAAACTAAATGCAATGCTCTGGTTATTCATATATAGACAAATACACAATTACCATTTCATTTGGCTTTATCTCTGTGAATCTGACCTTAGTAGAAATATGTCAGAGAATTTTAAAGAAGTAAGGTTGACCTGTAAGCTATTATAGAATTTACCTTTCACTTAAGACTTATCTGAGCAAAGGAATGCCTTCTGGGACAGCTTGCCAGGCTCTGGGAATGAGTGAATAGTTATTGCCTTGTTCTGAGAGAGTGACACAAACTACTTTTCTCTCCTCATAACAGTTCTAATCAGTGCTAATGTTCTCCCCACTTTATAGACAAAGGCATTACATTTGGGGAGATTTGGTAAAGTTGTAGTTTGAGCCTAGGCTATCTTGGCCCTCGGATTTGGTTTGTGTTATTCTCTGTCGCTCCCCAGACTCAAATCTTGCCTAGATTTTTCTTTTCGGGGTCATGTGTGTGCCTTGGTAGCAGCTGGATTTACTCTCTACTAAATCATAGTGTGATCAAGGCACTTAAGCCCTTTTAATAGACTGTGAAAATAAATTTAGAACTAACTGTCCATGCATGATATTGCTAATTTACTCACTGCACCAGAAATAGTTACTCCCGGCATCTGCTCACACTACATTGTGGATTGTTATTTTGGTATTCTTCCATTCTATTGACTACCCTGGCAGCTACACTTCATTTGGAGTGACAGTAAGTAGTACCTGACTTTTCTCTTTTGTCATTGAGCATCAATATTGAGCCCTTCCCTAGCTCAACACTCGTAATGTGATTGAATATTTACTCCGAGTCTTCACACTCCAAGTATGATAAATGAGAATAACACTTACCAGATTCTAAAAACTCACAAATTCTGCTGGAAGACAAAAAATGGGCGGAACTTAGGAGGTGTTATTTTTGAGAACTATTTTCTTCCATTAAGCTGAGATGCAAATGTTAGTGCCTCTCCTCCACTGTTAAACTTTAAGTGGGAAACCAGATTTCTCTCATCCATCTTCCAACTGAGGAAAAGCCAGAGGGGACAACTAAGCAGACAGAAGTAGACAGAAGTCTGGCAGATGATTCTGGAAGACACAGATCATCCAGCACCCCTGACCCATCCAGGAGATACCCTCTTCCCCCACCACCCCCAGTAAGATGTACCTTCCCCTGGGGTAAGGTGATCCAGACAGCTGAGATTCACACACTGTAATCGGACTACCAGCTTCCCTTCTTATTCTCTTGCCCCCAAGAAGTCCAATCGCTCCTCCTTCTTGCCCACAAAGCAGGTGGGCAGGACCTTACATGGCAGAAGGTGTCCCTCCCCAGCCAGCAGTTGGAATTGGGGACTTATTCAAACCCACCAGTAGCCAAAAGGCTATTCTGCTCTTCTCTGGGTACCTTCTCACTTTCACATACACTTTTCCCCTGTTTCTTCTTTTCCTGCCTTGTCATTCTTGATATGGAGGGGAAAAGAAAGAACCCCAAACTCCTGGACAGCATCACAGCCAGCTACAAGTGTTTGTCCATATTGCATGCTTCTAAGCCTCTGTCTTAGTTCTTTGAGGCCACAATTCTGTCACTGAGAAGCCTGCCTGGAACTCTTGGGCTCCAAAGCAATCTTCCATATGCATATTGGCAGTGAGGTTGAGTAGTCAGTGCATTTCATTTTAAATCACTGAGTGTGATTTATTGTTCACATCACCATCAAAACCTAACATCTCAGAACTTGCTGAATACTGAAAAGGTAAATGATAACTATCCATGAATTGGTTGTTGTTTTTTTAAGGAGACCGTGAGATAAGCCTCTAAAACAAGTTCGTCATTAATGTTTGGCCTTCTAAATTCTCTGCCTTGTTCCATTCAAGAATGGCAGGTCTTATGCATGTACCCACACCATTACCAGAAAGTACACTCTAACCCCAATTTCGTATGGCTTTAAACTTTGCTCCTCGGCAGGAAAATAACAAAAAACAGGTGTGTGGAACAATGTCTTATTCCAGCATCTTGTTTTGTTATTGTTGTTGTTTATTTTTTTGTCACTCCTGGGGCTTGAACTCAGGGCCTGGGTACTGCCTCTGAGTCTCTCTGTACTCAAAGCTATTGCTCTACCTCTTGAACACAGTGCCACTTCCAGCTTTTACTGAGTACTTTATTAGAGATAAGAGTCTCACAGACTCTCATGACTGGACTGACTTTGAACTATGATCCTCAGATTTGAGTCTCCTGAGTAGCTAGGGTTATAGGCATGAGCTACCAGTGCCAAGCCTATTAAATGGATTTTTAAGAATTTAAAGTGGGATGAAGAATTTAGCTAACATCAGTTAACTAAGATCAAGTTTTGACATACTAAATGTAATTGGTCTTAAGAAAACCAAAATCATTCTTCCTAAAATATTAAGGATTATAGAGGTAAGTATAAAAGACAGGGGTATTTTCCTATCCCTCTTCTGTTGATCTAATGCCTTCTGACTGGAAACATTATCAGTCCCAAAATGGCACCAACAGATGCCAGAGAATGAATAAGCATACTCCCCCCCATAAATTTACCTTACCATATCCTCTACCTTTGAGAGACTGGAATTGCTTTCTTCCTTTGGTTTATCACTGTTTTAGGATTTATGGATCTTGTTAAAATAATATTTAAGCCAGACCCCTAAGCTATTATTTTAAGTGAGTTATTTTCTAGAGTTACTGTTCTACTGTGTGATGAGCTTATTTCTCTTGGGTTAATCTGCCTTTGAGATACCTCAATTACCAACTTGGGGAAAAAATTACATACTTCTCCCTTTGGGCTCTTTTATAGGATATTTATGTTTTAAAGGAGAAAAATGAAAACGGCATATTTTAGACATATACTTAGTATGTCCTCTTGTAGTCCCTCAGTGAGTAAGCTCTGTGATTTATAAACTATACGTTTCCTGAGAACAGAAATTGTGATGTTTTGACTCTGTGCCATGCCTGGCTCACATACCCTGTAGTAAGTGATAGCCAATGGATGATTGCCAATTCAGTTAAGCTGTTCTTATACAGCAGTGTCTGCTAAGCACAGGGCTGGACTCAGGACTGGCTATTGCTAGTCCAACTTCACTTTGCCCCTGATTTATATTAAAATAAAATAATCTTAACTGCCTGATCCAGTGGCTCACGATGGTAGTTCTTAGAGCACTCTAAAATGCTCCCTGAGCCTCACACAGTCCTGCAACGTAAAGGTTCATGTACACTGGTTTATACCTCTGATGCAACTTTGAAGCTTCTAAATGCATTCCTATCCATTTCTTCCAAGCTGTCGCTGTGCTGGGAATCAATCCTGGGAGGACTTTTTAAAGTCTGGCATTCAAGGATGATGAGTCTCATCATTTTGGCTTTATGCTATGATGGCCAGACATCAAGATTTCAAATGGATAACCTCACTTGTGGGAATTTGACACCACAAAGAAAATCCGTGGGGACCTTTGGACAGGATCTGTTCTTCTACTTAATTTACCTGGATGGCTTCTAAAGGGTAGTAATCAGGAAGGCATTTAAACATCTATCTCTAAAGAAGGTACTCAAGAAGACACGAAACTTATGAAGTGGAACTACATATTGAAAAAGGTAGCCTTTTCTTCAATCAAGGATAGTAGCATTCATTACAAAATCAACCAAGCCAGTTCTCCAAGTAAATTGCTTTTCCATCATATTTCTTTTTTTATGTAATGGGGTAGCTTTATACTCTTAAAATGAAAGGTTTCGTCTTCTGATAGGTCATTCTGTATTTTAAAAATCCTAAGAATATTTGAATTATTCATTTAAATTTTATTGAAATATCAGAACTCTAATTTAAAGACATTACCAGCTATCGGTTAAAAGAAGTTTCAGAAAAAAAATAATAATATTACAACAAAATAAATTCACAGTATGCTGAGAAATCATAATGAATTCATAAAGAATAATAGCACCTTTTAAAAAGTGAATTTAGGGCCTAGTGGTAGAGTGCTTGCCTAGCATGCACGAAGGCCCAGGTTGATTCCTTGGTACCACATACATAGAAAAAAAGCCAGAAATGGTGCTGAGGCTCAAGGGTAGAGCTCTAGCCTTGAGAAAGTCCAAGGACAGTGCTCAGGCCCTGAGCTCAAGCCCAGAACTGGCAAAAAAAAAAAAGAAGTGAATTGAGCACATTCATTCACATACCATCCTCCTTTTGAATACGTAGTGACAATGCTCTTGTCTGCTAGTGATTTTCTTCGGTTGATCCCATATAATCTATAAAATAGCAGCTAAGTTGCTTATCAAAAATGCCACTTAAAAGAAAGAGGTTTAGTTCATTTTGCTTAAGGCAATTGAGCTTGGGAAATCTTAAGGACAACTGGAGAAAAGTTTTCTTTTTTTCTTCTGTGAAACTATATTTAGTTTTATTTGTTTATCTTCCTGGTTACTTAATTGAAATGTGCGCATTAAAATCATCTGATTTCTTACTTACCAATCTGCATCTATGAAACAGAAAACAAGGGCAGATCCTTCCTACCCTCGGGGTTCGCTGAGATCAGGACAATTAATGATCCTCTTATAAATTATCCAGTGGTAAATAGCAGGGCATGAACTTTCTGTGACCATTAAGAATTATTGTTCTATCTAATTCTGAGGAGTAGCAATCGCTAAGGTTAATAATAGGCAGTAACACAATATGGCTTTTCTGCTATTGGTTTTTCTTAGCAAGTAAGGAGAAGAATTAGAAGTAACATTAAGCAAGCCCTTTGCATTTAAAGCATAAGGAACACTTGAACAACAAAAAAGTTTATCTAAATTCTGTTTTTCGATGAATTAGGCTTCCCCCTCCCCTTGAGTTTATGAGAAGTCATAGTTTACAATATGAAGAAATCGGACTTTAAATATATTTGTAAGGAATTTTCTTCTTATTTTCACCAGTCTTTCTACTTGTCAAGAGCTGCTACCAAACAGAGAAACCCCCAAAGTCCAATAAACAAAGCTAACCGAACAGAAAACAAGAATTAAGATTCCATGAAATCCTCTCCTTTCAGCTTTGGTGGAAAAAGTGTCATATGGCTATTCAGAGAATTTAGAAGACAGAAAGAAACTTGAGATCATCTCCCTCCCTCCCTCCATCCCTCCCTCCCTCTTATCTCTCTTTGTCTCTCTCTGTCTCTCTGTCTCTCTGTCTCTATCTCTATCTCTCCCTCCCTCCATATTCCAGCTCTCTACACAAGGAACATGCTTAGTATATTCTAGAATAAGTTGAGGTTCCGAGGCTGAAGTTACCATTAAAGCATTCCGCTAGTCATTAATAGATCAGCACTCCAGACTCCCTGCTCAAGTCTCATTTCCTGTATTCATAGTCTCGGCAGGATGTGAAAGGTCAGAACAATATTTCATGATGTTGATATGATAAGAGGAGGTTGATATGATGGGTTAGGAGGGATGTGGTCATCTAGTCCAACTCCTACATTTTCCAGATGAAAACCATGAAACTGAGATGCAATGTAATTTGACTTAGGTCAGACACAGGTTAACAAAAAGACAGGACCCAGAGATATGGTAATCAACTTGTTTTTCCTACCTGGACCTACAAATTGAGGCCAGATTCTGGAACCACACTGGCTTTTTGTCTCTCACAGAGTTTTGTGTAGGTGAACGTTCCCCAAATGGGTTGGGTAAAACTCCTTCAAAGGTCTGAATAATGAAGATTTTCAACTAACTTCTTAAGTTAGTAACAACTGGGTTTGAAAGGAAACTACAGTTACCATTCTCCCTCTTCTCCTTTCCTGTTTTACTTCAAGGAACAGGACTACCCATTTGCACTAACTCAAACATTGTAATTAGTATAATTCTATGCTAGATAAAATGTGTATCGATAGATATTACAGGCCTTATTGTTATTTTAGTTGCAGTTGATTGATTGTCAGCACTTAAGGATTAAAGAAAGGAGAACAGTTTTGTACCTAACCTAAAAATCTACATTTTTCAATAGGAAGAAGAGTAAATTCATGTTGCTAGACTCAAAATCAGCAGGGTCCCCAGGGGTCTTGATGAGAGAAGCATCTGTTAAATATACTACCTATGGCTCTCTCCATGTTTCCGTGGTGTTCCAGAATGCCTTTCTTTTTTTTTCTCAAGCCAGTTCTACATTGAATTTCCTCTGAAGTGAAGAATGACAGCTTCCGTTAAGTGAAGTTCTACCTTTCTTCTGAGGACCATTCTTTATGCCATAAATGCATTTTGCCCCAGCCCATGGCACACAAAGTAGAGCCTCTGATACTCACCTTGGAGATAATGAATTCAAAAAGCTCAAAGTTTTCTCACAGCCACCAAGGTAAAAAGGAAGATTACTTCCATTGGTGTCTCTACTGACTTCGGAGTTTTTGTTTTGTTTTTTTATTGTTGGGGTGATGTATAGAAGGGCTACAGTTACATTCATCAAGCAATAAGGACATTACTTCTTGAATATTGATACCCCTTCCCTTTGATCCATTTGGAATGAATTCTAGTTCAGAGTGACATATAAGGATCCAACTTTAGTTTAATACAGTTATTTAACCAATTCTGCCAGAACCATTTGTTGAAGAGGCTGTCTTTCTTCCATCCTATTTTTTTAGCTCCCTTATTGAAGATTAGGTGTCCATTGTTCTGTAGGTTAATTTCTAGGTCTTCAATTCTATTCCATTGGTCCTCAGGCCTGTTCTTGTGCCAGTACCAAGCTGCTTTTATTACTAAAGCTCTGTAGTGGAGTGTGAAGTTTGGTATTGATATTCCTCCAGCACTGTTTATATGGGATCTTTTATCATTCCATATAAATTTTTGGATTGCTTCCTCTATTTCATTAAAGAATGACGTTGGGATATTGATGAATAATGCATTGAATTTGTAGATAGCCCTTGGCAGGTTTGCCATTTTCATGATGTTAATTCTTCCAATCCAGGAGCATGGGAGGTTTTTCCACCTTCTTAGTTCTGCTTTAATTTTCTTTTTCAGGTTTTTAAATTTTTCATCATAGAGTTCCTTTTACTTCCTTGGTTAATTCCTAAGTATTTTTGAGGCTATTGCAAAAGAGTTGTGTTCCTGATTTCTGCCTCTCTCTTCTCATTGTTGACTTACAGGATAGCCGTTGATTTTTGAGGGTTGATTTTATGCTCTGCTACTTAGCCAAATTTTTTTACTTTTTTATTTTAATGTATAGAGGGATTACAGTTATATTCGCCAGATAGAAGGTACATTACTTCTCACACATTGATACCCCTTCTCATGTTTTTGCCCCCATTTCCCTCCCTCTATCCCCTCCCCTCATTTTCCCCTCTATTTCAAATAAACAAGTAAACATCTATATAATATACTAGATAACAAAGTGGGATACTGTAACAATATGATATTAACCAAAGGGCAACACAAGAGAAGAGAGAAAAACATAATACATTAAGAATAACAGTCACTCATAATTAAGCTCTCGTTTCCATGTCCTGGAGATCCATTAATTTGCCCTCATCCTATATCTTTGCCGAAGTTTTGAATCAGCACGAGAAAGTTGGGAGTGGAGAATATAGGACTCAGGAGTTCTTTATAGATTTCTCTTTCCTTCTATCCATATTCTAGCTTAGAAAAAATCATCCTCTGATTTTCTCACATCTAAATTGAGGATTTATGAAAAAAGACCCATCCTCAGAGAGAAAATCTTGTCCTGGCAATAGAGATGGTTTGCCCAGTTTCCATTTGTTTAGATCTCGATACAAATGAATTGGACAAAGCAAAAGTATGATTGAGTTTATATTTGTGCATTTCTACTTAACTTGCATTCTATATTTGCATTCTACAAAGGGGAAAAAAGTAAAATCTGCATTACGAGATTCTCAAACTTGGCAGGTCATGTGGGGACCTTGGTGACATGAGCATTTGAGTGGGTTGAAGAAGATGTTTGAGCAAAGGAAAACTTGGAGATGGAAGCTTGACACTTCTTTAATCAGAACAATATTCAAATCCAAGAAAGTAGAGCAAAAATAAGTACTAACTTTGGGATAGAGTGGGAGAAGGAAACAATAAGATTAAAAAGGTTTTAGAAATACTAAGTGAGATAGAAGGAAGGTAGGAGGTGATGAGGGTGATAGTGTGTTTGACAGGGTGGAGTTTGGATATAATTATGTGTGTATTTAATAAGATTTAAACGTGAGCTGTCAGAAAAGTGGTTTCTAGGTTAGAATAAGGTATATGCAGAGACAGAAGCATTCGAGATTTAGTGCTGTCTCTTAACACCTTGTAAAATCTTACATAATAATGCCGACACCCCAGTAATAAAGACTGACCTGCCCTTCACAATAACAAGGAAGTTGAGCTTACCCAGGGCTACTCAACTTTCTTATAACATTGAGAAATGGCCTGAGAGGAATTAGGGTTTGTGTTCTGGTTGAGAATAATGATTGAGTTGATTCCCCCATTTAATTTGTGTGAAAATAGTATTGCATCCAGTACTGTTTCTTTCTGCTTCACTGATAAAATGACTGATCTTTACCCTAATAAGAGTGGCCTTATTCATTTCTTCTTTATTCTCAAAAGGCAAATAATAAAGCAGAATGGACTAAATGTTGAACAGTGCAAGCATTCATACCTGTCAGTCAAAAAGATGTTATCTTTGGATTTCAACTATAAAGAAACATACAAAAGACATATTACAGGCCTTGTTACTATTTTAATTATACTGTAAAAACTATGCATACCAAATAATAAGTGCTCTGAAAATTGCCATTTCATACTGAGTGCTGAGAAACAAATAGGCAAGATAGACACTTACATGGAAAGGATACAGACTTTATGGTTTTGATTAAGTGAAATGCTTTTAGATGGTGATAATTTTAAATATCCATCTCCAGGCTCACCTTTGGATATTTGTAATCACTGGAGTCTTCTTATGAAATTTTCTTATAGATCACAAAATTAATGGATATGGCAACAATCTGTAGAAGAAAAATACAGGGAATACAAGTAAACAGTACTCTTGCCCTTGATCCTTCCTATAACCATCCCACCTTGAAGTCCCTATCACTGCCTTTATATTCATTTGCACTGCAGCTCAGGTGTGGTATGAGTCTGCTAATCCTAAGGCACCTGACAATTTTAGTGCTATTTTCCAACCATCAAGAGGCTATGTATTTCACCAGATTCCATGTACTGTGCCTGCATAAATTTCTGAGATTTAACATCAAAGAGATCCCCTTACATTTCAGAAAAACCCTAAGAAAGTTTAAATTTCTCTTTTGTGTGATAGAATTTATGAGGAAAACAATTTATCAATTTAAATTTTGTCCACTGACAACACAAGAGTACAAAATCAACCCTTCTTCCTATGGATAGAATCTACAGAAGGTCCTAAAACTGAAACATAAAACTTTTATTGCCCTCTATCTTAACCTCTGTGGGTTAATAATGCTATTAAACCAGACCAGAATAAAGCATGTCTTCTTTGATATTTATTTGCAGGGGGGGGGGATCACGGGGCTTGTACTAGTCCTGGACACTGTCCCTGAGCTCTTCAGCTCAAGGCTCCCGCCCTACCCTTGAGCCAAGCCCCACTTCCAGTCTTCTAGAGGTTAATTGGAGATAAGAGTCTCATGTCCTGTGAAAGGGTATCAATGTATGTGAATTAATGCACCTTCTATCTGGCAAATATCATGTAACCCTTTTACTAATTACAATAAAAAAATTATAAAAAAAAAAAAGAGTCTCATGTCCTTTTGTGCCCAAGCTGGCTTTGAACCTTGATCCTCAGATCTCAGCCTCCTGAGTAACTAGGATTACAGGTGTGAGCCACCATGCCCAGCTTTCTTTGATAATATTAAATAAGATTGTTCAGTACTTTTTGTCTGTCTTTGTGCTGGTACTAGGGCTTGAACTCAGGGCCTAGGAGCTGTCCCTTACCCTTTTCTGCTCAAGGCTGGTACTCTACTATTTGAGCCACAGTTCAAATTCCAGGTTTGGGTTGGTTAACTGGAGATAAGACTCTCACGTACTTTCGTACTTTCATATTTTCCTCCCTGAGATTACTTTGAACCATGATCCTAAGATATCAGCCTCTTCAGAAGCTAGGATTGCAGACATGAGCCACCCATAAAGATATTAAAGGTTTATTTTAATATTTACTTTGTTTTGGTGGGGCTTGAACTCAGGGCCTGGGTGCTGCCCTTTAGCTTTTGAACGCAAAACTAGAGGTCTACCCCTTGACACATACCTCCACTTTCACTTTTGGGTGGTTAACTAGAACTGAGTCTCACAGGCTTTCCTACCAGCCTGTGAACCATGACTCTCAGATTTCAACCTCATGAGTAACTAGAATTAAAACTATGAGAAACTGATGCCTGGATGTAGTACCTGTTTCATATTAGCAGTTTATACCTTCTTTTACTTTATAGATGAACTTTAAAACATAAAATAGCACTCCATGCTACACAAATTTCCTTCTCCTCCTCATTATTTAACTCCTAGGCAATAGAGTGGAAAACCAGTAATAGTGCTATAGAAAATCAGTGATATTTTATTCTTGTCCTTTTCTTCTCTCTGAGTTTCCTACAGTGCTGTTGCTGGGCTTGCTGCTTGAGCAAAGACTCTGCTTTCATTAGCATTGGATCATCAGGCCTTGTGTAGAGGCTACAGTGCAATCTGGGTGACATCTCGTAAAGAATCATGGTGCGTTCTTGTTATGCAGAATCTAGACTTCAGAAATGATTTACATAAATGTAAAACAGGGACTATCTGGGGGTGGAGATCAGCAGGAGGGGGCACAGAAAGAGAGAGGAGCTATCAGGAAATGACTTTATATACATGTATGGAAATGGAAAAATGACACCCACTAACATTGTTTGAAGGAAGGGATAAGGCAGCATAATAGAGGGAGTGGATTTGGTCAAAAGTACAGAATGTATGTATATGTAGAAATATCATAATGAGGCACCTCATATAATTCATATATATAGTAATAAATATACTATTTATTACTACCTATGAACTACCTATGAAAACCGAGAGCAACCACAAACACCCTGCACACACTCAACAGCTGTAGAGCTGAGGATGTAGGTTAATAGACTTATTTCCTTAGCTTGAGGGCTCATAATGATTACTCCTGACTGACAAGAGGCCAACAATGTCTAATAAAGGAGAGGTTAGGAGTGAGTTGGAGGAAAACAGAAAGTCAGGAAACATTTCATATCTAAGCAAGCAACATAGACAGAAATCCTTGCCATCCCAGAAGAAAAGGCCAGACATCGTCGCATCCAAAAGAAGATGGTGAACACTTTGTCTAGAATGGGGTCACATTTCTGCCTTTCCCTTGAAAACTGTGAGCTAAAGCTCTTCACTTTGTAAGATACCCAGCCTTAGGTGTCTTTGCATAGGAATAAAAATAG
Organism: Megascapheus bottae; assembly: GCF_031878675.1. NCBI lineage: Eukaryota > Metazoa > Chordata > Mammalia > Rodentia > Geomyidae > Megascapheus > Megascapheus bottae. Next base: position 19,951,099 of record NC_143531.1, read on the forward strand.
ACTAGAGCGCAAGTCAGGATCCTTCCATGGAGACTTTGGACATCCCATTCCAGTGTCCCTGCTTTCCTAAATATCCCCTGGTTATCTCCTAGGCTTATGCATGTGTCCTCTCAAAATGCCTTCTCAAAAAAGGAACACACACACACACACACACACACACACACACAAACACACACACGTCTAAAATACCACTCCCTCACCCTTCAGACCCCTCTCACATTTTTTCCCTTATATCCGTCACTCCCTCGCATCATAGCATATGTTCATTTGCATAGCATATCTGTATTTTACCTGGAGGCTGCTCTAGAGTGCATTGTCAGGAGATTGTGAGTTTCCTGAATCACCATGCCTGCAGCACCTCAAGCATTTCTTGGTACATAATAAAACCCCCACTGAGCATGTTGCTAAATGAATTCTTAGTAAGTGATCAAGAACACAAAACATTACAATAGCCTTATTTCATTGTGACCCGGTCTTGTGCCCTTATTACTGCCTCTTCTGTTCTCTCCCCTTCTTTATTCCATTAACACCTATCCACCTTAAAGTAATCTCAAGAATCCTGGTGCCAGTGGCTCACTCCTGTAGTCCTAGCTACTCATAAGGCTGAGATCTGAAGATCACGGTTCAAAGCCAGCCAAGACATGGCAGTCTGTGAAGTAGTTATCACCAATTAACCACCAGAAAACCAGAACTAGCTCTGTGGCTCAAGTGGTAGAGCACTAGCCTTGAGCTGAAGATCTCAGGGACAGCACCCAGGCCCAGAGTTCAAACCCCAAATCAGTTACCCATGATTTGCAATTATTTTAAAATGCAATGAAATTTTACTTCGTGAAAGTAAAAAAAAAAAAAAGTTGATCCACTCAAACTTTCTTAGGCAATTTTAATGAGAATTTGGCAAATCATCTTGTTCTCACAACTGTTTCTGAATCATAAGAATGCAAACAAAATTATTCCTTGGATCATGTATAATTAATGAAATGGCTAGTAGAGCTGGATTATTTGATTTAAATAAATCATGAGATACAGTACCTTTAAAATTCTTGTGTAATATTTGTACACTATAATACATTGGTAACCTTGAATAATTGATGTATACATCTTAGTTGCATCATTTTTAAAATTTAGAACATAATCTTATTTCAAATGGGATGTTAGTATTTGTTTTTAGAACAACAATTTTAATTCTTAGACTCTGAGTCATTTTATTTCTAAATTCATAATCATAGAAGCCTGGTCTAATTACAACATTATTACTATAGGGAGGAAAGATCCACTTTATACTGAATGCTTTGTAATATAACTACTGCTAATGACTTACAGAGCAATATGGTGATTCCCTCCAGTACACAGGTAATTAGACAAATTAATCCTGGAAATAACTAATTGAAGTGGGTACTCATCATGAAGTGTTTGCAAAAATCAAATATTTTGTTAACTCGTTAACAAAATTTTAATAACTTTTCATGTATATTAGATTTTCATAAAATCTGGAAGCATTTAGACAAAGGTAATTCTATAAAACTATAAACATACATAGATTTTACAGATCCTTATACACCTGTGCATGTAACCAGGAAGAATAGGACAAGAACATTTATTCTCTGAAGTTTCAGCGTCCCCTACTATGCTTGAGCATTACTGGGTGAGTCTCACTTTCTGTTCCATATAACCGAGGAAATGCCATTTACATAAGGTGTAAGTTAATGTGCGCGCATATTTGTGTGTATTGAGTTGCACAATTGTATTACAACTAGCTACACTTCACCAATAGTGCAGTCTAAGCCTCTCTGAAAGAAACAGCTGGAAGCTGACTGGTTGACTATGTTAGGCAGTCTCTTTGGGGATAAAATACCTGGGCTATGTTAACATAAACCCATGTTTAATTTTGTGGTTTGCTTAAAGCCAGTTCTGTTTGTCCACCTGCACTATAACCAAAGTCTGGAAGTAATTTGGATTAGAAGAAAAAAGCTTTCAAGAAATTAACAGGAAAATCAGAGTATTTAGCAAGGAAAAGCAAGAAAGATAGTGAGGGTGGTGCTGAGACTTCAGTTAGTGTCCCATGCAGGTTTAGGTGTGAGGGCCTTATTCCCAGGTTGGCACTCTTGGGAGGTGATGAGCCTTTGGGAGATAGAACCTTGTGGTAGGTCCACAAAAGATGCTCCCTGCTTCCCTTCTCTACCTCCCACCCCCACACACTTCTCTCTTCTTCCTTGTCTTGTTCTAACATGGGCTGTTGGCATTGTCACCTGCTGACTCCATCGAGACCCAATGAATGGAATCACTTGAACATGGATTTGAACCTGTAAGATGTTAGCTAAATAAACCTTTTCTCTTTTCTGTTAATTGGGTTAGATACTTCCATCCAGTAATACAAAACTGACTGATACAAAGGAACAACAAAAAAAAACCAACAAAAAAAAACAGGAGAGAAAGGAAAGAGGTCAGGGGTAAAGGAGAAAGGGACAGAGAGAGGGGAAAAAGAGTGGAAGAAAGGAAAGTAGAGAGATAAAAAGACGAATAGAGTAGAAGGAAGATAAACAGATGTCTAATTTCTATGCTTGTTATAATTTCCCAAAACTCCAAATGCAATCAGGCAGCATCAAAATAAACCTCAAATTGAGTCTTCATCATTTCTCTTTTCAGCTAACTGTATTTTTGAATAATATTATATATTTATATAATATAAGATATACATGTTATATGTTATATTATATAAATATATGATATATATTTATATGGATTCTATAATAATATATGTGAATATAAACATGTCGATATTGTTATATACACATTTATCACATGTGAACAACACTGTAATAGGATGTTCATACACCTACCTTACTTTCCTTTACCATCAGAAGCTCAGTATCGGTTAGGGAAATAAACCTAAACGTGAGTCTGAGCCAAGCCCATTTCTCCATGCTAGGTGTTGATGTTTACATTCTTGCTTGGAGATTTACTGACTAAATTTTGACCCCTAACTTGAGGACAGGAAAGTTGATTCTAAAAAAAATATTCTATTGCAGAAAAAGGGGGGGTGAAGAACCTCCCTTTTCCACTAGTATTCTTTTCTTCCTCGCTTGAGTATGGTTTATAAAGATATGATTTGCAAGAAATGGCTGCCATTTTGGGTGGTAGTAATTCTATTGAGAGTCCAATAATGGGCATAAATGTAAGGATCTAAAAGAAAGAGAAGCCGGGAGTTTGGCCTACTGGTAGAGTGCTTGCCTAGCATGCACAAAGACCCAGGTTCGATTCCTTGGTACCACATACATTGAAAAAAGCTGGAAGTGGTGCTGAGGCTCAAGTGGTAGAGCTCTAGCCTTGAGAAAGTCCAAGGACAGTGCTCAGGCACTGAGCCTAAGCCCAGAACTGGCAAAAAAGAAAAAAAAAGAAAAGAAAAGAATTCTAAAAGAAAGAGAAGTTATGATCTGAGTCCAATGAGCCTACAATAGAAAAGCGTCAAGAGATACACCTGAGAACAATTGCAAAGTGTCTTACAGTGTTATTTGGTGCCAAATAGCACAGACCCAGTGGCAGTCTTCCAGAATTTACTGTTGGTAATTCGGTGTGTCAATGACTCTTGCCAATCCAGCTAAACAAAAGCTTTTAGGAAGCACATGACATTCAGAGAAGATTTTAATCACAAATTCTTACACATTGAAAATACAATTGCTCCCTTATTCAAAAACCAGGAACAGAAATCTCTTGAGGAAATAAAGATCCACAGAAGCAATGAAGTATTGTGTTGGACATTGGATTGTAATGTTGGTAAAGCCAGTTATGAGCTGTGTAGAAATTCCTTAAACATTTGAGAATTTGATTTCCTAATGTGTAAATTTGGTACTTACAGGGCACATAAGAAGTTTTAGAAACAGTTTTAGATGACAGAAAATAAGAAAACCAATAAAAGATACAAAGTTCCTGTCCCCATAGAAAGTAGATACAATTTTTAAAGTATATTAATGTATCAAGATATTGTAAATTGACCCAAAAAATGTGAAAGAAACTATGACTGTGAGAAGGTGTGCCTACTTTGATAAATTACTAGTATGTAAACATAACATGATTATCTTGTTTAGATTACTAAATCAAAACTCCTTCATTTGACATTTAAGATCCTTCCAATGTACCTTTTTAACTTTTATGTCTGCCCAACTGTAGATAAAATGCACTTCTCTTGCTTTTTCCTCTCTAATTCCTTTCAAACTTTATTATTTTTAATAAACTCTATATCTTTGATGAAATCATACACTTCTCCATGCCAGGATCTTTCTATGAAGATCTTGAGAATAAAAGAAAATGGTGTTCAGTCATGTTTATGGATGTTATTTGACATTCTCTTTGAATGTTTATCATGATAAACACTATTATTGTGAAACTTGGTGCCATGCTCAATTTTGTACATGTTTTTATTGCTTCTTCTATCACAAGGGGTGCACAGTGAGAGTCTCAAGATTTGAAAGCCTGTTGCATTGCTGAAGAGCACTGCCCGTTATATCTAGAATTTCCCTTAAAAGTCAACTCCATTAGGAGCAGACAAAAAAGAAAGCCTCGAATCCTGTGTGTTCCTCTCACAACCTTGAGAGTAGTCTTGCCAGTGTTCACTTGTCAGTTGTTTCTTGAATGACTATTGAAAGAATTTTCCAGCACTGAAAAATGATACAGAAGGAAAAGATGAGCAAAGCATAGCAGAAACTATGGGACCAACACTAAGTGTCCTTGAGACAGGCAGATCAATGATGCTATAGTGGTATGCACTTCCTACATGAGAGAAAGAGCATTGCAAATATGGTTGAGTCCAGAATTATTCTAGATTATTCCAACAGACCTAATCACAAAGGTCCTTCTAAGAGAGATGCAGGAGGATCAGAGTCAAGGAGATGAAGCCATAGAAGTAGAGATCAGAGTGAAGAGCCACAGCCCAAAGAATTCAGGCAATCTCTAGCGAGCGGAAGGGGATGGAAGGAACGGTTCATCCTGGCAAAGTTTCTAGGAGTGCAAAACCATGGGCTGACTAACGTCTTGATTTTTAGCCCTACAAGATCCACTTTTAGACATCTTCCTCCCAGAACTGTAAATTGATGTTTGGGATACATTAAGTTGTTTCAGCAACAAAAGAAAACTAATACAGTGATATAGTAAAAAAAAAAAAAAGAAAGAAAGAAAGAAAAGAAAAAGAAACCAACTAGAGCTGGTCACAGCTTAGCCCCTACTCCATGTATATTAATTGAATGATTTCAGAAAAGTCACTATTTCCATTGCTTGTGACATAAAGAGAACTTATATCTGCTTTACAGTGCTGATAGGAAAGCAAATCAAATTCATGAGAGCAGTTTGCAGAGTGAACGTATATAGATATTAAATGTAAGATTCGTGCTTACATTTTCAGTTTTCTTCATAAAGCCCTTAAGCCCTCTTATACAGTAACTGTAACACCACAGCCACTCTAGTAATAAAGCTGTTGTTTTAGAAGTGGCCTAGGCAGGAAAGGTCACCCAACACTGTCACAACCTTCTTGCATCATTGAATTGACTTGCAGCCATGTTCCAAGACCAAGGTACCCTTCGCTGTCCCTCCCCTCACCCCTCTCTTTGGTGTGGGAGGAGGAACTAGGGCTTGAACTTAGGACCCGGGCACCTAGCTTGTTTTGCTCAAGGTTGTATCTCCACTTCCAGCAGGTTGAAGATGAGAGTCTCATGGACTTTCCTGCTTTGAACTTCAGATCTCAGCCTCATGAGTGGCTAAAGTCACAGCTGGTTTGTACATCCCTCTTATTCCACTTTCGGGAAGTAGCCACCCAGAAAAGAAGCTTACTATACACCCCTGTCCTGGTGGCTTAGAAAGTTTGGCCCACTGGTCAACAGATGAGGGCCTCACCTGGAAGCCAGTTAGAAGCTCAGATCTCCAGGCAGCTTCCAAATCAGCATTTCAACAAGAGCCCTAGGTAAGTCTAGGCGCCCACTGCAGATGACAACTCTAACCTCAAGCCAAGTGTCTAAAGCCTCCATTGCTTCATCATCAAGGGAACAAAACCCGCCTCCATAGGTTGTTGTGGCAACACCTTGGAGACTGTACATTTGCAACAACAGATAGCCTCCTGGCCTCCAGATCTTCCTCTCACGTGACTTTACTAGACTCAAACGAAGATCTGGGTGCCAGTGGTTGAGGCCTGTAATCCTAACTACTCAGTCGTCTGAAATCTGAGAATCTACCACTGGAAGCCAGCCCATGCTGGAGCTTCTGTGAGGCTCTTCTCACCAATTAGCCACCCCAAAAGCTGGAAGTGAGTGGAGCTGTGGTTCAAGTGGTGCAGGGCCATCCCTGAAAGGACCTGGGGTTGTGGGGGGGAGGGGCGGGCACCCTGATTGTGAGTTCGAGCTCAGGACCAGAAGAAAGGAAGAAAACAAGGAAGGGAGGGGAGGGGAGGGGAGAGAAGGGGAGGGGAGAGGAGGGGAGGGGGAAGGAGCTATTAGAGTCTAGACTGTCTTGGAGTCTGGTGACCCACATGAAGCAAGGGCCAGAATTCCTGCTGAGCCTCCGGGCTCCCCAGTCCTCCTCCTAAATCCCTTCCTTAACTTTCCATCTGTCACTGATCTTCTAGCAGAACCCCAACCTGCCAGGCCCGGCCCAGCTCCTCCCCCCGCCCCCCCCCCGCGCGCAGCAGCCGCCCTCCCCCCGGCTCCCGGCGCCCCACAACACACCCACACCGGATTAGGTCAGGCCGGGGAGGGGGCTCGGTGGGGGCGGAGCTCAGCCCGCGCCCGGCGCCGCCGCCGCCGCCGCCGCCGCCACCGCCGGGAAGCTGCAGCGGGTGGCGGCCAGGCTGGGGCTCCGCGGGCGCAGCCAGGGCCTGGGGGGTCCGCAGCCCGGCGGTGAACCCCGGCTGCGCGGGCTCCGCGCCCCGCCGCCGTCCCCGCCCCGCTCGCTCGGGCGCGCCGCCTCGGCTCGGTGCACCGCCACTTTGGTTCTCCATCGCGCCCGGCTGGCTCCGGGACCCGAGAGGGACGGGGACCCCAGCTCGCTCTCGGCCGGCCGGCGGCCCCCCACCCCACCCCCGGAGCCGGGACCCGGGATGTGCGACGGGAAAGCCCGCGCCGCGGCCCCGGGAACCCAGCAGGTAGGCGAGCCGCGGCCCCGCGCGCGTGGGGACGACGCCCCCCCGGCCACCTCCGCCCTGCGCCGGGCGTCCGGGGGTGGCCGGGAGGGACTCCATCCCGCATTGTGTGCGGGGACCCTTTGCCTGTTGCTCGGCCCCCATCCCATCCGGTGCCCCGGAAAGGGGGCGGGAGGGAGGGAGGGAGGGGCCGTCCGCCCCCCTGGCAGGTGGATTTCTCACCAAGGTCACCTCTTAAGCTTTACCTCAGAAGGTAAACTGGAGAAGAGGCCGGTGATCCAGCTGTTAACCAGCTAATCTGCACACTGACTGTTCCTAGAGGGGCGTGTGTGCGTGCGTGTGTGTGTGTGTGTGTGTGTGTGTGTGTGTGTGTGTGTGTGTGTGTGTATGTGTGTGTGCGCGTTCCTCTCTTTTTTTTGTCCGTATGCGTTTCCCTTTAAGGTCGAGACACCAGTCCTACATACAGTCTATGCATTTACATGTGTGCATGTGTATGCATGTGCATTTGCATGTGGAGTGGGAATTCTGGAGCTGGGTGAGGAGAGGAGAAGAAGGGCGGCCAGAGGTTGGTAAGGAAAAATAAATGGAGAGGAGAGACCTGTTCCCTGGGCAGAGGTGAACTTTGGAACCACGTTCAATCAAGGGGAGAGACGGGAGGTAATGGACACTCGGCTGGAAGGCTGGAAGCAGGTGTTAGGAAAGGTTGGAAGAAGGCTGTTACCCGACAAGGCAGATCCTCACACTACCCTGGGCCAGAGGCAAAGATATAGGCAAAAATTTTCAGTCCTAACAATGGACAGCAGGGAGGGAGGGAGGAGGGGTCGCCCAGGGGCGGTGAGAGAAGCATCTGGGGAGGTAGATGAGGACCAGGTTTCCAGGCCTTCTTCAGGGGAGTGAGCGCCGACCGCCTGGGATGTAAGCAGTTCAAGGTGAATTTGATGTGAAAGTCCAAGAACGCATCGGAGAAGCCGGGGCAAGGCTTGGGATGGGAGAGACAGACAGACAGACAGACAGACAGACAGACACACACACACACACACACACACACACACACACAGACATTGAGTGACTACCCAAATATCAACCATTTTTTAAAGGTGTCTCCTTTCTCCACTTCAAGCTATGTCTGTGTGTTATTTGTGTCCAGCTTTTTTTTCCCACACCGTGTTTGTGAAAGGTCCGTTGATCTGTGTTTTCATTTCATTTTTGCAAGGAATCTGGGTCATGGTGGGACTGGAAGAACCTGAAGTGTTTACAACGCGAGAAAGGTTGGGAGTGAGAGTTGATTAAGGCTTAGCTTCATGAAATATTTACACAGTGCCTGTGTGGGCTTTTGTTGGCTTCTGTTGGTACTGGTGCAGATTTTACTTTGATAACGTTCAGAGTGCACTTCTTCCCCAACAATGCTTCTTCTCGACTTCAAAACTATTTTTTTCCCCTCTTCCATTGTGTTCTCCATTTGGCCTTCCCTGTGCAGCCATTGTAAGAATGAAGATACCTGAATCACAGCACAGAAAGAAAAACTTCTGTTGCTACTATCAGATCCCTGGAGATCTCATGAGAATTTCTTTATTTTTTTAATAGAACCACAAAGGATATTTTTTGCCAAATTGTGTGTGTGTGTGTGTGTGTGTGTGTGTGTGTGTGTGTGTGTGTGTGTTCAGTGGGAGACGATAGTGACTCATAAACAGGAAAAAAAAGTAGTAATTGTTATCCTCATAAGTCTGGATGTTAGATCATTAAAATTTATTGTGGAAACCGAGTGAGAAACTTGTGGGAAAAACATGTGCCAGGGTGTTGAGGGTGAGTCTTCATCTAATGGCTAACTAGGCTGTTAGGAAAATGATTAGGTAAAGTCATGAGGACACAGCTTCACACGAGGGAAATGATGGGCTGGAGTATTGTATGAATCACGCCACTCTTGGTTGAGAAGAGAGGGGGATTTCCAAACTGTTTGAAAATGAGTGTTCTAATTGCCTCAAAATACTTACTTGATGCAGTTAATTATTTGTTCCCGCGATTGTTTTTCTTGATTATGCCTCAACGCCACTTGAAAGAATATATTTAGATACAGCTATCCCTCACTGTTTGCAGGTCCAGGCACAAAATCTGCAGCCTGCAGAAAATTGCACTAAAATATCAGTGGTTAAAAAAAATTACAGGATCGTAAAATCCTGGACCCAGAGAGTGAGGAAGCATGGCTTCAGTCCCAGCATGCTCTGGGCTTCTCTCACAGGCAGCTGCTCCTGCTCTTTATGTACTCATTCATTCAGTCAGTCACTTGTTCATTCATGCATTCAGCATTGAACTAGACATGTCCTCCAGGGTGGAATAGAAGAATGAATGAGAAGGCTGGTCTCAGACTACAAAACCTTAAAGGGAGGTGGACAGTAACTGCTAGTGAGGTGCTGTTGAGACCCCGGAGTGATGGAGGCAGGAACAGGACGAGTGTTTTCTTGGACCTCAAGGATGAAGGGAACTCATCTGCCAAAGAGGAGATGAAAGGGCCTTCTGGTATAGGGAATCAAACAGGAGGAAAACAGGACCCATCCACAAGCTAGTCTAAAAGAGCTGCTACCTCATCTTATCACTAAGCCATTGCATCTGGAGAGGTCACAGAAGTGCATTCATATTGAGGCACTACATGATTCTGATTGCCCGAATTTATTTCCAATAAATATTTGAACCCTATAATGAGCTCAGTCGACATCTACTTAGAAGGGAGAGGAAAGTTCGTAAGTCATAGTTCACTGTCCCTGGATTCTTTCATCCACAAAACATCTACCACCTACTTCGCACATTGTGTAAGTAAAAGCAGAGTGGGTCAGTGGACATCTGACATTTTAGAAATGACTTATAGAAATATATGAACATTTTTGAGAGAGGGACATGTCCTTGCTGTGTAGTCCAGGCTGGTGTCAAATCTTCATCCCTGGCCTCCGCTTTCCAACGCTAGGATTACAGGCTTGTGCTACACGCTGCTAGAGAATCTTATTCTTTATGATAATGGGGCTCAAGAGAAAAAAAATGGAAAATAATGAGTATACAAAGCTTCTAAATGCCTTAGATGACTCTAGAAGGTACCAAGACTGCATGAACAAATACATAACTCTAATAACAGCCTAAGAACTCAAATAATGTTTAGATGACTTTACTTTTCTTTGTGGGTTTTTTTTTTTTTTGCCAGTCCTGGGCTTGAGCTCAGGGACTTTCTCAAGGCTGGAGCTCTACCACTTGAGCCTCAGCACCATTTCTGCCTTTTTTCTACATATGTGGTACCAAGGAATCGAAGCTGGGTCTTCGTGCATGCTAGGCAAGCACTCTACCACTAGGCCAAACTCCCAATCCTGTTTAGATGACTTTTAAGTGAAAGAAATAAGTTATAGCAACCCCATAGAATTTAATAAATGTTCTAGAAATACACTTTTCAAACCATGGGTTCCAACTGATCCTCAACTCATTTTAATCAATCTGATCGGCACTTTTTTTTTTAACCTCTTTGACCATACTGGGATTTGACCCCAGGGCCTTGTGTTTCCTTAGCTAACATTCTGCCACATGAGCCGAACCTTCTGTCTGGCTTTTTGCCAGTTCTTTTGGAGATGGAGTCTTGTAGACTTTATACCCAAGCTGGCTTTGAACTATGATCCTCCATATCTCAGTCTCCTGAGTAGCTACGATTACAGGTATGATATACTGGCACCTGGCAGCATGTTTGCTTTGAAAGACTAGACTAGCATAGCGTAGAAGAATAATCACTGTTCTTTTATTCCCCTTGGTGATGCTAGGTATTGAACTCAGGACCTCGCTCTTGCTAGACAAGCCTTTTGCCACTTGAGTCTCACATACCCCTAGTCCTTTTTGCTTTTAGTTTGTTAGCAGATAGATCTCCTGCTTTTGCCTATTCTGGCCTCAGACTATAATTCTCCTATTGATGCCTACTGAGTAGCTTGGATTAGAAACACACTCAGCCTTGGAATTTTTTAATTTTATAGTTGTAGGTAGGGACATAAAGGACTAGCATGTAAAAATGTATTTCCTGTACCCATCATGTTAAAAAAAATCCCAGAAGCCACTGCTTTAAGTGATAGCAAAAAGAGAAACTCCCAGATTATAGGAAGTCAGCAGTTGACTTAAAAGAGTTGATATACATGTGCTTACTGCATATTCTGAGTAATGGAATTGCCTCATTAAGAAAGGCAAGACTTGTGACTTATCAAATGTGTAGCGGTAAAGAAGGCAGAGATCAAAATTCCTTGAAGGCTGAACTGGTCTGGAAGGCTTCAGGAAAAAGATGGAACTTGAGCTACTTTATGAACAATAGCCAGATCCTGGTGGGCTGTGAAAATGAACTGATTGTATAAAAGGAGGAAGCAAAGAATGAGGTCACAGAAGGTTTATATAAGAGTCATCTGGAAAAAAAAAGAAGAACTATCAAGTGGAGAGAAAATCATTAGAATGGAATTCCAGATTACATTGAAATATTATTCAAGTTCTTAATTCGTTTTTATTAATTTTACTGCATATATCAAATGTATTTTAAATATAATCCTGTGTGTGTCTCACAGGCTATGAGTTTCTCACCTCCCATCCCCCACGCCACCCTACCATCCATTGCAAGAGCAGCCTCTACTCAGCACAAATCCTTATGCAGGATGCACTGTTGTACATCCTCACAGTGTACAAATCCGTCTGCTATCTTATGTCCTTCTTCCTTCATCTCTTCATTTCCTCCTCACCTTCCCATAAATCCTGTTTCACTCTATTTCTTTATGCGTAGCCTTACCAGTTTTCAAGTTGTTGACTATTCTGTACCTATGAACTGTTTTTCTGAATACTGCTATTTTAAGAAAATCGAGCAAGTGTCATGGTTGTAACATCATAAAGCTCACATTTTTTCCTTACGTAGTTTTATTTCATTTACAGTCATGTAGTGGTTGGGCTTCAGTTGAATTTGATGATTGAACTATTGAAATGATGGCTGTACCACAATAAAGTATGATTATTTCATTTCTCAGAACATGACTACAATCACATGGTCCTGACACAGGAAAAAAAGGGGGTCAGGAGCTTGGCACACAGGCTCAGCACAACCTTCTACAGTCTTCATCAAGCTCCTCTCATGAGCAAAGTCCCAAGCCAATCCCCCACAGCTCTGTGAAGGTGAACCAGATCATACCACAGTCAGGAGCCCACAGAGAGGGCAACATCCGCCATATTATCTTTCCATGGTCTTGGTTCAATAACTATATAGTTTTGTATGTGTTGCCATGGTTGTGTTTTGCTAGAGGTAGCTTTATAGTCATTTTGAGAAAACACAGTCAGGGAAGAAAGTCTTTGTATTTCATAAAACTTTCTTGGCTGGCTTTCATCCATCCAGTTCTTGTCTTTCCTCTGGAAATTTTAATACTATAATCAATGTTGTAATACTAACACCGCTTCGAGTAAAGCTCCAACTTTATCCAGAAGAATAGATAATGCAAGTGACATGCAAACAGATTTGCTTGCATTGGTTGATTTAGAACATAGTTAAATACAGAAATTTGTTTCTTGCCCCCCCCCAAGATATTCTGGATTTTTCTCTCATCTTCCTTTTCTATTCAGAGTATGTAAACTAGTAGTAACCTAGTAGTCTGAACTACTAAAAAGCATTTTAGAAACCACATTTGAACTGAAGAAATTTACTGAATGTTTTGAGGAATTATATATAATATATACTCTTACACTAAATTACTGACTCCCTTGAATGCTAGTGAAAACATTGTTCACAGTTTTTTAGCTGGGCATATTGGAATTGGCACACAATAATACTTTTCTGATTTCCCACTTTATTTTGAAATCAGCAGCATAATTTGTGGTCCAAACTATTATTACCAGGAAGTAATAACTGACTGATACCCAGAAAGTCAAATTCAGTGACCTCTGACATCCAAATCCAGACCTGAATCTGGATTTAACAACTGGTTTTGCGGGGCGGGGAGAGGGGGTTGTCGTTTGGTTCTCTTAAGATCCCCCAAACAGATTCTGATAGCCAGATTTCTGGCACCACTGTGCAGTCCTAGCCTTTATTATAATTCCCAGGGAAGCTAATAGCTTAACCTAAATCACTGTTAGATAAGGGGCTAGATAAGAAGCAGAAGAGAAACACGACTTCAAGGCAATGTCAGAAAGTCCCCTAGGAAAGGAATTGGGGAGAATCAAGTTCGGTATACAGTCTTTCCTCCAAAACTCAGAGGCAGGGAAGTCAGCCTTTCAAAATGGCAGTATATCAAGTTTCATCTCTCCCTGGAGGGAGGAAAAGGCAAAAATATGTTGAGGTTGCTGGGGGATCTGATGTAAGACATTCTTGGTTGCACACAACTGTCTCCATTTAAATGTTTTAATTCTTGGATTGTCAAAGAGTAAATATCTTACACACTGCTAAGAAGATTGGTTCAGGCTGGCGTCTTAGCTTTAAAAAAAAAAAAAAGAGAGGCCTGGGGAGGAAGAGGAGGACCAGGAGGAAGAAAAGAAGAGGAAATGGAGGAGAAAGAGAAAGATTAAAATAAAACTAGTTCTGGAGAATAAAACCCCATAAAGTCACAGGCATCTCCTGGGACCATAGTGCTGTTTCTAATTCAGTAAGAGACAGCTGGACAGAGATCTCCAAGGCTTCTTAAAAAAATGCACAGACATTAGCATTAAGTAATTTCCTGAAGGAAAAAAAAATCTCTTTTTAAAGCATGAATTGTAAATAGCCCTCAAAATTGGAGAGCCAGATTATGGGGAATAATCAAATGCCCTCTATTGATAAATTCTCAGTTGTTATTTGGAAAGATTGATTTTGAAAGAGCCTCAAATTAAAATACATGTCTCATGTCAGTGGGAAACATTTTAAAGAAGGAGACTTTAAAATGTACATTTTAAAGAAGGAGACTTTAAATGCTGGAAGTAACAAAATGCCTGTGTTCACTATAATATCTGAATCATCACAGCATCTTTTGTGTTTTGATCCTTGACTATATTTTTTCTAAAATGTCATAGGTATGCTCATATACCCATCTTAGTAAGGACAAATATGCCAAGCAGTATTAGGATTCAAAATTGTGCATGGACTCCAGGTTTTAATTATGAAATATGGCTCTGTGGGAGACAGATACTATGTATCCTATTGAAGTATTTTGTTGTTTTTGTTATTATGTTTTCTTCCATTTTAGCCTGCAACATGACTGTGCATTCCTATCAAATGCTTTTTTTTAAAGACTGTCCAAAAATGCAAAACAACTTTGGCTCATTGTGGGTTCACTTTAAGTTTGGTCTTTGCCTTTGCAATTATATTACATCATTTTGCTGCGCTCTTTTCTTCACTCTAATTAGTGTCTCCAGACACTCAAACAAGACTTAAAGCTCCAACACTTCAAGAAACCCTCTGTGAAGCTTGAGACCTTTGTGTAAAACTTTTATCCATACCATGCATTTTTTATCGATGCTCACTTTGTATGTTGCTCTACGCCTGCCCTTCTCTAAATTCTTCCATCAATTATTTCTCCTTGAAAAATGCAGGTCAGAGAGAAGCAACTAGAATTTCCAATCACTGATAAGAATTTTAATCAGGGCTCTGTCTAAATGAGAGCACATCTCCGCTAGCATCCTTGAATGGGAGCAAATTGTTTATGACAAATGAGTGTGAAGGGCGGTTCTTGTCTTCTTGTTGAACACATTTGAAAACAGTCAGAGAACAGAAATATGTCAGTGTCGGGGCAGGGGCTGAGCTCTGATGGAAGAAGGCATTTTTGCCATATGGAATGGTTTCTTGTCCACGCATAAAGATGCTCAGAACTGAAGGATGCTTTGTGAAAAGCCTCAAAGGTTTCTCTGCACCCCACATACCTGCCTGGGCATCCATTTTGAGGATGTCTGTAGCAGCTTACAAACTGAAAACTGGTAGTCTTCCTGCCCACCAAGAAATCTTTGCCTGTAGGTATTTGCTTTTCATTAAGCCAATAATTAAACATCTGAAGACCTATTATAAGAAAGGAAACATGGAAGCACTTTCTCTCAGCTGGAGCTCAAGAACAGCATTTGTGACCTATAGCTTCACTGCAAGCTTCTCTGTTGTTGCCTTGAGCTTGACCTTGGGGCTTTGTGTAGGTCCCCTGTACTGGTACCTTTACTTAACTGTGTTGCCGTTCTAGAGCCCATAGAAAAGTCCGTGTGAGTTTGTGAGCTAGAAAACTCCATGACCGTGCTCATGAAATTTCTGTGTCTCTGTGGAGCAGAAATGTAGTTCTGATTAAAGTCAGAGTGAGCCTTAAACGTTTCCATCAAAAAGCTACACAGATTCTGTGAGGGGAAAAAACAAAAACAAAAAAGAATCCCAAATGAGTTGACCTGCCCTGTTAGTAACAAAGTAATGGATGATTTCATTCATTTGCTTGTTTATTTGCTTGCTTACTTTGAACCAGAACTCATGTGGCAAGTTAAAATATGAAGTTTTAAGACTCCTATCTAAGATTTTACACTGAATGGCCTTATCTAATATTTGATGTGGCATATCTTTCTGTGCAAGTTTTTAATCTATATCAAGCATTCAGAGCTTCTTGAAGGATAATATTCCAATCCTCTAGGTAAAAGTAAAGTGTACTCAGTAGGAGGGAAATTGGGATAAAGCATTGAATTGGGGAACAGGTGAGGTGAGAGAGACACGAGAGGGTAGAAGAGGGGTAGACAAAATCATATATGTATACATTATATACATATATGAAAGTGTTGCCATGAAATGCATTATTTTATACAATAAAAAAATAAGTAGAAGCATGACATGCCTATAATCCTGTCTATTCAAGGGACTGAGATCTGAGGATTACAGTTTGAAGCCAGCCTGGGCAGGAACATTTATGTGACTGCTAGCTCCAATTAGCCTATCAAAAGCCAAAGATGGAGTTGTGGCTCAAATGGTAGAGCACCAGCCTTGAGCAAAAAAAGTTAAGGGACAACATCCAATCCCTCAGTTTCAGCCCCCCAGTACTAGCACAAAATAATAATAATAATAATAATAATAATAGTAATAACAACTAAATAAAAAAAGGGAACGCCTAGAGACTATTCCAGTTTATGTCTATGGATGGACAGCTGAGAAATGCTCCCTTAGCCAGGGCGGTGAGCCATATCGCCACTCTTCTCCGAAGACAGTCAGATCATTGCACACACTGGACACTTAGCAGAAAGACTCTGCTAATGTGGCTTCAGTGGAGGCAACTGGCCTGAGTGAGAGTCAGTATCTTTGTGCCCCAATAAAGACAAATGCCCTGTGGATGTCTCCAAAAGCTGCAAACCCAGGCCAGTCTCTCTGGGAGAGAACGTTGCCCTCTGAGCTGCCTGAAGGGCTCATTCTTTCTCAGCTTCTACTGTTCCTTCTTTCCTCGGGCACACCTCACTGCCAACCCCACACAGTGCCTCCTACCTCACTTCTAAAAACATCCTCTCATCTAATGATTAATCCTGAAGTGTCGGGCTTCACACTAAGAAGACAGAGCTAAGGATAGTACCAATCAGAGCTCAGGGAGGACACGGTGCTCAGGGGCTCAGTACTTCCTCAGTCCTTGTAGAATGAGAAGTGTTCGGGCATTCCCCATCGTGGCCCCTGAGATGGGCTGACAATATATAAAAGGCCATGCATGACTGTTAAAAATTCTGTAAGGATTAGGTATTTTTCTTGGTGATTTTTAACAAAGCCAGTTTGAGTTATACTCAGAGTTCCACACTTGCCTAAAATTCCTTTGTTGATCATTTGATGCTGCAAACTAAAATGACAGGCAGTTATAACGTGTGAAATGACACTGTCTCAGTGGCCATGAATCCTTTGTGTCATCGAGTAAATCTACATAAATCACTTGACATGACTGTGAAACTGTGTGTTATGTACTAGGAATCCAAAAACGAATCTCTCCAGTACAAATTTCCAGACTGTTGGAATAGAGTTACTAATACCTGGTTCAGTAAAGTTGCCATGGGCTGTTTTCCTGGTCTGGATTCCAGGCATGCGCCCTAGTCGTCTAGCTATGTGTCCTCTTATCCATCCTATTCAAGCAGCCTCTGTGCCTCTTCCTTCCTGAAATCTCAAGAATTCAGACTCATTCCCCTCCTTCAGCACATCTTTACCCAGACGGCTACACCTAGGTTGCTTTCTTCCTCAGCCAGGCCTGTCAGGAAACTAGAAGGCATTTTTGCATTAGTCTTAATGTCCCAGCAAATAAGACTTGAGACACGTGTATTTTCAGCAAGCTTAGCATGGTATTGGTGCAGAATCATGGTTGTGAATTGTGCGTGTATATTAGCATATTGGAACTCTGCCTCAGCACAGTTGGTGTTCCTCCTGGGTCTCCTCCATCTTGGGACTGACAGTCCCTTATGGGCAGGTCATGCACCCATTCCAAGTTGCTGGAAATACTGAGCCATTTCCATACGGAGTCCTTGACATGCTCCAGACGCTCGTGGTCCTCACTGGGCCTCCTCTCCAGGTCGAGACCCTATGTGGTATATGGTGGTAGGCCCTGCCTCAACTACCAGATGAATCCATCTGCACACACTTGCTCACACTTGACAGAGGAGCCCTTTTGCCTTGTATCTCAGAAGGCTATAGCTTAGCCACAATGGTTACCTTCAAACACAGGAGAAGAAGGTTGGGGTAAGGAAGAAAACGGAAGCTAAACAGAATCACACAGGCACTTGACCATCTTGACTCTAAGGCAGTTGAAAGCTCAATATATCTACCTCCTCACTCCCCCTGCCCCTGCAAAAAAATAAATAAATAAACAGAACAAGGGAGAGACTGCAGGTCTAAGTTACTCTTTCAAAACTTCAGGTTTCCCACCGGTACTACTCTGCTGAACACATTTCTCATTTCAACACAACTATGAGGTTTCTACTATTATTTCCTCCACTTTAGAGATGAGGAAACAGATTAAAGAACTGGCTGAAGGTCCCACAGAGAGCAGTTGACCAGGCTATGTGTGGATTCAGTCATCCAGCTTCAAAGGCCGCATGACTCCCTATGCCATGAGGGAGTATTCTGCTGAATATTGCCTACAATTTCAAAGCAACACTGGATCAAAAATATGAGGAACAGGTACTTTTCTCCTGTCTTGGATTTCACTGCATTTCATGTTACTTTAAATACATAGCTTCTGAATCAATCAGAAGACATGTTTTTAACAATCAGTGTGAGTTCAAGGACAAATATTTGAAGTTAAAAACATTCTAAGTCAATTCAAAACAAAAATTGGCAAACATAGCTTCTTTATCAGAATATCCAGGTAACACATATGCTCAGCAAACAACATTTCTCTGCTTCTCAAAAGCAAAAATAAGTATATGTCAGGAAATCACGTGCATTAAACATGCATACACGTGCAGAAACACGTGTATGCTCACACACACAACCAGAAAAAACAAGCATGTGTCTTTGTTTAACTCCATCTATGGACTTTGGACTTAGAGACTATTTTTAGAACTAGTGTTTCCGTGATTGATGTTTTAATCATAGATTGATTTACTAAGGAAAGTTGAGCAATTCTTTATGATAGCTTACAGCTAAGTGTTCTAGGTGAAAAGTGAAGAGCAAAAGAAAAGGTAATTTATGCACGGGAAGCTCATTTGCAACAAATTTTGTCTTGAAGCATTAGTATTACCTCAACTTAGCTATTTTGTATTTTGAATTTTAAATAAATCCTATACTTTATTTTTAGTTTTTTTCATTTTTAGTTCTTGTTTTGGATTAAAACAACTTATAAACTTCATCTATAGGGGTTATTTTTATTACTGACTTTACTTGTGTCACTTCAGAATTCCAGCTCTGTTCCAGGGAGCAAGGCAGAGGGCATTGCTTTACAGGTCAGATTGCTGGCAGGTTCTTGGGCTCAAAGCCCTTAGGGGTTTTTGTTTTGTTTTGTTTGTTTTTTGTTCTTGTTGTTGGTCCTGGGACTTGTTTCTTTTTGTTTTTTGTTCTTGTTGTTGGTCCTGGGGCCTGACTGCTGTCCTTACAGTTTTGCTGTGGTTAATTGGAGATAAGAGTCTCACAGACTTCCAGGCCCCAAAGGGCTTTCAACCATAATCCTCAGATGTCAGTCTCCTGAGTAGTTAGGATTACTTTAATTACCACCAGCACCAGGTATGCCCTTGTTTTGAAATATAGATGGATGGATGGATAGATAGATAGATAGATAGATAGATCAAAATATACATATATGTCAGAATATATTTTTTGTATATATGGAAAATATCTCAAGAAATTTAAAAGTGTACTTTTTAAGTATGCTCTATGAAAAAAATGCATAGCTAGAATATGAAACCTGTGATTTCACAGATACTATTTTTTAAGACGAGGTTAATATTTTGACCTAGGGGACCAGCTAGAGTCAACTTCATAAACAATATCACCTAAAACAAAATATAGCTAAGAAGCACACAAGGCATGGCTTGTGAAAGCAGTATAACCATGTCACACTCTGTGAAATCAGAACACAGTGTCATGTCATTGCCCAGGTCCTAGCAGGCTCTATCTAGAAATGAGACAGTTGATCCAGAAATCTCTCTCACCACTTTTAACTCAAACAGCCACTGGCTTGTTATTCACAATCTCACATTTTAAAATTTCATTCTCGGGCCTATTTTCTGTTTTTGAGGTCTCTCCAGCCTTTCTTGCAACTTAGATGCTTCTTATCTCCCCCTCCACATCAACCAGCAGATTTCCTGCTGTCATCATTTTATGAATGAATTCATTTAAAAAATAAAAAAACAACAACAACGAAAAATTTTAAACACCTCTGGAGAGCCAACACTCTAGGTAAGGTGAGTATGCAAGACAGCTAGAGAGTTTTAGACCTCTATCATCCATGTGAAATTACTACACACATCTGTGATTTACACAGCTGCAAAGTTTTCTTCTGTCCTTCCTGGTATTATGGAGACCCGTGATATACACTAAAAGTATGCTGTTACACATTTTGAATGAGATTATACACGAGAAGGAGCAAAAAGGCACTTTCTACATTTCATAGTAGAAATATCTAATTCTTAGACCATGTTGAATACAAAAGGGAAAAATCAGCAACTTGTATGGTTTAAGAGAAGCTGACACCTTTTTAGTAAGAAATTTTTTCCATGTCTGAGTCAAATGAGAAGTTTTAACACTTAGGAGTTCCGTTGGGGTTTTTTGAAACATCAGCTTCTTTGAGAGGAGTATCAAGTTTCAGCAGTATTTGTGTGTTATTCACTAGAATTTATCCCCAAACAAGTAGTTAAGGTGTAACTATTCGTATGAATATGTTTTCCTCAGGGATTTGTCCTTGAGAAGCATTGCTGAGCGTCTCAGCTCCTGAGTGTGGATGAGTGTAAACCACCATGAATGTGTATGTCATGTCTGCATAGCTGTTTACACTTACCAGTGTAAACCTGAACTGCGGAGAGGATATAGCTGTGGTTTCCTGTTGAAGTTTCTACATAACAGTGAGAAAATCACAAGGGTGTCGTGGATGGTGGTTGTTTTGCTCCCACTGCTGCTCTTTTCAGTTAAAAAAAAAACAAATACAGGAAGGCAAAAACGGTGCCCTTGACTTGATGTTTTTGTCCTCTGTGTGCTAGTTTGACAAGAGTGGGAAAGTTGAATCACCCTAAAGGATCATGAAATGTGAAAAGATAAGGTAAAATGTTGAGGAGTGAAGCAGAAAAGCTGAAGTTGTAGCCAGGAGCTGGTGGCATGTGTCTGACTGCAATCCTAGCTACTCAGGGCACAGAGATCTGAGGATTGAGGTTTAAAGCCAACACAAGGAAGGAAAGCCCATGAAATTTATCTTGTTTACCCTCAGAACATTGTATGTGGAGCTGTGGCATAAATTGGTAGAGGACTAGCCTTGAGCAGAAAAAGCTTGGGGATAGTGCCCACGTCCTGAGTTCAAGCCCTATTACTCACAGAAAACAAAACAAAAGGAAACAGTTCAAGTTCTCATGGTTCAATGCACACACCTTGTGATAAAAATTAGAGCTGTATCCAAATGTTTAATGTTTATGTTTTATCATGATTAGACATGACTACCTGTAATTCCCACTTATTTCTGACTTTCCTACAAAGCACATTGAAACCAATTCATAAAATAAGTAAACAATCCAGAGTCACTCACTTAAGTCCTAGTAAAAATGTTTAGAACCCATCAGTCCTCTGTTTTACCATCGCAAACGTTTTATCCAGCATATCCATTGCTAAATCAAAAAGACAAAATTCTATTCTGTAGATAAAACTCAAAATGGCAAATAAACATGGAAAAACACATGCAAAGAGAACAAAATGCATAGTTTTACTAAAAATATCTTTGCTATTCCAAAATTAGCATCACTGGGCCATACATACTAGATTAGAGTTTAGATGTATTCATGGTGTTACTGACTAAATTTCTCATTTGATCATGTATAAAGATGTCTAAGTATCATGCTACTTTTTCAGAAATTGCTTATTTAGATCCTTATATTAAAGAAGAAATGTTTTCCTTAGTGTGTGAGGATTAAAAATGGAGCTACTTGAGTCCCTAATTTAAAAGTGGGGCTACTAACCTATCGGAAGATAATACATGCTTCAATAAGTAAACTGCAACCCAATTCCAGTAAATCCTGCAACTAAAGTTTCCTGGCTGGGATGAGACTGTGGATGGGATAGTGTCATCCTTCCTGCCAAGGATATCAAGAAGGGATTATTTTCTGGAGAGTGGCATTTGTCCAGAAATTCAAGCATTTCAGTAGATTCTAAGCTCTTTGAGACATGGACTCCTTCAGCTTTCTGCGCTGTCTCCAGACATCAAGCTAATTCCTAGCTTCAGTACTTTGGGATTCATTAAAGAAGGAAGGATGAGCCAGGCACCGGTGGCTCATAACTAGAATCCTAGCTACGCAGGAGGCTGAGACCTGAGGATAGTGGTTCCAAGCCAACCGAGGCAGGAAAGTCCATGAGATCTTTACCTCCCATGAACCACCAGAAAACCAGAAGTTGTGCTGTGCTCAAAGGAAGGAAGGACAGAACAGTGTAGTGAGAGGTCACCTATTGAGAGGGATGCATACCTGCAGAGTCAGCTACACATGAGGCACAGGTAGAAGATGGTGACCCAAGACCAGCCTGGGGTGAGATCTTCTCTAAAAAAGAATTAAATCAGAAATGCTCTGATGCGTGATAGAGCAAGTGATAGAGCACTTGCTTATCAAGCAAGCATTCCTGAGTTCAAACCCCAGTGCTACTGCAAAGGAGAAAAGGAGGGAAGGAGGGAAGCAGAAAGACAGGGAGGGGAAGGAAGAGAGGGAACAGGACGGGAGAGGAGGGAAGGAGGCTTTAGGGAGAAAGATTTCAGGAAAGGTGTGCAGGTGGTCATTTGGGGGCACTGAGGTTTGAATTCAAGTCCTTATGCTTGACTATCATCCTGTCACTTGATCCATACCTACAGCCTTGTCTTTTAGCAGCTCACTTCCTGCTCAGACATGCACCTGAGCCACAGTCCATCTCCTTTGGGCTTCCTCTTATTAGTGAAACCTCAGGGCCCTGCCACAATATCCAACTTCCCTCTGAAATGGCTGGCTGGCCTGGAACCTCCCACTCACAGCCTCCTAAATAGATAACCTGGGATGCCAGGCACAGGCCACTGCTTCCATCTATGAGTTGAGATGAGGCCTTGCAAAATTGGTTCTGTCCTGACTAGCCTCAAAGGAGAATCCTCCCAATCTCAGCCTCCCTACTATGGAGGATTACAAATATGAGCCACCAAAGACACCCTTTCTGTGGTCTTATTGTGGGGAAAAAAGAAAGTGCTATATGATTATTGGGTTTACACATAGGAGCTGTATTTCTAAGCAGAGTATAGTTACTAAATACTTATTCTTGTTTGCACGATGCTTTTAGGCCTTTGAGACGTGTGTGCTGTAGGCTACACTGGCTGTATAATAGCATCTACTGACCTTTAAAGGGTGAAGTGTAGTTCATCGCCAGTGTAGAAAAGCTGCACCGTGTTCTGAGGAGGGTTTTGCTTTTCTGCAGCTCCTACAAGAGTGCCCTGCATGCAAAAACAAATTTCCCTCATCCAGGCTGAAGGTGAATCCTACCAAAGTGCCCAGGATAAGAACTAGCTTATCAGCTTGCCTCTGCCCTCATGTAGCATATATTACAACTAAAAAGAAGTAAAAAAAAGTAAATGAGACCCTGTCTCAACACACAAGCTGGGTATGGTGGCACACATTCTAACCACTGCTATGTGGGAGATAAGAGGTAGGAGGGTAGCAGATTTGAGGATAAAGACCCTTATCTGAAAAATAAGTAAAGCAAAAAGGACTGAGGGGTGGTGGAGTGGTTCAAGTGGTAGAGCACTTGCCTAACATTCCTGAGATCCTGAGCTCAAACCCCAGTGCTGCCCACCCCCACAAAAAAGGATACATTCATCAACGGTCAATTGTCTCAAAAAGCAAAAACAATGAGAGAGAATACTGGTGTGTTTGTAATGGAGTAGATAGCCATGTGTGCACAGTTGTGTATGAATGAATGACTGAGGCTGCAGAGAACAATCTTTCCATTGTTCAGTCATCCATTTGTTTCATTTTGCTGTAAGATTAGCCTCTCTGCCAGGGTTATCACAAGATCCAGTCTGAATTTGCAAAGGGAAACATTTAAAAACATCCCTCTCTGTCTCAGGATCATGCATTTTATGTCTCTGAAAACTGCCCCTTTAGAAATGTACATTGTTAAGGAGGCATGGCAGAAAAGGCTGGGGGTAGGGGGAGAAGCGGGGTATCTGCACCTAAGCTGGAACAAACTGTGCTGGGCAAGAAGCAGACCCCGCTGCGCTCTTCCCCAACTTGACCTTGGGTGCCTTGTCCCACAAGAAACTCAGCCAGAGCTTGTCATCTTTGATGTGTTTGCTGGCTTGACACTGAAAGCTGCACTCCTGTTCTGTATTTGCAGAGGTCGGTGAAAATCAAGCTTGTTATAGCATCGGTCTTCTTGGTCTAAGGATTTATTTATGATGGATTTCCTGGTACACAACATTTCTAGACACATCCACGCATTCTTTTTTTCTCTTTCATTCCACCGTTGGCTCAATGAAGTCATTTTTCTTCATCATTTCAAGAGGCAGAGTTTTGCAGACATTTCTGGAATTCAAGCTGATTTCTTAATGAAGCTCTGAAGTCTACCCATGGTAGGCTTGGACCTGGAAAATACTCTCTGGAATTCAATTCAACTTTTTAAGATGGCCCTGGAGACTCCCCAGTGTACACTCCCATCTATCCAAGGTAGACTTGAGCCTATGAAGTTGGTATTGGACGTAAATCCAACTTCTTAACACGGCACTAAATTGTATCCACAGCAGACACAGGCCTATAAAATGATTTCTCGAATCAAATCCAAGTGTTTAATGTAGCACTGAAGTCTAGCTGTAGCCTATCCTCAGTAGACTTGAGCCTAGAGCCATGACTCCCACCACCTTTACACACACATGCGCCCCCCCCACACACTTCCTCCATACACTCAACCATTGCCAGAAAACAGTGCACCACAACAAGCCCCCCTCAGAAGCTGATAGCTTTTGACTTTCCCTATGCTGTCTCTCTGTCCAAATACTCAAAACTCAATTTACACCAACCTTTCTATTAGGAAATAGCACACCTTCCAGCCTGATCAGTTTACTTGGGCCAAACACAGGAAACTAACTGCTGCATTATACAACCTCAAACTCTCAATGGCTACCGGAAATTATGTGTGTGTGTGTGTGTGTGTGTGTGTGTGTGTGTGTGTGTGTGATGATAGTCATTCAGTGATGAGAAAAAGGATTGAACCCAGGACTTCCTGAAGGCTAGGCAAAAGCACTCTACCACCAATCTACATCCCCAGCCCCTCATCCCCTCTTAGTATCTATGTTTATAAGTACCTTTAAAAAACCAAAACTTTTGAAACTGAAGCACTTGTTCCTGAACTACCACAGCTCATTCTACCTGGTCCCTGAGATATTATAGATAATTCTCCCCATTTAGAAGCCAGTGCATAGATGTTCTGTATCTCTACAGAGTCTTCACAGAACACAGCATAATAACAGCACTTAATACACACACACACATATAATTCAGTTAATTTTCCATTAAATTCAATAGTGAATCCTTTGAGATTCTAAAAAGAAATATTTTTCTTTGTGTTTTTGTAGTGTTCCTTTTAAATGTTTCTAAGATTAATGGTTGTTCCTTTCTTTATGTGTCTTCATATATTTATTAAAATATGAACAAAAGCACATATTCTGTCAGTACTTAGTGACTTTTTGTTGTTTGATACTTTTTTGGCTTTTTATTCATGCTGAAGAAGCTCCTGTAAACTGACAAAAGATAAAAGAAAAAAATTGGAAATTAACATGTGAGAGTTGGTGTCCTTTGGAAGTAGAAATGGGAGTTACATTCTATATAACATGAGGAAAGACAGACAAAAAAAAGTATGGATTCTTCATCCCATTCTCTGTCCATTTCAGTCTGCATGCAAGTAATATATGGAGACATTTCCTTTTGAAAAATAATGGAGAAAAGAGAGACATATAGTACCATTAAAAACATACGTAAAAAGAAGTACATTTGGATGATAAGACCGGAGTTGAAAGTTCCTTATTCAGCCTGAAGTCTCCAACACATGTTCAGAATTGAAATGCCCGTAGATCACTTTTTCCATCTGGGATGATGGAGTAAATGAAGTAGAAAAGGGAGATGGGGAATGAGTGATGGAATAGGTAGATTGAGATGATGGTGGGTGACTTCACCAGAAAGAAAGCCCAGACCACAGCGGCCCCTCCGGCATCCACTGATGGGCACCCAGCTCTCTGCTCAGCACTCACAACAACCCTAAGAGCTGTTCGGATTTCGTCGGCAGTAAATTGCTAATCTGCCTGACGCCAGCAGCTGGTAAGTGGCAAAGTGGATGTGAACCTCAATCCTGGGATCCTAGGGACACAGCCCCGACAGTGGCTAGCGTGGACTACTTGGGGAAAGGAGTGATTAGGACCCAGAGAGTCTAAACTGCTACAGCTTTGTGCTCCTCCACATTTATGGGCATAGCCATGTGACCTTGTTAATATGCATTTCTAGATCCATTCCTTCCTCGCTTTTCCTGCCAGCTGTACTCACAGTACTTCTGCAGTCACCTGAATGGCACCTCTGCCTCCAGTACCCACATTCCTCTCTCCCTCCCTCCCTTGCATACTGCCTGGGACCAGGCCCAGGCCCATCTTACTCTGTGACTCCCTTTTCTCCTTCCATAACAGATGGCTGCCTAGCCACAAAAGTGCTGGCAACGCCCAAGCTTCTCTTTGTTCCAGCCCCACCCCACCCCACCCTCAGCCATTCTCTCAGCACATCTGTTCAAGTGTTATTCCTGTGCACCTGAGGTGAACTCTCCTCTCTATGTGGCAGAAGTTCCCTGGCCTGCCTCAGGGGCGCTGGCTTCTCTTGCAGAGCTGCAGAGCTGTAGCGTCCTCTCCTGGTGCCTTATGTGTGACTTGAGCCCGGGGCTCAGGGCCTCACCTTCCAATCTGATTCCTAGTGGATTCAGTCCATTTGTGTCCACGGGCTGTTAGGCACTTGTCATTTCCAGTGCGTTGGGTTTAGCCAGGGTTGGCAACTGATTTCCACCTTCTGCTGCCAGAGAAGCCTTCCTTCCCGGTAAAAGCCAGAACGGGCCTCTCTTCTTGCTCAATCCTTGCAGTTTCAAACTTTGATTGCCTTCCGCCTCTCACCATCACAGGCAGATTTGTGAAGGGAGAGATGGCATCTTTAACTGCAGTGTGCAGCTCCTTACAATTTACCACAGGCTTGCCACGTAGGACATGGCAAGCATTTAAGCAATGCCCCAAAAGAAATGCTGTTGTTTCATGTTTAGTTCTTAAGAGTCTGGTTAGTTACATGGGAGTGATTAAGAAAAACTCATTGCCACGAGGCCTAACATTTTTCCCATCTCATAGGCCTTCATTCAAAGATTTGACAAGCAGCGCGTCAAGGCCCTGGGCCAGCTCTGCTCATGTTAATACCAGGTTCTTAGGTCCAAGCTCATGTGATCAGACAACTATACCACTGCACAAAAGTAGTCTACCATTGAGAGAAATCTAACCACATGCCCAGCAAATAGCCAAATGAACGAATTCTGAAAAAATAAACAGTTCCATCTGTGCCTTCGTAATGTCTGTATTAGGATACATACCTCACATATTGTGGGGGAGAGCGGCGATACAAACGCTAAGGCTGACTGAAATCATGATAGCAAATGGGGCCCACCTGCCTCTGGTGATGGAAAGGTGGTTTGGAGTGAGTGCTATATTTCTTTCTTCTTTTTGTTAGCATATAAGGATTTCATTGTGATATTTCCATATGTGACTAGCATGTACTTTGATCACAGTTGCCACCTCCCATTATACTTTCTTCTCCCCCTTCCCCGGATTCTCCTTGAACTTTCTTGGACATTTTTTAAATGGATTTCATTCTGAACTTCTCATACATGCATATAATATATTTTAGTTATGGCCTCTTTCCTCAATTCTTTTCCCTTCCCTTCCTTTGTTAGTTCTCCCTCACGTATTTTTTTATTTTCATATCTAGATTCCAAATGTAAGATAAGACATGTGATATTTGTCCTCGTGAATCTGATTTATTTCACATAATATAATGATCCCTAATTCCAGCTATTGTCCTGCAATGACATAAGTCCATTTTTATGACTGAATAATACTCCCTCACATGTATATACCCCATTTTCTTCATCCATTCTTTTGCTAATGGGAATGTAGACTGATTCCATAGCTTGGCTATGTGAATAACAGTGGAATACACATGGTAGTGTTACTGTATCGTATGCTGATTTATATTCTTTTGGGTACATGCCCACAAGTGGTAAATCAGAATAATGTGATAATTCTATTTTATCATATTTATTTAGTTTTTTTCTGGAAACTTTATACTAATTTCCATAATGATAACTAACATTCTTGCCAACCGTGTAAAAAGATTCCATCATTCTGTCCCTACTCTGCTTGCCAATTTTTTTGTTGCTTTCTTGAAAAGTGACATTCTTATTATGGCCAGCTGAAGTCTCAGTGTTGTTTTAATTTTCATCACCAGTGATGCCAAACTTCTTCATGAGTGTATTGGCCATTGTACTTTTCTCTTCTGAACTTTTCATTGAACTTTTAAATTTATTTGGTGTTTAATATTTTGGGGAACCTTTTCTATTTTCTGGATATTATCCCCTTGTTAGATGAATATCTAGGGAAGTTTTTACTCACATTCTACAGGTTCACTTTAATGACTCCTTTTAATGTCCAGGTGCTTTCTAATATGATGCAGTCACATTTGTCAATTCTTATTCTTGAGCTGATGGAATCCTATTCAGAAAGTTGTGGCTTATGCTCATATCTTGAAGTGTTCACCCCTAGAAATTTCAAGGTTTAGGATCTTTAAGTGTTTGACCAACTTTGAATTGACTTTGTACAGGGTGAATGATAGTGGCCTCCGTTCATTCTTCAGATTTTCCAGCACTATTGTTGCAGATAAGTAGTATTTACTCTTGTTTCCAGACTACTATTCAAAAACAAATTCAAAATAACTAATGTATTCTTTGAGGTGTCAATAATTGTCCTCGTTGCTAATAAGTAAAATTAACATGTGCATTTTAGGAACTATTATTTTATGTTCAAGTAATTTTGTTGGGAATACAGTACACATTAGCAGTCTTATGTGAGAGCTTATTTTGCTCATTAACTTACATCCACTCTGCTTAATGCTTTGCAATACCCCATTCAAAGGAAATATAATTACTCCTCTTTGGAGACATGCTGCCACTCAGTAAACATTAGCTAGACTCCATTTTAATTTTTTTTCTTGCCAATACTGTACAAGATACTGGGGCTACCACACAGCCACCCTTCTTACCAGCTTGGAACATCAAATGAGAAAAGCAACAATGAGAGCAGAGCAGGGCATGTTAACAGAGATATGCACACGTACCACAAGAAAACTAAGAAAAGACATTTAAATATGGACAGGAATGGATTGGGAATGAGACATCTTCCTAGAAGAAGAAGAAAAAGGTTATTGATTTGAAGTCATCAAAGCAATAAAGAGTAGGGACAATATATGAAATTCATAAAACTGCTCCAACAAAATAAACTGCTCCAACAAAATACTCCCAAGTATATGGTTTAAAACTTAACCATCCAACCTAACCCAATGCAGTCTTTAAATATGATCATAGACCCAGGTCCCAAGTAAACCTAAATTTTAAGGGACAGTATTTGGCCACTTTAGAGTACATTTAAAACCAGAATGCAGCATGGATTAAGGAAGAGTATCTTTGCTATGTTTGAGCCAACACTGAACTTTGCCAGTGGTTGGATTAAAAGCAAGGAGCCCTCGTGAAAGGCAACAGGCTTAAGCGCTATCAGGAGACTCAGTGCAAAAGGAATGGTGTGCCCAACTCAGGAATCTGAATTTCATCATGAAATGTGTGGGTGCCATTGAAGGATTTTAATTCTGGGAGTTTCATGATCCCATTTGCATTTTAGAAAACCTCTCTGGAAGCAGTGTGAATAGAAAAAGCTTGGAAGCACAGAAAGATTATTCAGGAAGTTCTTGAAATAATTCTGGTAAGAAATGATAAGAGCTTATCTTACATGAGTGAAAGGAAACCAGAAAAGATTTGGCTGGAGAAAGGACTCAGTACCAAGAAAGTATTTATAAGTCTCAGTGATTGGTTAGATCTAAGGAAAGAGAGACAAAAGTGGCTGTGAAGTTCTTGCCTTGAGGAAGGGATCATGTGGAACGGCATGCTTAGAGGTGAAAGTGGAAGAATTTTGTACAGTTTTTCCAACATTACTTGTTGTTTTATTCTGAGATATCTATGAAGCTTCTAAATGGAGATCTGGTATTTTGAAAATCAGTGGGAGTTCTAGCTGTAGATTGAAGATTTATGAACATGGGAGTAATTAGTTCTTCCAGATTGGATGTATAAAGTAAGAAGGTCCAGGAACTGATAAAATTTCAGAGGTCAGAAATGAATAAAAAAAAAGTTTTAAAAAATGGCATTCCTAAGGAGCCTGCTATTAGAGAATAGAAGAAAAGCAAGTGGAACACCCCACTGGAAGGACAGTTTCCAGAGGGCCAGTGTGGCCAAAATGTCCAGTGGGCTGGTTGGTGCAGTGGCTCACACCTGTAACCCTAGGTATTCAGGAGGCTGAAATCTGAGGATCGCAGTTCAAAGACAGCCTGGGCACTAAAGTCTATGAGGCTCTTATCTCCAATTAACCACCAGACAACAGGACGGAAATGGCTCAAGTAGTAGAGCACTAGCCCTGAGCTGAAGAGCTCAGGGACAGCATCCAGGTCCAGAGTTCAAGCCCCATGGCTGACAAAAAAAATGTCTAGTGGGGGGGGGAGAGAGAGAGAGAGAGAGAGAGAGAGAGAGAGAGAGAGAGAGAGAGAGAGAGAGAGAGAGAGAGAGGGAGGGAGGGAGGGAGGGAGGGGAGGGAGGGAGGGAGGGAGGGAGGGAGGGAGGGAGGGAGGGAGGGAAAGAGAGAGAGGAAGTAGGCAAAGATTCATTGGTGACTTTAGAAAGAGCAATTTGGGGGTACACAAGGTTTGAGAACAACTGTACTCACCTTAGGGACCCCAGGCTGTTTCAAGATGGTCAATTGTAAAATCAAAACTGTAAAGAAATCAGTATAGGTTAGGAAGCTTCCCCCCCCCGCCCCCCGTGGCATTAGAGATTTGAACACATGGTGATCCAACTCTTGAAAGACCTGGGTTCCACAGAGTGACCTTCCTGGAAGGAGTGGAGACAAAGGAGGAACCTGCTCACATGTTCTTAAGGTGGTAGAGGGATTCCCACACAACTGCTACTGAGCAGTCTGTGAATATGGAATCTTGAGGTCTTTCCTTGGATTTCTCTGTTAATGGGAATTGTATTGTTTGCTCCCATGTTCCCCAAATCTATTCCTCATCTATCTTTTAAGGCACGCCTCTTTCCTCTTGTGGAATGAATTCTTCCCCTCTGTTCTTTGCCTTCCTGAAGCTGTCAGTCAAATGCCCTGCTCTCTCCATTAAAGGGCCAATTGGATTGCCTCCAGGGCTTTTGTCCTGAAGCCTTTAAATGGTACAAAGGTGTTTGTTTGCTATTATTACTATTATTAATAATAAAATATGTTCTTATTATATCCTATAAGTGAGGCTGGATTGTTTCTCTGCTAAGTGCTACCACCAAAGAGTCCAAATGGATACCTCCTTTATTCCAAACTACTCACATTTTATTATACTGAACTAGAAAATGTAGGCAAAATTAGTATAATTTCCTGGAGATTGATCATTTATGACAGTTTGGAAAAAGGAAGAGAATTTGAATAGGTGATTACAGTTGTGGCAAATGGATGAATGTGCTCATTTAAGAATCAAATAAAAGAGGTTAACAAGAAATGTTAATGGCATGTTTGTACAAAATTTGGGAGAACGAAAATCTGGGGGAGCTGTTTTGAAACATGATCGCTCCACATCAGCTGTTGATGGAAGTGAGGCAGAGATTGATAGGGCCTGTCTTTGTAGTTATTAGTGCAGTGGAAATGTGGTGACCCTCCGGTCAGAGTTGAAGGCTCAGGTTACTTATGTTGCTTAGAAGTTAATATTTTCACTAATCTCCAGTTTTCTTGCTCAAAAAATGCTCGTAATAACTTTCAGAGTTCTCTGCTACACAATAGTATTGCAGCAGTAGCTAATGAGGTGGATACTATGGTTTGAATTTGGTTTGAATATGTCCCCCAAAGCAAGAACTCAGATGTACTGAAGTAATAGAACTTCCAATGGGTAATGATGGACCTTTCTTCTGTGGTGTCCCAGAAGAAGACAGAAAGCATTGATAGTTTCTAGGGACTCTGATTAGTTCCTGTGAGAGAAGGTTGTTAAGAAAAAACCAAGTCCCTGAGTCTCTCGAGCTTCCTGTTTCATCATGTAGGCCCTTCTGCCATTGTGAAAAAAAGTTCAATGGGGAAAGGAATTGGGAGGCATGGCTTAAGTGGTAAAGTGCCTGACTAGCAAGCATAAAGCCGTGAGTTCAGTCCCTGGTACCCCCAAAACAGGAAGAAAGGGAGAAAGAAGAGAGGGATGGAAGGAGGGAACCAAGTCACCCGGGCTCCAGTACTTTGTTAGAGAAAAAGAAAACAAACTAAGACAAGGGTTATAAAACAGAATTCAAGAAGATCATTTGGGGATAAATGAGGTTATGAGAAAACAAAATAAAACTGTATTTCTGGCTTTTAGAGCTGTGGAGGAGGAGCTGCCCAACATAAAGTGGGCAAAAAACAGATGAGAATTATTAGATTGTGGATCATGGAGGGCAAGAGAAGCATGTATTTCAGATAAGAAACATGCATATGCTGCTAAAAGATTAACTGAGAGGAAGGCAGATCTCAAGTCAAGGTCTGCAGCATGACGTCAAGTGGGATCTGGAACTCAGATGTGGGTTCTGTGAGTCAACAAAATGAGCAATTCATTGACCAAGGGTACCGGGTGTGGAAGAATTTGATGTTATTAAGATGTGCATATCAGCACATAGTAAAGGTATCCAAAATTCATTTTTACTATCAAAAATACCCTACATGATTTGTTCTATGACAGAAGGATTAGACAGCTCTGAACTCACTGTTAATTAAAGCAAGAATTTCCTCCAATTCATTCTCTTGAGGCAGGTAATGCTCATAGCATCTTTCCTTGAAATTGTCTCCTTGGTGAAGGTTAATTGTCGACATTATTCATTATGGAGCTGAGAACTGCACAGAAACATTAACATCCCACCCTTCCCCTTCCCAGGCCCTTATTAAGATCGGTTAGGTAGATTGGGGTTTTACTTTTCTTTATTTTTTTTTATGAAATGTAAAGGGAAATAGGATCAGAATGCCAAATTGCCTCACCATGACATCCAGGCTGGTGACACTGACAAGGATGCAGGCAAAGCATCTACCACATCCATTCCTCCTGCAGCTTTTTTGCACAGTGGCTCAGAAACAGGTGCTGTAGAAGAAAGGCTGCTTTGTGCATTTCTCATTATTTCATTAGCCAGGCACAGAACTGCCAGAGCGAATCTTCTCCACCTGTGATGGAATTGTTCCCCAGGTAAGAAGCGGAGAGCCATCCTTCTGCTGGTTCCTTTGTCCAGCAATCCATGATACCCAAAAACAAGGTCAAAAAATGTGATAACTCTGTCACAGAGTAGCTACTGGCTATTCACTCGGCAATGTATTTTTATTAACTAGAATATAGTCTTAGCATACATTAATTGTACAAAGGGATTTCATTGTAACATTTCTATACTGTCTTTTGAGAAAATTCGCCCCCTGTATTACTTTTTCTTGTCCCCTCTTCTTTTTTGTGTGCATGTGCCAGTCCTGAGGCTGGAACTGTCCCTGAGCTTTTGTGCTTAAAGCTAGGGATCTACCACTTCTGGTATTTTATTATTATTATTATTATTATTATTATTATTATATTATTATTATTATTTGAAGGTTAATTGGACATAAAAGTCTCACTGACTTTACTGCCTAGGCTTTCAACTGCAACCATCAGGTCTCAGCCTCCTGAATAGCTAGAATTACGAGTGTGAGCCACCAGCACTGGGGTCCCCTCCCTTTTAAATGGTTTTAACATCTATTCTTATGCATGCATGTGAGTGGCTCCCTCCTAGTCCAACCCTTGTCCCCTCTCTTGTTGCCCTCTTTCCCACTGCTCTACACCAACAGTCCCTGTTTTACACCCAGGTCATTCTTTAGTTTTCATTTGGCTAGGTCTAAATACTGAATGGAAGAGAAATCATGCGTGCTTTCTGAGTCTGTTTTATTTTACTTAGCATGGTGATGACCTCCAGTTCCACCCATTTTTTCCTGCAAGTGATATAATTTCATTCTTCTTTATGGCTAACACTCCATACTAACAGACAGACAGCGAGAGAGAAAGAGAGAGAGGGGGGGGGGGAGAGAGGGAGAGAGAGAGAGAGAGAGAGAGCTGCCGAGCGCTGAGCGTCGAGAGCGAGTGAGCTAGAGAGAGCAGAGACGAGCCGAGAGTCGAGGGGCGGGAGGAGGGGCGGGCGGGAGGGAGGGAGGGCGGGAGGGAGGGCGGGAGGGCGGAGAGAGAGAGAGAGAGAGAGCGCCTCTTCAAGGACACCAGGAAAATTCTCAAAATGAAAAATGAATGCAATATGCACATGGATTCTGGGAGATTTAAACCTTAGTTTTTAGACATGACAGAAAGAAATTAATTGTAGGATCCACCTAACTAGAAGAGGCAGCATAGCTAGTCACCATTTTTAAATTAAATTTTAATTTGATTGCAAAGTTAATGTGCAGAGGGGTTTCAGTTACATACATAAGGTAATGAGGACATTTCTTGTCAAACATTGCTGTCCCCTCCCTCATTTTTGTCCACTTTTCTTCCCCCTAACTCCTCCTTCCTCCAAGTCGCAGAGTTCATTTCCAACATAATGTCTTGTATCACTGTTGTATTGGTTTGCCCTTTGTCCTTTTTCTCACTATTTTATTATTGCCTTTCCTTTCCCAAATCAGATAAATGTATATACAAGGCACAGGGTATCAAAAATCAGAGGATAAACCAAAGGTGGGAGGTGGATGAAAGAAAAAAGAAATAACTTTACACAGTACATGAAAAAAAAAGCTTGTCTTCATATCTTGGAGTCCGTTTCCATTCACATCATTTTATATGGTCATATGTATAGAGCTGTTGCTCTATTGTCATCCTCTCCTAGGTCTACACTAGACGTATGCTAATTATTGCAAATGAGGGAAACCATGGATCCTATGTTTCTTTGCGTTCAAGTCTTTTCATTTCCTTACAAATGGGGTGATGTCATTCTTTGTGATGGAAGCATACAATTCCACATTGTCTTGATCCATTCATCTACTGAGGGGCATCTGGGTTGGTTTCATAGCTTTTTCATATATTTTTATTGTAATTAATAGAAGGGTTACATTATATTCACCAGATAGAAGGTGCATTACTTCACATGCATTGATATGCTTTCTCGTGTCTTGGCCCCATTTCCCTCCCCCCACCCCTGCCCCTCATCTTGTTTTCCTCCCTTCCCTATCTGACTTCAAATAACATATATATAATACATCAGATAACCAGGTGAAATACTGTAACAATATGAGATAACCAAGGGAGGTTTCCTATCTTAACTGTGGCAAATAATGCTGCTGCAATGAGCATCATTGTACTGGTAGCTTTAGTGTGGCTTTCTTTGTGATGGTTTTGGTAAATACCCAGGAGTGGGATTGCTGGGTCATGTTTAGTCTTTTGAGGAACCTCCATACTGCTTTTCAGAATGGTTGAATCAGTTTACCTTCCCTCCAAAAGTACAGTGCTAGTCACCATTTTTATTGGCTCTGTAAGCTGTAGTTTTATAAAGGATGTGTTCATTCGGAGTTAGAGAGTGTGGGAGTGTTGGCAGAGGTGCCTGAGGTCAGCTCTCCCTCTCCATGCTGTGATCCTACCGTGTGTCAACTCCTGAATGGACATTCATGTATATCTGCTGGACTAGCTTTTTCACAATGATTTGATTGTTTTCAGATTTCCTAACTTACTTTTTCTTTGTCTTACTTTCTCTCTTATAGCATATGAGTTCTCTTCTATGGTTTGCCAGATGTGTGAGGCCCTCAGAAACGTAATTGTATCATTTATCTCATTAATATTTGGATTCTTAATCTCTACACAGAGGAAGCACTCCACTTATTAAATGAATGTATGGATAGTGACAATATTTCTCACGTGTCTCAATGTGATTTAGGGATTCTTTTAGGTCTAATCAGACTTTTTTTTACTGCTACTTCCTTCATCTCTCTCTTAATTTGAAATGTCTATTTTTCTTTACTCAGCTAATAATTTCTGTCCACAGAGGGGCTGTTAGGAGATGTCAATTGAATTAGAAATATTGGCCCTTTCCCTGATTTGAATGGCTATTACCACAACATTAAGTCACTTAATTAAAGGCTATCATGCTCACTTACAGTTTTTGATTGAATTTGTCCTGTCTCCTCAAATGGATTGAAATCTCCTTGGGGGGAATAAAAGCAAATCCTTTATACATTCCTGATGCCTAATTTAGTGACTTAGTGCTTTATAGGCTATAACACAGGAAAATAACACGTTGTTTGATTCCTCCCATCTCTTCTCTTTCTCTCTCTATTTAAATTATAACTGACAAGTCCCACCCAAAGATCCTGACCCCAGCACAGGAACGCATTCACTATCAAGAGTAGATGCCCCAGATTCTCTTAGACACAGGCAAAAGAGAAGCGTGACCGAAGAATGTCAGAATCTATGAGCAGAATAGTTTCGGAAGCTATGTGAATACTGCAGTACTTTATGACTTGGCCTCCTGTAGACTTTTTGTTTCTCTAACAGGAGCTGAAAAGCCTCAAGAGCCGAGCTCCACGTATGGCTCTCTATTCCCCAATATTGCCAACAGAAACTTTCTCATCGTTCAACACAATTAAAGATCCAAGAGTGGGAACCAGAGGAGAGGGCTCCACTCTGGTACTTAGCAAAAGAAAAAATTTTTTAAAAAATCATGAATTAGCTTTCAGCACTGTAGGGTCTTCCCACTAAGATACTCACCTTCGCACTTGGTAGTTGCCTTGTCCGGCAGGTTAGGGAGTGTCTTGATTTTAATCAGAACCTGAACGGTTGGGGAGTTGTGACAGGCAGAGCATGGGGAGTCAGGGAAAAGGCCACAGGATCTATCAAGGTCAAGAGGAACAAGCAAGGACAAGGAGAATACTGGTTCTTAAAGTTGAATGATGTGTTACTGATGGTAAATACGCCCTGCAGAAACTGAGATGCACAGGTGCTTTGATCATATGTAACACAGGATTTTAAAATAGTAATGTCAAAAAATTCAAATACAGAACTGCGGAGTTTACTTCTATCAGCTTGTTATTTAACTACCTTTTAGTCCTGAGACTAAATGCTTTTTGCATTTAAAATAAGCTTGAACTTGAAAGCCTCCAAAAAATGAGTCACAAAGGGAAAAAAAATCACATTTGAGTGTCAGGCAAGCAAAGCAGATGATTAGAGCTCCCTTGATAAGAGAAGGTTTTAAAAAAAATTAGTGTAATAATCTCTTATAGAAAAACATACAAATTAAAAAGATAAAATTTAGCATTTTGTGAAACCAACTTTTTTTAATGTATGTTGTTATTTTATTTTTTGATAAAGTGCTTCATTGTGTAGTCCAGAATGGCCTTTAATGCAGCATCTTCCTGCCATAACCTTCCAAATGCTGGGATTACAGGTGTCTGCTATCATACCTGGAAAACTTTTTTTTTTTTGCTTAGTGGTACTTGGGTTTGAACTGAGAGCATTGCCCTTTCAAGGCAGGAATTCTACTAGTTGAGAGAGACCTTTGGCCCTTGAATAAGCAGTT
This sequence comes from Megascapheus bottae, assembly GCF_031878675.1. Classification (NCBI taxonomy): domain Eukaryota; kingdom Metazoa; phylum Chordata; class Mammalia; order Rodentia; family Geomyidae; genus Megascapheus; species Megascapheus bottae. Next base: position 19,988,715 of record NC_143531.1, read on the forward strand.
AGTAAAGTACAGGAGGCTTATGCCTATAATCTCAGCTACTCAGTAGCTGAAATGTGAGAATTTTGACATCTTAAAAATATAGGAAGGATGCCTGGTGTTGGTGGCTTATGCCTGTAAAGCCTAGCTACTCAAGAGGCTGAGATCTGAGGATCGAGGTTCAAAGCCACCTCTGGCAGGAAAATTTCTGAGACTCTTATCTCAGTCACCCAAAAGCTGGAAGTGATACTGTAGCTCAAAGTGGTAGGGCACTACTAGCCTTGAGTGAAAGAGCTCAGAAATAGTGCCCAGGACCAGGGTGGGGGGAAGAAAAGAAAAGAAAACTGAAGTGCTTCCTTAAGAAAGATCTAACAGGGCATATTTGCACCTACAATTAATAAAAATAAATATTTCTTTCACTGACTTTCCCCTTTTAAAAAGTCTTTTGAAGTCTGTGCAAGAACAGTTATAATCAAGTAAAATCTCTAAATTTATTTTTATTCACTTAATCTCCAATGAATTTGACTGTCTTTTCATAAGTTGGTTGTTTGGATTTCTTATTTGGTAAGCTGTGTTTCCTATTTTCTTATCCACTTCCTCCAATGGATTGGTTGATTTGTCTTTTAGTTTTTTAGAGTTCTTGTTTAATTGTCTATAATTTTGCTTATTCTTCAAGTCTGCAAATGAGTTTTTCTCAAATCTGTTGTTTGTATTATATCTGTTGTCATCTAAAAGTTTTGAATTTTGTTATTTAATGTGTTCTTTAGTTACTTTATGTTTTCTCATATAGTTTTTGTCTTGTTGAAAGAAGCTTACTACCTCTGCCTAGGTTCCTAGATTTTCTAAGGATTTTAATTTATTAAAGTGTATATTTTACAATCTAATCATTGATCTATCCAAATCCATTCAGGGTTTATTTTGGAACTTGTATAAAATAAAGATTTCATTTTCTTTTTTTCCAGATGAATATATCAATTCTCTTTATATTAACTAAGTCAAATCTGAACTCTTCTTTTGTCATACATTAAATCCACATTTGTATTTTATTTCTTGGCAATGTCTAGTTCAGGTCTCTTTATCCAGTTAGGCTGGTTTTGATACTTACTGATTTAATTACAACAACTTTGCAGGATTTTCTGACTTCTAGTTAATCAGATTATACACATGACTTTGAAAATGGTTATTAAATATAATTAGTTATATTAAAAACCTTTGAGTAAGCCAGGGACTGGTGGCTCATGCCTATAATCCTTGCTTCTCAGGAGGCTGATATATCTCAGGATCACAATTTGAAGCCAGCTCAGGCAGACACAGTCCATAGAACTCTTTATCTTCAATAACTCAGCAAAAAGCTGTAAGTGGGGTAATGGCACAAGTGGCAGAACACCAGCCTTGAGGAGGAAAAGCCCAAGCAGTACATGAAGTCTTTAGTTCAAGCCCTATCAGTATTAAAAAAAACAAAAAACAAAACACCATTTCCAAGACAGCAGTTAGGTACAAGTAGAACTCAATACACCAATATAATATTTTTGTAGTTCTACATAGAACGTCTGTCTTCCCAATTTTGCCTCCATAGATAAAGACAAATTTGAGTATGCTTATATGAGCTGATAAAAAATGTCAACTCAGTGTCATCTTCACTTTTCCATGGATCGCCGTTATTAATGGTGCTGTTGCTTTCATCCCCAGGCTGGCTCCTCGGAGGACTGGTACCTGACTGGGAGTTCACTCTGAGCTCACACTGCGAATTGGTGGAGACACCCCCGGTGGGATCCCTCCGGCAGTGTTCTGGGAGAAGTCCATGGGGACTGTTCCCGACCCTCTGAGATCCACAACAACCTCCCTGATTTCATCTTCTGGAAAGGAAGGGGCTGAAAGGGAGTTACAAGCTGTCCCATCTCCACAGGGTAAGAATGCCAATGGCCTCACTGGCACTCCAGCAGAACCACATCTCGGCCTGGGCTCAGCCCTGGAGGTCCTGATGCAAACCTGTGAGCATGAGATCCCCCAGCCAGACATGTCTTCTGGTTTGTTCAACCAGCTGGAGAAATCCCCTCTCACCTGTCATACTTCCGGTGATCCCCAGCTACCAGCAAGCAGCGAGGCCACTGCCCCATCCCCAAAATCTACAGTAGGAAACGATTTTAGACACTCACCCTTCACAATGCCAGCCAGTCAGCACACCGGCCAGGCCATCCTAGGTGATCAGGCCGCTGCCAGTGGCTCATCGGTCCCTAAAGATGCATCCATGAAATCCCAGAACACAGCCATGGAGCCCCAGGAGAGCAGCAGTGCCACATGGCCACAAAGCAACAGAGAGCAAGCTGAGAACTCCAGTCTCCCTGCAGGCCACACATGTGACAACAAAGATGATGTGTCTTATGATTTTCCTTCTCCAGATAAACTCCAGGAAATAGTACACACTCCAAATGTACCAGCCCAGGTGTTGGGTCCTTCATCCTCTCTGATAGGTGGACCAGAGCGGGAAAGGCCAGTCTGTAGTTCCACGACGATGCCCTGTAACCCTGCAGCAAGAGGAAAATGTACAGAGACCACAACGCCCTGTGCCACTGCCTCTGAGGGCAAAGGCTTCACAGCAGAGACATCTCCTCCATCACAGCTCACTATGGAAGAAGGACCGTGTCCCCCGCCTCCTGGGGCCGGGCCCACACAGCATCCAGTGTCAAAGTTCAGAGAAGCCAGTACGATGACCACCCAAGCTGATGGTGAGATCGGGGAAGTCCCTGGCAGGGCTCAGCAGGATGCTGAGGTTCAGGCAGTGGCCATGGTGGAGAGCAGATCGGTCTCAACCAGCCCCAGCATCCTTGCTGCCTTCTTAAAAGAAATCCCTGCTCAGGAGCATTTAGAGCCACAGGAGCAGCTGAGTGTTGTCTGCCGTGACCATGGCAGTGGGGGCCATGTGTTGGAGCTCTGTAGCAGTGCCCTAACCCCCCAGGTGACAGGGCACTGCCCTGCCATCCAGCCACCGGTGCCCATCCATGCAGCAACAGCTGTTTCTACAGGTTTCCAAGGAAACCATAACCCGGCGAGCCAATCAGGGGACATCTTCAATAACCCATCCATCAATGTGGCTTCCAGTCCAATCCAGGATGGGTGTAATCAGGATGGGCCGTCTGCGGGCAAGACTGCAGCAGAGCAAGACGGAACCTCCACACAGCTTTCAGGGACTCATTCTGGCTCTCAGAAAGCCAGCCTGGTAGACCAGATGTCCCATGGTGCCGTTGGTCAGAGTGAAATTAACCGGGGTCTGGGTCTCTGTGGATCCCAAACATCTGCATTTGGAGTGAAAACCACAAATGCCTACAAAACAGCACCGTCCTGTCAACCATCCATATCCTGTAGTCCCGCCAACCAAGATGGGCATGTTGGGAGCTTGGACCCCATCCTGAAAGGAGGGGCAAAAGAAGGGACCTCTGCCTCTCCGCAGACAGTAAGAGAACAGGAATCCGCAGACACGAATACTCCAGAGGCCAAAACCCTACTGCTCACTCCTAAACCTCAAGAAAATGCAGGCATGGGATCAGCTGCTCATAAGAAAGAACCCTCCCCGATAAGAAAGGCCCAGGAGAACATCTCAGAAGACAGTAGACAGACGAAGCCTGCAACCAGCCTGAGCCTGCCCCCCGACTCCCTGGGGGACTCCAGCCCAGGATCTGGCAAAAGGACCCCTTCCCGGTCCATCAAAGCCAGTCCACGCAGGGGTAGCCGGGTCAGCGAGTTCCTCAAGGAGCTGAGCGTGTCGGCCGCGGCTGCTCAGGTGGGGCTCACCCCGGGAGAGAAGAAAAAGCAGCTGAGCCTGGAGTCCAAGGCCCAGCTGAAGCAGTCCAAGCGTGTGAAGGACGTGGTGTGGGACGAGCAGGGCATGACGTGGGAGGTGTACGGTGCTTCTTTGGACCCAGAGTCCCTGGGAATCGCCATCCAGAATCATTTGCAGAGACAAATTAGGGAACATGAGAAACTAATCCAAACGCAGAGCGACCAGACCCGAAGATCCATTTCCTCTGACACGTCTTCAAATAAAAAGCTCAAGGGACGGCAGCACGGTGTCTTCCAGGCCATGCTGCAGAATTTCCGACGCCCCAACTGCTGTGTTCGCCCAGCCCCTTCCTCAGTACTAGATTAAAAGGAGACAAATATAAGGCAGGGTCTGTGAGGCATGTGTGGAGCTGGGAGGGGTCCATGCATACATATATGGTATTCCTACGTGTCCGTCAAAGCTGACTTCGTTCTACTTTTCCCGAGGAACTAGGAAGATGCAGCAAATATTACCTACAGGAAAATTCGATTGCAAACTATTGGGTCCCTTGACTTAAGTGCCATACCAAAAAAAAAAAAAAAAAAAAAAAACCAACTAAACTAAACAAACAAACAAAAAAAGGAAACAAACAAAAAAAGCAAAGGAGGCATTTCAAATTGAAAGAACAAGAGGAACAAGCTTCCCTGAAGGTTTTGCAGTCTTAATGAAGTATAAATAATACCCACCAAGATTTTTAATGTGTTTTTTGCATATAAGAATAACATGACCAATATACATGTATCATTTTATATTTCTGCCTCTATTTATCATGTACTAATGTCTCCATTAAAGTCTCTGCTTTATATTAGGAGAAAAAAACACTATTAGCAAAGGTACTGTTATACTTTCTAGCCTTGTTGAAATAAGACTGTTGTTGCCAATTAAGTAGAGGATAAGATCATAATGAAAAACATTGAAATAAATTGGACCTATTCCTGAGATGTAATCTTAAATGAAAGCACTTAGCATGCATATATAACAAATATGAATTCACATTTGTTAACATCTGCAGGAAATGCTTTTTCGTATAGACCTTATTATAGCTCTGAATAAACATAAGGAGGTTGAATTAGGAAAATTAGTCAAGCTTTCAAATATGATACCCTCTATATCAAATATAGATTTATATATACATCTTTTCTCTGTGATTCTGATCAAATTAAATTCATATTTTCTTAACCCCTGAGAAAAGATAACAAACTAAATTCCTGAAAAGTCACTGAATTACAGAATAATAAATTTTATGTTGCACAGGTCTGGAGTAAAACTCTCCTGAAACTAGTTACTAAAGTCCTGGTAAGGAATTACAAATAGCAGATTACCAAACACTGTTTTGTTTTGTTGTGTATTCCCCTCTCCCCCCATATTGATAAAAGGAAATTTTCATGAATAACTAACACAGTATATTTAATCTGCCTGTAAACCACAGAAAATTTATGTTTGTCTTTTGATTTGGTTTAGTAGTATTTAATAGCCAACACCAAATTGAACACATGCTGCCTGTGCACAAACTGATTTCTTCCTTATAAAGTAGACTCGTTGCTAACAATTAGAATCTGGAGCAAAAAAAATGATTTCTGGAAACATTTATTTTAAGAGAAATGCCATCAAGCTCAACTTCCAAGCCCAGTCCAAGAAGTCTTTTAGAACTCATGGTTTGAGCAATGAGTGGACTGTCTCTAGAATATACAACCTACCAGAGATCAGTCCTCACTCCCCTCTAGGAGATAGGTTAGTCCCTACACCACAGTGTTTTCCTCCATGAGGCCAGGCGGAACTACTCAGCAGTCCTTGGGATGGAGTGGTGTAGAAAGGGGGAATGAATGAGCCAGGACCGGGAGAAGACTTTCCCTCCTGGATTCATTATAGGGATAGAGCAACATTTGGACAATCAGACTGTTAGATGTTGGAGGAGTATTGGTTATTTTCTCTGAACTCATTCTCTTGATAAACCAGAGAAGAGTATCTGATTATGTTTTCTTTCAGGACTAAGGTCTCCTTGGCATAGTCAAGCCACACAATCTTTTGTTTTGTTTCTTTTTATGTATATGTACTGTGCAGATTATGAACGTAAGCAGGAAAACTATAATGCCTAATCTTTCATACCACAGCTATACTGGGTTCAACCTGAATTTGCAAAAGAGTCTGATTTCTTTCACATCAATTTGACTGTATAAGCAGCCTGCATAAGAAGACAGCATTGCCCGAGAATGGTAATTACAGTTGCTATACTTAGAATTCTTAATGATTTTTTAAATAAGGCACATTTTTCCGTTTCTTTCTAATTGGCATCTATTAAAAATGCTATCTAAAGTAGAAATTATCATCAAATTACCAATCAGATTGCTATTAATGATTAGAGATTTAGTCTAATGCTGTCTCTTTTGGCTAAGTACCCATTTGTGTCAGATGCCTTCACCACAACGTAATCTATCTCCTGTCACTCACTGGTGTTTGAGTCACACATTTGCACCCATGTTGTGTATACAAAGAGAATACGTGTGTAAACAGCAGCAGGGTCCACTCAGATCGGAGGGCCACAGGTAATTCTCTCCTAGGAAGTGACTGGAACAGGCACTTCTTGTATTAAAATAGGAGTGTGGGGGCCGGGAGTTTGGCCTAGTGGTTAAAATGCTTGCCTAGCATGCACGAAGACCTGGGTTCGATTCCTTGGTACCACATACATAGAAAAAACCGGAAGTGGTGCTGAGGCTCAAGTGGTAGAGCTCTAGCCTTGAGAAAGTTCAAGGACAGTGCTCAGACCCTGAGCTCATACCCAGGACTGGCAAAAAAAAAAAATAGCGTGGATGAGGAAGTAGAGGTGTGGCTCAAAAGATAGAGTGAGAGGCCCTGAGTTCAAACCTCAGGTCTTTATGAACTTATAACTTTGAGCTATGAGTGGGTGAACAGAGAACAGACATCTGCCTGAGTTGGGCTCTCACTCCTCTCTAGGAGTGATCCAACAATTAATTAGCTAATTAAACAATTAAAGTTGGAAAGATGAGAGAATTCAGCATTAGGCAATAATTTTTGTCTTCAAGGATTAGAGGGAGGTGAAGCCAAGACTTAATAGAATTGTAGACAAAAGGCTCACATCAAATCAACCAGACCTCCTTGGTTTTGTAGTCATACTAGTCAAATTAAATCTGTAAGCAAAAATGCTTAATGTAATAAGTTTGATTTTGTTTGGTGCTAGAACTAAATTCTAGATTTCTACAATACCTTTTTTTCCATTGTTACTTCTTAAATCATATCAAACAGTTTCCAGAAACAGAAGCAGCAATACATCATGAAATGGTTGGATAAGATAGGTGCCTATTCAAGACAATGATTTTACATTATATCTACCATAAGTTACTCTCTCAGAGAAACCATGCTCAAAGTTTCCTCTTCATATCCATCTGTGACACAGCTTTATACATCATCACTTCACTTGAAATGTCCTGAATCTCAGCAAAAGAAGTTGCAAAATAATTTTCCTGAGAACACTGAATTCCCGTCCATCGTGTTTTACCTCCAAGATGTATATTGGGTTGAATGTGATATCTGTCCTTGATATTTTTTTAATATATGATTTGGATGTTTAACACAACTCAGCTTTTTAAATATAAGTGGGAAATATTTTCTTAAAGCAAGAAATATTTCTTAAACCCAATAATAAATGAAAGGAGTTCAAATTTAGCATCTGGAGAATATTCAGTGTTTAAAATGTGGCAGTGCTCTTCCATGTTCATCAAGGAAACATGAGGAATTTTAATTTGAGTTGTTGTATTTTGCCACAACTGTCATATGTTTATCTTGGGTACTGTTCTTCTTGTTATGTCTGTTTTGATGTCATAGACAAGCCACATTACATTACATACAGTAAAAATGTGACTCCAACTTACTGCTTGGGATCAATGCCATAAGTAGAACATTTCTGTGAAGTCAAGATTAACTAGAAACCTTTATTTTTGTGCATATCCAAAAGCAAAGATTTATTTTAAATGTATTAGTATGTTTTCTTATGATCCGCTCAATTGAATGTAATGTGATTGTTGATCATCTTTAATCTTGACAATTGTCTGACATGTATGATCTTCAATGCCAGTATTCTCTGTTCCAGGTGTTACATAGAAAGCAGAGGAGAAAAATGCCATTGGTTGTATCCAAGTATTCAAAGTGTTGTTCCTAGATTATTTTGATGGTTCTTCTCTCATTTGAGGGAATTCTTTTTGTCCTGGGGATAGCTGTATATAATACACCAGTGACAAAATTTTTGTTTACAGTGGAAATATAGGAGTATGCTGTTGATGTGAATTGTCTAGCCTTTATTGTATTCACTGTTACTCTTTTGCTGCCAAAATATGAGAGATTATCATCCTCTTTTCATCCTACATATTGTGCCTGTAGGGGTTTTTTTTAAGTGCTCATTCCTAGAACCACATAATTCACCTTTACCTGCAGCCAACTTTTTCAGAATCAACATAAAGAAAAACAAATGCATCAGGATACGGTTTGCATATCGGTGTTCTTATTGCAAATTGGACAACCGTAGCCTTTTGTAGACTTCTACCTGCCTGATTTACTAATTATCTACAATGCTGTTTACTTTCTCCTGCTTTGTACTAAGTGGTGTTTGAGAAATGAAGTCTGTGAATTTCCCTCTGTGATATTAACACAATGAGCTCAGCAGTTCCTTGGATATCTAAGCTAGCCAACTTGTCCTATGCCTGTGAATCAGAAGTCTTTTCCTTGTCCACTTTAATATTTGCTGTTTCACCTCTACAACTGAGTATATTGTTTCCTGTTTACCAGCATTCCCTGATGACGATGTCCTTTATGCCCCTTTTGATCCACGGTGGCCATCTGCAAATAACAATTTGTGCTATCTCCTGTCTAGCCTGTAACTATTCTTTTTAATAAAATTCTGCAACTCACTGATCATTAGAAATGTCATCTGTACTGATCCATGAAGTTGAGAACAGCTAAACAATTTTTGGAAAAGACTTATAAATACTGAAACAGATTTCCATGAACTTTATCTTACACTTAGGAAAATAAAAAGAAAGGGAAAAAACCACCTTGGCTACAGAAATCAAATAAACTCAGTTTGCAATGGCCAAGGACACAAATGAGGATGAAGTGGAAAAATTCTATCCCACAAGGAATCAATAACTTCTGCCAGAGATCATTACAGCTACTTTTAACTGCAACACTCACCAGCTAAACCACTCACTTGCCACAACCAAATAACCTCTCTCAAAGTAAATCCAGTACATCTGTGCACATGTGTATATAGATACAGTACAAGTCCTGAAACATCTCTTCTGGCTATTCAGAAAATCAAGGTGATGATAGTTTCAAAGACATTCACATAACTGTGGCACCTGTTCAAATGACTCTGAGGACCAGAACGGTGCAACGTGACACTCCCAAGTCTTTTTAAGACCCATATATCTCAGATCCTAATCTTAAGAATAAAGACTGTTGCATTTGAAAGTATAGCCAAGCAATAATGTGCCAAAAAAAAAGAAGCAGTTAAACCAGCAAGTGCATCTTTTATGGGCACACCATGACATAATTGTGGTTTGTTCTGTGGTTCACTCTGATTGTAACCCAGAATAGAAAATAAGCAAAGGAAAAATTTCTGCTTTCTTGAGGAAAAAATGTTTAAGAGCTCCTGAAAGAGATACAACATTGATGAGCACGAGGAAATAAACAGTTGACATCTCTGTTTGCCTGCTATCCAAAATAAAATAGGAGCCACTAGGAATCTTGCTGGCACAAAGATAATTCCAGCTAGATAATGCATTCATTGAAAGGGTAAAACTTGAAGTAATTACTCTCTCTCTGGATGCTAACATAGCAGAAAGAAATTCAATTAACTCTTTCTAGAGAATTTCAAGCCTCAGCTATGAAAAAATGGGCTCCCAAACATAAATACTTGTATCAAATAATGCCTTCCAGAAAATAAGGTACTCCAATGGTCATTTCTAAATACTAATTCATCGAGTGTCTTTCCGGAGTTCAAGCTGAAAAGTAATTGGCTGAAAAAGATAGAAAGAATTAAAATGTATTTTACACTTCAGGGAAAGACACCGGTGATTCACCAGTGTGGTGCAATGATGAAGAGAAAGTCAAGCGATTTAAGTGATTCTTGGAGAATTAAATAGAAATGCTAACTTCTTTCTCGATTTCTTAAATAGGGAGATGTCAGTGGTTTATTTCTGGGGAGAAAATTATAACTTGCTTTTTTCCCTTTTATATTGCTGCTAGTATTATCCTGTGTCTTTTTGAAAGTGAAATCATTTCTTCATTAGCAAAACTTTTTAGCAGTTAAACATTTTCTTTCTAATTCACATCATTGCTTTCAAGAACCTGGAATGGCTGTATGTATAGCAAACAATGTTGGATAAAGAGAACGGGTGTACCATGTCAATGGGCCACTTTAATCCTGTTCGATTAGATTTCTTAGCATTTATTCTAGACCACAAATTTGATTATAATGTCTTCTGTCATGTATTTAATATTTAAAATAATATTAGTAAATCAGGAGATTGCAGTATTATGCTCCTACTCCTTAATCCCAACAGGAGAGGAGAGCCTAATTCTTTCTTTAAACACATCTAGCGGAACGTTTATTGAGCTTGAGAAAAGTTAACAAGGCCTGAACACTCAAGAAAAATATATACTAACAATTACTAAATTTCTAAGTGTATTTATCTCTGCTGTACTAATGTGTGAACAATATGTCATGTACAATCCTGTAGCTGGCTGTGGAATGTCAGTACATTCTGTAAGTGTGTACAATCTGTGAGTGATTGGTTTGCTATTTTTGTGTGTAGAAGAAAATATCATGTTGTATCTCATTTAAAGGCCGGCCAATTTCTATCATCAAGTAGGCATATCTATGAAAGTAAATAAAACCAACAATGTGCGCCTGTGTGTTCAGTAATAGCATTTATCCTGTCATTTTTTTGGAAGTTCAGAAAGGGCTGTTTTTATTTTGTTTCTTTATCATCTATGAGAGTAGATAACATAATTATCATAAAGGCTAGGTTTAGTAATCAGTACATTGGCATGTTACTAAATATGCCAGGGCTAATTACCCACACCATTAGTCACAGGTAAGGTCAGTTCTTTGACCACTGGGTTGATTTGCATTCCTCACACACCTCGTGTCTGTGTCAAGCATGTGACTAGAATGTACATACTTTGGGTGTGATTGTGTACATACCTTGTATGAATTATCTAAACCCTCAAAGCTGTTGCAGGAAACAGAAAGAAGTGGTTATTGAAAAGCCTCAAAGGGGCTAATCAATATGAATTTTCACTTTCTACACAAAACAATGTGCATATAGCCTAACTGTAAATAGCTAATCCACACAGCTATACACACATAAATGCATTTTATTCATACTGGTATATCTTAATAAACCACATATTAAAACTAATTGATAGCATCATTTTTCCATGACTTTTCTATTTTACATCTCTTAATATTGGATCAGATGTTCCTCCCACCCCCAGTGCTGTTACTATCTTGTAGCAGATTTTATGTTTAAGAAAATTCTCAATTCCCCTTGGCTTCAACAATCCAATTAGCATCTTACTAAGACTCATGCCTGAGCAGCCTCAAAGTATTGATGCTGTTCTTAATTTTATATCTAGAAATGACACATACTAGGGAGAACCATTTATATATTGAAGGCTTCATTTGCACTGTTTTTGTTATGGGGGCAGGATGTATATCTAGATTTTCAAAGCATGTATAATCATCCAGAGAAGAAAATTACAGACATTGTCCCCACAAGATTAGCCATACAATTTTTCCAACACCAAAGATCTAAATGAAAAAAGAATATTACAGCTGCTGTTAATAGGTTAATGAGACATGAGCAGTTGGTAGATCCTTAGGAAGAATATAAATACTAAATTTCTATTATTAACATGTATGACTGTGGACTAGATAGCAATGTCTGTCATTAATAAGCTAGTGTCAACAATGGACAATATTTTTCATGTCAAAAACAATGAAAAGAGAAGGAGGGAGGGAAGAAAGGAAGGAAAGAGGGGAGGAGGAAGGGAGGGAGGAAGGAAGGAAAGAAAAATCCAGAAGTCAGACCTGATTCCTAAAATCTAAACCTAGTAGAATCTGACCCTGACTCCTAAACACTAAAAATTGTTAATATAAGTGGAAATATTGAGATTATCCCTTGATAGAGAGTTCCAATATAAAAATATATAACCGTTCCTCAGTAAAATGTTAATAACATTTAAATACATATTGTTTTAGAGAATAAATGTCTTTATATCACTAAGTAGAATAGAATGTTAACCATCCATAAGAACACCTCATTTGCCACTATATTGACAGTGTTTCATAATTCCTAAAAATATACTTTGTTTATAAGGACAGTGAATCTGAAACCTTAATGTTTATCAATATTTGCTCCTGCATAAAAGAAATATATATAATGTAGAAAGATGTGTATTGATTTAAATGACACCACCCCAGAAAATTATGTCAGTATGAGAATTGTCTGTGCATATTACTCATCTAAGAGAGATTCAAAAGTGTAGTGTAATATTAAGTCACTTGAGAAACAGTAATATTCAAAATGGAAAGCCCATTTACAAATGTATCAAATTAGACTAAAGTTATGTTTCATCATAATGTCTATATACAGAGATCATAAAAATGGTTCATTTAAGAAGTTTCTCATACCCCAGGGAACAACAAAACTTCATTTCTAGAAAAAAAATGATATGATTTATACAAGAGTAGATGAAAAAATTTTGGAATTAAATACTCTCACCTCCATTTCAGGTTTGATTTTTAAATGACATTTAATATACTGAAATTTAACTTGACTTTATTCTCAAAAACTTTAGAATATGTTTTTTTTTTGCAACTCACTTTCCACAATAAAAACATACTATAGAATAAACTTTGCTCTGGTTTGTGCTGATGTTGTAACTGTTGCTGCTGTTATTCTTGACCTTTGATCTCTGGCTGCTTAGAATGCATTGATTTTTCCCTGTGACAGATTTCTTCTAGGAATCTTCAGTGGTATTGGAAGATTTATGACAATGGCACATTTGTTCTTTCAGTTTAAGTAAAAAATGGCACTGTGGCTCAAGTAATAGAGCCACAGTGAAGTGGGAGAGCCTTGAACTGAAGAGCTCAGGGACAGCATCCAGGCCCAGAGTTCAAGGCTCAAAACCAACAAAACAAATAACCAAACAAAAAACAAAAATGATTTCCAATTCAAGTAGAATTCCTGTAGACCCAACCGTGCCTCCAGGTCAGAATAAGATCTTCCCTGTCCCTAATGGTTCAGAGAGGAAGAGAGACAGAGAGATAGAGAGAGATTGCATATTCATGCTTTCACTCACACCTGGTGAGAATGACAAAAATATCAGTGGACACGCAGTTTGAAAGCATGAAGGGTGGTACCAGGCATCTCTATTCTATCCTCATCTCATGACCATCCAGCTATCTGCTATATGGTTGCACCCATTCTATCTATCCCTGAGAATGTAAATTGAGATCCTGCCATCTTATTTCTTAAGAGAACATAGACAACCCAGCCATGCTCTTAAAACACTATAATTGGATCCCTGTTGCCTCTCAGAATCTGCCTTCGATTCATCTAAGAACTGTAGCTGGGGAGAAATGCAAGATTTATGAATCCATAAAAACTCAGAAACAGATTTGTCCAATTTTCCATAACTTCAAGCAGTGTTACTTCAACTGATATAGATCTATAAGAGTGAGCTAGCCCAATCCTAAATGGCACTGATGCTGCCATGATCTCACTTGGATTCCTTCTTGAAAGCATTGGATGCAATGCAATTCCAAACATACACAGTGACATCCCCAGACAGATGAATAGGTAACAGACATCAGGACAGCAGGTACAGATTGCTTGAAGCTATTCAGGCATTTGTTCCATCTGGTGGCATTTCTGCCCCTGGTCACATCTGCACTGTGGAGAAGTACGCAGAAGAGCAGCTTTTCCTCACCATCTGGCCTCACTGGACAGACTGAAAAATCAAACTAGCTCTAATTTCTTGTGAAATTAGAAAGGTCTGCTTGCCAGGCACAGTGGCTCACACCTGTAATCCTAGCTACTGGGGAGGCTGAGATCTGAGGATCCTGGTTCAAAGCCAGCCGGGGCACTAAAGTCTGTGAGACTCTTATCTCCAATTAACCACCAGAAAACTGGACTTGGCACTGTGGCTCAAGGGCTAGAGCTATAGTCTTGAGCTGAAAAGCTCAGGGACAACAACCAGTCCCAGAGTTCAAGTCTCACAACCGACAAAAAAGAAAAAGAAAAAAGAAAGGTCTTCTCTTTGTTAAATTCCCAGGAATGCTTTCAGGCCACCATGCTGTTTTTGATCCATCTGGACTACTATCATAGTTGTATAATTATAAAACACAGAGATTCAGACCTCCTCAAAGCAGACATGGGGACCTGAGTGTCCTACTGTCTGGTACATAGACTGTGCTGCCTTACTGTCCTCATATGCAGCAGGAGGCATGCAGTGTCTCGGCTTCTGTGATAAGAGAATTAGCTTCACTCAGGAAACCTTGCCTCCATGACTGTATCAGTTCCAAAATCACCCCACCTCCTCATGCCATCAACCTGGGGGTTAGAATTCCAACACAAATCTGAAGGTAGATACAAACATTCAGAACACATAATTGGATTGCTCTCAGTCACAATCCAGTCTAATATGTGGCCCTTCTATAGTGTTTAGACCTCGGTAGTGACCTCAATGATGTTCTGTAGGTTTTTCTGAATGTATCGTGAAGGACAAACATAGTTCAAGTTCAAATAGTCAGGGTGGAGGCCAAAAGTGTCTGTTGAGGATCTGGGTAAGAATACTAACATCTCAGGAATGATACTTGCCTGTGCCTTTTATTTTTTTAAGTCCCATTTGACACCTTTCAATCAAACTATATAAGAACCTTGGCTTATCATAAGCAGGATGTTATTGCCAGGAGAATTTAAAAGCAAAAAAAGTCCATGAAGTGTTGCAAAGTTTTTGTTAGCTATGTCCCTTTACCCAAAGTGAAAGCAAAAAAAATAATAATTTCTATATGAAAAACAGTCTTCTCTGTCCTTACACATACATCTTAATCTTCAGTAATACATCATATCTATGCACATTGGTTTTCAGAACCTAGAGAGAAAGGACAGGGATGGGCCCAATTCTTTTGTAACAACCCTGTCTTAGAACTACCAAAGAAAGACCCTAATACCTCCACTAACATGAGAAGCTCCAACAAGGCCTCACTTTCCAAAGATCCCATCATCTCCCAATACTGCCTCCCTAAATACCAGGCCCTCAAGCAGAGTCAGCCCTTGAGTGATACTGACTATGTTGAAACCACAGAAGCTGAAAAGCGGAGGAGCCTTAGATCTTTTTCTTTTTTTCCAGTCCCAGGGCTTGAACTCAGGGCCTGAGCACTGTCCCTGGACTTTCTCAAGGCTAGAGCTATACCACTTGAGCCACAGCAACAATTCTGGCTTTTTCTATGTGAGTGGTACCAAGGAATTGAACCTGGGTCCTCATGCATGCTAGAGTGCTTCATGCAAGCACTCTATCACTAGGCCAAACTCCTGGCCCCGAGCTTTAGATCTTAAACAAATATAAATTACTGTTTACATTGTCCCTACATGAGACTGGGCATCTGAACGTGGAATTGGCCAAGTACACATCCCATGTTGAATGACCCATGCCTGAGTTAAGTGCTGAGTCCTCAAAGCTTAAGTGGATGCTATCCATCAAGATTCAGATATCATTCAGCAATGTGACCTATTTAGCTCTAAAGCATCTGTGTGTAGTTCTTGCTTGTTCAGAGACTCAGAAACGACCATAGATTTTAGAGGTCAGCAACAACCACCACATAAGAAGGATCAAATGGAGGGGAAAGACCATCAGCTTAGACCCACTATGGTAGGCAAGGTTTCAAGACGGCATCTAAGATTTTCCGCCCCTGGTGATCATGTTTGCTCTTGGCTGTTCAATTATCCCCAGATGTGCATCAGATCCCAAATCACTGGGCTCGAAATAGGGAGCATATCTGGGTGTGTCACAACTTCATGAGCACTTCAGTAAAGAGCTCTCTCCTACTGATTATAGAAGAAAAAGTCAGACAGGTTCCAGCTACCTAGACTGAAAGAAAGCCAAGCCAATGTTACTATTTGCATGTAACAAGACCATATCTGCCACCATAGATGATGCCTTCTAATAGCTGACAGCCATAACCAGCCCATAGCTAGAGAGAATAGAACCCAGTCCTATAACTGCAAGCAAGTCAATTCTTCCAACAATGTGGTCAGATGAGAGCTGCGTCTTTTGACCACCATCTTGGATTTCAGCCAGGCAAAACCCTGAGCAGAAAAACAACCCATACTATGCCAGCTCCTGACCCACAGAGATTGTGGGATAACACATTTGTGTTGTATTAAGGTGCTCAGCCTGTGGTAACTCACTATAGGACATTGGAAAAGTAACAGCACCATTCCATTCAGCTGTGGATTCAAAATGGCCTAAGATTGAGGGCCTGCTTATTCATTCCAAACTTGGTCACACAGGACCTTCCATCCAGAAGTGTGGACTTCACAGAAATATTTAGTGGTAGTAGTCGTGCGCAAGAACTCACATCATTTTAATGTTGAAACAACTATAAACTTCTGGTATTGGGTATCTCTCATTTTCTCTCCTCAACCCTCTCTTCATCTTCATTTATATTGCTCTGTGTCCTTGGAAACTGACTTGTAGACAGGCCTTTGCCATCCTGCTCAAGTAGTGCATTGTTTATCAAAAGTACAATCTTTATTTTCTGGCTTTTTTTTATTTGCCCTATTCTTGGATGTCAAAAGGGGTATTTAGGAGTTTGACATTGATAAGCCTCTTCACACATGATAGAAGATAAGTCTGCTATTTACTGAATGCTTTAGAGATACCATCTTATTGCATGTCATACCATGATAAATGTATCCCTATTCTCATTTAGAGGAGCAAATACCAGAGCGATTTATTCTTGACCAGTACACTGACAGAGAAAGCGTTCAAATCCAATCTGTTTTCAAGTGCACAGCCCTAGAATTCCACTTAGAAAAAGCTTAGAATCCAGACAGAAACAAAATGAAACTTCTTGGCAACCAAAAAAAAAATGTCACAAAGTCCATAGGTGGCAACTCATTAACTCGCCCCCAAAGGAAACTCTGACTCTTAGTCACAAAGTCCATAGGTGGCAACTCATTAACTCGCCCCCAAAGGAAACTCTGACTCTTAATCAGAGTCTATCATTGTAATCCTAATCACAAATCCAGATTATCTACTTTCTAAATCCCTAGTTGGACAGGAAACTTTTTTTTTACTAACTTTTAGCAATAATTTGCTTTAGTAAAACAAGGATATTGGGAAATAGAATAAGAGAAAGAACTATTTACCACTTGCCCATGTAGGAAATGGAAATTAAAGACTCAAAAAAGAGATTTCTGTAGCTTCTATACTTCCACAGCTGATAAACACGTCAACTCCTGTTAATCTGTAGACAATGGGTCTGGATAGGTAAAATAGGTGAGGCCTCCCCCAAACCAAGGTCACATTTTAGGCTCCTTTGGCCAGACATACCTTTATTTTGCTTCAGCCTGTTCAGGAAGCAGTCTCAGATTTACCATTTCAAAGTCGAAGGCAGATTTAGAAATCCCCTCCTATGTGTCCTAATCTGATAATTAAACATCTGTAAGTAAGTGTGGTGGGTGGAAAGCTCACCTGCTTTTCCTGAGTCTAGCCCTTTTGATAACTGTTAAAAATAATACCATTTCCCTGTCTCATATCTATCCCACGTCAATAGAAACAGCATTCTTAAATCAAGGAGAAGAATAGGATATATTTAACAGATTCAAAATAAGAGACATAAAGCCACAGAAATAAGCCTCACAAACTGAAAATAAAATACAACCAGCAGCATAGGACTACATAGAAGCAAAAAAAAACTCTTCCTTGTAAGAGCACATTAGTGTAAGAGTGAATGCTCATAAATATTTAGAGACATGCCTGTTATCCTTTTACTCTACTTACACTAACTATTAAATATTTACAGAGATAATAGTTATAGCTATGTTTGCTCATTTATAATCTTTTTTTCACTCAAAGATAAGTATTTTTAAGTACCATTATTGGGAGATAGTTGGTTTTGTCTCCACACAAAAACTGAATTTAGAAAAACATCCAGGAGGAGCTCCAGTTGCACAATCGGTTAGCGCGCGGTACTTATAAGAATAACATCCAGGATTCTGTTGTTAAAGGTTATGCATACTATACATCCACATGCTATAAAATTCAAAAAGAAGCAAAGGAAAGTAATGTATTAATGTCTAATAGAGTAATTAGCAATGAAGCTTTTCAAATGCACAGAAATAATGACCTGAAGTTTGCAGCATTATTTCTTTCCATGAGTTGGTAAGGATAGATAAGTAGCAAATAATCCACTTTAAAATGGGGAGGAATCTGGAATAAATATTTAATCCAAGAATGTGAACAAATACACTCTTCCCAACTAGTTGAACTTGACCAAATTCTGTGTTATGAACCAAATGAGCAGTTTCAGAGAAAAGAGCAAATATCTCACCATCTTTTATTTTTTGATGAATAAGTTCTGGGAAAGTGAGTCCAACACTCTATGTGGTTCATGTACTTTATAAAACTATATTTTATACTTGAAGTGTTTTGAGGAGGGAGATGTCTACATGTGGTACACTAAAATTTCATGGAATTGCACATGTAAAATAAGTGCATTTTCCAGCACGCAAATTACACCTCAACAAAACTGTTTCTTAAGCATAATAGATTTCAGTTTTTCCCCTCTAACATTTTAATTGCCTACCCACATTATTCAAAGTCCTCATGAAATGTTTCTTAATTAAAACAACACGTGACTACACTGTTCATCTCCTTCTGGTTTGCATAACTGTAAGGGGGAAAGGAGAAACTTAATTACCCGAAAATTACTCTCATTATCATCCCTACCAATTTAAACAACCAGTTTTGCTATGAGTAATGTCACTAAAAAAATGTGCTCCTTTGCAGTTCCATCAACAACAGAATCCAGGATATGGACTAAGGAGCATGGTAACAGGAGAGCATCCAGCTTAGACTCTGCCTCTGCATTCAACTGGGCTATAATATGCTATATGATGCTCAGACTTTTCATTGTGAAGCCAAAAAATATTAACAAAGAATTTTAACAGTGAGTCTTTTATAATAAAAAAAATCAATCAAAAAAATAAATATTGCTTGGACTCAGTCTATATGGAACTTACAATGTTCACATTCATAGGAGCAGAATAGAAAAGGAACAGGGCAGGGAAGAGAGGAAATGGCAAAGAGTTGATCACTGGGAACAGATTTTCACTTGCATTATGAAAAGGTGTCACCCTTGCATAAATCTAAGTCATAAAAAATAATATGTGTAGGGGCCAGGAATTTGGCCTAGTGGTAGAGTGCTTGCCTAGCATGTACGAAGACCCAGGTTCCATTCCTCGGTACCACATACATGGAAAAAATCTGGAAGTGGTGCTGAGGCTCAAGTGGTAGAGTGCTTAGCCTTGAGAAAGTCCAAGGACAGTGCTCAGTCCCTGAGCCCAAGCCCAGGACTGGCAATAATAATAATAATATTAATAATAATAATAATAATAATATGTGTAATCCCTAATTTCCAAGCTAGTGCACCATATATGTTACCAGAAATGTAGGCCAGCTAAATTGACCTCAGTCCGGTAGCCAGCAAGAAAAGAATTCAGGCAAGACATGAATACAAGTAAAAGTGACATGAGAGTTTGTTAGGGAAAAAAAAACAAACCATGTCAGGAAAAGAGTACATGGAATGGGCCTGCCATGGGAAGACAACACTCTCAGCCATCTAGCACCAGTCGTCTTCATTACAGAGATTGGGTTCCATACCGGGAATTGGGAGTCCTTGAAGAAGACCTTCCCACAGGTGAGCCTTCTGTCTCCTACAAGACGGTAATGCCAAAGACTGAGCATCCTATCCTTGTTTCCACATTCTTTTGTCACTACAAGGTTAGCTCTGAGCAACAAGTTGAGACCACAATTGAAAATTAATTTAAAATAAAAAGAGCTGGTGGCATGGTTTGCATGATATAGTAATTTATTTTAGAAAGCACAGGGCTCTGAACTCAAAGGCTAGTACAGCCACAAAAGGAGTACACATTTCTACTCTACCTCATTCAACTCGTTGAAGCTTCTTGTTAACCTACAGCAAATAGGAGCAAAGGTTTTCTTCTACAAAGGCATCTAGTCAATCCTAACTGCCTCCCTCCTCTGTTTCTCTCCATGGCAAAGGACACTATGACCCCAGAGCCAGCTCATAATCCCTCACTGTCTTGGGTCTTGGGTTACCACTTTGAAGCAGATACTGTTGAAAATCCAATGTGGCTGCAGTGGTATGGTAATATCATTTCAAAATCCCAAAGCAGCCCTTATTTATTCTAACCTCATGCTATTCTTGTCTATTGGGCTTCAGGAATTTTTTTTTTAAAAAAAAAAAGATAATGCTGAAATGCCAGAATGAAGAAAGATGCCAGTTTCACTTACCTTTATATGAATAGTTTAAAATTGTTCACTGGTGAAAGCTTAGTTATTCTTCCCCCTCAAACACTCTTTTTACATTGGTATGCATTTCCTGAACACAGGGAATTTCCTTGTGACATTTCCATGCACATATGCAATAGATTCCAATCCACCCCCACCATTCAATTACCCTTTCTTAAAGAGTACTTGGGCAGTTTATTCTTAGTGGCCATAAGATACATACTGAAAATACACACCACAGTGAAACTACAGCCCCTGCCCTAAAAGAAGAATTCATCTGCTCTGGGGAGACAGCCTGGGAAACAGCTCATTAGAATGCAGGGCAGAATGTGCAATAATAAAGAGGTTTCAGAACCTCGTGGATCATACATGTGCATTTCAGTCTGGAGAGAAGTATCAGACCAGACCTTCCTTAGAGAAAGAAAGATTGGACCGACTTAAGCAGCCATCTGAGCCACAGCTGCCATGGCACCAGAGAGCCTTAAACAAAACTGATTCCCAACAACCATTCCATATAGTTTCCCTGGATGTTGCCTGGGCATCAGAACTTTTCAAAGTAATAATATTCCAAAACAGTGAAGAGAAAACAGCTGACCTCAGACAGAGCCTGGTGGCAGATACCTGAATCCTAGCACTTGACAGGCTGAGTTCCAGGGTCATCTGAGTTGCATAGCAAGACTGCCCAGCTGGAAACAGACAACATTGAAAAGGGCGGGGAGGAAAGATACACCAAGAGAATGGCATGAGCAAAGGCACTGAGCAAGAATGTGGTGTGTGGTGACTGAGTGCGAGTGTAAAGACTGCCAGCAGGGGTGGTGGGAGGTGAGGCAGGGGACTGGGTCAGAAGTCATTCTGTTGCCTCTGGAGACAACAGGCTCGAGATAAAGAAGTGATGTGGTCAGGTCTCGGTTGCTGGTAATTTGTTCTGCTAGGTGACTGAACCAAGAGATGCCAGCAAGGCACGCCAGAGCGCAGAGGCTCAAAACAACATGGAGAAGAGAGTCCTATAGGTTGTCGGGGAACTCTCCGAAGATGGATTTGATGGATTCTTTATCCGGAGTGAGTGGGGAAGAAAGAGCAATCTGGTGAACAGGTGGATGGAGATGAATTCCTGCTGAGATGGTGAGGATTGTCCTGATGGCAGGTTTCGGAAGAAGTCAGATGCTCAGCTTGAACAGTGCATTTGAGATGCCCGTGGAGAAGGTTCAGGTGGATAGGTGGCATTCTGCCATCTGGTCCAGGTTTCAGTGTGGATGAGAATACTGATGGGAACTCACTGGAGGTTGCTTTGCTTTCGTTTGCTTCTCCAGCAGCATATAAGCAATGCAAAGATGAGCTGAGCGTGCAATGGCTCACAGAGTCCTCATCATCTCCCTTTTAAGTTAAGTGGGGGTGTAGCAAATGCAAAGCCTTGTGATTTGCATATACCCGGGAACAAAAGAATTCCAGATGTTTGAAGTTGCAGCATTTTGCCTCTCAGCCATGTCCCTGCTTGATAACTCAGATAACAGTAACCTTTGAAGTCACAATTGCAACATGCTCCAAACCACATCACAAAGGCCTCCTATATGGGTTCAAATCCCTTACATCTTAGCACTTTAGGGAGAACCTTTTTCCTTTTTCTTTTTTTGTTGGCAGTGGTGAGGTTTGAACTTGGGGCCTGGATGCTAAGTGGTTTTTTTGCCTCTTTGAGCCACAAGTCCACTTCTGGTTTTCTGGTGGTTAATCGGAGATAAGAATCTCAAGGATTTTCCTGACTGAGATAGATGTGAACCACAGTCCTCAGATCTTAGCCTTCTGAGTAACTGGGGTTACAGGCATGAGCCACTAACGCCTGGCTAGGGAAAACATTTTTATACACCCAAATTAGTTTGGCTTTCCACAGCTCTGAGGTTCTTTTTATTTCCCAATGACCAATGATAGAAGAAAACAAGAAAGAACTAAGGATCTATCAGGAGATGAACAAAGCAAGCCATATAAAGCAAACTCTGCCACACAAAAGGACACATGTTAGTATTCAATCTATATTCATAACCACTCTAAACTTTAAAAGATGACACTGCTATCTTTCGTGGTTCTGAGTTATAAATGATCTGTTAGGTGGCTCTTTCTCAGGATCTTTCAAGAATCACTCTCCAGAGACTCCAGTGATAGAGTGAACGAAACATCCAAGACACCCATTCACGCGACTGGGAACTCAGCTGAGCCATGACACATCTGGATATTCTCTCCAGATGGCATTCTCTCAGCACTGCCTGGCAGCTTGTAGCAGAAACTGCCAAACCAGATATCAAGGTTATGTTCTGCCATCTTCTGTCACCACAGATTCAGGAAGGGGAGCTGACAGACTTCCATGTCGTGGTGAGGTGATGACAAGGTCACTCTTCAGGAGATCATTTGTTCTCATGTGTGAAAGTCAGTATGCCTGCGTGACTGGGGACAAGCTAATCTCCCATAATTAGCAAATAACACACCTCCTTTAGAAAACCTGTTCTCTAAGAAGGATGGCATCTCAGGAAACTTTTTAATCCTCTTTGCTGTTCCTAAAATACTTCCCATCAGAAGCTGTTTGTCAAATGGGGCACAAAACTAACGATCTTCCCAAACAGCCCTCCCTAAATGGTCTGGCCACCACACAGGAGCCGCCCAGCTACGAGACAGCACGTATCTGTACAACTAGTACGCTTTGCCTTTCCCAGTTTGACCTTGACATAGGGAGGAGCTCCATAAGGAAGGACATACAGCCATTAGCTTCATTTTTTGGCCCAGATGTTGGCCTATCTGGGGTTTTAAAATGGAGTCTTAAAGCCCAGACACTTTCTCATTTCTGTTCATGTCTTGGCTATTTGTCTAAAGAAATCATCTAGTCAAAATCAAAGTAAAATGATTTCACTGGCAACTGGCAGTCATTGTGCCCTCAGCAAATCCATTCCAGTGTGTTGTTTTCAAAAGACAGATCACTGGGCCTTGAGTACATGCAAGAAAGGAAGTAAGGACTGACCCTACAATGGTTGAATGGAAGGTTGAAATAGAGAAACCCAAGAGAGCAAATGGGATTGAAGGACCAGTTTTAGACTTGTGTGTGTTTCCAAGATGAGCGAAGAAGAGGAAGAAACATTGAAGGTGCTATTAAAAGATAAGACATTCCTTGCCTAGGTTTCCATGGAGACAGGGGGAGAAACAAAGATCACAGTTAATGAATTGCCTTGGAACAAAGGAAGGAAGGAAAGGAGGGAGGGAGGGAGGGAGGGAGGGGTAGATGTAATTGGAGTTGCAAAGTAAGTATCAAATTTATAACTTTGAGTTCTGTTTGAATTATTCTCTTATTCTTTCTTTGAGGTATTCCTTTCCTCAGGAAAGTGCATCATGGAAGTAGAAAGCAGAAGTTCCTTGAAGACAAGCCGCTCCCAGGATGCTGTGAATGAAAGCAGGAATTACTGAGGGGATTGGGCTAGGTCATGGTTTGTAGGAATCTACCGAAATACAGCTTTTTTTTGTATCTTCTTGAAGGCAGATGCTAAAGAAAGGTAGGGACTGCCCATGAATTAGTAAATAAAGAATTAAAAGGCGTATCTGGCAAGGGGAATTCCTAGAAGTTGCCTATTTCCTCTGTGTTTTGAATAAACCTCGATCACAACTTCACATTTTAGAATAATAAACAGCATTCTTGTCAGCCAACCAAACCATAGTCTAGTGATTGTGGGTAGTCAGACAACATGACTAGCTATTCAGAAAGTAGGTGAGAACTGATGATATATGCCTGCAATCCTAACTACTCCAGAAGCTGAGATCTGAAGCTCACGGTTGGAAGCCAGCTGGGACAGGAAAGTCCATGAGGCTCTGTCTCCAGTTAACCATCCAAAACCCACCACTTAGGGGGAAGGGAGTCAGGAGGAAGCTAGTGGGGGAAACACTGCTCAACAAGGAATGTACCTTACCTATGTAACTCCTATACGTGGCCTTCACAATGAAATTAAATTAAATTCTAAAAGTATTTCAATTAAGATGAAATGGTTCAGGGACCAAGTAGAAGCATGTGGAAAGGGAAACTAGGGAAAGCTTTTTGAGGCAGAAGTCCTGATCATCCCTTCTACACAATCTACAAAGGACCAGTTAAGAATGGAAATCATGACCTGTTCAGTGTTCAGTGGACAAATGGTAGGTTAGTCTCTAGCAGTATTCATTCTGATATAGCAATGGAAACATGGGTTGTTTAAAATCAGGCACAATGGCACATCCTCCCAGCACTTGGCAGTCTGAGACAGGATGACAGTTTGAGGGCAACCTGGACTACTTAGGGAGTTTCTGACAAGCCTGAACTTCATAGCAACACCCTGCCTGGAAAAGAAATGAAAAAGGAAGAGGAGGAGGAAGAGGAGGAGGAGGAGGAGGGAGGGAGGGAGGAGGAGGAAAAGGAGGAGCAGGAGGAGAAGCAGGAGGAGGAGGAAGAGGAGGAGGAGGAGGAGGAGGAGGAGGAGGAGGAGGAGGAGGAGGAGGAGGAGGAGGAGGAGGAGGAAAAAGAGAAGGGAAAAAGAAAGAAAGAAGAAAGAGGGAGGAAGGAAGGAAGGAGGGAAGGAAGGACGGAAGGAAGGAAGGAAGGAAGGAAGGAAGGAAGGAAGGAAGGAAGGAAGGAAGGTTACTGTATTTTTCCTGAGTTACAGTTTTCTCAGAAGGCACAGCAAAAGAAAAATTATACAAAGCAGATAAAAGATTGTTTTCAATGATCGGCAGTGATTTTCAAACTGTAAACCTTAGGAAGGTAGATACAGTGTCAGAGGGAAAGTCTCTCCCTCCCTCTCCCTCCCCTCAGTAAAGAAGAAATCACGATCGTGCACTTACCTGTGGACCTGGGGTTGTTTTATTTTGGTGTGTGTTTTTTGTAGGTTTTTTTAAATTTCTTTTTTTCTTTATTGTGGGGATAATGTATTGAGGGGTTACAGTTACATTCGTCAGGTAGTAGGAACATTACTTCTTGCATATTGATACCCCTTATCAAGTTTTTGTCCTCGTTTCCCTCCCCCACTCTCTCCCAAACATCTTGCTTTCCCCCATTCCCTTTCCTATTTCAAATAAACAAATAAATGTATACACAATATGCCAGGTAACAAAGTCAGATACAGTAACAACCTGAGATTAACTATAAGGGCAAAAAAAAAAGAGAAATAACATAATACATTAAGAACAACTATCACACAAGATAAATCTCTTGTTTCCATATCCTAGAGATCCTTTCATTTAATCCCATCCTCTATGACCTTATGTACCTAGGTTTTGAGCTATTGTACACCTCTGCTAGGAGAGTCCTAGATATGTACTAATTATTACAAATGAGGGAAACCATTGAGCCTGTGTTCCTTTGGGTCTGGCTTACTTCACTTACTATGATCTTTTCCACGTCTCTCCATTTCCTTGCGAATGGGGCAATGTCATTTTTTCTGATGGCAGCATAGAATTCCACTGAGTTATAAGTATGGTGCGGTTTGTTTTAAAATAGAAGAGCACTTCAGTTGCTGTCATTACAGTCCAGTATACAGATAGTTCTTCAATGCTTTCTTCTAGAAATGACTCATGCATCAGGGTGCTTTGGCAGATACCTCTTCCAGCTTGGAGAGCTTTACCTCTACCCAGTAGAAAGAAAAAAAGCAACAAGAGCCCACAATCACTTTTAAGTATCTCTGAGTAGAAGTAGCATTTGTACCCACTAACATCTCTACTGACAGGGACTCGGTTTCAACCTCAATGCAAGCGTAATATCTTCATTTGTCCCCCAAATTGTGGAAATCACCGAGCAAGGTTTAATTCCCATTCCACAGAAGTGGAAACCTAAAGACTTGTAACGTACAGCCCAGTGACAAAGTATCCAGAAATCTTTTCAACCTTTCGGAAATAGAAGAGGAATTGCAGGCTAGATGGAAGTAGCAGATGCTGCAGGATGCAGCCCAGATTCTCTTAGCTTCTCAAAGACAGAACTTAACTGAGGAGAGTCAGCATTCTCAAGCCATATTCCCTTCTTGGGGAATTCCAAATGCAAAGTCGTTTTATAAAAATGTGTAGTGAACTAATAAAAATTCATTACGTATTAGGTGGCTCATTACCACTATTATGGTAGATGTGACAGAGGTCCTGCTGAACAATAATCATAGGCATTTTGGAGAGTTGGAAGGGCTCCTTAGATACTTAGTTCATGGGGACTGATGATGAAGATTCACCTAAGACAGTTAAAGAAGACATTAATAAACCACACATTAATTAACAACACATGTGGTCTTCTTGCCCGAACTTAGAACACCGGGAAAGGGCCTGCTAGCACAAGAGCTCACTACATCAGAATTCATCTGCTCCTTTCACTGCATGCTCCTCTAACATCCCCGGGAACATACACCAGTGATCTTCTGCCATGCCAATCTCCAGCTCTTCAGGAGATCCCAGCTTACTTACAATGGCCTATGTCATTTGTGGAACCAGAGCAAATGAAACTGGGGGAAGCTGGTTTACCCACTACTAACTTCAAGGAGGCAACAGCAGAGCATTCAGTGGTGCTCTCTGGCAAACGCACAGCCCTGTGACTTTACTGGTTGCACACTCACGAAGCAGTCCTTGTGTTACTGTATATGCTTTTCTATCTTTCATTATAAGAGGAAGCAGAGAGCACGAGCAAGGTCTTGACATAGTAAATAAGCAAAGGGAACAGTCAGAATATCAGATCTCTTACAAACAAGGAATGTCAAAGCCTTTATCTTGACCTAAGCTTCACAACGGTAAAATAGCCCAGGACTTGAGCCAACAGACAGAAGT
Organism: Megascapheus bottae; assembly: GCF_031878675.1. NCBI lineage: Eukaryota > Metazoa > Chordata > Mammalia > Rodentia > Geomyidae > Megascapheus > Megascapheus bottae. Next base: position 20,015,923 of record NC_143531.1, read on the forward strand.
ATGTTAGATCCATCTATGAGCTTTGGGCCCAAGAGACCTGGGACAGTGTGTTTATTTGCACAAAGAGTAATATTCTATATCCGGAATGATATTGGAATCAAGGCAACAAGGGAGGAAGAGAGCTCTTAAGAGTTACACAGTTTTTCTACAGATTTCAGACCTGATCTCAGAAGAGAACTAGCCAAATTATGGTTGTCATTGGTCTATGATCATGTCTATTTTTTTCTGCCAGTACCAGTGTAATGATTGCAATGTTATTTTCCCAAAACAGGACCATGACACTATGTACCCTAATAGTTTCTGCAGCATTTTTCTAATAAACCTCTCCTGTACTAAAGACCAACTAATTTTTCTTAATGAAGAGGGATGTCATTTTAATTGCAGAGTTGTGTTTACAATGGTAGGTTTTTAATTGCAGGGAGATTATGGAGCTAAGTGTTTGATTTGCTCTAGAGGATGCGCTTGTCTCAGCCTCCTCTGCTGTTTTCTTTGTTTTAAGTAAATGTGCACTATATTGAAATTGGAGCTTCCATGAATTGCTTTTAAGCTAATTTATGGAAACAGTCTATATAATACTAATGTTGCCTCTCTGGGTGTCTTTCATTTAAATTATGAAGTCAGAAACATTTTGAATGCCTTTGGCTTATTCATCCACCAGTACCTGTATCAGAGATAGAGGGTGAATAGCAAACATGACTTAAATTGTGCTAAAGCTTCCAGAAAAGAAAGAAAGAAAGAAGAAAGGGGGAGGGAGGGAGGGAAGGAGAAGGGAGGGAAGGAGACGGGAGGGAGGGAAGAAGGGAGGGAGGGAAGAAGGGAGGGAGGGAGGGAGGGAAGGAAGGAAGGAAGAACAAGCTTACAAGGGCACCAATAACCTAATAACATATCAAAAAGTGATGAAGAGCAGGATTACTGTGCTCAGAATCTCTTTCCCCATTCTCTTAGCTAACATCACAACACATACAAGTCCTCCCTACCAGAGAAGGAAAGTAACTGTCCTTCTTTCCTCCAGAACAAAAGATCTTCTTCAAAGTACACTGTCAAAACTGTCTACACTAGCCCTGGTGAATGATAGCAATTGCAAGATGTTGCATGCATCCCATGAGTTGCCTGGACAGCTCACTTTTGCTAATCTAGTTTCTTTCCTCGACTGGAGAAAAATGGATGTTAATGGGCCCCTCATGTAAATCTGCCCATGCAAAACCAATTAAGTTGAATATAATGATAAAGAGGCAATAGGACCGATCTAAATTGAGATATTGGCCAAAGTAACTAGCCTATAGTGTAGCCCAGCTGTTCAGAGGCACAAGTGGGAGGATCGCAATCCAGAGAGACGCCATAAAACTCTATGTGAAAAACCATGAAAACAAAAAGGACTCAGGACATGGTTTAAGTAGTACAGTGCCTGCCCAACACTCTCAGCATTCTGAGTTCTTACCCCAGTAACTCCAAGGAGGAGGAAGAGGAGGAAGAGGAGGAAGAGGAGGAGGAGGAAGAGGAGGAGGAGGAGGAGGAGGAGGAGGAAGGGGGTAGGAGAAGGAGAAGAAGAAGGAGGAGGAGAAGAAGAAGACAATAAGAACAGGAAGAAATCAAACAAGGAGAAAGGAAAATGGGTATTTTGCTGATGACATATATTGCATAGATGATACATATTTTTCTATTCTATAATCCTTCGGTTTATATATTTCCTATACTTCAATTGAGCTTCTATTTGCATATAAAACCTCGCTGATATCTTGAAGCATCTGGGTAATATTCCATTTGAGATGATGCTAAAATCCACATGGAGAGCAGTGAGATATCACTGCTGAGCCTAGCACTATCTCTTATTATTTCCAACAACCCCATTCTGGTGACTCTCATCAAAATGAAATGCTGCATTCCAGCAGAACCAGGCTTGGGGATGGCGGCCCATGAATGCAACGAGGCGTCACTGCTAGAAAATGCAGTGGAGCACACAGTTGCACAGGAAGAACTGTGATAAGCAGCTTTTTCTCTATTTCATTCTCTTTCCAAAAGAATTTTAATGCTTCAATGATATTTCAGTTTTCTTTATAGGCTGGCATTTAGATATCCACAGTAGGCTGGCATCTAGTCAGGATCTTGATCCCAATCTGGATTGCCCTAATTAAAGTTTGTGTGAAAAAAGCAACCAAAAAAAATGAGGTGAGAAACAAAATATGTCACTACAAATAAAGATGCCCTAACTCAGTCCTTTACTGGTCATCTCTCCACCCTGCCTGGCAAGTGTAGTTTTACTACACTAGTAAAACTAAATAGGAAGATTGTCTTCCTCCACGTGTGTTTAAAGGAAGTTTGATTAAATTACAAGTGCTAATATTTTTTAATGAATACTACTGCAAGGTATAGTCACTCAGATTTCCACACTCAAAAAAAACTGCAAAAAAAAAAGACAGGTGGCCCAGAATATTTGATAAAGCAATTTCCCTATCAAAAGCTCCTTGTCTTCTCTTTGCATATGCACAACACCCTTTTATATTTGCTTTCCAGCATGAGCAGATAATCCAGGAACATATTTGCCTTCAGGCCAAATATGTTGTCTAAGAAGACAAACATCTACTTGGCAGGTCACGCCAGCTTCACCGTATTGCAAGAACTCTGTATGAAGACAAGCTTCACTTTCAATAGGAAATGATCTACATAGACACATAGCAGGACTGGGAAAAAAATGTTTCCTAAAGATACCACTCTCACTTACTTGCAATACAATGAGGCGCATGCTCAGTCCATTTGGCCTTTGATGGATGGATCCACTGCAAAGAAGGAAGACATGGCGGAAGCCACTGCTGTGCTATTTTCCTTTGAGGATTTTTTTTCCAAATTGTTATTAAATAATTGTACAAAAGCTTCCCTCTAACATCCATTTAACCATATATAAATACAATATCACCTTCTTAATTTTTTAGAAAATGCATTGGGTTCTTGAGTGCATGCTCTGTGATTGTGCACTCGTTTCCCCTGGAGCCCCACCCTCCCATTTCCAGTACCCACTTCCTGATGGTTTATTTCGCCTTAATGAATTACACTAATTTGAGTTCTTCCTGACTCTACCAAATTTTTGGTTAATATACTTGCATGCCACCCAGTGGATTTACTTAAAAGTTTATAAGCTAAACCTAGCTTCCACGAATAAGGAAAAATATACATCCTTTGTCTCTCTGAGCCTCACTTACGTTACATACTTTTTCAAGCTCTTTCCAATTCTTTACAAATGGTACAAATCATTCTTTCTGATAGGTGAATATAATATCATTATATATACATATATATATATATATCACAATTTCTTGATCCATTCATTCGTTGAGGGGCATCTGGACTGACTCCATACCTTGACTACCGTGAACAGTGCTGCAAAAAACATGGTTGCCTTGGTGACTTTACCGTTTCCTGGTTTATAATCTTTGGGATAAATGCCCAGGAATGGAACTGCTGGGTCTAGGGTAGTTCTATGTTTAATTTTTGGGAGAACCTACACACTGCTTTCCAGGGTGGCTGACGAGTTTACACGCCCACCAACAGTGTACTAGCATTCTCTTTGGCCACATCCTCGCTAGCATCTATTAGTGTGTGTCAGATTCACACATTCTAGACTGCAATAAGTTACCAAAGCTGGCTCATACCCATGCCTGTAGGACAGGCTCTACCACTGGGAAGATCTCAGCTTCCCAGAAGGCCTTCAACTGCTCTTCAAATAAGTAAAGTCCAGAAATACAACAAATTGGAGAGACCAAGGAAATGCAACACTCCTAGAAAACAATACCCATTCATCAATGTATAGCCATCAGTGTTAAGTCTTTTCTCAGGGGCATAACATGATTTTTTTAAGATGCTCTCTAATACAAGAAAGGATGTCTCATCATTCCATCATCTGTGAAGTAGGCACCCGTTTCCAAGATTCTGACACCATGTTCTAGTAACTCATTGCATTCAAACAGGTTCTATCTCAGAAGACTGCTGATTTTCAAATCAATGTGTGTTGTCTTCAGCTACCTGATACCATATCTGCTGGAATCTCATTTCTTTACTAGTCCTCTTTCTACTTCCTATTGCAACTCAGTGTCTTTCACCCAAAATCTTCTCTGGTACCTTAGAGAGCTACCTTAACCTGAGAAAGGGATCAGAGAATATGGTGTTGAACTCCATTGTGTGTGTGTGTGTGTGTGTGTGTGTGTGTGTGTGTGTGTGTGTGTGTGTCCTGTACATGTTCAAATAAACAGGAAATCTAGACCATCTCTGAAGACAGGAAAAAGGTCAGAGCTTCATATTTAAAAGCTCAGCGATAAGCTGTGAAATATCACATAATTCACTGCACATAGTACTTTACTCATTTTCGTAACACAAAAGCAGCTCACTTTATCTCATGGTTTCTAATGTATTGCAAAAGATGCTTCTTAATTAGAGATAAAATTATTAATCAGAGATAAAAACTTTTTTTTGGTTAAGAGCCTGCTTCTTCTGACTCAATAAAGGAAACTCCCATGCCAGGGGCAGTCACAGTATCTTCCAGAAAACAAACACTGGCCTGAAAGGATTTAAGCAGAAAAAGCCTGAGAATAAATAGGTGGGATCACGTTTGGAGATACTAATTTAATTTTTTCCTAATACATTCTGGTCTAGCTTCCATTTAAAAGGTAGCTATATTTTTTAGCAATTCTACAGAACAGAGGACTTTTCTAGTAGCTTTAATATTAATTCATTCATATCTCACAACCTTCCAATTTAATAAATGGTATTATCAGGATCCATTGCTTACAAAGGAAGAAACTGTGCCACTGAGACTAGGGATAAGCAACCTGTCGAGGCCACATGGCTAAGAGGAAACAGAGGTTTGTCCCAGAGCCCAGACTCAGGCAATAAAATGCACCTTCGCATGATAGATATGAGGTGCAATTTATAACATCTCATTCAATTTATGTCATTTAATATCTCATGGAGTGACAGGCACTCCATGTTCATCTCTAGGTGACAGATGCCACTTTCTTCCCAAGCTCATGAGTGAACTACTGTATTTCCCAGAGGAAGAAACAGACTCAGGGAAATGCCACCATTTGTTCACAGGACACAACTGAGTGACTGAGTTGAAACCAATCCTGAGTTTGGCCGCCTGCAAAGCCTGAGGTGTCATAAACTCCATTAAAGTACCTTGCTACTAATTGCAATGGGGATCAAGAAACCCTTGGATGAGATATGATGCCCATATGGTAGGCTCACTGTGCTTTGATGGTACTCTCTCTATAGTCTTGACCTGAAAGTACTGGTAGAGAAGCAGGCAGATCCTGATCTAACACTAGCCCTTCCCCTTGTGGAAGAGGTCAAATCATTCTCTGAAAGACAGTGCTGCACAACCAGGATTACTTCTGGCTAAAGCTTTTTCCCCAAATGCCATGACATCTATTTTTTTGCACAGTACATCCTACAGTATATAGCAATTGGTACTATAACAGGATGCACATGTATCTAAGATCATTGTGTTATGCTTGAGTGCTGCTGTTCCTGTCGCCATTTTGTAAGTGAACTTGGATCTGGATGGCTGATTCTGAAGGGAACTGCTATAATCAAATGACATCTTTCAGGGTCACAAAGTACCATCAACATGTTTCACAAAAGGAACCCCAGATCCCCTCTGCAGAGCTATATTCATTTGGGAAATGTGAACTCAAGTAACCTAGCAAGATTAAGTTCTCACTGGTAATAGATATTTGATCGTTTCTTTTTAAAACTTCGGGGATTTTTTTTCTCCATCTTCACTTGTTCTTGCCTCTTACGAAGGGATGAAGCCTTTTGAAATGTCATTGTCAGCATTTCCAAGCTATGATTTTCCTGTCTCATTAACAAAGGCCTCTTGTGCTTTGTCTCTCCCCACTTGCAGAAAGGTGAGTGCCGTGGATCTATTCTTGATGTGCACATGTAGCTCCCAACCTCACCCTCCCACTGCTGACTTTCTCAACTTGACCTTGGGATAGTCTCAAAATTGAGCATTTTTTTTTCCTGCTTAGATAAGTCAGTGGCAAATGCTGATCCAATCGACAGCATTCACACTGCACCTTGAAACAACCCATCCACAGGGTAGAGAATTTCTCCTGCACCTTGATTTTTAAAACCTCTTCTTCTCACAGCTGGCACGCAACCTGCACTAAGTGACTTTCTTGCCTTGATGGAGGCTGAGCACTGCAACAACTGAAAGCTTTGCCCAAAATGAATACCCACAATGCTCTAGGACAGTAACATCTCCCTGCCTTGAGTCCCCTTCTATCAATGTCTATTGAGATGAGAGTTTGACATCAATATTCACATTAGATTCTCATAGCCAGAGGCAGGCAGCTACTTTACAAATGGAAAACTAGCATCCACAGGCTGTCTTTTGTTCATGGTGTTTACATGGATAACAGAGATTGGACAAGATTCAAATCTACAACTCTGACTCTAAAGCTTCTAACTGCAAAACACATGATTCTGTCTCCTTTAGAGTAATTAAATAGTCAATCAGGATGACAGAAATGGATTTCAGTAATAAAATGTATCCATTCCACACAGAGCAATGCCTTCTTTTAGAGGAGAGAAATTAAAATATGATTTGGTGAGATACCATTATGGGTTGAATTAAAAATGTACTAACTAGCTACTAAGGAAGCTGAGACCTGAAGGATCACAGTTTGAGACCAGCCATGATAGAAAAGTCCTCAAGATTCTATCTCTAATTAACCAGCAAAGAGCCAGACTTAGAGACATGGCTTGAGTAATAGAAAACCAGGTATAACCAGGTATAAGCCAGCAGATATATCAGAATGCCTTGCCTTACCATGGTCACTGGATGTTTTGCTGTTTAACCCTTTCTCTCCCTGTTAAATTTGGTCATGAAGAAGAACCTGAAATTAAGATTCCTGCTTCACTTATCACACAAGTGTCCCCTAGTGTCTAAAAACGCCTGTATGAAAGACAGTGGGTATGATTAGTCTCTTCCATATCCTCACCACTGTAGTTTCCCATATTCTTTCATTAAAAAAATTAGAGTATGTCAGTTGTACAGAGACTTCATTGTGATACTTTTGTACATGTAAATAATCTGCCTTAATTACACTCCCTGTATTACTTTCTTATCTCTCTTCTCTCCCATTCTTCCAAACTCCAGTATCAACTTCATGAAATAAGTGATTGGTCACTTTATCTTGAAGTTAAAGAAATGAAACTACAGAGACATACAGTAGCTTCTTAATGATAGAACTGACCTCTGATTCTCTACTGTTCATTAAATAAACCATCTAAGATTTTAGAGCTGTATTTATACCGGGTTGTCAAAATATATAAAGAGGTCATACCTCATTAGTTAAATGAAATCATTACCTTGTTTTCTAATCAAATGTTTTGCTATTTCATCTTTAGACACCCTATTTATTGCTTTAATTTCACAGTTTGACTCAGCAGCATAATACTTTAAGCTTGGCACTGAGCAATCCAACCAAAAACACTACTAAATACGTTATTATAAAGCAGGCTCTTGATGTTGGGGTGTTGGCAACATTGATAAACTATTTGCTGATCAAAAGAAGCACTGCTTTTGATGATAACACTGATGTCTAGGCAACAGAAATCCTCCACTCTTACTGGCTTACCAGGAACGGAAGGCATGTCTTCATTCCTTTTATGTCTAATCCTTATGAAGCTATCATTGCTATCAAAGCTTCAAGCACACAATGACAAAATAATTGCCGACAACAACAACAAGTAGTTTGAAACCCTCTGTTTGGTGGTGTACCCCTTATGAAAGAGTTCCCACTGGAAAAATTTCTGAACAAGACAAAAGATAGAGTTAAGAAATAGAAAGTACTTTGTGGTATTGCGTCATTGCAAAATCTGTCACCAGGTCTTTTCAAGGTAACAAAAGCATATTTTCCCCTTCCCATTTTTTTTGTTGTTGTCTGTGTTCTGTTATGAAAGGAAGCAATTTTGCTGTTTCTAGGGTTCTTCTTTTGAACTCACTTGTGCTATATTCTATGTGGATTTAATAGTAAATGTGGATAAGAATAAGGCCTGAGGATGAAGTGAATCCTCAAATCTTGTAACTTCTCAAATGGAAGTTCTGCTCATGGCTCTCTGTCAAAACCAGCATATAGCAGTCACTTTTCTGACACCTCTTCGCTTCTTTTCTGCCTTTCAAAGTATGGGGGAGACTCAGTTTGGGAATTTTTGGTTGTTTTGGATTTGAGCAGTACTGAGGCTAGAACTCAGGGTCACACCTCCAGCCCCCTGCACCACCTGGACTTCAATCTTCTTATTTTATGCTTCCCCCAGTGGGTCTGATTTCAGGCATTCCATTAGCTTAGTCTTAGGACCTTTCATATCCTGAAACATGCTAGGATCACTAGTCTAGCTATCACAGGCTCCTGTGAAGCTGGGGTGAGAGACAGAGCCAGTTACTGATTGCAAAAAGGGTCTCATGAACTTTTTGTTTTTGTTGTGGGGCTTGAACTGTGGGCCTGGGTGCTGTCCCTGAGCTCTTTAGCTCAAGGCTACTGCCCTACCCCTTGAGCCACAGCACCACTTCCAGTTTTCTAGTGGTTAATTGGAGATAAGAGTCTCACAGACTTTTGTGCCCCGGCTGGCTTTGAACCTCAATCCTCAGATCTCAGTCTCCTGAGTAGCTAGGATTAGAAGCGTGAGCCTACACACCCGGCTCTCATGAACTTTTTACCTGGGCTGGCCTCAAATTATAATCCTCCCCAGGATTACAGGTATGTTTTACCATGCCTGGTTTCAGTTTAATTTTTTTAAGCTTCTGGTGTTTGTTGTTTAATCAAAGATCCTACCTTCTGAACCTAAAAAAGGCCCTGGAAAGCAGACGTAGCAATATTTTCCATCAGAATTTCTGTGGCAATCTTAAATGATGTGGTTGGATATTTATATTATTGCTAAAATGTCACTTGATTCCTCGTAGCCTAGAAGTTATGACTGAAGAACATTAGACTGCGAGCCTATTTTTAATTACATTATACGGAAGGAGCACCGTGAGAGTCTTCCCGGGGCCGGGAGTTTGGCCTAGTGGTAAGAGTGTTTTCCTAGCATGCATGAAGACCCGGGTTCGATTCCTCGGTACCACATATAGAAAAAAAGCCAGAAGTGGTGCTGAGGCTCAAGGGGTAGAGCTCTAGCCTTGAGAAAGTCCAAGGACAGTGCTCAGGCCCTGAGCTCAAGCCCAGGACAGGCAAAAAAAGAAGTCTCTCCATCCTTGTTCCATACTTCTAGGGAACCACTTCAGTGAGTAGTTTACTGTATATATTCTCAAAACTTCTTTATACAAAGCTGATGCATGAAGCTCAAGCCTGTAATCCTTACTACTCTGGAGGCTGAAATCTGAGGACTGCAATTCAAAGCCAGCCCAGGCCAATAAAATTCTCCTGAGTCATGAGGCTCTTATCTCCAATAAACCAACCACCCAAAAACCAGAAATAGAGTTGTGGCTCAGAATGATGGAGCCGTTGAGTAGAAAAGCTCAAGGACAGCACCCAGGCCCTGAGTTCAAATCTCATTTTTTTAAATGTCTTTATACAAAGCTTTTGCTGAGGATTCACACCTATAAACCAGATTATCTCTTCAAGAGGCTAAGATCTGAGGATCATGGTTCAAAGTCAACCTGGGCAGGAAAATCCATGACACAATATTTTACGCCTCATCTGAGAGATCTTTGCAATATTAAAAGGGTCTGAGCGTATTTTTTGGAGAGCTAGTGTTTGATTGATGAAAACATAGATTATTCCCAATATTTTGCTTTTATGCATGTCCTACAGTGAATAACCTTGCATACTTATTTTTAGTGGTTGTAAAAGTATATGAAAGATATAATAGTCAAGGTACTCTAAGATCAAACAATTCATTTGTAATTTAGATGAAACTTCTGAAATTGACTTCCATGAGGTCTATAACAATAACTCATGTGTGTTTAGACTTTCCATTTTATAATAATCTAATATACAGAAAAGGATATGTTTCATTTTAATTTGAAGTTTTATTATGGGTTAGTGGACTTAGAATCTATTTTCATATATTTAAAAGCCACTTGCTTTTCCTATAAATGCAGCATTTAAATCTCTTGTTCATCTTGTTCTTTTGGATAAATTTTCTTCTCTATTTCTGGGAGTTACATGTTTATAATAAGGAAATTGCTTTCATCACTAATATGGATTGCCTGTTTTAATTTCCTTCATGTCAACATTTAGCTTCTGGTTCCACTTATGCTGCTTTAAAATATTTATGTTGTACATTTAATAGTCTAAATTTTGGTTTGGGGCTGTAGGTTATAATCATGATTAGACTCTTCTTTCATGTTAACTGAAATGCAGAAAAAATTATTGCACGTCTGCTCTCAGATGTGGAGGCTAGAATAGATATGTGAGAAAGGGTACATAATTATGAATACACTAAAAACCATGATATTGTATATTATACATTAATTTATGGTACTTCTTTACAATTTTTTGGTCAGTCATGGGGCTTGTACTCAGAGTTTGGGCACTATCCCTGAGCTCTTTTACTCAAGGCTAGTACTTTACCAGTTTTAGCCATCATACCACTTCTGGTTTTCTGGTGGCTAATTGAAGGAATTTTCTTCCTGGGATGGCTTTGAACTGTGATACTCAGATCTCAAATCTCAGCCTCCAAAGTAGATAAGATTACAGATGTGAGCCACTGATACTCAACAAATTGCATAAATTTTATATATAAAGATATATCTAGGGGCCAGGAGTTTGGCCTAGTGGTAGACTGCTTGCCTAGCATGCATGAAGACCCAGATTTGATTCCTCGGTACCACATACATAGAAAAAAGCTGGAAGTGGTGCTGTGGCCCTAGTGGTAGAGCACTAGCCTTGAGAAAGTCCAAGGGCAGTGCTCAGGCCCTGAGTTCAAGCCCCAGGACTGGCAAAAATAAAAAATAATTTTTAAAAAGATATAACTAGAGTCATCTGATGTATATTATATATACGTTACATACCCTTTACCTTCCATAAGATATCAGATGTATATAAAGGTAAGTATATCTTACTTCTGTAAATCTTATATATGTATATATTACATATATAAAGCTTTTGCATGTGTGTATGTGTGTGTGTATTTGAAGAGGCTCTGAAATACGAATGCTTTCCATTTGATTATGAACTTTTTATTTATTATGAATTTATCTAAGAAAGAATTGTTTCCTAAACTAGTTGAATTTGTCATTCCACCCAGGTATATCACTAGCTCAACTGAAGCCAGCAGCTTTACAAAGGCTGGGCAACGTGAGACCCTGTGACTGCCCGTGCAGGGGCTGGGATGCCTCCTCCTGCCCACACTGTGTTTGCCAAATGGCCCAAAGCTAATGAGAACGATCTTAGTTTAATACTGACATCTGATTAGTCTTACAAGGACAATCATATGATTTCAAAGGAAAAATACAAAACAGTCTTACGAAAGTAGAAAAGATCCGAACTTAATGCAAGATACAGATCAAAAGAGAAATGCAGACATTGCTTTCGCCATTCATGAAGTAGAAAGTAGCCAGGCCCTTGGCACTTAGTCCTAAAGATGGAGATACAAGGTCATCCACGCGGAAGAGTGCTCAGGACTGCTTTGCAGGCACACACCTGGCATCCAGAGCTCTGTGGGAAGCTGAGATTGGGAGGGTAGCAGTGTCAGCCTGGGCAGAAAAGCCCATGGAGCTCTGTGTCCCTCAATTCCACTAGTTGTGTTGAGGTACAAGGCTCAGGACATTGTTCTCTTAACAGCTTCTCCAAGATCCCCCCGCATCTCATCACCTCCCACAGCTGCATGGCTACTATTGAGATGAGGTTGAACCAAGATTTTTTTTTAATTTTCTGGAGCATTTGAAGACAATAGAATAAGGAAAATAGGGTGATCATTTGTTACTAAAAAAGACTAGGCAAGGCCGGGTACCTGCTCTCACCTGTCATCCCAGCTACTTAAGAGACTGAGAGCTGAGGACAGTGGTTCAAATCCAGTCCAGTCAGGAAACTATGTGAGACTGTTATCTCCAATTAAACACCAGGAAGCCAAAACATGGTGGTGTGGCTCAAAGTGATAGAGTGTTATAGCCTTGAGCAAAACAGCTCAGGGACAGGGCCCAGACCTTGAGTTCAAGCCCCATAATCAATCAACTAGAAAAAACAAAAACAAAAACTAGGCATAAATAGGAGGAAAGATAAGATGGGGAAAATGAAGGAAAAGACTCCTATCACTTGTCCTTGGATAAACTTGCACATTTCTCAAAATGGATTTTTATAGGTGTTTGGTGAATTGAGGGTATGTCTAAATATAAAGAATCTTTTTTTATGTTTTCAGTGGGTGGCTTATGTGACTAGGTTGGAATTTATCTAGAAATACTTTGCATAAGGCAGTTTGTTTCTTACGTAGCCAAGAACAATGGTTTGCTGTTGCTGTAAATGTATGAAGGTTTAAGATTTATTTGTCACAGGCATAAGTTTAGAAATGCGGTGAGCTGGGCCTGCTGAGCTTCTGATTGCAGCATGTTGCCCTCTAGAGGTGGCAATAAATCACTGAACCCTTGTGTATTTTTCAGTCTTTCCTAAGGAACTTGTAGTCTTCTTCAGTCCAATGACTGAGGAAAATGACCATGAGCATGAAAATAACTTATGTAAGATGATAAGAAGTTAGAGACAAAGAGGAACAGGAACCCATATATCCTGACTCTTGATCAGAGAAGATTTCCTCTATTATTCTATTACAGTAAACTTGCTCAAATCACTGAGCCAATTATCATTGAGACCTAATTATCGAGTTGCTCTGCTACCTCATAGGTGGAATTAATAGCATGGGAATTTTATAACTCCATCCCAACACAATTTCTTTATTCCACCCTGATTTTCTATACCTAAAGTCTAAACTAGGTTTACTAAGCAGCTAGAAACACTAAGTAAAATGAGATAGGCCAACATAGTGGATGGAGTGGAGCGCTGGGTCCAGATGCATTTTGTGAACTTGTATGTAGCTAGAAATAAGTAATGGTTTGTAATCGTTACCTATCTTACAAATCATGCTGTGTAATAAAACCATTGAGTGTGCTTTCTATCCGGAATGACCCCCAAAGGCTCTGTCCTCAACACAGTGATATTCAGACGCAGGACTTTGGGGAAGGGAAGCCTCAGCTCTCACCTATAGATTGATGGGTTCAAAATTTGGTGAGCTATTGGGAGGTGATGGGAACATAGTAGGTAGACCTAATGGATGAGAGAATAAGGCCTCAGGCGGGCCCTCGGACCCTTGTTCTTGGTCCCAGCCCCTGACACCCATCCTCCCCTTCTTCCTTCTCTTCTCTTTCACAGTCGGAAAAGAGCGTTTCACTATCAACTTTGAAGTCGAGGTTCACAGTCTAGCTTCTGGAGCGTGTTACATTGTATAACTTCCTGTTTACATTCCATTCAGATGTGAGGGGGGTGAAGTTGATGTTTGCAAATTAAACAATGGCATGCTGCCACCTTGTGGCCCTTGCCAGTAAGCACGATTTACTTTCCATTATTTACCTATAGAAAATGAATCAGAAAACAATGCTAGGAAGGGAGACATTTTGTCCTTGCCAAAGATAGGGTATCTTTACCCTTTTTGTGCTCATGGCACTCTTTAGCAACTGACGAACTTCTTTTCTTGTTTTCAGATGCATAAAATACTAAGGTTAAAAAAATGAAATACAGTTACCAGATTTCTGTCAAATGTTATAATAAGATATACTTAAGGTAACAAAATTCAATGGTTAGTTTAATAACTATGATTATTCTGAACTAGCAAATAGTGAAAACTTCCTCTGAGACATCTACAATAACAATGATATGAAAATGGATGTCATGTCGCAATACCATGCAATTTGTTGACTATTTCTAATTGGAAGAAATAACTCACACGAAGGGGTTAGTAGGCAAACTGTCATTTTCTTGTCAAAGTTGGTGCACCACTTGAGCTCTGTCCTTGAGTTCTGACATCCAGAAACTCCAAATTGACCATTCCTGGAAAATGTGTGTGTGTGTGTGTGTGTGTGTGTGTGTGTGTGTGTGTGTGTGTGAATATGCATGTGAGCTCATGTGTATCAAAGCTTTCCAAAGCAAATCCTCAGGAAGACCCATGAATCCACAGAAATGTTCTTTAAGTAGTCTTTGAATAACAAAGCATAGATTTCCCCTCTTCTCTTATTTGTATCCTGTGTAGTGAAAAGGTGTCTAGTCTGTAATGGCCAGCCCCTTCAAGAATCCTAGATAATCATTTCACATGGTTTTTTTTTTTTAGTTGCAAGAATTGAAAACTTTCAGCCACAGTCAGTTAAAATTCTTGTCCCTTTCAATTCCTAGTCCTCTTGCCCCAGACTCCTCTGGAAGGAGACTCATTAGATTATTTGTAACATCAGAGAGATTCCTCGCAGTGATTTGGTTTCCGGCCGTTGTGGGGGAGGAGAAAGCAATCCCTGCAAAGACTTCATCCTCATCTCTGTGGCAGGAGCTTGAAGGCCACAGGGCAGGCATCCAGAGGACAAGAAGAGAACAGGCTAGAACTCACAGGCTTGGGGTGGGACACAGACGGAAACCAGGCCAGTTCTGCTTGTGGCCTTGAGACTCCTGGGATCTGCAGAAGCTGTGGCAGGTGGTGAGTGAGCCCCGCCCACCAGTCCGTGAAGCTGTCTTGCTGGGGTGAGGATCCCGGGGTGGGCGGAGCTGGTCTGGCGGCTGCTGCTGCAGCCAGGGCCTGCCAGCCAGGTGAGAGAGCAGGTGTGAGCCAGATGAGAGAGCAGGTGTGAGGTGCTCTGGTGACACCAGCTCACCCTCAAGACTATTAAGCTTCCATTGTCAAAAATCACACTTTTCTCACCATTGCCATCCTAGCGTGTGAGTTTATTAAATTAGGGTTGATTATTTTTATCTTCTTTAAATGTCTTTGGGCGAAAATGCCCCCCTATCCCTTTCCATAGTACTAGATACCCAAATGAAGCCTGAGAATCCATTTCACAATTCAAATGTTCTCGACCATTTCTGAGCCTCTGGGTTGATGACATACACTCCGAGTTTCTGTGAGAAACACTATGGTGGACTAGACTTGGCTCGTGTGCTAAAGGGAAATAATGTCTAATATTCCACAGACTTTTCTGTCTGGGCTGGCTTTGAACTGTGATCCTCAGACTTCAGCCTCCCAACTACCCAGGATGGCAGGCCTCAGCCGCAGGTGACCCAGGCAATCATTATTATCCCATCACTTTAAGCTGTTAAAGAGATCCTCATTGAAAAATCTGAAGTGCTTTCTTGTTGTTTACCAGAAATAGGCAAAAGAGGAAAAGACAGAGCATGGAATTGTATTCCAGGATTCTAGCGGAGCAGTTCCAAGACACAATTATGGAGGGGTGAAGGTGGGCGGTGCCACTGGAACAACAGAAGTGAGTTGACCAAAGCCCTAGGCTTGCATTGAAAGCTAACTCTGGATAAAGGTAATCCACGTAGTCAGCAGGAAGACTGCAGTGCCCAGAGTTCTGCCAGCCCCAGGATTCGATTATGAATGGCAACCCTCACCAAAGTGGCACAGATCAAGTCTAAATCTTGGGCCAACAATTGGCTAGCAGTGTAACATTAGGTGGGTTAGTAAACTCTCTAGGCTTCATTCTCATTCAACATACAATAATGAGAGCAGTTTCTTGTAGTTTTCTGACATTGTGAAGACAACATCATGGCTCACCCCTGGAGTCCTAGCTGCTAAGAAGACTGAGAGGCCTGAGGTGCAGGGCTAGCCCAAGGGAACAGCTAGTTAGTTAGTCCCCTAAGTCAGCCAGTATGAAAGCTGAGCATGTGGTAACTGTGTAAGATTGCTCAAAAGTAAACTAAAGGGAAAAAAAGGCTAAGGGCATGTCTCAAGAAATGCTTTCCCTACTAAGTGCAAGTAGGTTCAAGCCTTGGTCAAAAAAAAAAAAAAACACACAAAAAGACCACATTGTAAAGTGTTTATCGTGATTTGTAGATGAAAGTAACTTTTAAGCAGGCAAATAAGACTTGTACATATTTACAGAACACAGTGTAATGTTTTGATATTTTAATATATGTATTCCATGTAAATGAGTAAATCAAAGATGTCCATCACCCCAAATAACTTGTTTCCCTTTTATGATGTTAATATTTCAGATCTACTCTCTCAGCACTTGACATTGCATTGCATTATGATTAAATACATTTTATAATAAATCTCAAAAGGTAACTCCCTCTGACACTTTGGACCCATCCAAAACATGTACCTCTTCATAAATTTAACATTCTGACTTGAAGCAAATATTAGTTGGAGATGGAAATCCCTAAATGGATTTTAATTAAATTATCATCTACAAATGATGATAGTCTAGAAGACTTAGACCAAACCATTTACTGCAGATATTTATGCCTTTTATCTTTTAAAATAATCTCTGTGGTTATTTTGAGAGGCTTTATTTTGGCGAGCTGGCCTTTCTCATGACCCCCTCACTCTGTCCTTCTGAAGTGGGCTATCGTAGGATTCCAGGATGTAATAAAATATGTCCTTGTCCTGCTGAAACTCAGGACTGACCTCTGCTCATGCTTGATTTAGAAATACCCCTTGTGGAAAAAAAAAAAAAGAAATACCCCTCCATCAGAAGGAGGACTTCAGCCTGAGGAAGGCTGGGTACAGTCAACTTGTGGCCTTAACAGGCACTACTAGCTCTATGCCACACGAGAGTGGGGCCGCCTGGTGCCACCGCCTTTCACATTCACACTGATAGCTTCAGGATACTTGTGAGCTCCCTTTCCCCAATGAAACTACGCCATATCAGTGATCCTTCAAAGGCTACTGTGCTTGCGGCAGGTTCTAGGGATGTAGAAAGGATCCAGTGAGGCTGATCTTGTGGGTGTGATTTAGCATTGACTTGGCCCCTCGTCCTGTGGGTAGACAGGCCTTCCCCAGAGCCATCTTTAGCCTGTACATCAGGAGAGCAAATCCTGACATCATCTCTCTTGACCTCACCTTCCTTCTCTGAGAAATGATGCAGCAAAACTGCTGAAGCAGTCTAGCATTTTCTTCTCAACCATGGCCCTGAAGGAGCTAGAGACAGTTAAGGTTGCTTGTGTCTTTATTCCTAGTGTTGGATTTTTAGAGGTGCAGTAACAAAACACAGATAGCCCCAAGTTACAATGTTCCACTGTGTGTTTTGTAGTTGTGTGGAAGGCATACTTATTCAGTGAAACTGTAATGTACACTCACCGCGTTAATGTTCATTAACTATGTTAATGCTAAGTACCCCTGAACCCATTCTATTTCTCTTAGTACATCATTTAATGAATTCCATGAGACAGTCAAGTCTGTTAGAGATTTTGCCTGACTAATGTAAGTGGTTTGAAGATATAAGGTATGATCAGGTAAGCTATAGCTGAGCTTAAAATTTCTAATTGGGTTGACTGATGGCTTGTACCTGTAATTCTAGCTTTGGAGTAGGCTGGAATTAGGAGGACTACAGTTCAAGGCAAGCCAAGGCAAAAAAAGAAAAAAAATCCATGTTACTCCATCTCAACAAAAGAAACTGGGCATGGTGATGCTTAATGATTCTCAGCTACAATAAGCCTAAAACAGACGGACAGACAGACAGATAGGTATCAGTATATTAAGAAGAAAGCACGATCCCATCTTAAAAATAACTAGTACCTGTTGGTGGGACTGTAAACAGGCTCAACCACTCTAGAAAGCAGTATGGTGTTTCCTCAAGACTAAATATAGAACTACCTTATGATCCAGCAGTCCTACTCTTACTCATTTACCCAAACGAACACAAACAAGACCATACTAAAGCTACCCAGCACAACTATGTTCCTTGCAGCATGATTTACTATATCTAAGATATGGAACCAACCTACTTTCCCTTTAGAGAGGAATGGATCAAGAAAGTGAGCCATTTATACACAATGGAATTCTAGGCATGGATCAAGAAAATTATATATATATATATATAATATATGAATTCTAGGCATACATCAGAAAGAAGGACATCACTCCATTTGTAAGGAAGTGGAAAGACTTGGGAAAAATTGAATTAAGTGAAGTAAATCAGACCCAAAGGAACATAGGCTCCACCATTTCCCTAATTTGTAATAATTAGTATGTGTCTCGGAAAGCCCTATCAGATCACAATAGCTCAATAGCTATGTACATATGACCCTATAAAATGATGCTAATGGAAATAAACTCCAAGATCTAAAAATAATAGGTTTGTATCATTGTTATTATTGTTTTTAATTTACTGTGTGAAGTTATTTCTTTGTTGTCATTTCCCCTGTTGTCACTGCTTTTGATTTGGGCATTCTGTGTCTTGAATATATGCTTATCTGATTGGGGAATGGAAGGGGAATAACAAATGGCAAGACAAAGGACAAAAGGTAAACCAATGCAACAGTATACTCACAAGAGAATATTGGAAATGAACTTTACAACTTGGGGTACGGGGGGAATTGGGGTTAAGGGGAGGGAATGTAGGAGAAAAATGAGAGGGGGGTAACAATGTTCCACAAGAAATGTACTCATTGCCTCACTTATGTAGCTGTAATCCCTCCGTACAACACTTTAACAATAAAATTAATGTTAAAATATGTATATATATACATACATACACTATACACACACACATACACTAAGCCATTAAAAATCCTGGCACTGATGTCTACCATATTAGAGTAATTTTTAAGCTAACATCCCTGACTGCACCAAGAATCCCAAATGCACTAGCAATACTATTCCTATAATTAAGTCTATAGCTGTCTTCATGACTCTTTTGTACATAGTGCATTACCAAACCATAGGAACTGTATTAATTTTACTACATACACATGGGAAGTTATCACAAGAGTAAACTTTGAATAACCAAAGTGAGACACTGTAATACTTTTTTAGACAATAAAACATTAGTGAAGCAATAACAACTGCATAAGTGAACTAATATAAATTCTAGAAATGTAAGAGATTGGGAGAGGGGAGGTATAGAAGCTACTAGAAGAAAATGAATACTTGAAAGAGCTTGTTAATTTGGGTTCATTGTGGCTCCAATTAGCTGCTTCTGGTTGTCAGGGCCAGTTCCCAGTCTTGGTATGTAAAGCATCTTTCTGCTTTCTACAAGTAGGTAAATACAGGCCAAATGGCCCTTTCTGAAGTTTCAGTTCTTCAAGTGATGTCAATGCAAAACAAACATCCCAACTCAGCAGACTGAGAGGCCTGTCCTTAATTCCTTCACCGTCAGTGTCAATGCCATAGGCAAAAGGAAAAAGCTTGCAATAGCCACTCTTAGCAGTTATTTTAGGAACTAGAATGAGTCCAAGCCATCAACCTGGTCGTCACATTTCTCTAAGGAAGGAAGAGAGAAGCCTGAACAATGTTTAGGAAAAAGAAAGAAAAATAATTCAAGATGACAGTTGAGTGCCCTACTTTAGACAGCTTCTTAAGAGATGGCAACTTTTTAAGTTTGGAAGAATGGAATTTGTTACTCTTGGTTAGATTCAGATCTTGCTTATACACATTTTAGGTCA
The DNA here is from genome assembly GCF_031878675.1 of Megascapheus bottae. Lineage (NCBI taxonomy): Eukaryota > Metazoa > Chordata > Mammalia > Rodentia > Geomyidae > Megascapheus > Megascapheus bottae. The sequence goes on from NC_143531.1 coordinate 20,035,494, forward strand.
TGGGAGATACCCTTGAGCTTTCCACGCAAGGCTAGTGTTCAACCACTCTGAGCCACAGCTCCACTTCCACTTTTCAGGTAAGAGTCTCATGAACTTTCCTGTGTGGGCTGGCTTTGAAGAGTTCTCATATCTCAGCTAGGATTACAGGCACAAGCCACTGGTGCACAACAGTGTTAATTATTTTTTGCCAGTCCTGGGGGCTTAACTAAGGGCCTGATCATTGTCCTTGGACTTTCCTTAAGGCTAGCGCTCTACCACTTGAGCCACAATACCATGTCTGGCATTTCTATGTATGTGGAATCGAACCTGGGTCTTTGTGCATGCTGAGCAAGCAATCTACCACCATTAGGCCAAATTCCTGGCCCCAGCACTGTTAATTTTTCTTAATCTAATTTATGATTCACCGTAGGAAAAAAGGCAAATATAATACAATGTTAACTTTGAAGGTGATTTAGAATGTACATGCAATGTTCCTCATTTTATTTTTTGATTGCCGTAAGAGTCCCATAGAGTCACACAGCTTAGTACAGTCAATAGCTGTGCCCTTGCTCTTCTTCCTTTCAAACCCAGACTCCTGAATCCTGCTTTCTTTTGTTCCATTATAACTCTTTTTCTCCATCTGTTTTCTTTTAGTCAGAGAAAAAAACAGAATTGGTATCTAGGAGTCGTATGTTATGATGATGAAAGGAAAAATTCCTTGTCTTTCCAAATCACGGGGTCTTGTCATTAACCAGAATTAAAGGGAAATATTCTTTATCCTCTTTGAAATGGTTTACAGATCCACTGCAGTTTGGAGAGCTAAGGATGGGAAGTGGAACTATGCCTTCTCTCACAAGTACCAGAACAGGAAGGAGTCCTTGCAATCACAGGAAGTAGGGGGTTATCTGCTCAGAAAGATTAAGCCTTGGTAATTAGAAGCTTAGAACTTGCAGCCCAACTTTCCAACTTCAGTCCTGCCCACTTTATTGTAGTTCCTAAGCATCCAAACTTATCTAATCAAGCACTGCATTTAGATTGAATTATACAGTGAATACAGTGAATAGTCCCACAATGCAATTTGCATCCAACACATTAACTGAAAGGGAAGATTATTTTTACTGTTATCTTGAAGTAGTTGCACAAAGTGGTTTCAATTTAATGTCTACTGTGGACAATACACCTTGATCCATCTCCCTTTCTCTCCTTCAACTGTACATCTCATCTTTCGTCCTCTACCCATCACCTCAAGTCTCCTAGTTCCATTTTCATGCATGTACACTAGGTGACTGCACCTGCCCACTATTCTATTTGTCTGCCTCCCTTCCTTCAGCTCCTACCAAACCATTTGAAACATGTTTTAGTTTCCTAAAACTGTTCATTGTGCAAAGGTTTATACCATGCAATCTTACTCCTGAATAGTTCTTTTTGATCATGTGTGTGGCTATATGTATATATGCACATACATGCACATATATGTATGTGCACATACATATATATACATATGTGCACAGCCATGACTATTACTACTTATGTTTGCGTTTTAGGTGTAACACACATGTGAGAGAAAACGCGCCCTTTGTCCTTCTGGACCGGTCTACTTCACTCAGTATGATTTTTCCACATTCTTTCATTTCTAGAAAGGGAATGTTTTTGTACTGCAATGAATTATGAAATTAGGACACATCGTTCATAATAGCATCTATGAATAAAACAAGATTAAGCCATTTTAATGTCCCAACTGAAGAAGTCTAAGTACTTCTCATTTGTGTAAAGCATTGTAAAAAAAAAAATGCAAAACAGAAATCAAATGCAGGCTTTGGCCTTCCTTGGTCTCTAAGAGAGAACCAATGAGCCTAAGACTTACCTGTGCAGATTAACATCTCCTCAAGCCTGCCTGGCGGGTGAAAAGGTATAGTTAGAAGATGTGTTAATAATGCTGTATGATTTCTCCCAAAGAAAGTGAATCCTTTCAAGTTTTGTAGAAAAGACATTCAGATCCCAAACCCTCACATAAGGTCAGAATTCTGTGACACAACTGTGAGGCATCAAACCACAATGGTTCAGGATCAGTGACCAACCACTGGGCCTAATTACTATACACCTAGTCACTACGACATTTCTTTTGCTCTACTAATTTGTTACGGCAGTTTCACAAAATATTCCAAGTGTCCTATTATCTACTCTGATGGAATCATTTCTAGCTTCTTTTCTATGAACAAAGTTAACTATTCTAATAGCAATGTGCTAACAGCCTGGAACAATGAAGTTATTATTCCATTCCAGTTTTCTTTCCATTATCGTTTAACCTAAGATGCTTTGTACATGCCTGCACAACTCGTTATTCCTACCATTAGATGGTCAACAAGTAGTTTGCAAAATTGGACTAACCTCTTAAGTTTTCACTGAAAAAAAAAATTATCCCATTTTAGCAGAAACAAACAACTCCTATTTTTCTATCTCAATTGCTGTGGAAGCAGTTTCCTCATGTAGCAGTATCTGTCATGCACCAGGATCTCAATGTAAAACAGAACTTCTGCACAAGTGCCAGGAGCTAACACTCACCCAGTGTGATTCTGTGCCAAAATTCCGATTAACTGTGATTTGTATGTGAACTAACTTATCCCTTGCACACTGAGGTAGGAATAACTTGTTTTACAAATGGGGCCTAGGTGGTTTGCCGTGATCACACAGCCCCTCCTGCTCTGCCTACAGTGGGTCCAGTGCTCACATGCTGCTCCCCCAAGTTCAACAGTAACCCACTTTGCAAGCCTCCATGAAGAAAACCTCAGCATCTATGTAGAATAGATATGACAGATAATAAGGCTTAACCCTTACCTCTTACAAATGGTATTTTATTTTCCTGGAATGAGGCTGGCATCCTTTCCACAATGATGCAGGAACCTTCCCTGCTATGTGGAATGGGAGTGGGGACCCATTCCCTGGGGCCATTTTGATCTGCCTTTCAGATGGCATTATAGATGGACAATCTTAATGGCTGCAAGTTCTGCTAGTCTAGAAATGTTATAGAAAGTCTTTTCACTACTGGCCCTCAGTTTTGTACTTAGAATAAAATACTTCAATGTACAATCTTCACAACCAACTTTGATTCTCAGTGGCAGAAATAAAAACTGATTCTAAAATAAATCAATTTAGAGACTGAAATTTAATCATAAAAATTTGATTTAAGTAAGATTTATTGAGTGCCTATAATGAGCATGGCCCTTTATTAGACTAACTGAAATGCAGGCACAGAACAGACAGATTCCCTGACCTCAGTCATCTTCTGATATAATCAGTACAGTACAGATGAGAAACAGACAGACAAGCAATATGTCAACACTCAATTTAATGTCCACATTTAAGAGCTGTAATTTAAGGAGTCTAAAATGGCATCTAGCCTTCAAATCATTTATAAAATGCATTTGGCTTTGGAATCCACAGCATTTCAACCCAGGTAAGTTCTACTGCAGATAAATAGTCCCAAAGATGGAAATACAACTGGAACTCCTAAGAGCACTACAAAGAACATTTATTTTGGATCTTGTGTTTTCTTCTTATTATGGTCCGCAGCCTCCGTAATACCAACTTATCCGACAGCAGCATGTCATCTTGTTGTTCTAGATAATTCAGCAAGTTCTCAGTCCAATCAAGTGCAGCTTTATGGCTAATGTGCTTCTCTGGATTCAGGTCTGCTTTTCGAGTTTTATGAGGAAGCTTTTGCTCAGTAGTCTTGGGTTGGCCCTGAGGAACTTCACTGTCAGTAAGGACCTGACAGCTCAAGTCATTACTGCGAGACTCAAACCACTGATTGATATTCTCGATACCCGCGTGTTCACAGTCTTCTGTATTCTGTAAAACTGTTGCTAAGTTAGCTGCTAAAATGGCCCCTTCATCAATGTTCATACCTGAATGTTCTTCATTACCAGGGAAAAGTTTTTTCCATGCTTTGGTTATAGTGCTTGATTTTATCATGTTCCAAGCTCTTGAAACTTCATAAATTGCATCTAACACAGTCAAGTTCTTCCAAAACACTTTTGGATCAATTCCTTCCTCCACATATTTCTGGAGAAGTCCAGCTCGGTAGTATCTTTTGATGGCAGCTAAAACCCCTTGGCTCATAGGCTGAAGGAGACTTGTGACATTTGGTGGTAAATACTTCACAGTTATCCTACCATCATCTGAACTCAATAGTTCTTCATTTGGATGGGCTGGGGGGAAATCTAAAAGAAGCACTGCTTTTTCTAGAAGTCCTATGGATTTCAAATGCTTCTGCACCTGGGGCACAAAGCATTTCTCAAACCACTGTCTGAACACAGACTGCTGGATCCACGCACCTTTTTGACTGAAATAAGTGACAGGAAGGTTTGCAAGGTCTGTTCCTTTGAATGCCCGAGGTCTTTTCGCTTTCCCCACAACACAAAGATTAAGTTTGTGCAGACCTGTGGCATTTGCACAACACATGATAATGATTCTCTCTCTGCTTGACCGACAGTCAGAAGTACTTTGCTCCACATCAAAACCAAGTGTCCTTGTGGGGAGACATTTCCAGAACAACCCACTTTGATCAGCACCATAGATCTGTTCTGGTAGCAAATTCTCCCTTTCCACAAATTCTTGAAAGTTATCACAAAATTCCCTGGCAGCAGTTTCATCTCCTTTTAACTTTGTTCCTTTACCAGCAGCCTTGGGGATACCATGGCGCTGCTTAAATCGAGTTAGCCAGCCAGATGATGCATTAAAATCACCTTCCATCCCCAAAGCATCGAAAAAGAACCTGGCTTGTTTCGCACAAATAGTTCCAGACACAGGAACCCCGTCCATTTGCTGTTGGTTAAACCACTCTATCATAACTCTATCAAGTTCCTCGTAGGTTGATGACTTCATAGACTTACGTTTGGATATCCCACTTGTAGGATGTGAACTGTTGGCATAGTTTATAATCCTTTCTTTGTTCTTTTTGATATCACGAACTGTGGATTCACCAATCCCATACACCACAGAAAGTTTCTTGAAAGATATGCCTTCCTCAAGTTTCTTAATAATGTCAAGCTTGTCCTTAATTGTCAACACCACACGCTTACGTTTCCCCAACATTTTAACTGGCTCTAAAGTTTTTAGGCAACTACTAAAACAAGATAATTATCAACTTAGATTTGAATACAAAGGGATTAGAAACAGTATCAAGATCTCTCCTCCAATCCCTACGGACCTAGTGAGGCAGACAGTGTTCAAACATGATCTATGCAAAGCTCTTCCTATGTGTTCCGAAACCTACAGAGTTCCTATAAGAACAGGGCCAAATAGCGAGGTATACTAGTGCCTCATACCTGTAATCGCAGTTATTCAGGAAACCGAAATCGGGAGGATGGTGGTTCAAAGTTAGCTCAGAAAAGGTCAGACTCTTATCTCCATTCAACCAGCAAAAAGCCAGAGGGGAGCTGTGACTCAAAGTGATAGAGCACTAGCCTTGAGGAAGAAAAAAAGCGCAAGGAAGAGTGCAAGGCTCTTAGTTCAAGCCCCAGTGCCAACACAAAAGAAAGAACTCAAAAGTAAACTTTCCCTGTCTTCCTTCCGGATTAGTTTAAGGTCTTTTCATGAAGTGCATTCTTACTTGGAAGTTAGCAGCTGAACCTGGGCGGCCCTGCCAAGGTCTCTGAAACAGTCTTACTTAATCCCCCCTCCACCCCCATGACTTGGGTAAGGTTCTCCACTAAAGGAGCTGAGACTCAAATCAGAGTATGTGGGGAGATGTGCGAGACAAAGTCGTTTCAGAGAGGACTCACAAACTTGTCCTACACGATGGCACAGTGGGGAAAACGCAGGGGCGCTGACTTCCTTTTAAGCAAGGGCCTGTGACACAGGTGAGTGCTTATGGCTGCATGGGGCAGTCACAGCAGGCCAGGCCAGGGGGGAAGTGGACAGATGGGGCGGGCGGCAAACCCCGGGGGGGGGGGGCCCTTAGGGCAACACTAACTTGCACCTAATGGGCCTGTCACCTGGGCAGCAGGAGGGAGGGCAGGAGGTGATGTCACATGATTAAAGTAAGGCAAGAGAACTTGGCCGCAGGGGGACGGGGTGGGGGGGGGAGAGCTGGCTGGCTGCTCGGCGATCCCGGCGAGGGCAGCTCCACCTCACTCCGCCACCAGGACGTCCCGCGGGCTGGACGGGCACCGGAGCCTCTCGGAGACCTGCGGGAAACACCAGACATTTCCTCCTCAGCCCCGAGGCCGCCGCCGCCGCCGCGGCGCCCTCACCTACGGGGCACGGGAGGGGGCGGCTCGGACGCGGGGTCAGGGGGACCCGGACAGCCTACCTCCGGAAATTTAGGTCGGAGAGAAGCCGAGCTAGCCAGGCCTCCCTCCGCGGGCGGGCTCCGCGGCGCGGGACCTCCTCCTCCCGCCGACGGCGCCGGATTCCGCCGGACGCCCGCCACCCGGGGGGGGTCACCGCCACAGCCGGCCGGAGACCGAGCGGCAGCGAGGCGCTGGGGACGCGGGTCCTCCGGCCGCGGGCATCGCCCCCGCCCGCCCGTCCGCCCGCACCGGGCCCGACCGCACCGAGGGCGAATGGAGTCTCCGGACCCAGGCGGACACGGGAGGCGCGGCGGCGGTGACCGCGCGAGGGTGGCGACGCGGCCGGAGCCGGAAGGCGGGGGATTAGGAGCGCGCGCGCCCCCGCAGGACGTTGTGCCGCCAGGGGGCGGGGCTGCGGGGCCGTCAGGCGCGCGGCCGGAGGCGGGGCCTCCACGAGGGAAGAGGGTGGGACTAGAGGCGGGAACGCGGCGCGAGGGGCGGGACCTCGGGGTAGGGGGCGGGGTCTCCGCCAAGAGGCGAGCGGGCTGTGGGAGCCAGGGGGCTGGAGCGGGCCCCCAGAAGAACCAGAGCGAGCCGGTGGGCGGGAGGAAGCGGAGTTCCCTCGGAAAGAAACCAGGCAGGGGAGAATGAGCGCTGAAAGGCGGGGCCTCTGAGGGAATGGAAACAGGAGGAGGGGCGGAGCTTCCGGAGGAGAGAGTGGGCGGAACCGAGTGGAGGGCGGGGTCTCCGCGAGAAGAGAAACGCGAGGAGGGGCGGAGCTTTTGGAGGAGAGAGTGGGCGGGACCGAGCGAGGGGCGGAGTCTCCGGGAGGAGGGGCGGAGCTTCCGCGGCCCTGGTAGCGAGTGGGCGGAGGGGCGGGACCTCCCCTGGGGAGTGGGCGGACCCACGCGGGGGGCGGGGCTCACCCTGGCTGCGCGTCCGCCTGGGGCTTGGGCGCTTAGGGCCGCGTTCCGCCTTCGGGCTGGTGTCGGCGCTCGCCGCGTCCCGTCTCCCCGGGCAGGAGAAGCTTCCTCCATCTCCCCGAAAGGCACACCCCGGCGAGGAAGCGGCGGCGTCCCGCGGCCCCGCCCGCGGCCGCGCCGGGCGAGCGCACGTGCGGCGTGTTTACGGTCGGCAGCCGCGGGGGACGTCGGGACCGGCGCCGGGCCGGGGCGGGCGGCCCCGCGGGGACCTCGGTGCAGACCTCCGGCGGAGCTGACCGTCCGTCCCCGGGGCGCGGACGCGGGTTTCCCGCAGCCCCTGGGCGCTTCTACTCCTGGGTGGTAATCAGGAAATGGCGCTGCTTCCCGGGAGTCAGGGTGGGCGGGGATGGGGAGGAAACGTGCTCGCCTGCCTGGCCGACAGACAGACACCGACACACGCCGAGCGTCCTTCCCTCTCGCTTGCACGGTAACCGGGGACCCCCTCGTCCTGTTACTTGACAGTTGTGTCCCTAGAATTCCAGCACACGCAGAGCATCCCTCCCGCCTTCTCCTTCCCCCCACCTCCGCCCTCGCCCACTGACCTGTGAAAGGCCCTTTGGACACAAATGTCCGCCCCCCCCCCACCACCGCCATGCGGAGCTGTGGGGAGAGGGCAGGGACTAAGACAGAGGCAGCAGCAGGCTTTCACTGAGTTCTCTGAGGTGGGCTGTTCCAAAAAGAAGCTGTCTCCTTGCGGCCAGCACTTGACCTGCCACCTTGCCGTCCGTCCGCCGGCTGACAGTGACTTCACCCAGAAGCTGGTGAGTCGCCCATTTTCCATCTATGTCTTGATCTCCTGGTTTACTCCTGGCTTGAGCTGGTAAAGCGGAGGGAGTGTCAGGGTTCCAGCTACCTGGAAAGCAGAAGGGCAGGGTGGAAGGAGGGCAAAAGCTGCACCAGGCACTCAGAACCTCCACACCACCCGTTCGCCCACAGCTTGGGAGAAAACATTCTTCCAGCGAACAGGCATGTCTGCCTGCAGGCACACGGAGCCCAGGCAGAGGCAGGGGCAGCAAACAGGACAGACAGACACAAAGCGAATACAGAGGTCCCCGGCTTTTTCGTCCCATGTCAGTCACCCACCTTTTGGCATGAGGGAAGAGTCCGTGTGGCAAGGCTCGAAGACTGCTGCTTTCAGGTTGGACTCACCACAAACAGATCCTGGTTTGCAGACATAACGGCTGTGCCGTCTAATGTGCTGCCGAGGTTGGTGGTTTGTTGTGGGGCTTGAACTCAGGGCGAGGCACTGACTCCTTGGCTTTTCATTCAAGGCTGGAGCTCTTCATTGAATCTACAGCTCCACTTCCAGCTGTTTGCTGGTTAACTGGAGATTTAAAAAAAAAAAAAAAAAAAACCTCACAGACTTTCCTTTGAAGAGCAATCCTCAGATCTCAGCCTCCTGCGTAGCTAAGATCACAGGCAGTTCATGTTTTATAGAAAAGTGGTTGAAATTGTGGTTTTTGCTGACCCAGACTGTATTTGCTTCTTATCCCGTCAGAAGTAAATATTCAAACTCTTCCCATCTAAGAAGTGGAGGTCTTGAACAGAGATTAGCTAAAAAGCAATTCCAGAAGGAAAAACCAGAGAGTTTGCATACAAACAATGATCATGTTGAGTAATTGAAAGATGATTTTATATATGGGATTGTAATTATAACTGTGTAATTAATTGTGTGTTAAAAGTTCTTACTTCATCCAAACAAAAGCTACATATTTTCTTCCTGTGTTTTATTCCAGAATCATGGCATATTACATATACTACGTTGGAGGAGATTATTGAACTAATGGTATCTGAGGGATATGATAAAAATACAAAAAGTAGGTGTGATACTGCTGACAGTCTTCAAATATCCTGCTGGAAATAGGCTTGAAATATACCACATGTTCTTTGTTCCACTATGTAAGGTTTTAAACTGCAAAATATTGTAAGAACAGTCTAACTTTTTCCTTCTTGTCACTTGTATTTTTGTGTCTGTCAGTTGCCTAAGCCATACTACCTCAATGCAGAAAAATGGTCACAGGTGTTAGCGATGGCCTATGATTTCTTGAGTCTTCCTATCTTGTTTCTTCTGCTTAGTTAGGCATTGCCCTTTTGACTCTGGAGTGGTTGAATTAGTCATTAATTCCTGGGGATTTTTTTCCTCCCTCCCTTACCTTGTACATTGCAATCTTTTTCTTTAGGATGTACTAGTAGAATTATTATCCACTTGAAAAGTCACTGTCAAGAGTGTACTGAAAATGTTATTGATCACATGCTTGCTATGATTGTTAGAGTTTCTGAAATTAAGCCAAATCATTTTGAAGCTAAGTGAAGTTTACAATTTTTCTCCTTTTGATTAGTGGTTTTGCTCCCAGGAATATAAAGAAGTAAACGGGCTTACTTACATAAATAATAATAATTATTATTATATTTACTCTAGCACAGAAGTTAAATTTGCCATGACCTTGTTTATTTTTAAATTTTATCATTTTTGTGTGGGTTGATTTTTTTTTTTTGCCAGTCCTGGGCTTGAGCTCAGGGCCTGAGCACTGTCCTTGGACTTTCTCAAGGCTAGAGTTCTACCACTTGAGCCTCAGCACCACTTCCGGCTTTTTTCTATGTATGTGGTACCGAGGAATCGAACCCGGGTCTTCATGCATGCTAGGCAAGCACTTTAACCACTAGGCCAAACTCCCAGCCCTTGTGTGGGTTGATTTTTTTAAGTAAATTTTATTGTAAAAATGATATGCAGAAAGGTTACAGTTACCTAAGGTAAGGAGTACATTTCTTTTTGGACAGTGTTACCCCCCTCCCTCATTTTCTCCCAGTTCATCCCCAATTCCCCTATCCTCCCCCCAAGTTGTAAAGTTCATTTCCACACAGTATCTAGTGAGCATCACTGTTGAATTCAAAAATTTCATCTTTTAACCAGCAGGTCATCTTTGTTTAATTTGCCTCGGTTGGCTTCAAACCACAATCCTCAGATCTCAGCCTCCTCAGTATCTAGGATTGCAGATGTGAACAACTGGCACCCAGCCCTTTTTTATATATATAATTTTTTTTGCCAGTCCTGGGCTTGAGCTCAGGGCCTGAGCACTGTCCTTGGACTTTTTCAAGGCTAGCACTCTGCCACTTGAGCCTAGGCACCACTTCCGGCTTTTTGCTATGTATGTGGGGTACCAAGGAATGGAACCAGGGTCTTCGTGCATGCTAGGCAAGCACTCTACCACTAGGCCAAACTCCCGGCCCCTATATATAATTTTTTAAGCTGAAATCTTCTCCCCCTTTTGCACAGTTGGAGATTTCTTGATATAAATGAATAAGAAATGGATATATCACAAGGGAAGGTGGTTAATTGTGGTGTACTCTTTTCTTTTGCTACACCCTGATGAAGGGGAGCAAATATTGTGACATTTGAAGATTTAACAGCAATTCATGTCTGTAAATACTAATTAAGCTAGTATAGCTACAGTCTTGGCAAACATGGTTATTAAATAGTCAACCACTTGAACACACAGGAATCCGGTGGTATGCCTCCTCCATCTTTTTACACAGGCCTTGTATACCTACAGTCCTATAATTCATATGAGTTTTAAGGTATAGAGGATTCTCTTGTGCAGATGCATAAAGACTCAAGCCAGGTGCTGGTGACTCATGATCCTAATCCTAACCACTCAGGAGTCTAAGATGTGAGGTTCGTGGTTCAAAGCCAGCCCAGGCAGAAAAGCTCATGAGATTCTTATCTCCAATTAACTACCAGAAAACTGGAAGTAGAGCTGTAGCTCAAAGTAGTAGAGCACTAGCCTTGAGCACAAGAGCTCAAGGACAGTGCCCAAGCCCTGGTTCAGGACTCATGATTGACAAAATAGATAAACAAATAAACAACAGAAGTCTTGAGGGTCTTTTCTAGTCTGTGTATACTCCTGTATATACCTCTTGCTGTGTGACTGAGCAACTGATATGATTTCTGACAATTTCTATTTTTTCATAAAATTGAACAGTGATCTTAATAGTGGAGTGTCCACTGTGTGATGGGTGCACTGATAGACACACGAACTCCACTGTGTCCTGGGGTTGGCTTTGGTACTGCTGTGGATAGTGCTGGCTGGCTTTACGAGGAAAGTGAAATTTGGAAAAAAGATTAAAGTAGGGGCTGATTTTGGTTTCCCTTTTCCTCTCACCTTCTTAAGATAACTTGTAATGCTGATGTTATCAGCACAACTAAATCTTTTAAATAAAGTGAAACTTCACATATAATTCCTTAAATGTGTCAGACATATATATACACACATATACATATATATGCCTATATGCACCTACATATTACATATATAATATACATGCGAGAGAGGAGACAATGATAATAAAATTAATTTCTTCCTGGCTTACTTGAAATGAGTATTGCTGCTGCTACAAATAATTAGAAACTAAATTCTATAGAATTTTCTAATGACAGAATGTGGAGCCAATCATACAAAAAAATGGCCACATTGTTTAGACTGTAACTCATATGTGTCAAATTAATTACACAGAGCTGGATGGAACATTGTTCAACTTTTGCCAATATTTATGAGGAAAGTAAATTGGAAGGAATTAGAAGCTATATAAACAGCTACATGAAACCAAGCATTTTCATTTTAAACTTTTGCTAGAGTAATGGTGGAGAGGAAAAAGAAAAGAAAAAACATCGAATGCTGCTGGGTTTTAGGAGACAGTAGAAAACTTCTACTGTAAATCTAGGTGTGTGGGTTGCAGATGTAAACCAGTGCAGAACTCTGCCCACTTTCCTGGGCAATGAACCAGGGAACCACCTGAATCTTCCTGCTGCAGCCTGGGCTGTGTGAAGCCACACAGCGCCCAGCGCCCTGCCGCTTGCAGGAGCCCCCGTTGTGGATCCATGGATCCAAGGGGTCGGGCTGCAGGAGAGGCTGTCCCTAAACCCAATCACCCCATGACCCCGCTGCTCACCAACACGGACACTCTGGATTGAATTTCAACTCCAGCCACTCAGACACATGGGTTTCACCCAGCCAGCTGCAAAACTATACTTCTTAACTCGTTCCCAACTCTCCCATCCTGGGATCCTGGGCCCTTGATTGGGAGCTGTGTTTTGGTGGTGGTGGTGGTGGTTTGTTTTTCCTAATCAAACTGTATATACATTGAGGGAAAGTTTAGGATTTTTGCTGTCTCTTTAATACTTTTGCCCATTCTTCCAGACTTTTCCAGAGAGAATGGGGATGAGAGCGATGGCCCCCATCTGTGGAAGCACCTGACTTCTGTCTGCAGTGGGTGCTGTGTGGGGCTTGGGCTGGAGTGGGGTAGAAGGAAAGATGCCTTCCCTGTCCCTGCTCCAGGTTCACATAACTTTTGTTCCTGTCTATTTAGAGATAGCAGTATTTTGCATGGCATCCTGAATGACTCAAGTGCATCAGACTTTTTCTATGTATTTTTCATGTTTATCTTCCTCATTACATATGCATTTAGAAACAGGATCTCACCATGGAGTCCAGGCTGGCCTTGAACTCATGATTCTCTTGTCTTAGCCTTCCAAGGGATTGGATGACAGTTGTTTTCCAGCATTCTTGGCTCACTTTTCTCTCTAAATAAACATGCAGATGACTCATGACTACAATCCTAGCTACTCTGTAAGCTGAGTTCTAAGGATCACAGTTTAGAGCCAACCTGGGCAGGAAACCCTGTGTGATTCTTATCAACTGACCACCAAAAAAGAAAGAAAGAAAGAAAGAAAGAAAGAAAGAAAGAAAGAAAGAAAGAAAGAAAGAAAGAAAGAAAGAAAACTCAGAAGTAGAAGTAGGGCTCAGGTGCTGCATTATAGCCTTGAGCACAAAAGCTAATCACAGCACCTAGGCCCTGAGTTCAAGACCCCAGAACCAGCACACTCACACACACACACACACACACACACACATGCACATGCACATGCATATACATCACATGCACACATAAGGCTTGCTTTTTTAAATCAATTACAAATTTTCTGACAATCTAAAGTTTTCTGGCTCTTAAATTTTGCTGCTCCTAGATCTTTTTGACAATGTGGTTTCTGAAAGTATGATGAACTTTCAATGTTGTTTGATGTTCTGGCCTATGCTGGCCAGTCAGTGCTAGGATCACAAGTGTGTGTTACCATATCTAGCTGCCCTTGGGGGAGACAGTTTCCTTGACTTTTTCTGCCCAGGACCACAGTCCTCTTCATCTCAGCCTCCCATGTATCTTAGGATGGCAGATGTGTGGCATGGGACCGTGCCGGGGGTTGAGAAGGGGAGTCCCAGAAACTCTGCCCAAGCTGGCCTCCAATCATGATCTTCCCAAGCTCAGCTTCGCAGGTGACTAGGAATGGTTCTCTGTTGCCAGAGAACCATTAATTCTACTGCTCCACTATGTGTAAATATCATCCTTAGAGATGGATATTTACTGATGAGCACTGAATTATTTTACTAATTTAGATCAGTCATTTTAATTTAAAAATATGAAACAATCTTTAGTGGTGCCTTTTCAAAATTTAAGAGAGTGTAGTACCAGTACTTATCACTAGGGAGCAGAATGCACTTAGGTATTGTTCTAGTTCAGCCTGGGCCTACTGGAGCTAGCAGAAAGGTGAATTCTGGTTTCTGGCATCTTATTCATGTCCTGATCACCATTCCAAATGTTTAAAGAAGTAGTGGCACAGATGTTAATATGCATTATGGTTCTTTCACTTCTAAACTTCTTCAGTTACTATTTCAGGATGATTAGCCCCTATCTTCTGAAATCAAATATAATAGCATCTTAGAAAGATGCAGGAAGAACTCGGCTTCATGAGCCATCTGAACTCTGTCCTTATTGCCTGGAATTTTAAAGTAGGAAATTTTTTTAACGTTATATAGTATGGTTTATAATTATAAGTTAACATCATATGGGCTTTGCAGATAACATATAGCCTCATGAGAGCTTAAAAAGAATAACCTGTATGGGTTCAATTTCCTAGATAATATCTTGGGGTAAAACTTCCCTGCTTGAAAAAATCGCTGAGACCACAAGAGTAGATCAGGATGGGAAATGTTCCTGAGCAAAGAACTAGAATGAGATGGGAGCATTTGGCATTACTGAGTTTCGTTTAGACCTTATCTCCCTGCAAGAATGGTTCGGTGCCATCAGAAGCTTTGAGGATCACAGGCAGCCCTTGGATCTGGACAGCTGTTCTGAAGTTATTAGAAGCATGTTCATTTGAAGGAAGGAAAATAAAAACAGCTAAACAACCTTGTGGGAAGAGAAAGTCAAAGATCAAAGCTAGGAAAAAGTGGAAGCAGATGCAAAGGGCATTTGCTGAGCCAAGAATAGAAGGGAAATTCACCTTAGAAGCTGGGCAGAGACAAGAGTGGAATACAGAATAGTCTAGATTGTCTGGATTTGCCCTTTGACTTGGAATGGAATGAGATACTCCTCTTTGTGTATGATGTTTGATATCTAGATACCTTTCTGAAGATAAAAGTACACTCTGATAGAGCAAGAGTAAAGAGACCAGGAAGGATTTGAAAAGCTAAGCTGAAAGCTTCCAGTAGCACCTGATATCTTATCAATTCCTATCTAACAAATGACCTCAAATGGGCACTAAACCAGTAACATATTAGCTCAAAACTTTATGCATGCTAGGCAAGCACTCTACCACTAGGCCATGCTCCTGGTCCTTCCATTGTTCTTTCTTAAAGATGTTTGTTTGTTGAGGATGAGATATTAATTTTATGTGTTCTGCCCCCCCACCCCCACCCCATTCCCACTCCTGGCCTTTCAGGGCTCACCCAGAAAGGCCTGTTCAGGATGAATGGGAAGGTAAAGGTGGTTGAGCACTTGAGGATGCAGATGGAAAGTGGGGTGCAACTGCAGCTGGGGACACATGTCCACCCAGCCCAGGACTGGCAAAAAAAAAAAAGAAGGAATCAAAGATAAGCCTAAGGTTTATGTATTTTTGTGATTCACACAGAAAGGAGCCATGTGGTTACTAAATCCACTAGCACAACGATGTTCATTGCAGCACTATTCACCATAGCAAAGATATGGAACCAACCCTGATGCCCCTCAGTTGATGAGTGGATCAACAAGATGTGGTATTTATGCACAATGAAATTCTATGCTGCTGTCAGAAAGAACGACATCACCCCATTTGTAAGGCAATGGAAAGACTTAGAAAAAAATCATATTAAGTGAAGTAAGCCAGACTCAAAGGAACATAGGCTCAATGGTTTCCCTCATTTGTCATAATCAGTAGAAACCTTGGGCTCTCCTAGCAGAGATTTACAATAGAACAAAACCTAGATACATAAGGCCATATAGGACGATGCTAAATGAAAGGACCTCCAGGATATAGAAACAAAAGCCATGTAATGAGTGATTGTTGTCCTTAATGTATTATGTTATCTCTCATCTCTTTTGCTGTCCCTTGGCTATCTCATATTGTTACAGTATTTCACCTTGTTATCTGATATATTGTATATATGCATATTTGGTTATTTGTAATAGGATAGGGAAGGGAGGAAAACAAGATGAGGAGCTGGGGTGGGGGGAGGGAAATGGGGACCAAGACATGAGAAAGGGTATCAATGTATGTGAAGTAATGCACCTTCTATCTGGTGAATATAATGTAACCCTTCTATTAATTACATATATATATATATATATGTGTGTGTGTGTGTGTGTGTGTGGAAAATCAGACCACCAAAAGGTCCCTAGTGGTGGAAAGCCATGTGTCTGAATGTAAGTAAGTATCAAGGCCTTGGACGGGGAGTTTAAAGTTTTAGTAACGATGGGGAGAACCTCCAGCAAATTGTGTGCTGTGACAAAAGTGGAGGCCATTCAGATGCTCTCTGTCTGTCCAGGGCGGAGCCATCACTGGGGGTGGCAGGAGTTTAGTGTTTAGTCTCAGCTCCTCCACCTGCTCTTTAGTCCTGAAAGGCAGAGATGACTTCAACTTTCCAGGAACTTTCTGTGGCTAAGTCACCCAGCCTTTGCCCGGCGGTGGTCACCGGGTGGCCGCTGGCGGGGTGCCTGGGAGGGCGGGTGCCCCAGCGGGCTGGAGTCTGGCTGCGGAGACTGGAGAGGACAGGAGGGCAGGACACGCTGCCCTGGCCGCTGGGGCGGCACGTGTCCAGGCTGGGGAGGTCCCGTGGGCCGGCGGGGCGGAAGCCCGTCCCTGGTGGTCGCTGACTCTGGGTCGTGGTCTCTGTCCCCGCCAGGGCGTCCGGGCCCGGTGGCCTTCCGTGCCTCCCGGGAATGATGCGAGGGGACCGCAGTGCGCTAGGCTGGCTGGAGGGGGGGGGGTTCCCCAAGGAGCCACCGTCATGGCTGAGGGAAGGAAAAGGAGGAGGTCCCGACGCGGTCTGTCACCACCGACCCCTCGTGGAGAGGAAGATTGAGAGGGGACCCGTGTCAGATGCCGGTAACCCCCCTAGCAACCCTGCAGAAACCCGGGGGAAACTCCAGGGAATCCCAGTGGAACCCCGTGGAAACCCCATGGGAACCCCGTGGGAACCCCGTGGAACCCCACTGAAACCCCGTGGAAACCTAGTGGAACCCCGTGGAAACCCCGCTGAAACCCCGTGGAAACCTAGTGGAACCCCGTGGGAACCCCATGGAACCCCACTGAAACCCCGTGGAAACCTAGTGGAACCCCACTGAAACCCCGTGGAAACCTAGTGGAACCCCGTGGGAACCCCACTGAAACCCCGTAGAACCCCACTGAAACCCCGTGGAAACCTAGTGGAACCCCGTGGAAACCCAGTGGAACCCCGTGGAAACCCAGTGGAAACCTAGTGGAACCCCGTGGAAACCCCATGGGAACCCCGTGGAAACCCAATGGAAACCCAGTGGAACCCCGTGGAAACATCCTGGAAACCCCATGGAAACCCAATGGAACCCAGTGGAACCCCATGGAAACCCCATGGGAACCCCGTGGAAACCCTGCTGAAACCTAGTGGAACCCCGTGGAAACCCCATGGGAACCCCGTGGAAACCCAATGGAACCCCGTGGAACCCCATGGGAACCCCGTGGAAACCCCGTGGAACCCCATGGGAACCCCGTGGAAACCCCGTGGAACCCCGCTGAAACCCCGTGGAAACATCGTGGAAACCCCGTGGGAACCCCGCTGAAACTCCGTGGACACATCGTGGAAACCCAGTGGAACACCGTGGAAACCCAGTGGAACCCCGTGGAACCCCATGGAAACCCCATGGGAACCCCGTGGAAACCCCGTGGGAACCCCGCTGAAACCCCGTGGAAACCCAGTGGAACCCCATGGAAACCCAGTGGAACACCGTGAAAACCCAGTGGAACCCCGTGGAACCCCGTGGAAACATCGTGGAAACCACGTGGAAACCCCATGGGAACCCCGTGGAAACCCTGTGGAAACACCATGGAACCCCGTGAAAACCCTGTGGGAACCCAGTGGGAAACCCAGTGGAACCCCGTGGAAACACCATGGAACCCCATGGAACCCCGTGGGAACCCAGTGGAACCCCGTGGAAACACCATGGAACCCCATGGAACCCCGTGGAAACCCCGTGGAAACCCGTGGAAACCCCGAGGAAACCCAGGGGAACCCCGAGGAAACCCAGTGGAACCCCGTGGAAACCCTGTGGGAACCCCATGGAACCCTGTGGAACCCCGTGGGAACCCCGTGGAAACCCAGTGGAACCCCGTGGGAACCCCGTGGAAACCCCGTGGAACCCCGTGGAAACCCCGTGGAAATCCTGCCCCAACTGAGCGGACACCCTCCTGGCAGCCGGCACAGTTGCTGCACATTGGCGGGTGGGTTCGGGCATGGATGGCGCAGGGCGCCCGCAGGGCGGCCGGCTGCACGCCTGGTTGCCGCAGCGTGGCCGCGGGGCTCTCTTTCCCCTCCATCGGTCTGTGTGTCTTTTTACCCCTGAACCCAGTGTTTTGGTTTCTACTGCCTGGCAGCGTTTTGTTTTGGGTTTGGTGTGGGATTCTTCTTGTTTGAGTTTCGGTTTTGGATTAAAGTTGGGTCTTGTTTAAAATTGTGATTATAAAGAAGATGTACCAGAGAGATCACAGTTACATACGTCAGGTCACGAGCCCATTTCATTTTGTACAAGGTCGCTCCTTTCCAAGGCCTCCTGTAGATAAAGGGAGGCTGACTGACAGCTTCCTAGGCCTGGGGCGGGTGCAGGGTGGGGGTGGGAGGGAGGGGGGAGCGGCTAATTGACAACTTACTGGCCTAGGATGTTGACAACTTCCTGGCCTAGAATGGAAGGCCATACTGTATTCAGATATCCTCAGTTTGTCCTAACAGCGTCTTCTAATGCAGCTTTATTTCATCAAAATAGAGCCCAATGGTTCATGTATCCTGTTTGCTAGGTCTCTGCAATATGTCTTAATAAAAAGAAAAATAACCCTCCTGTATGTGCACATCCATACTCATATGTGTTCACCAACCAACAGTTTGTTTAACCACACTTCCATTTCCTCCCCAGCCACACTGACTTTGAAGAAACCAGGCATGACTCTGCAGAATAGTGTACATTCTGGATTTGTCTGCAAAAAAAAAATTCATCACAGAATGCTTACATATTTTTCCCCTCTGTCCTTTGGATTTGCCGGAACCTAAAAGGCAGATAGATATGAAATCTTGGTTAGAATTAGGTTAAATGTTTTTGGGAAAATGCTTCATTAGTGATATGCAGGGCTTTGCAGTGCAACCCATGTGGAGGGGATTGCATTGTCCCGTACGCATTCATACCTGGCTAGTCTCTCAGTCAAGGTCACCATTTTCAAATTCCTCCACTGTGAGTTATTTTTTCTTGCAAGTAATCTGATGGGTGATTGTTTGCATATGTGTTTTGCCCATCCAAACTTCCCAAACTAGTGGTTTGTTCATCTACTGGTCTTCTTAGTTTGAATCAGTTCTTTCTTATCAGGTTACAATATTTTAATTCTACTACATTTTTTTCCTTTAAGATCCAATCATTTATCAAGAAGACCTTACATTATATTTCTAATGTAGTATCCCAAGTTGGGCAAATTGTGAAAGGTCTGTTAAGGCTGTCTTCTGTGTTTGTTAGAACTGACCTAAAATAACCTTTCCTATCTTTCTGACTTAAAAATGATTTCCTAGGATGGGATTCACCATTTCTTCTAGAAACCTTTATTTTTTCTTTCCTGTTTCTTTTTCTTACATTTTTTTGTAGATTGGCATTTAAAAGTCAAGCTCTGTGTGCTAAGTTTATTGTCTCTAAGCCTTAATGACTTGAGTGCCAAGAAGGAATAAATGAATTATTGAATGACTGACCAAATAAAAGAAATAATGGACTTATATTGATATTTTGACTTTAATTTTAGCATTATAAGATTTATATGACATGAACTGTTTTGATATTTATATTTGCCTCTCTTTCCATGTCTGGCAATAAAAAAAATCTTGCTTCTTAAAAACGTAAGCATAATTATGTATGTTTCCTCCACTGCCTAGATAAAATGAAATTTTTATGTGTAGATATAAGTAAAATGCCATCTCATCAGGGAAGCCTTTGAGTAATATCGAAGAGATCAGTGAAGTCCTTAGTGCCCTCACTTAATGTATGACTGCCCATATGTACTTAAGTTCTGGATGTTTCTCCGGTTTCACAGAATTCAGTTCATTTGTTTCATTTCAAACATGAGATGGAATACATGACATTTCTGTTATCTCAGTTGGGATAGCTTTTGATTTCTTCTTGCATAAAGAACACATTCTGTGCTACTGCATATGCTCTGTTACACTTAAAAAAGTTTATTGCTCCATAAAATTTCCAAACACAGACCATCTTACTTTGTATCAAATACTTCTTATTGTACAGTGAGCATATATTGGGACTAGCCACAGGCCAGAGCAGTCTTCTGCTATCTAGTGATGGCTGTGTACCCACTCTAGAAATTATGAATCATCTAGGCAGACGGCTGGTTAGGTTTATTGTTGATTCCACTTCATTTGCCCATTTACTTATTAATTGATGGGTAGAAGATCAATAGAAGGCCACTTGTAATAATCTTCAGCTTAGGTTTTGTTTTTGTTTTGTGTTTGTCAGTGTTCTTTGCACACATTGTAATAAAACTCTTGTGCACACTTAGTTTCCATGACTGAATACTATAGATGCTCTTAATTTGATGATGAGTCATTTTTCATCCAACTCTGCTCCATATCCTAGTTTTTCTCTCTCTGTGTGTGTGTGTGTGTGTGTGTGTGTGTGTGTGTGTGAGTTTTCTTAGTCTTTTGCCTATAGATCAACAAAAGAATCCTGCCCCGGTGTTCCATGTGTTCCAATGCTAGTCAGTAATATTCCCAGTATCCTGGAAGCCTAAGATGACCAACCAGTTTTTACCTAAAATACCACGTAGTAAAACCATTCCAACCTTCATCTATTAAGGCTGGTAAATGTCACATAGTAACCAGAAGTGTTTGCCTATCTTGTTTTTATTTTGCTTTGTTCTGTGCCATTTTGTGACCAGGTCTGGGGCCAAGCTCAGGACAACCTCAAACTCACCGTCCTCCTACCTCACCCTCACAAGTAGTAGGATTTCAGGCATGTGCCACCACACCTGCTCCAAATGGTTTAAAACCACCCTGGCCTTCAGATCCATGTGGTAATAACACCGAATCACTAACCAGTAGTTGCATGATCTGCTTTTATGTAATTGGGTATTTGAACAAAGTTTACATGCATAAACAGGATGTACAACCAGATAATCCTCTGATGTTCCCAGCACTACAGCTGCTAAGCAGCTTTATTTGTTTTGCCATCCAAATGCTACTTTCAGATATTGGTTATTTGTATTTGAAAGTATAAATAGCTGAAAAAATAGTTAAATAAAGCCTCAGCTCTGGTCTCACATATTTATAACCTATTATCCTATCTATTTATAAAAATGAGATTAGTTTTTGCACACAGTCTTTCGCATAAGCACTATCATCCTCTGGAAACATGTCTTGAAATCCTGAAGAAAGGGTTGATTGGGAAGTGGGCTTTTGCTTTCTGTTTCTGTCTAGCAGTTAACTTCACTGCCTATAACTTGGTGGGGGCAGTCTCTCTTCCCTCACTATTTGTGTCATCCTCCTAAAAGACAGTAGATATAAACTTACCTTTTTACTATAAAATAACATGTTTCTGGTAATAATCATATTAATGCTTTTCAGACCCAAAAGATCCCATGATATAAAAATAAAAATTGTCCTTAATTCTATCCAGACTCAAGTCATGTTGAGGTTTGCTACCATTGTTTTTGCTCTATAGCTTACGTAGATACTCCTGCTTGACTGATTGATAGCCAATAATATTTTTGTGAAGCTGTGTCAGTTAGTAGAACTTAAATTCAAGGGAACTGTCCTTTAGCTTTTTCACACATGACAACTTGAGCCATGTCTTCATTCTGGCTTTTCGTTAGTAAATTGGAAAGGAGAATTTTCACAGACTCTCCTATCAGGTCTAGCTTTGAACCACCATCTCAGCATCCTCAGAAGCTAGGATTAGAAACATGAACCATCAGACACATGCCATGTGCACCCAGCATAATCAATAAAATTTTAGCATAATCCACCATGGCATTTTTCGATGCTTATAATTATGCATCATCATTTTTAATAACAGTATGGCATTAGAGTCCATTGATCAATATTCTTTAAGCCACTTTAGAAACACCATTTTATGATTTCTTGGCAGCAGCAGTAACAATAGATAATATTTGTTTCTCAGTTTCTGAGGAGTGACTGAGTTCCTGGCAGTCTGTTAAGTATTTCTGTAAATGTGTGCTTACTTTAGCCTTCAGAGCCCATGAGGCAGGTGCTATTATTTACCTGCACCTTGCACAAGAGGGCTCTGTGCATCAGAAAAGTTGAGCTTGCCTAAGTCATGTGGCTGGTAAAAGGTTAGAGTCAGGACTCTGAATCCAGACAGCTTGGCTCCACAGTCCCAAGCTCTTAATTGTCACATTCCTTTACCCCTGTCCACAGCATCACAGGACTACTCTTGAGAGGATGTTTGTTTTTTTCACACCGAACCAGTAATTTCCTTTGACTGTCCTCTTCCAAGAAGACTGGCTTGGTCAGAGGCGATGCATGTCCTCAGATGTGGAATTCAGGAAAGGGGAGCCAGTTCATGCTCAGAGAGACAGTGTCCTATATCTCCATTGTCATCCCCATTTCTGACACGGTGTGGTTGTTCTTAATGTTTATTTGTCTATATCATCAGCTTTTTCTCATTTTATCCTTTTGAGGCTGACCATGTTTAAACAGGCCTGTTTTCCCATCTACTTCTTCACTTGTAAAATGTCTTCTCATTTTCTCTTTTTGCTTTCCTGAGCTAGCGTTCAGCTTCTTTGCTGAGTGTTGAGTTCCCTCTGCAATTCACCTGTCATTCTCATGAAGATTAGTAGCTTTTCTATCCACTTATAGTGCATGTTTGTACATTGGAATTATTTCTTTGGGCCATGAGGAAACTTTGAAAATTTCTTAATCTCATATTATAATATGGGATATTTACTTTTCTACCTTCTTCTATGCGGTTTAATTTTTAACTTTAAAATCTTGAACAGATGCAGCAATTATTTGGGGAAGGTAATGTTTTGGAAATCTAAACCTTATTAAGCATATTCACTTATATTTCTTAGGTGTTTAGATCCTGAATTCTAATGAATGATTTAGCTTGCCCAATAATTATGAGCTGCTAACTAAGCAACATCTAAGCATTAATTCATAATTTTATCATGACTGAAATGTCACTTTTATCATTATATTAATTTATTAGATGCATTTCTTCCTCATGGAGGACATGTTCTTCTTTATTCTCTATGGCTCAGAGTTTTCTTGCCTAATCATCTGCATACAATCTTTCAGAAGAACTCAGGCATTTTCTGGATTTTATTAGTCTTTCAGAAGTTTTAGCTTTCATTAATATTACAAATCTTGACTATCTAACAAAATGACTTATCCCTCCATTAGGTCTATTTGTTTTATTTACACATTTTTGTTGCTTTAAACTTGAACATATGCTTTAAAGAAAAAAGGCACGTAAAAGTTTGATATAACAGTAATTTTAAAAAAAACCCACAGATTTATTCACAGATTTATAGCACATAGCTTCAACTAATTATAGCAAAAAATAAATTAATGCAAAACCTTTCAAAAACAGTTTTCAGTTCCTGCATGCACATCATGCAGCAGAGTAGCCCTGCCAGTCAATAACCCTTGTCATGGTCACTCTGGGTGCAAATCATTGTATAATCCGCAGTTTCCCTGCCTTAGTTGGTGAAAATATGCTTTCTTGAAAAGTAAATGGTATCCCAAAAGTGAGGTAAAAGCTAATGTGTGTAACTAAGGTGACAATACGAATGTTTAGGCGGATCAAAAGGTAATATGTCTGTAGTGGAAGATGGGTGTGTTATTGGAAGTGGGGGGGCAGGTCACGATGGGCAGGTCACGATGCGCAGGACTGACCACCTGTGCACCCTGCGCATGCGCGATGTTTCCTCTATGGTGAGCTCCTTAGAGCCTTAAAACTGTTGATACTCAGGGCCTACTGTACAGAAAAATAAAATACACAAATCTTATTACTTAGATATAAAGTTTTACTCCATTTAATTCTGATGGTGGTGACTTCATATATGCATTTTTAATCATCTTGGCTGGATTCACATCTATAGTCCCAGTTACTTGAGAAGTGGGGAGGTTGGGGGACAGCCCAGGTACAATGTTAGCAAAGCATATCTCAGTCAATGAGCTGGGAGTGATATCCTAGGCCTGTCACCCCAGCTATGTGGAGAAGCCAAAGGTAGGAGGATCATGGTGAAAACGCAAGATGCTGTTTTAAGGATATTTTTTCAGTGCTCACTTGGGCAGCACATATACTACAATTGCATGATACAAGATTAGCGTGGCCCCTGCACGCCATAAATACATTGTAATTTACATTTTTCTTATATGAAATAATTTACTGTGCTATATTGGCAGAAGCGGTGATTCTCCAGCCCCTCTATGTCCCCTACTTCCCACCACTCTATAATGTTAGCCCAGTAAACCTGCAGCCTGTCCTGGTTGGAAAGAAGATGAAATCGATATTTCGCATCCATGTGATGCAAGAATGTGTGACCCCTATTCAGGAATATACCTCTTTAGAGAATAACCAGGCTTAGTGGTCTAGCATTGCTGACTGGAGCCAGAGTCAAAAGTTTCTTTTCCTTTTAAAAATAATCCCCTGAATCCTTCAGGCTCAGTGGGAATGCATGATTAAGCAGTAACATCTATTTGGCAGTTGGTGATCATTTGAAGAAATAATATACTCTAGCATAAATTCAAGATCTTTTAAGTCAGCTATCTATTAAAGAGTTACCCGGACAAAATGTATCAGCCCTGCTCTGCTAATACTTTTTTTTTCTAATGAAATTGCATGTCCCCCTTCAAACATGCCTTCAAAGTTCCATGTGCCAGCCATATGGGGAGGATGAAGAATTGATCCTCTACACGATGCTGGGTTACTAAACCAAGCTATTTATTGAGGGACAGGAAGTGAAATGTGCTTCCAACCCACAGTAGATTCAACTGGTGATGAGTTATGGCAGGGGTGTCTCTGGTTATCAGGAAGGAAGCCTTACAGTGCTTTCTTTTTATTATTTTTGTTCATTTATTCATAGTTATTAAAGATGATATACAGAGAGGTTAGATTACATAAGTCAGATAAAGAGTATATTTCTTTTGGGACAGTATCACTCCCCTTGCCCCTTTTCTTCCCATATTTTCCCTCCCTCCCCACCCACAAGTAGTATAAGTACATTTTCAACATAATGTCTAGTGAGTACACTGCTGCATTTGTCCATCTTTTGTACCGCCATTTCTGTGCCCCCTTACCCTCTCAAAGATAAATAAACAAGCAGGACAAAAAGAAATGAAGACAAACCCAACAACAAAGGAAAACAAACACCCCTTGTTTCCACTGCCTACAGTTGATTGGGATGAACACTGTGTCATCGAATACGGTCAGATGCACACAGCTATTGAACCTATGTGATCCTCTCCTAGGGATAGCCTCCTCCTTTGGGCTCACCCGGGGTGAGTGAGTCAACGCCTAAGGACCTGAATGATTTATCATGTTCCAGTGTATGATTTGTAAGGAAATGAGAAGACTTGGGAAAAAAATTTTATTAAGCAAAGTAAACCAGACTTAAAGAAACATAGGTTGGTTGGTTGTGGTACACAGAATGTGCCTATAAATCTACACGCAGAATGCTTTCTGAATCCTACTTTGCTGTGTCTTGCTGGAGATCACGTTTTACCCCAACAGAACACTTCACACATTGCTCTCTTGCATTGGACTTTTAGCTCACCAGTTACGGCTTCTGTGTGGGAATAATAAGCTCCATTATGCCTCAGGCCTTCTTCATGAGATCTGTAAACACTTAGAATCGGCTATTAAATACAACTTTACATTTTTATTTATTTTTTAAATGATCTTTAAGTAGTGGTAGACAGGAGCTGCCATATTAACAAAGCAGTTTATGAATACAGTGCATCTTGAACAGTGTCACCGTTTTCAACATTCTCAACCCGCCTTTCACCCACCTCTTTGCTTTCCTTAATTTTATGGTATATACAATGCGTTCTCCTCCCCTTCCCCCCTTCATTCATCTACCTCTCTCCCTTTGGACCCCACTCTCCTCTTGGATGTACCCAGTTCCTGGTGTTGATTTCGCAGGGCTTTGATTCATTCTTGCTAAAAGACAATACTATTGGATCTTTCCATGGAGTCTACTATGCTTCATCTGTAACCACTTGCATCCCACCCAGTGTGTTTACTCATGGATTTAGGCCCATTCTAGCTACCACAATGGTGGAAACTATTCAATCTTTGTTTTTCTGGGTCTGGGTTACTTCACTAAATTGTTTCTAAGTCTTTCCATAGCCTTAGGAATGGTACAATATCATTCTTTCCAATAGATAAATAACAGTTTAATATATATATATATATGTCACATTTTCTTGATCCGTTCATCCATCCAATGGCATCCAGGATGATTCCATAGCCTGGCTATGATGAATAGTGCTGCAGTAAGCATGATTGTGTTAATGGCTTTACTGTCACCTTGTTTGTGTTGTAGTGAGTAAATTCCCATGAGGAGGATTGCTGGGTGATAGGTTAGTTCTATATTTGTTTTTGAGGGCCCTCTACACTGCTTTCCAGGATGGTTGGGCAAGCTTACATTCCACCCAACAGTGTACTGGAATTCCATTTTAGCTGCATTCTCTCTCACATTCATTGTTTTTTAATGATGGGCATTCTAACGGGTGAAATGGAATCTTGGTCCTGTTTGGATTTGTGTGTCCTTTATTACGTGAGCATTTATGTGTCTATGGCCAATTTTACTTCTTCTTCCAAGAAGTTCTCTCTTTAAGTCACTAGCTCATTTATTAATTGGGTTGTTTCTCAGAGAGTTGAATTTTTGAGGATTTTTAATTTTTAAATTTTAATATTGTGGATATTATGTTCTTCTCTGATGTGTAGCAGGTATATAAAAAAAAAAACTTCTCCATTCTGTGAGCTTTCTATTTCACTTGTTAGCTATGTCCTTTAGTGTGCAGAAACTTTTAAGTTTGATGTAATCTTACTTATCAAATTTTTCTTTAATTTGTTATGTTTCTGAATTTTTATTTAGTAGTTTTGGCCCTAATGTTTTCCCTTCCCCTTCTTGTAAATGTTTCATAGTTTCTGATTTTACATTGATGTCTTTGTTCCATTTTAAATTAATGTTGATACAAAGTAATATAGAAATTAAAAAATAGAGAATGCATTCTAAATGAATTATTTTGAGAAACAAAAAAGGCAAATTCAGATCTTGATGGTTCTGTCTTTTCCATTTTTCATGCTTTTAAAAGAAAATTTAATGGGAGCAAATTTACTTTTCCTAATCATTTATGATTGCTGCTTATGACTTCAAAATGAAAATTAGCACTTTACACCTTTCAGGATTAATCTTGAGCATAACTGATGAGCCTTAAAATACCATCCAATGATGATAAGTGGAAAATTTAGATACACACACACACACACACACACACACACACACACAGAGGTGTTGACTGTTTCCTAAATCTAGTGTCAAATTTCTTTTCTTTTTTTACTTATATTTATAGGCTGTGTGGGTTGATGTACACATTTTTAGTCTTTTTTCCTTTCTCTGATACTAACCAATTTTGTGACTCAATTTTGTGTCACTCAGCTTTTCTAACCCACCTCCTTTCCTGTTAAATGATACACAAATCTTTGTCACAAAGATGTTTTAATGCAATTTTATTTGGTAAACTTGTAACTTAGCAAGTATATTTTAGGTCTCTTTTGTGTATAGATGTGGCCCAGATATTACGCCTTTATAGTCCTTGTACTCAAGGATAAAGGAGCCTTCCTAGATTAATCCCTAAATGACACTGGGATCAGTATTGCAGGAGAGTTTATCCTACAGATTCTGACCACGCGAATGTACATGTGTATGTGCATGGCTTGTGTTTCCATCAAATTTGTCCAACTTCTCTCTCATTCCATTTTAATGTATTCCACTTCCGCTGTGTCCCCCATCACTTGCTTCCTCACTCGTTCCCTTCTCTTAGTACCACTTGTGGCAGTGCAATCCCACAGTACTGCTACAATTGCTGGTGACTCCAGGTAACTTGTACTTCCTGGCCCAGTTTAAGGAACACCTAGACACCTAACACACACCTTCCCGCCAATTAAAAAAGCCGAGCACGTTGGAAAGGTGCAACTCCTTTTGCGTTTAGAAAAGATATGGGGACAACAGAGGGCACTGCTGCTTTCAAAAGTGGAGAGAGAGACAGGGGGACACAGAGTGTCCATCTGAGCAGAAATCCACTAGGGCGGCAAGAACCACAAACTGAGGCTTCTGTCACCAAAAACTAACTGGAAATGTACTGGTGATGGTCACTCTAGCACTTGCCTAGCTTGAGGAAAGCTCTGGATTCTACCCAGAGTATTGGAATAATAAAGCTTTTAAAAAGCAACTAGAAATTGGAAGCAAAACAGTAAACCTAATAGAGAGCTGGGTGTTGGAGATGTGAGCCCTTGTTGTTTGTTTGGTTGGGTTTTTTTTTTTTTTTTGCCAGTCCTGGGCTTGGGCTCAGGGCCTGAGCACTGTCCCTGGATTTTCTCAAGGCTAGAGCTCTACCACTTGAGCCTCAGCATCACTTCTGGCTTTTTGCTATGTATGTGGTACTGAGGAATCGAACCCGGGTCTTCGTGCATGCTAGGCAAGCACTCTACCACTAGGCCAAACTCCCAGCCTGTGAGCCCTTGTTTCATGATTGCTTCATGGGCTTTACATAAGGCAGTCCCCTGGTATCACTTCAGCCAGCTTTTCTCAGATGGTAAAGAGGAAACTAAATAGATAATTTCAGAAGAACTTTACAGATATAGGATTTTTAATAATTGGAACAATTGTTTCATAACACCAACACTTCACAGGTTTACTGAGTGACTGTTCTGACAGGCAGTTGAGTGACTGAGATGGGGGAGCAAACATCCATCAGCCTGAGTGAGAAATCAGAGATGGCTTTCTCTAAAGGTCACATAGATGCTGAGATATAAATTAGAAGGAAGAAGAAATAAGGAATGGTAAAACTTCCAAACATACATTTGGAAATTAAGTTAGTAATTTCCTTGCTATTAAGAAAGAACAGGCTCAGAGGGCAGAACATTTCAGAGTAAGAGGAAGTAATTATTCTGTTCTCACTCCTTCCATCTCACCGTGAGTGCAGGGCCAAGCTCATTTTAAAGCTAGCTATAATTTGGCATGGCACTGGTCACTGTTTTTGATATTTGCTACATCGGCAAACAGTGGCTGCCCATCCCTTACCCCTGCCTGGACTCGTATTCCTACCCTTTCCTTCTCCTCAGTCATTCAGAATATGTGGCAAAGATGAACCTTCAGAAAGGTGTTTTGTTCTGTGTAGGCAAACAGGAGAAAAGGAATGTCTTAACCACACAATGACCTTTGTTTGCAAGAGGCTGAGATGAAAGCAGTTTTAATAACTAAAGTATTTGAGGCCCTCATGCTGGAGCTCTAGGTCAGAGATAATGCAAATAGTCCATTTTTTTTTATTATCTCCTCTTCCTTGGTCATTGGACCTGTAGCCTTTCCCAAGTGTCCACCTTTAGTCAACAGAACGTGGATAAGTTGATAAGCCCTGGCTGGATCTCGGGCATCATGACTGGGAACAAACAGGAAACAAAGTGAGTCTGACAGTGGACTGTGATTAGAGAGAGTAAACACACCTCTGGGGCCTCTGTCCCAGAGCCCAGCCTTCCACACTCAGAGCTCAGAGAGGAGATTCCAGCGTAGAGCAAACTCTCAGTGACAACCAAGTGACACCATTCATTCTCTAAGGGAATTGTCCTTGGTTCCTGCTCTAGGGCTCCTCCCCTGCCTACCTGTCCACGCGCCGCCCCTCTCCCCCCTGCCTTGGCTTTGGCAGTGGGTACCTTGTAAATATTTGCTGGATTGAGCTGAAACCACTGTTTGCATTTCCATGCAGTGAGCTGCTCTGGTGGTTCTCAGCCATCTGGAATAGATGCACAAGTCTGTTTTCCCTGATTGCCTTTGATTCCTATTGCCTAACTTAACTAGCCAGGCTGCAAGGACTTGAAATGCTTTGTTGACTGCTGAGGAAGATTTCTGTTTTTGTTTTTTATGTGTGTTGAGCAGAGGTCAGACTTGATGAGATTTTTGGCACTTGGCAGTTGTTTGTTTTCTCCTTTCCAGTGGTGCTAATGTGCCTCTAGGACCTGTCTACAGATACCTCACCCTGAGGACCTGTCCACAGACACCTCACCCTGAGGCCTCCTGTCTTTAGGGCCACGCCCACCAGTGACCCCTGTGAGGTAAAGTGGGGAGCTGCTAGCGTCAGAGACATTCTTTTCTGATGTTTTGGTTGTTGTCATCATTTGTCTGTTTGAGACAAGTTTTCACTATCTAGCTATACAGCCAAAACCAGCACTGAACTCTCAACCCTCCTTCCTCCGCCTCCCTAATGCTGGGATTGCAGGCATGTCACCCGTCCAGCTTGAAACACTTTTACTTTCATGCAGTATATTGTGGCAAATGATATAGGCATCTTGCTATATTATTTATGTCTTAGCATAAATAGATTGATGACTTCAACATACAAGAAGCCATGATATATATATATATATATCCATTTATTTTTCCATTTTTAAGTTAACCTGTGTGAATGGTAAATACTCATGGCATTCAATGTGGTGCTTTCCTTACATACACACAGCCTGCACAGATCAAATTCAGACCCCTTTTTCTTCCCTCCCACCTCTGCCTGCTTCACAATCCCACATAATCACTAGAATACTTTCAAGCTGACATTTTTTTAATGTTCATAGATGAGAATAGGAAGGATTTGCCTTTCCATGTCCTCTCTAGCTTACCTTACTTAGCATGCTATCCCCGGCTCTCTCCATTTTACTGCAAATGACAGAAGCTCATTCTTCATGATAGAAGCAGATTCAATTGTGCATTTGTACTACTCTCTTCACCTGTTAACCTGTGGACAAGCCCCCAAGCTCAGTCTGTATTTTACTTGTTTTAATAGTGCATAGTCAACGTAAGTGTTGAAGTATCTCTTTCATAGGCAGACTTCATTTTCTTTGCATAGACATCTGCTTGTGAAAGAGTGTGTTCTGTATTCCAGATGACTATCTTATGATGCAAACTTTACGAGCATCTCTCTTTCACTCCTTGGGGCTCCCCAAATCCAGAGAGATTAGATTTGTGCTCTGACTTTACTTTGAAGTGAAAAGGGGTCTTTTCCTAGTATTCTATTGTCAACAAATCTGAAAGGAAATGGAAAACTAGTTAATTCTATGTGTTCTAATACCTAATTCTGCACTGCAAGTATAGAATTCTAATTGTTGGGAAACATATTTAAAGTGTAAGGTAACTAATTCAAAGTATTCTAAGACATCTATTCTTAAGAAAGATCCTTGTGAATGCCAGAGCTGTTCTGTGGCATACTTCACCCTTTTTTGACCTAATAAACTGCTCTTCTGATGGATTAGGAAAGTAGGAGTAAGGAAAGAGGGATGTTGTGTAGAGGCTCGGGGGTTGGGGGGAAGGGGTGAGGCTTGGGGATGGAGGCTCAGGAGTTGCTTTCATACAATTTTTTCATAACATTGTTTCTTGTGCAAGAATCTGATTTATGCATCCCAGAAGTGCCTGCCCCGATGCAGTTTAGTTGCTTAGTGGATGGTGGAATGGATGGATGTGTAGGTAGATAATAGCTTAGTTTGTATATTTTTGTTTGCAGTCTACAGGATTGAACCTAGGACCTCAATCATGCTAGATAAACATCTACTACTGAGCTGTATACATCTTTGGAAGACTTTCTAAGACTACTTAGAAAGTTTGTTCATTCTTCTTTAGGAGCATTGTTCTATGTGTGTTTAGACTGCTCTAAAGAACAGAAATGTGTTTGCAGTCACACGGTCATGTTCATTTTTGCTAATGATGAAGTAATTAGCTTTCCTGGAAATGGACTCAATGTTCTTTGGCAATATATAGCACCTACAATGATATGTTTCCAAACTGAATTGTCTGATTTTAAATTCTCTCGTGACTGCTTTGGTTTAGTTGAACTCAGGCTAAATTCAAGGAGTCAAGCATTTTGTCCTTTTTGTTTGTTTGTTTTTTGAGAAGGGAGCAATCTCCCTAAACGTTTCTCTGCCATTTCCCACCATTTTGGCTCTTTAGAGTAGGGTTGAGCCTGGCTAAACATTTTAAATTTTACGTTGTGTCCTTATTTTATTCTTTCTCTTCCTCGTATCTAAATGCTTGATTGCTATTTAACACTTGTACATAAGAAAAGGCAAGGCACAAAATATAAGAGGTAGAAGCGCTTGAATGTTCACAAAATGACACATACATGCAATGCATTATTGTTCAGCCTTAAAAATGCAGACATGATCTCCACAGACAGGGAGAGGACCCAGTGAGATAAAGAGCTGGTGCAGCCCAGGGGCAAGCCCCGCCCTGGCTCTGTGCCTGCAATTCCTCCCAGTATGCAGCAGAGCAAAGGCACCTGCAAAGGGCCTCACCCCTCCACACAAGAGCCCCGTTTCCTGTATGAGGCATCCTTGTCCTAAGTTAGCTGTCCTTTAAAGCAATGTGCTAGAAACTGCACCTGGCCCCAGTTGCTTCTAGGCCTTGTGATTTAATGGGAGCGGATGGCCATTTCAGAATCACTTGTTCTTCCAGGGTTACCCCTGCAGAAGTGGGGACCCTCAGTCTGCTGCCCTGACAGCAGCCACACACTTCCATAAGAATGGACAGGATCATCAACATCCTCACTGCACTTTGAAACGAGAACTTGTTCGACGCCCTTTCAGATCAGCCATCTACATCTTCCACAGTCTTTCTCTGCCACTGTCTGCTCATTCTGCTCGTGGTTTATTAAAACTCACCTGCTTCTTACCTCTATGTCCGCCTCACGTCCATCCTATAGCAGTCAATAGCTTTTCTACAAGACACAGCAGATACTTTTTATTGTACTCTCATCAGACCTTTTTTTAGAGAAATCTTTAAAGTGAAATAATGATACCCCAATTTTCATGTTCTTCTGCATATCAGTTAAATTGCCTATGATTTTATTGTTGGATAATTATTATCAGTAATAGTCAGCTAATACCTCCTTTCAATGTTATGGGTGAAACTATGAGTTTAAAACACATTAGTACATACTTAGTTAAGTAGCAATTTATCTTTAAAAAATGACAACACTCAAATGATTGATTTTTTTCAGTGTCAAACATCTAGAAGTTTCAAAGTACATCTAGAAATTTCAAATTACAATACTTTTCCCCTATTTTATGTAAGATATTGTTAGTCAGACATGATTGGGTAATTGGTGTGATAGTCTAGAACTTTCATTTATGAAATGATGTGTGCTGTTAGTGCTTTAAAAAAGACAGACTATTTGGTAAATTGAATTAATAAGTCAAATTACAAAGCTAATATGATGGAAAGAATAGATATCTGCAGCCTGTAGATCAAGCACCCAGGGACAACAGTAGTATTTCTTAACCAAGTGAACACTGCCAAGGGTGGGGCCAAGTACAAAAACATTTCTGGAAATTTTAGTTTCTACAACCTCACCTTAATTCTAAGAAACATTACGGATGTTACCATCTATAAAACAAATTTTCTAGCTTTACATCTATGACGTACAAATGAATATAGTCCAGTCACAGTAGATTCTGAGGCAGGAAGGTACACATTTACAACTTTTTGAGCTTTTCCAAATGATTGTAAACATGGCCTTGAGCAATTGTTTTCAATAATACATTTTTTTTTTTTTTTGCTGAATGCTCATGGCTGACTCCTCCTAGCTATTCAGGGGGCTTTGATCTGAGGATTGCAGTTTGAAGTCAGCCAGGCAGGAAAATCACCTCAAGATTCTTATCTCCAGTTAACCACCAGAAAACTGAAAGTGGCACTGTGGCTCAAAGTGGTAGAGCCCCAAGCCTTAAACAAAAGACCTCAGTAATAGCACCCAGGCCCTGAGTTCAATCCTCATGAACAAACCAAAAAAACAAAATCTTTCATTTTGTCGAGGAGCTATATAAGGAGGAATGTTTTTTAATCGTGTTTCTTAATTGAAGACATAACATGTATATAGAGATCATGTGTTAAGCCTGGGCAATTCATCAAGTGACAAGGTGGTCAGATGTATTCACACCTGGGTAATCTATTCTAAAAGTTTTGGATGACTAAAATGATGATAACTTGAAAAGAAGGTACAAATGAAGTATCTCATCACTTTTCAATCTGTTTATTATGTGTTTTTACTGTATTGGAGATAGAGAATGCTCTGTCTACAGCTTATCTCCATCTTCTGTTATTGTTTTCCATGAATATCCTTTTGGACTTTTTTTCTAATCTTCCTCTGCTCCCATTAAATGTTAACGCCAAAGGAATGTAGTACACACCTAAGTCTCACTCTTAGTGATGGAATTTGTGAATGTTTCCATATATGGGAAAGAGGTGATTAAGATAGGGATTTGAGATAAGAGGATTGTGCTGGATTATCTGAGTACATACTGAAGTGTAATCACCTGTATCTTATATATGAAAGAGGCAGAGATGGGACAGAGCTCATGAAGATGGCAGAGGAAAGGGTTGGAAGGCGCTGGCCTTGATCAGTGAGATACCGCCACAACCAAGGCAACGCCAATAGTACCCATCACCTTGATTTTGGCCTAATGATATTGATTTTGCTCTTTGGACTTCTAAAACAGGCAGATTACATTTCTCTCTTATATTAAGCCCTGTAGTAATTTTCCAACCTCTAGAAGAAGCTAACACAGACATTATTAAATGATATCTAAGTGTTTTCTTAAAAACAATTCATTTTTAGTTATACAGAAGGGATTTCCTTGTCCTTAGTATTACTTTTTAAATACTTTCCACTGGTTACTCATTGAGACAAAGAATTCATTCATACTTTTACTAACAATTCAGGTATTTTCATCTGCTGTATTTTCCAACTTAGGCCTTTTGTATTTTTCCTCTTTGGATGTATTCCCTCACTTAGATTAGTAAGTTCTCTTTATGTAGCCTAAAACCAAATCCTATATCAGATGTACATGTTACTGAAAAAGAAAACACTTACACTTTTCAATCTATACCTTATCTTTATACCTGCTTGGTGTATTCTGCATTCAAACTTGTATTAAATTCCTTTTTATTATGTAAATTGTTTAACACACCCAAATGAAGAGAGAATAAGTAGCATAACATATCTTCTATGCATCACTACTCAGCTTCAACAATGACTGAGATTCTTTTTCCTACTGAAGTATTTACTTTTTCCCTTCAAGTTTGTACTTTTATGCATGATCTAGAAATCTTTTAAGTAAAGATTGCATTGACATTATTTGTGTGGCTGCATATTTCATCTGAAATAACATTTATTCTTGGATGTAAATATTATTGTGTGTGTATCAGTGTTTCATGTATTCGGAGATCTCCAGCTTTAGTATTATTATCTCCTGGAGCCAGATCATTCCCTAGTCAGCAGAAACTATTGATTCCAATCTTGGGAACTAGTTGTCTCAACAACATATACACATTACCATAGAGCTAGAGGGAAAATCCCATGTGTCCTGGTAAGGTTATTCATTCAGAAGATGTCAAAATAAGTGTCTGAGTCAGATACACTGTCTGTGTTGTTTTCACTTAAGTAATCCCTCGAACTCTTTTTTTTTTATTATTGTTATTACTTCTAGTGTAACAGCTGGGATTGAAGGCATGAAAGAACAAGACCTTTAAATTTCCTGATGCTATTTCTCTGCTCTTATTTTGTGTTTGGATGCACACTTCATTGAAGTCTTTTTGACCTTGGACATGGGTTATTTTTATGAGATCCTCACTGCTTTTTATAGTTGTTCATGTGTTTAAAGTAGGAGATTAGATCCTTTGTCTTGTTTTTCTAAACATTTCCTGTTTGTTTTCCTAATTTTCATATCTTTTGTTTCTGTTTTTTAATTTTGGTGAGCATTTTTCCTTGAAAAAATTTGTTTCTACCACAAAATAATACCCAGTAATGCTTTTATATCATCTCATTGATTTTTTTTTGCCAGACCTGGGGTTGAACTCAGGACCTGAGCGCTGTCCTTGGATTTTCTCAAGGTTAGAGCTCTACCACTTGAGCCTCAGCACCATTTCTGGCTTTTTTCTATGTATGTGGTACCGAGGAATCGAACCCGGGTCT
The DNA here is from genome assembly GCF_031878675.1 of Megascapheus bottae. NCBI lineage: Eukaryota > Metazoa > Chordata > Mammalia > Rodentia > Geomyidae > Megascapheus > Megascapheus bottae. The sequence continues at coordinate 20,071,545 of NC_143531.1, forward strand.
TCGTGCATGCTAGGCAAGCACTCTACCACTAGGACAAACTCCCCCCCTCATTGATTTTTTCTATGGAATTTTATTCTATCATTATCTACCTTTCCCTGGGAATTCGCCTACAGAAAGGTCAATAGCATTATATATAAGTCTGAGTATTTGATGCATAGCTTGTGAAACTGTCTTGCTTTCTTGCTTTACATATCACTGAAGATGCAGTAATGAGCTTTTTGCATGTATGAGGGTGTGTGTATTCATTTTATGAAGTCCTATTTCCTGTATCTGTCATGAAGAAAACATATCAACTTAGAACACCCAGTAGATCATATTTGTTACTTCCCATTCTTTATCTCTTTCTTTTTTTCTTGAATAACACTACTGTACATTAAATATTCCATATTCAGAGTGCTAGGGACCATCAGAGTTGTAATCTTTATAGTTTTAAGTATTTTACTACATTGGAATAGATCCCACAGGTTTAGTATCTTTGATATGAAAGTCTAAAACCTGAAATGTTTCAAAATTTGAAACTTTTGACTGTCATAGTGATGCTCCAAAAGTTTTGATTTTCAGAGCCTTCCAGACATTAGATTGAGGAGGTTCTACTTGTACCTTTAACCCTCTAAGATTCCTGTCTGTAGTTAGTACTTTAAACTCATGGTCTGATTTTTCTGTCCTCTAGTTTTATTTACTTTTTCTATTGGTTTCCTCATCTCTTTTTTACTGGACTCTATTCAAACATGGCAGATTTTTATGGCAGTAAAATTTGTGAATGTGGCCACCTCTTGGGAACTAGTGGTCTCATTCAGCCTCTGCCTCGGGCTTTTAGCCCCTCGTCATCAAGCATTCACTGGGACCTTTGCAGAAGTGACTCTCCCCTTAGCAGCCACTTCTGCCTGACTCCAGCAAACACTTGGCATCCATCTTCCCATCTTCCCAAACACTGGGGAAATGTCGTTCAGTTCTTACGGTTCCACTTCTGTGCCGAATTTTAGTGAGTTGGAATTTTTATCTTCCTTTATAAACAGTGTTGGGGGAGGCCTTAGAGTAGAGAAAAAATCGGCATAGGAGTATTGTATCATCATTAAATAGAATTGAGGAAGTAGTACATGTCTAAAATCTGGTTCTGCCTGTTGCTACCAAGGCAAAGTCCTCCGTGGTGCCATGTTCCAATAACATTTTAATATTATAATTGTAGTCTTAGATCTTTAATAACATGTATAGGATGCCAACGAAAAAAAAAGCTCTCAAAAGATAGCTTCAATAATACCCCTAAATTGTTTAGAGCAGAATAAAGTATCTAACATGCTTTATGACTGGACTCTCTCTCTCTCTCTCTCTCTCTCTCTCTCTCTCTCTCTCCTCATCCATCACCCCCTCTCTTTCCAATACTGGGGCTTGAACTCAGGGCCTGGGCACTATCTCTAAACTTCTTTTGCTCAAGGCTAGAACTCTATCACTTGAGCCACAGCATCACTTCCAGCTTTTTCTGTTTATATGGTACTGGGGAATCGTACCCAGGGCTTCATGCATGCTAGGTAAGCACTCTACCACTAAGCCACATTCCCAGCTCTTGGCTGTTAGAAGTAAAGCAGAACAAAATTTCCCAAGGGAAAATGTTAAAAATGCAATATACTTTTTATACTTTAAATGGACACACTTGTCCATTGAAACTTATCAGCAAGGATCTACCTTGTATATGCAGAGATTTATTTACTTTTGTCTACTAAGGTGGTTCTGCATACAAATATATCAGAGCAAATATAAGAAAGCCATCCTGCTGTGGCTAAATGAACCATTGAAATCACAAAGGCACATATTGAAAACAATTGTGATGACTTCAACTTTTTCTTTTGCTAATTTATATCTTGTAACCCTCGATTTTACTTAATTCATATACATAGATTTGTGGAATCTATGTAGGGCAAATTCTAGCCCTTCCATTTGTGTCTCCTTAGTCTTTTGATAAGCGTCACCATGACTAGGAAGGACAAAAGGATGACAGGAGCTCAGAGGTGTCCGGGGAGTGGGATATCAAGATGCCTACAAGTGGAGAGATTGTTATTGTATTCTCTTCCATGAGTCTGCAGTTATTTTCCTCCAGAAGCAAGGTGCTCTGTGTGACTGAAAGTGTAGGGAGCTGCTCTATTTGATTTCCTCTCTCCAGTGGCACTTCTGAGCATTAGATCTCTGAAATTACTACACAGTAGCAAAAGTAGAAGGTAGATAAGGAGGAATCGGAATGTCTTGTGCAGTCCAATATCCTGGGAGTACCAAGTCAGATCAGTGGACTGGCCCATCTTGGCTTGGCAAATGAGAGTTCAGGGTTTGGGGACTCAGATGGATCAACAAAGAAACAAATGTGACAGCTAGGAAAATACAAAGATTGCCAACTGCTTCTCAAATCCAAAATACAATGAGCAGTTCATAGTTGGCTGGGTGCGTTATTTATAATATTGATTTTTTGAATCCAGAATCATTTATGTTTTCTTTATTCTAGGACCTATAAACAAGCAGATTTTGTTTAGAAAGTTTTTTTTTTCTGAAAGTGTGACATTTCTGAGTGTGGACAGGCCAATTTAATGACAGCTTTTATTTTCTTCCTGTATTTGATTAGTACTGGGGGTTAGACAAGGGTCTTGTACATGCTAAGCGCATATCTGACCACAACTGAGCTACATTTCTAGCCTTGTTTTACTGTATTTTTTATTAACTTGCAAACCTTATAACACAAGAGTAGAATTCAGTGTGATATATCAACACCTACTTTAACCAAGCTTTCTTTCTGAAAACTCTACTTTCAGATTGAAATTTTTTAGTTTCCACATACCAGAAGGAACATACTTGTGTGAGTCTGACTCATTCACTTGACAATAGGCAAACGATAAGATGATTTTTATAGTTGAATAATGCACTATTATATGTAAGTATTCACACACACACATATGTTGATGAGGACCTAGGCTAATTATATATCATAGCTATTGTGATATACACAAATGTTCAGGTTTCTCTTTGGTGTGCTGGTGTCCTTTCCTTGGGTTATACTTCTCGGAATTTAATGGTGGATCTATTTTAGTGTATTGATTAAGCTCCATATTTTTCTCCATAGTGCTTGTAACTCAGAGTTTCCTTTGCTCCACTGCTTTGACTGCGTTTTAAATTATTATCTTCATAATAGCCATTCTGGGTAGGATAAGATGTTAGTTATCTCATTGTAATTTTGATGATTTCTCCAATGGCAAATGACGTTGCATACCACTGATAGATTTTTGGGGGTCCATTTGCATTCTTTCCCTTGAGGAATGTCTATTCATATCATTTGGCCATATAACAACAGTTGGAATGTTGGCTTTTTGGAGAGTTTTTTTCCCCTAGTCCCTTATATTTAGTGGACATTGACTTTCAGATGAATAGTTTGCAAATATTTTCTCCCATGTGTAAGTTGTCTCGTCACTGGGCAATAACTGTTTTGTTTTGTTTTCAGTATGTGACCTATCCAGTAGCAGCACAGTCTTTTGAGGTTCTTCTCCAAGGAAAAGATATTCAAACTCTAGGTTTCTCTCCTGACTGAGGTACAACCTGAGATGAGTGTGAAACTTTGTAGATGCCAGGGCTATCTCTCCGTCTGTGTACTGAAAGAGTCTGTTGGGTCCTTTCCATCCCACTTCACCTCTGCACCAAAGAATGTTCCAAGTGATTCTTCTTCTTACCTTTTAGTTTCATGTCTTTAAACCCCAAGTATACAAGTGCTAGAATATATCTATCTTAAAGACAGAGTCTCAATTCAAATGTCCAAATGGGCTATTCATGGGCATTGCTTTGAATTTGTAGATAGCCCTTGGCAGGATGGCCATTTTCACGATGTTAATTCTTCCTAACCAGGAGCATGGGATGTTTTTCCACTGTCTGTCTGTCCATCTGACTGTGTCCGGTGTCTGTCTGTCTGTCTGTCCATCCATCCGTCTGTCCATTGTTCATCTGTCTGTCTGTCATCCGCCTGTCTGTCCATTGTCCGTCTCTCCGTTCATCCATCTGTCTGTCTGTTGTCCAACTGTCTGTCCATCCGTCTGTCTATTCAGTGTCCATCTGTCCGTCCTTTTGTCTGAGCACCTGTGAACTAAATTACAATTCTCCACTCATTTCTTCAAGATAAATCCCTCTTTCAGTAGAGAGTTCAAAGTTTAAGACAGATTCTGAGTTTAAAGGTTAAAAAATAATGAAATAATGTTTAGGAAAAACAAAGATAAAATAACATGGTAGAATGTCTTTGGCTTGCATAACTCAAACGGGCAGTTTCTAGTATTGGAAAACAATGAACTCTACAAGAAGTGTAAAACCTGAAGAAGTGTAGAATTAAAAGTTATTGTTGGCTGATAGGCTTTCACAAGTCTAAGTTTTAGATCATAGTTACGTGTTTACAATTTCCCTCGCCATTAATTTCATCTCTCCAGATATTTTGTTGTAGAGTGATTACAGACAAGTGGTGTCTGCTCAGAAACTGTGGGAATAGATTAGACTTAGCTGGGGTGTGTTAAACTCCTATTCTGAGGTGTGTTTCACAGCTTTTGCCTGCGATTGGAAAGCACTATTGTACAGCACAACCCTCTGGCTCACAGTGGGAAGGCGGAACTCCAGAACGGACTCCTCAGGAGCCACCGGCTGTCAATCACGGTGCAGCTTTGGGAGGCTCCATGAGTAATTTTCAAAGATCCCATTTGTTCCTGGTGGAGCTCAACTGCTGACACTGTCTTCACTGGACCCCCAAGCCATGGATGTCTTCTTTTTGTGGGTCTGAAAACCCACAAAATGCTTCTGTGTGCACAGAAACATACACCCTCCAGGACAGCCCTTAACAGTGGCTAAAGAGCTCGAGGTATCAAGTCTCAGCTCCTCTACTCCTGGGTTTGAGTCTCGCTGCAGGGTGTGTGTGTGTGTGTGTGATTTACACTGCTTCCCAGAGCTTTTCTCTAAACAGAAGCATTAGAACACTTAAAGAGCTTCATAGTGACACCCTTTATTGACACGTTGTTTCCTCCTGCCACCACGCCTTCCTCTGAACCTCCTAAGTCGATGAGATGGCTCTCATCCTTGGGGTAAGATCTGCTTCTGTCCATAATCGTCCTGATCCAACTTTGTTATCTTTTCTGTTGTTATTTTTGTCCAGCAGTACAGGGATTTAAACTAGGGCCCTCAAGCTTGCTTGGAGGCATTCTACTGCTTGAGCATGCCATGCCCCCCTTTTTTTGCTTGTACTAATGTTCATACAGTTTTTGCCTAGGGCTGGCCTTGTATTTGGGATCCCCTTACCTCTGTCTCCTGAGTAGCTGAGATCATAGTTGTGTCCTACCACACCTGGCTTATTAGTTGAGATGGAATCTCACTAACTTTTGGGTTGGGCTGCCTGCAAACTACAATCCTCTCAAACTATGTCTTCTGAGTAGGTCTGAGCCACAGTACCGATTCACCCCAGGCTCCTGTATTGTCTAACGGGACTTTCTTTTAACTTCTGTTCGAACAAGTCTCACATGCAGCCTTACGTGAGTTGCGCTGTTCTCTTACATTGCATTAGAAGTTCAAGGGTAAGCAGAAGAGCTCATGCTTACTTATGGCCTTTCTCTAAAAGTCATGGAGCAACTCATACGTTCTGTATCCTCTAAAAGACAATTCTAGATCTTTATGCTTACCCAGAACGTCCAGTAAATTGTGCCATAACTGACTTGGTGAAAATCAACCCAGTTCCCTTCCAGAAAGTGACAGAGACCACACTGAACTTGTACATTTCTGGCATGGGGCAGATATCCACCTGACTGGCCAGATTCCTTTTGCTATGGTTTGAATTCCCATCGCAAACTCATGCCAACCCATAATTGTCATGACAGAGGGAGGGAGAGACCCTTGAGCAGCAATCGGGTTGTGAGGTCTCTACCTTTGTGACACATTCCTCTACCTGTCCAGGTGGCTCTCATCTCCGGGGTGAGTGATCACAGGAGTGGGTTTCTGAGGACAGGTTGAGGATCAGCTTGATTTCTTGGCTCTCTGTCTTGCCCTTTCCACTGCAGTGACTCAAGATGAAGGCCACCCAGTGCTGGCACCATGTTCTTGTGTTTTCCAGCCTGCAGAACCATGAGCCAAGTAAACTTCTATTGCTTATCAGTTACCCAACCTGTGGTGTTCTGTTCTAGCTGCAGAGCATGGATGGAGACCCAGGGTAAGATATGCAGGGTCAAGTCCATGGGAACATATACAGCTACTTCTTATCCATTTTTATGAGATGCCCAGCCAGAGTAGTTTCTGCTTGTGCCAGATAGTTTCTTTTTATGATGCTTACGTAATTTAGCTAGGCAAATGCAGTGTGAAGGTGGCAATCTACCTGTTCTAAGAAAGAGTAGTAGGGTGACACTGCCCCAAAAAGAAATGCATTCTTTTCCTGGCTTATCTAACTATAACTCCTCTGAAAATCACCTTTATAATACCCATAAGATTTTTTTTAGAAAAAAGAAAGGGTGGAGACACAAATGCAGACTTCTGTAGCAGACTGATATACTGAGGTGTAACATACTCACAGTTTGCTTCACTCTCCTTCGGCAGCAATCTGGTGGGCTGAGCAGGGGCCCCCATCATCCTTTCTCCAAGATTGCTTCACCACAGAGAGTGAGAGGAAAGTGAGAATCCTTCAGAACATTTCTGTGGCCAATCTTGTAAGTGGTTTATAACAATTCTGTACATATCACCCTGAGCAAATCCATTTATGTGATACCAAACTAACCAGATGTGAGCCTAGAACGACCTGACACCACAACATTCACAAAGCCTTTTCTCTCCTTCAGAAGCTCAACTGAGCACTTTAGAAGAACTCCACAATGGTTTTTAAAGGCTATGTTTTCACTTCATAGAGATGATGTATTATATGGGTTTGATTTGTACAAGAGAGGTGTGGAACTTCAGGCTACTGGAAAATCCTAAAGCCTAGGGAACAAGTGAACATTTAAGAGTTTTAGTGCTGGGAGCTGGTGGTTCACACTGAGCAGGAGGCTGAGATCCAGAGGATTGCAGTTCAGAATCAGCTCAGTCAGAAAAGTCCTTTCGAGACCCATCTCCAGTTAACAGGCAAAAATCCATCACTCGAAGGTATGGCTCAAGTGGTAGAACATCAACCATGACTGAAAAAGCCAGGGGGGAGCACTCTATTTCAAGTTCAAGCTCCAGCATTGGCATGCATGCTCACATATGCATGGGTACACATGCACACACAAAAGTTGTATAAGAGGGAACATTAAATGTTAATTGAACGTTAGTTCACATTAAGAGTGAGTTAAGGATGAAGGATCAAAAACTGGAGGAAATAGGGATTACATGTCAAAGATTCTATTGATTCATTCCATTTGCTCATTTAATCAGCAACAAAGCGCCTACTGTGTGCCAGATCTTCTTTTAGGCCCCGGGGATAATGGACCAGATTAGGCTAAAGTAGACAATACAGAATTAAAACCAGTAAGGAGGAATTTCAAGTCTGATAGGACCAAGGAATGGAGGGAAGGGGTAAGAAGGGCATGGGTAGAAATGGTGATCCAGAGACGTCGTCCTCAGAGAGCAGGTCCAGGGCAGAAGCCACCCCTAACCTGCAGAAACACCAAATGGAGCCTGGATAGAGTGAGGGAGCAAGCAAGCATGAGTGGGGTGGGGCAGGCACAGGGAATAATGAGTGTTGTTATTTCAATGCTGTGGAGTTACAGTAACATCAACCAAGTCATGATAAACAAGTGTATTTTTTCCTCCCCATTGTATTTTTCAATGGTGTTTACCTGGGACTGTGACAGAGTGGACTGAAGCCAGCAGTTGCACAAACACCATTAGAGTGGGCAGGGAATTTGGTCAGAAGTCTCATTGAAGTAGGCCATTTGTTTCAATAAATATAAACACACGCCCTACGGCAGATTCATGTTAAATTCGTCACTTTGTTCTACAAGGCTCATTCACTGTGGAGCGAATTGTTATGCCCACCTAGAAATTCTGTGCTTAAATATACAAATCATCTCCCTTCAGACATTCCCAAAGAAGTCAGTGGAAGAATTTGAACACAAACTCAGGCCCCAGATTCTTTTCATTTTGCCCTAGGAACATAGAAACTTGTTTTTAATCAATTTGTTAAACACACACACCTACATTACTTAGATATAATTAGTACACAACCGAATTCACCTTGTAAAGTCTGTAATTCATTTGGTTTTAATATGTTCAGAATTGAGTGAGGCTCCAAAGGCCTGTGCTTATGCTCCTAGCTATTCAGGAGGCTGAGACCTGAGGATCATCTTTTGAAGGCAGCAAAGGCAGGGAAGTCAGAAAAAAAAACGGAAGTTGTGCTATGGCTCAATTGGTAGAATGCTAGCCTTCAGAACAAAGAGGCTACAGGACAGCCCCAGAACCAGCAAAAAAAAAAAAGCAAGCAAGCAAGAAAACTGAGCAACTATCACTATTATCCAATTCCCAGATACTTTTATCATCCCATAAAGAACACTCATGCAGACCAGATTTATCAGCAGCCCCTCTAATCTGCTCTTGTCCCTGTGAATTTGACCTTTCTTATAAGTGGTCCTTTCATGTCTGGCCATTTCATTTAACCTAATGTTTTCAAGGTCCATCCGTGTAAGAGGAGATATCTGAATTCAGTTCCTTTGTAGAGCTGAAGAAAATTCCATGGAGTGGCTGTGGCATGTTTTGTTTATTCATGGCTGGACTGACATTTAGATTGTCTCCACTTTTAGGCTTTTATAAATAATGAATGCTACTAATCACTTTGGGACAAGGGGTTTTGTATGCACATAAGTTTGCTAATTCACTTAAATAAATACCTTAGTATGTAAATGGCATTTTTGAAAAATAGTCTGATTTGTAAAATATATCTTGAACATATTTCACATGATATGTTTTGAAAGACTGCATTAAGTTGTTACTTAAGCTGTTAGTTGAATTATTTCACTTTTCTCCAGAAATACGAGTAAGTAACATGGTTTCTTTCAGGATTCCCTGTATTCTGTGGCTCTTGAGCTCCTGGCCACTGCTTGGTTACATGGGAGAGGTATTTAGTGACATAAGGGGGTGACAGTGTGTAGGGAATACAACTGCAAACAGCAATATTGTTTCTTCCTAGAAGAATCATAGAATCTTGTCAGTTGGAACAATAAGGATTCTGGGAGCTTGTGCAGTCCAATCTCTTTATTCTATAGGTCTTTACCAAAGTAAAAGAGGTCTATAGTTGAAATGGTTGCTCAAGTAACTGCAGAGGATTAGGGAGAGAACTAAGGTAAGAGGCAAGATATCTAAACTCCTGGTTCAGTACTCATCTCCCAAAGTTCATATTGCTTCTATTGTCTAAAGTTCATATTATTAAAAAAAAATAAAGAAGATCGGGGAGCTGAGATCTGAAGATCATAGTTTGACACCAGCTTGGGGAAGGAAAGACCATGAGACTCTTATCTCCAATAAACCATCAAAAAATTGGAAGTAGTGCTGTGACTCAAAGAGGTAGAGCACTAGCCTTGAATGAAAGAGCTCAAAGAAGTTCCAGGCTCTGAGTTCAAGCCCTAAGACTGACAAAATAAATAAACAAGATTTTTTTTTAAATCACGTAGGTGATATGGTCAAATGAAGGTTAGAGAAAATACTTTCACAAGCTTTGACTTACGGTACCCGTGAGCTCCCTGCTCATCAGTTCACAGGTACAGGAAAGGAAAATAGGGTTCATAAAGAAGCATTGTCACTTCTAGGGTCATAGGCATTTGTAAACACTGAAAGACTTGTCAACAAAGGGTAACCACTCCTAGTAACTTCCTTTAATAGTCAGCCTTGGTCCTGCTCATCAGAGCCTGCTGTTTACAGATCATCGTCTTAAAAGAGTGGTAAACAGATTTATTGTAATGTCTCCAACTGTAATCCAATTATGCAATGGATTGTGCAGTTACAGTCCCTCGGTCTTCCCGAAGGCCATGCTGGCTGGGCTGGCTATGTCTGTCCATGCACGGTGAGTCACGAACTCGGGAGTGGGAAGGGGTTCATCTCCATTTCCAGTCAGTGTCTTAACCACTAGCAGGTGCTGGAACTGGTGGGAACAGGCCAGACCAGAACGTACATCTCAGAAATGTGTTCCGTGAGCCTGGCATAGGCTGTAGGTGCAGCCACAGGCAGCTGTGAGAGTTGGCTGCACCCTCAGTGTGTAATCCTCTCTGAGTCTGAGAATGAGATTTCCTAGCACAAACACAAGAGCAGGTGCCAGGGTGTAGTCCCGTGGCCAGGCACCTGTCCATGTGATCCTGAGCAAATCATCTCAGGATCAAGTCCCTCGTGTCTAAAATTAGAGGGTAAGAACAGTTGACTTTTCAAAGAAACTCTCAGCTGGGTGCCAGTGGCTCACATCTGTAATCCTAGCAACAAAGCAGGCTGAGCTCTGAAGATCGCTACTCAAAGCCAGCCTGGACAGGAGAGTCTGGGAGACTCTTATCTGCAATTAACCATGGAAAAGGCTGATTTGGAGCTGTGGCTCACAGGGGTAGGATACCAGCTTTGAGGGAAAATGTCCAGGGACAGTACCTGGGCTCTGAATTTAAGCCCCAGGAGTTGCACATGAGAAAAGGGAGAGATTGTGTGTGTGTGTGTGTGTGTGTGTGTGTGTGAGAGAGAGAGAGAGAGAGAGAGAGAGAGAGAGAGAGAGAGAGAGAGAGAGAGAGAGAGAGCACAAAACATCTATAAAATACTGTGACTTCACAGCTTAGTGGTTTAAATTGCTGGAGAAGAAAGTAGTATGTAAAAGTCAGTTAGGAACTCGGGCCTTGAAGTTAATGCAGAACCATTCTTGGGTCATGTGTTACAAAGTTTACTGCAAGTTTATTTAATCTGGCAAGCCTTCACTATGTTTCCTTTAAAACAGTGTGATAAGAGGAGAACTTCCTCACAGAGCTGTGAGGAAGGCAATTATGAATGCAACAGTGTTTAGTACAGTATGCGGTATACCTTAAGTTTCAGTATTTATTTATTTAACTAATACTAGCACTTGAACTCCAGGCCTTGTATTCTTCTTTGACCTTTTCACTCAAGGCTGACACCCCACCACTTGAGCCACAGTCTTCCACTTCCAGCCTTTTGCTGGTTAATTAGAGATAAGAGTCTCACTGACATTTCTGCTGGGGCTGGTTTTGAATAGTGATCTTCAGATCCTAGCCTCCTGCATAGCTAGGATTACAGGTATAAGACACCAGCACTCAGAAAAATCCAGTATTTATTAGTAGCATACAGTATTGTTTTCTTTAGGGGCATTTTATCTAACCAGCATACAGCTCCTTTTAGAAATGAATGGATATAATGCTAGCAAATTTTATTATTATTGTAAAGTATGTACAGTAAAATCTTATTTACTTTGGCACAAGTCGAAACTTTCTTAATAAGGACCAAGAAACACAACAAATCAGAGAAAGTCTGAATAAGTGGGACTGCATTAAACTGCAAAGTTTCTGTATGGCAAAAGACACAGCTAGCAAATTAACTAGAAAGCCTTCATACAGAGTGGGAGATCTTCACTAACCATCTAATAGACAAAGGCCTCATATCTAAAGTAAATCAGCAGCTAAAAACATTGAGTCACTCCCAAACTAATCTCCAAAGAAACAACCATCCCATTAAAAGATGGGCCAAAGACTTAAAGAGTCTTCTCTGAAGAAGAAATAAGAATGACCTACAGACACATGAAGAAATGCTCGACATCTCTGGTCATAAAAGAAATGCAAATCAAAACAACTCAAAGATTCCACCTCACTCCAGTTAGAATGGCCAGGATCAAGAAATCTAATAACAACAGATGCTGGTGGGGATATGGCCAGGAGGGATCACTACTACACTGTTGGTGGGAGTGCAAACTCGTTCAACCACTATGGAAAGCAGTATGGCAGTTCCTCAAAAGACTAAACATAGAACTCCCCTATGACCCAGCAATTCCACTACTTGGCATTTACCCAATCGTCCAAAAACAAGGACATACTAAATCCACTAGCACAATGATGTTCATTGCAGCACTATTTACCATAGCAAAGATATGGAACCAACCCAGATGCCCCTCAGTTGATGAGTGGATCAACAAGATGTGGTATTTGTACACAATGGAATTCTATGCTGCTGTCAGAAAAAATGACATCTCCCCATTTGTAAAGAAATGGAAAGACTTAGAAAAAATCATCTTAAGTGAAGTTAAGCCAGAAAGCCAGATTCAAAGGAACATAGGCTCAATGGTTTCCCTCATTTGTCATAATCAGTAGAAACCTTGGGCTCTCCTAGCAGAGATTTACAAAACCTAGATACATAAGGCCATATAGTATGATACTAAATGAAAGGACCTCCAGGATATAGAAACAAAAGCCATATAATGAGTGATTGTTGTCCTTAATGTATTATGTTATCTCTCATCTCTCTTGCTGTCCCTTGGTTATCTCATATTGTTACAGTATTTTAAGTTGTTATCTGATATATTGTATATATGCTTATTTGGTTATTTGTAATAGGATAGGGAAAGGGGGAAAACAAGATGAGGGGTGAGGGTGGGGGGAGGGAAATGGGGACCAAGACATGAGAAAAGGTATCAATGTTTGTGAAGTAATGCACTTTCTATCTGGTGAATATAATGTAACCCTTCTATTATTTACAATAAAAGAATATATGGGGAAAATTTTGTTTAAAGTAGCATAGTTACTTAATGGCTCTAGCAAGTTGGAGAAGGGCTGTGACTGAGGTGCCTGGATTTTAATAAAGACGTGGCATAGGTAACAGTTACAGAACCAACACAAGGAATTCTCTCTGCCTTAGTTTCCCCTTAACATCATTGTTGTCTGTAATTTTATCATTTCTATTTACCCTGTAGAAATAAGTCATAAATGAAAATCACTGAATAAGAATGTGAACTAACAAAAATGCTAAAATAATAAAGCTGACCAACCCCATCTGAGCTAAACTTGTTATAATTTGTGTCTTAGTTTTGATGTGAACCAAGACTTTATATGTTTAATGATTTTTGAAACAAATACGCAGACATTTTTCTTCAGTTATGGCATTAATATAACTTACCATCACTATTTAATAGTGGTTTGCTAAATTATCTAAAATAATTTGCTTAACTTAAAGAATGTAAAGGGTCAGAACCTACCTGTAAAATATTGTGGGGACAGACTGAAACAGAAGTTTATGTGATAATTACATTAATGATATGCTACTACAGGTAAGTTTTGTTGTTGTTGTTTCTGTGACTTGACCTCAGGGCCGAGGCACTGTCCTGGGTGTTTTCACTTAAGGCTAGCACTCTACCACTTTGAACCACAGGGCTACTTCTGGTTTTCTGGTAGTTAATTCGAGTTAAAGTCCTCATGTGCTTTCCTGCCTGGGGTGATATGGATCAGTGATTCTTAGATGTCAGTAGTTAGGAGGACAGGTATGAGCTTACAAATTCAGATTTTTATCGCTCATCTCTGAACACATAGTTTATTTCACAATTGGAGGTAAAGGGACAGGGAGAGTACAACGTGACCGATTTTGAACAATGTCAACAACTCAAGGAGGAAATTCCTGATCATCCTTAAAACTGGTAGTGGTAGCTGGCCTTTGTGGCTCACGCCTGTAATCCTAACTACACAGGAGAGAGAGATGTGAGGATCACAGTTCAAAGCCAGCTCAGGCACTAAAGTCTGTGGGACTCTCATCTCCAATTAACCACTAGAAAACTGGAAGTGGGGCTGTGGCTCAGGAGATAAGGCCTTGAGCTGAAGAGCTCAGGGACAACGCCCAGGCCCGGAGTTCAAGCCCCAATGACCAACAAAAAAAGAAAACTGCTCTTGGTAATTTGTGACTTCTGGTTAGGGTAAATGTCCCCTGGTCTCTAATACATCTTTTGTACTTCTTTCCTAGGAGGCCAGTTGTCAGAACACTGTCCTTCCTTTTCACACAGGACTTACGAAGGCTAAAGCCATCTCCCAAAGCCAAGGTAAGTTACTTCTGGTCTTTAGCCAGCCGTCCTATCACACCTTCAGCACAACTGCCCATGCTCTCTTGTCCCACCCTCTGGGGTTTAAAACTTCTGTGTGTCTGTGTGTGTCTGTGTGTCTGTGTGTCTGAGTGTGTGTGTCTTTGTTGGTGTGTGTCTGTGTGTGTTTGTGGGGGAAGAGGATGGAGTGGATGTGGAGGTATGCAGAAAGAAACCTGGTCATATTTAAAACAAAACACCTTTCTCCTGGTGGCTCAAGCCTTTAATCCCAGCTACTCAGGAGGCTAAAAGCTGAGGATCACAGTTCAAAGCCATTCCGACCAGAACAGTCCATGGCACTCTTCTCTGCAATTGCCCAGTAAAAAGTCAGAAGTAGAAGTGTGGCACACATGATAGAGTAAAAAAGCCAAGGGACTCAAGTTCAAGCCCTAGTACTAGTACACGCACACGTATGCAACACACATACAGACACACACACACACACACCCCTTTATTTAACTAATATTGTATCCATCCAAAAATTATAGGCTAATACTATTATTTATGGGATAATTATAAGTTTAGTAGATGGTTTCAACTTCTGTTCAAACTCATCTCCAGCTTCCAATAGGGAAGCTTCCTTTTCTAGGTTGCTGCTAAATATGATATCTGAGATGTATTTTTCTTCCTTGGTGGAAAGTAAAATGCCTAACTGTAAATTCTCCTTTCAAAGACAGAAATAACCTTGTTGATATTTCATAGCTATAAATGTAACATGATTGACAGGAAATACTTAAATTTTAACAAGAAAAGTAAGAACTATCATATATATATATATATATATATATATATATATAGAGAGAGAGAGAGAGAGAGAGAGAGAGAGAGAGAGAGAGAGAGAGAGAGAGAACAAAGAATCTAATGTGGACATGTTTAAATAAAAAATTAAGAGAAATTCAAAATGATGCTCTGCTAATAAAGAAAAACACTCTTTAACCCATACTGGGCCACGAGAAGCTGAATATTTGTTTATGTACTCAAAACTGGAATTATATTAATTTTTATGGATCCCTAGATAAGGTCCTCTAAGTTTTTATGCTTTCCTTATGATTTGAAGTTCTACCTATTGAGTACATGTAACATTTGTAACTAACCACTGTAACATTTGTAGACCATAGGCAAAACACGAAGAATTCTTTTTTTCTTGATGATAATCAAATATTGGTATAAAAGTAATTTCAGATTGATTTTCAAAGGCAAACCAAGCAAAATGGGGGTTACTACTTAGTGTTTTATTTATGTTAAGAGTGCATGCTTGTTTTTAAAAGAAACAGAAATATAAGTCCCTATAAATCTTAATTCACCTTGATGATTTTTTTTCTGGAAAACAATTTCAGTTGTCTATAACACTTTCCTCTCCAGCAAGCTACCTCTTATGCATTTTCCACTGAAATATTTGTGTGTGTAAGCTAACATACAATTCACATAGCCAATAAAAATATTCCTATTCAATTAATGAAAATTGAGTCTCCAAAAATGCATGCAAGCAAATAAACAAATGTGTTGAAAAAATAATATGAGCCTCGAGAGACAGTTTTAGGTAACATTCACTTTTTAAACTCCATTTATTTTGGCATAATTACTTTGATGTAACGAGATCATAGATGATCCAGAATGAAAAATATTCTTGAAATTGCTCATAAACACTCAGTGATGTGATTGTATTGCTCTCCTGAAATGAATCTCATTTGTAATGTCGTAAGCACATTCAAAGTCAGTAATCACGGTGCACTTTTTAATCCTCCTTTCTGTCTGCCATGGTTGATGACTTATAGCTCAACTAATTCCATAGAGAAATGACTGGAAGGGTTAAGCCTGGGTTTGTAATTGAGTGACTGCATGGCCTTCTATGAGCAAGTTTTAGATCCATGTGCAGATGAATCCCCGCTAGGATTACAGTCCTTGTCCTTCCAAGTCCCAGAAAGGAGCCTGAGCCCCTGAGCAAACAAGAGACTATTCAGGCAGTAGCTCTCCCGCCAGGATTTGCCTGGCATTGATCTTTGGAAGGAACAGCTGAGAACACGTCCAGTGTCATTTCTCTCCAGTGACTTTCTGAGTGAGGAGAATGATATTGATTGCAGTGGCCCTGTCTGGCTTGCATGGCAGCCTGGCTCAAACATGTCTAGTTACAGCTGTTTGTGTTGGTTGCCTTGTATCCCTGTATCCCCACATGGTCTGGGGATACAGAGCGGTAATTCAGCAGTGGCCCGTGTCCATTCGCTCTAGGCTCACCCTTGCATTCTGAACCATCTGCCCGTGTGTCTTCCTTCTGCCAGCTGCAATGTTTGCTCTTGGGCAACAGGAAGGATTGTATTTCTCTTCCTTGGGGAGGGAAGCCACTTCTTGACTTGATCCCAAGATGTGAGAACAAAAAAGGGCTGGGGCACTTCCGGGATGAGTAATGTCCCTTAGGGCCACAGGCTGAAGGAGATACTCCTGCACTGTATCATGCCCAGTGCGGGGATCCATGTGTACACAAACCAGTAGGTGGACTAGCCAGTCACTAGTGGCTCATGTCTGTAATCCTAGCTACTCAGGAGGCTGAAATCTGAGGATGTTGGTTCAAAGCCAGCCCAGGCAGAAAAGTCTGAAAATCTTATTTCCAATGGACCAGCAAAAAAGGTAGAAGCAGAGCTGTGAATCACGAAGTAAAGCACCAGCCTTGAACAAAAAAGGTAAAGGAATGTATGAGGCCCTGAGTTCAGGCCCTTGTTCTGGTACACACACACACACACACACACACACACACACACACACCCCACAAGCCAAATGGCCTATTCCTGCTTCCACTTATTATCACTTCTTCTACGAAGGGACCGTGGAACCATGCTAAACATCAATCCACACTCCAACACACACACACACACATACACACACACATACAAAGAAAGCAATGGAGACACTTGGATTAGACCTAGATTCCCCTTTCTTCAAGGACTGTTTCCTTCCTCTCCTTCTCCTTCTCTGGGAAGTGAACAGAAGGGTGTGTGCGTCTTCCTTCTGCTCTGCTGACTGCTTCCTGCTACAGAAAGTTGTGTGACTCAACGATTGTTTTAAGTCTTGAAGAGCAAAGGCTTGTTTAGCCTGGGCTGTTGTTTTGTTCCAGTGGTAGTATGGGGGTTGTTTGGTTGATTGGTTGGTTTTGCTGTGGTTTGATAGAAGTTGCCAGTAAATTCCCTCAAAGACGTAAAAACATAATCCACCTCTAATCTCTGCTTTCAGGCCCTCCCGTGTGCCAGCTGTGATACCAAGATGCCACCCTTGCCCTCACTCTGTGATCTCATGAGAAATCGGTCACAGGGAGAAATTAACCAGACCCATTTCTGTAGGGGATTCAGGGAAATTCAATTTATAAGTATTGTGTTCCGTAATAAAAAGCTACCACATAGGACCATATGAATGTATACGCTTTTTGCTATTGTGATTCTTTAGCTAGAGTCTTACTTTTTGCCTGGGCATGTCTTAGACCAAGATTCTCCTATTCACACTTCTTTTTGTGGCTTGGTTAGCAGGTGTGTGTTACCACACCCAGCTTTTACTGTTGAGATGGCTGTCCTGGTTGCTCTCACACTCAATCCTCTTCACCTCAGGTTCTTAAGTAGCAAGGAGTTCAAGGGTAGGCCACTTCACCTAGCTATTTGAAAGCTGTATGTGATAGTACTTGCCTGTAACCCCAGCTATTCTGGAGGCAAAGATAAGGAGGATAGCTAGTTTAAGGAAAGCACTGGCCACATAGTGAGACCCAGTCTCAAGTGAAAGAAGAACTGGAAACAGGACAGTAGAAGGATTTTGGCTAGGCTAATGTGGGGATCCTTTTGATCCGTTTTTACACCAGACTAGCATGTATAGAAAACTTAGGAAGAACAGTAATGAGGAGCTAAATTCTGAATGATAGGCCACCGCCAAATTATACAAGGTCTTAGTTGTTAAATCTTCCGTAAAGGCTGACAAATGTCAAGGCTCAGTGTGAACTAAAGCTTAATATTTATTAGGTCTGATTTGGTTGTTTACTGAGTCAACTGACTAGAGAGGATTTATGGGAAAATATTTGGCCTCAGATCCATACAGGAGCAAAAGTGTCAGCTACTAGCAGTGTGTTTGCAGGTCCAGTAGTTTTGTTTTATTTTGTTTTGTTTAATCTCAGCATGCTAACTTATTCAGAGGTAATCATCATATATGACAATAATGTAGGCAGGAGAATAGTGTCTGTAAACTAGACACTGGAAAAGTGTTCAAGTCATTCATTAAATCCTCACCCTCACAGAAGTGTCTCTATCAAACTGTATAGCCTTGATTATACATTAACAAGGGTCACTCCCAATATCTTAAGTTTGACAGCATATTTCTTGCTTATGCTACAAATGTGGTTTGAATTGACAGGGGGAGGGGCTTCTCTGCTTCCATTTGTCACTCAGGGATCCAGGCTGACAGAGCTGCCCCAGTGACTGACCAGGGACTGAATCAGGGAATAGATAAAGGAAAATCTATGGGATGTGGGATTGACAGTTGAATGTTGCAACACCAAAGTAATTCAATCCATTCTGTTCAGAGCTCATTATCCAGAACTAATGAAAAACGGAACAAAGGCCATGTGCTTAGAGGAAGATTTGAGTGATATTCCTTTTCCGTTTATAAGTAAACAAATGTGCTTCCATGAATTTTTCCATACTTACATGGTTAATAAATGAATATCATATATATTTCATCCAAAAGCTAGAGATTTTATACTCATATTACTTCTCCCAACTATAGTCCTTCATACTTCAGTATATTATTCTACCTGCTTAGCAAAGTTTAGAAAGTGTGTGTGTGTGTATTATATATATATATTTATGTATGTGTACATGTATGCGTGTATGTGTGTACAGTACTGGGCTTTAACTCTACCACTTGAACCATGCCTCCAGCCCTTTTTGTTTTAGGTTATTTTTCAGAGTCTTATGCTTATTTTTTATTTTACTGAATCTGGCCTCTGAATACGATCCTTGTATCTCTACCTCCAGGTAGCTGGGATGACCATTTCAACTTTTTATTGCGATACCGTCTACCTAACTTTCTGCCCGATCCAATCACAAACTTAGACCTTCTCACTTTCCATCTTCTAAGTACCTAATTACAGACATGAGCCATATGTATCCTATTTAAATAAGTGATGTACTGCTTGAGACTTCGTAAGCACATGGCACCTAATAAAGGTTATTTTTTTCTCTTATTTTGCTTCTAGCAAGTGACTCAGGACCTTTCCTAAGTGCAAATTCCCTGACCTGTTTCTGTGGTGATTCTACTTTTCCCAACCATGACCCCTGCGCTTGATAATGGACCAGCATCACACAGATGTTGTTTCCCTGTAATGCATTCTGAAAATCATACCACATGTCATCAGTGCTGTTGAGAATGCAGAACATCATCAGGCTAGACTTCCAAGCTCACAGGTCTTAGTGGTGTAGCCAAGGCTCTGCAGTATGGTTATTCTTACAGAAATAACATATTAGGTTTTACTCCATGAGGCTCGGTAAATTGGGAGTTTTTTCCTCATGGAGGTAACAAATGCACATACAATGCCCTACACTTTCAAGAGCAGATGTAAAAACTCACTGGAAGCTTTAGTTCTCAGAAAACTATATGGGCATAAAGTAGCCTATGTAAATCCTAGATAAGATTCTTATCTTACTCTTAACCCAGTCACTAAAAGTTACCTGAATTATGGCAATCCTAAATCATTACCTTCACTTAGGACTACTTTTATAGACTAGTTTTATACTACAATCCCTGCAGAAATGGTGTGATATCGTTGTTCAATACATGGAAATGGGAAGGATTCTGACTAGTGAGGAAGATACGCTAACACCGGAACATTTGGCTTCACACAAATGTGAATGTGCTTACACAGGTCTGGCCATGGGGTCCCATGTTCCTCACTGAAGCTGGAAATGAAGATCCTCTGACACAGAAGAAGAGGAACAGGATGAGTATTTCAACAATGGGGCTAAATAACTTCAACTGGAGGTTGCAGCCCAACACTGGTGAAGGACCAGGTAAACTATGAAAAGGACAGAGGAAGGAGGAGGGCTATTGAGTTGTACATTTGCAGTCCTTGCTACATGATAGGCATCAGAATGGGGATCAGAGTTCAAGGCTGGCTTAGGCAAAAAGGACAAGATGCTCTCTGTAAAACAAGTGATTCTAGAAAGGCTAAAGGTATAGCTCAAAGCAGACTTGCCTAACAAGTGTAAGGCCCTGAGTTCAAATCCAGTGCCACCAAAAAAATTAGAAATTTATTCAAAATGAAAGAGGTAATCCCTAATAAATTTTAAATAAGGACAACTACAATTAAATTGATATTTAGAAACTCTAGCTCTAACTCATACATGGTGATAAAGGTGGGAAAAAAAGGCAAAGTAGAAGTAGGAAAAGCCAGTTAGAAAGTAATGAGAGTTGTTCAGGCTATAATTTAAGAAAGCCTACAGGTGAGCACAGGTGAACCAGCCTGCGCTCCCATCTACACAGGAGACAGAAGTAGAAGAATCACAGTCAGTCCAGCCCAAGAAAGAAAAGGGAGACCTTACCTGAAAAGTAACTTTAAAAGGTGGGGGGGGGGCTGGGTGTGGTCTTGCAACAGTTTTAAAGCCTCTGCATAATTTATAATAAAGATGCATGATTTTTGTTTTTAAAAAGGTGGGGGCTGGGATATGGCTCAGATGGTAGAATACCTACATAACAAAGTAAAAAGAAGAAAAAGACAAGATTACAGAGGGAGGAAGAAAAGCAAAGAGGAAAACAAGGAGGGGTGGAGGGAAAGGGAAAGACAAGCAGGCAGGAAAGAGAAGGAAGGAAGGAAAGAAGGAAAGGAAGGGAAGAAGAAAAGAAGAAAGGAAAGGGAAGGAAGGAAAAAACGAAGGAAGGAAGAAAAGAAGAAAGGAAAGGGAAGGAAGGAAAAAAACGAAGGAAGGAAGGAAGGCAGGCAGGGTCATGGCTTTAAGCACTTTGGGTCCGGGACATTTTAGCTGTCACTGGAATTCAGTGCATAAGCCAAGAGTCATAATTGCCTCTGTATTATAAGCACAACAAGAAGAAAACAGGTAATTACAGCTGTGCTGGGGTTGAAGTCATGAGGAATTATGTGTGTTCTGAGCAGTCACGATGGACTCTAGGTGTCATTAAGGGGTATATGACGTAGGACACCCAAAGAGGAGAAGATGTGGACAAGAAGAGAATGTGCCATATATAGACCTGGTTTGGACAATAGAATGTAGAATGTGTCTGGGGAAAAGGCAGGCAGAGAGCCTGAAGGGATTTTCTGTTGTTTTTCTTGAATTCCAACTATTTGGGGCTATAGGTCATAGGAAATGGAAGACTAATGTACAGTTTTAGTGGGAAGATAAGATTAGACCAGCCTTGGCAACAGAGAATCGATGAGAAAGGGGGAACCTAAAATAAAGTGCTAAGCAGGAAAGGAGAATAAGTAAATAAATAAATGCCTTAGGATTGAGTAAATGGCAAGAAGAAATGGAGCCAAGTAGGTAGATGGCACATGTTTGGAGGGACTTAGTTTGGGGCATAAGGAATGTGGAATATTATTGAGAGGATATAAGAAGCTTTATTCATTCATGTCAAGAACAAGTGAAAAAGTCTTCTTACAGAGCATTCATCTCAGATACTGAAAGGATGGCTACAAAGCACAGCAACGCATTTATCCATTGAACATGAGCGAAAACAAAAGATTGCTATGCATCATTCTAGTTCCAAGATCAGGAAGCCAAGACAAAAGTCGGGTGCTGGGGAGTTCACACTTGTAAGGCTGAGATCTAAGAATCCAAGTGTGAAGCCATCATAGCCAATCAGTCACCAAAAAGCTGGAAGTGCAGCTATGGCTCAAGTAGTAGAGCACCAGCCTTGAACAACAACAACAAAAAAAAAACTAAAGGAAAGTATGAAGCCTTAAGTTCAAGTCCTACAAATGTCATGAGAGAAGGGGAAAAGGAGAGGGAAAGGAAGAGAGAGGGAGGAAGGGAGGGAGATTAACCAGTTTTGTACTGGCAATTTGAGGATTCTTTAACAAAAATCTTACCTTCTGTGTTTGGGTACTGTATACATGGTTTTTGGATGCAATAGAATATAATTCCTTGAAGGTCTAAAAGGCAGGTACAGCATTCAAGAAACTTTCCATCTATGTTGCCCTTTGAGCCATTAGCTTTCTTTTCTATGAACTCATACTGTTGGTAGCTTTTTCTAAGCTTGGTCTATAACATTCCCTGAATGCTTTTATATTTTTATATTTTATGACATAGGTTCATATCCCTAAAATGATGGATAAGTATATTTAAAGAATTAATATTGTAATATCCCTTTCCAACTTGCTTTCTTCTCCTGCTTTGTTGTTGTTGTTTTTTAAGATCGATGTACATTGCGGTATATCTGCATAGATCCGAATCCCAGCTGCTGTGGATTCCGTAGTTGTGACCCTGCCCTCACACTCAATTCCAGCCAAGATGGAATTGAGGTGTTGTAAAAGAATAAATGGCAGATGGAACAACGTGTGCAGGGACGCTGCCCGGGACGGAATGTACTGTTTACAGACGTGGGAAAGCCTCCGTTTACAGGATCAGTCAACACTCGGGAGGATCCTCAGTCTGAGATGAGTGCATGAGTCTCCTAGGTGCAGAGATGAGTGCATGAGTCTCTTAGGTGCAGAGATAAGTGCATGAGTCTCTTAGGTGCAGAGATAAGTGCATGAGTCTCTTAGGTGCAGAGATGAGTGCATGAGTCTCTTAGGTATGTCTTCACACCTGCTATCAACCAAGGATAGGCCTGCCTTCCAGTGTTGCTTTCATCCTGGGAAAAAGGGCATTGTGTGGGCCCAGTAGCATGAGCTTTCCCATTCTGTGCTTTGTGTTTATACTTTCACTGTTTAAAATACGCCCCATTATAACACTGAAGGGTATCTAATGTCTATAAGCTTTAAGTACAAGATACATCTATATAGATATTATATGTGCATATGCATATATGTACATATATATCAAACAAGGTGCCCTGAAGTAGAAGGACACATAAGACAACGTTATATACTGATAACTGAACAAAATGTGGGCAGAGAGTCAGAGGACCTAACCCTGTACCTTCTCAGGAAAGACGTCTCAGCCCTCACTAATTCAGTGTTCATGGCAACGTTACAGACCATATTTACTACAAATAATAACATCCATGACATGGCCCTCATGCCGTTCTTGGACATTATATTGTATGGCTATTGCATATATTCTTTATCCTTTGTCCCTATTTAGGCTACTTTTAACTTTTAATTAGAAAAATGCTATGACCTTATAATGGTTTATCAGGTATCTAGATAGGACTGAACTATTAAGGTGTTTGCACATTTCTATAAGATTAGTTGATGTTGTATGGCTTTCTAGAATAGTTCTACTGATTATAAAAGTGCTATAACATTGTAATATTAACAAATTCTATCAGGGTATGTAGACAGGACTTGAGTATTAATTATGGTGTTTGTACATTTTTATAAGATTAGTTATTGTTACCTTGCTTTCAGGACACTTCTATTAAAATATTATAAAAATGTTATAGTATTATGACATTAATATATTCTATCAGTATATATAGATACATAGGACTGAAATATTAGTGAAGATGTCTACATCTTTCTTTAAGATTAGTTGTTGTCATATTGCTTTCAAAAATAGTTCCACAAATTGGCACTTCAGCAGTAGGATGGGAGACTGCTAATTTCTTTATAAAGGGTCAGGCTCAAGTGTTCATCAGGATTATAGATCAGAATTGACATTTCTTTCATTGGATGCAGACCATAGTTGTCTTGTTTTCTGGTGGGAATGGGGAGATTTTCATATAGTCCAGGTGAATTTATGAATTTGGTATTCAGAATTGTGTTTTAAAGATTAATGACATAAAAATGGGTCACATGAAGCACTGTAATACCAAATAATTCAATATCAAATGTTATGTACCAAGTATGCCTTTTGATGACTATGTAGATACTAAAAAGGGGGCAAAGGAAAAGGCCAGAAAATAAAGAATGCAGTCAGACATGGGTTAGTACATTATGGTGCATGGGCCAAATCCAGTCTGACAAGTGTTGTGTTTTTGTAAGTAGATGTAGCTGGAACACAGCCATGGTCATTTGTTTCTATATTGTCTGTGGCTGCTTTTGCATCAGTGACAGGGCTGAATAGTTACAGAAAAGATCATACATAGAGTCTACTTGTTTACTGACTCCTCATAGAAAAAAAAAGTTCATCAACTCCTAATCGAGTTGCCATAGGTAATATGAACACCTAGGTTATCATTTCTATCCTGTTTCATTAACTATTATCATTGCAGATGGTAAAACTCTGAGTTTATATGGCCAAGTTTTTTTGTTTTGTATTCCATTGACTATTTTTCCACTGTAAAACTTATATAATGATGCAAGGTGCAAATCACTTACTAGCTGAGTAGACAGATGAGTTTATTATTTTTACTTGTCTATCATATTATTCCTTGTTAAGTATCGTTTTTTCTTATAGTTTTCCTAGCAGAACTGCGCTACTCCTGTAATTAATGACTCACACTGGTCTCCTGTGTAGAAGCCATGAGTCACTTTTAGTGAGGTGTTTCTCAGGAAAGTCTTCGACTAAGAGCAGGCTAAAACAGAAATAATAAGAGATGTGTGGTTAGGGAAAGTACATTTTCAAAACGTATGGTATTTTGATGACTATACTTTCTTCTCCATTATTTTTGTCTTGTCCAAGTTAATGTCCTAACTATATTTCTCTATAGATATTTTATGTTCTCTTAAGTGATCTTCTATTCTTTGTTTACGAATATTCTTACATTCTTTATAAAAGTAGGTATGTGTATGTTTGCTAGTGCCCGTCCTAGGACTTGAACTCAGGACCTGAAAGCTGTCCATGAGCTTTTTCGTTCAAGGCTTGTGTTCTACCACTGGAGCCACAACTCTATCCCCAGCTTTTTGGTGGTTAATCCGAGACTTTCCTGACCAGGCTGGCTTTAAACTGTGATCTGCAGATCCCAGCCTCTGAGTAGCTAAGATAGCAGGCATGAGCCTTCAGCACCAATTCTTTATCCAAAAAAATTGGCTCCTCTTTTGTAGTATTTTATGATATTTTCCAGTCATTTAATAGAGATACTTGGAGAACTATACTACTTATTCTTTCATTTGGTGGTTGGTGTTCTTTTAGGTTGTTCATGGTCTTGCCAGATTATAGTATACTAATCTTTCCAGTTCCTTTCCACTTGCTTATTTAAGAGCTATGAAAAATGGAGAAAACAGCATTTCATTTGTTATATTGTTTTTTTTTCTTTTCAAGAAAGGCACATTAAAACAGCATATATTCTTTTTTTTTTTTTTTGCCAGTCCTGGGCTTGAGCTCAGGGCCTGAGCCCTGTCCTTGGACTTTCTCAAGGTTAGAGCTCTGCCACTTGAGCCTCAGCACCACTTCCGGCTTTTTTCTATGTATGTGGTACCGAGGAATCGAACCCGGGTCTTCATGCATGCTAGGCAAGCACTTTAACCACAAGGCCAAACTCCCAGCCCACAGCATATATTCTTTATAAAGGAAATCAAGTACCATAGAAACATGGATAATACTAGATCAGAAAGAAAGGCAATAGTAATTATTATCATGACTTAACAAATTCCAAGGAAAGGCATGATTTAGCTAAACAATAAAAGGAATATAGTTGAACCTCTACTACACACAACTGCCCATCAAGCACTAGAGCTAATGTCACAAATGAAATGACCCTTCTTGCGGAATAAGATAGAACCTCTTGTCCTAGCACCCCCAGGAGGAATATTGAGATTCATTTTCCTGAACAGAAAACTCGGGCTCAGAGCCAGTCTACTTTCCGGGTTGAAGTAGGTCATGCAGTCCATCTCTAGGTCTACCAAAGGAGTCAAATTCTTGGAAACGTCATGAAACTCCAAATTCAGAACATCGGGGCAGAAAAAGACAGGCAATGGGCAGGAGAAAGGAAAGTAACCATAACTTCCCCCATCCCATGCTTGGAAAAACCTAAGTTTCCACTTAATGAGTATCAGAGGTGGAAGATTTTTAAAGAAAAGGGCAAAGATTAGCCTTTGGAGTTCTTTCCATCAGAAGAACCTATGAAGTTTACCCTTGTCTTTCTTCTACAGCATCACCGAACTATTTTGAAATGTTCCATTACCTGAAAAATCCAAAGTTTATCACAGTATAAGCTGTCTGTCATGATCATTCTCGCTCCAACCCAGACTGCCAACCTCAGCTCTCCATTCCCACCATTTCCCTTTGGCTCTGTTGTCCTGAGCTTTTACTTCCCCAGCTCAGCTTCCGGAGATGCTTTCTCTAAACCTCACTTCCACCTGCCAAAGGCAGGATTACTGCTGTGCCTTGTGTATGGTGTATATTCTCAAATAACTTGGTATACATTATACATTCCTTACTAAACACCTGTAATTTTTCCCTACCATTGATCACAGCTCATAGGTTTATGTTCTGTAATTATGTGATTAACATTGGTTTTCCCCTCTAGACTAGGGATACCCCACCCCACCCTGGAGAACAGAAGCCAGGTCTGATTTATGCTCCTGTGTATCCTTAGCAACTCACAGCTAGCTGGTAAGTGGTCGGTAACTACATGCTGCTATTGGATGTTTTTAGAAACCTAACACCCCTATGGCATAATGGTTAAGGATATGGCCTCTGGAATCCAAAGGCCACAACCCACATCCTGATAATAAGCAGGTACATTATCTGGAGTTGCTGTACAAGCTCCTTAAATTCCCCTCATCTGTGATCTCTTGTCTATAACCATCCCTATTTCATAGGGCTGTTTTGAATTGACAATAAATATATATATAGTGTTTATTATATCTACTATATAGTGAGCATTCTATAGTTAGCTATTACTATAAGAATGTTTATGGTTATTGGCAGAAGTCCACATTTGTGTCCTTGATCCACTAGCTATCTTCCTATTTGTGAGATCAAGCTTCGCCCAAAGCCCAGCAAATTATACTAATTTAGTAAAACTTGTTACACTACTATCAAATTCAAAGAATTCCATTTAAGATAAAAAAAAACATCATCAGGATAGTGAGATCATCTTTACATGTCAGCCCTTTATTCTTTTTAATTAATTATTGACATTAATAGCTCTGCTTCTGTCATTTAGTATGTGCCCAGTCACAGGCTGCGAGGGTACATGAAGGAGCTCATTGATTTTCATAACAACTCGCATGGGTTTGGTATCTAATGAGACAGGCAAAGCAGATGCGGACTTCCCCCAAACCATGGAACTAGCAACAGGGAGCAAGGGCATTCAAAGCTAGTTTCTTCCCTGTAAACAAGTACATCGTCAATGAAAGCTTTCTTATGACAACAGGAATGCCTTCTCATCTTTTGGGAATGTGCATTGTACAAAATCAGCGAAGAAGTGTTGACTCACTGCTTCCTTACCTGGAACACCGCCCTCTGGAGAACTCCTGACTCTGGGCCTACCCTGTCTGGTGTGCTCTGTGGGCAGGCATTCATTAGTTTCAGAGTCGTGGAAAAGGACTACAAGCCATTCCATCCGTTCTCCTGTTTATAGTTAAACCTACATACAAGAAAGTGTTGGCTATAAGTTAATGGTATGTTTACCACTTCTACCACTTGTCAGCCATCCTGCTCAGTACACAGTGTCACTCTCCTCCTCTGTGCCCAGAAGCTTCTCAGAAGCAGCAGCTCAGCTATGGCTAAGCATGGTGAGTGGTCGTGGTATTCAGAACCCTGAGCTTGCCTAGGTTGCTTTGGGAAGTCACTTCGTCTCGTGGAAAAACTTAATCTACTTTATTTTCCTCCCATATTTACACCAAGAAGAATGAGCTAATTTTAAGTACCTGAGTGACATTAACAAAAGATGTTTTCATGTTTGATTGGTACTGTGATGAACTCTTTTAATGAATGCTCAAGAAAGGGGAATGTAATTACTTTTTGGCCATATTATTTTGTTTCTATTAAAGGAAAAAGTGATTATGGCTTTATAACATATAATTTGTAAGTAGATGGATCGGATTCATCAGTTATACATTTAAGGCAGTGGAAGGGAGGCCAAGAATAACCAACAAAGTAATAAATAAATTCCTTTTTGTAAGAAAGATACATTAACTATTCATTAATGACCCCTGTAGGTCTGAGCCTTAAGGGTAGGAAAGATAATGATGAGAAAGACACACCGGGAAACCACTCACTCTGACAAGGACAAGATCTCGAGTCATGGTGACACATGCTTGTCATCTGAGCCACAGCAGGGGCACAGGTGGGAGGATTGTAGTTCTGGGTGGCCTAGGAATAAAGGGAGACCCTACCTACCTCAAAAATTAAAGAAGACATTTTATAATATTATTTTTGCCAGTCCTGGGCCTTGAACTCAGGGTCTAAGCACTGTCCTTGGGTTTTCTCAAGGCTAGAGCTCTACCATTTGAGCCACAGCACCACTTCCGGCTTTTTTTTTTAATGTATGTGGTACCGAGGAATCGAACCTGGGTCTTCGCGCATACTAGACAAGTACTCTACCACTAGGCCAATCTAGGCCCCATTTTATAATTTTAGAATAACAAAGCTCATACCTACTGCCTTGAGATTCCACCTCCATCTAAAGCCAGCCCACCTGCACCACAGCTGAGCTGCTTCTTCTGAGAAGCTTCAGGCACAAAGGAGGTCTGTCCTAGCAGCTGGGCACAGCAGGAAAACCACACAGCCAAGCTGAGTAGCACAAGGCTGGCCAACAGCCTCACACCACAGAAGGATCCTGCGTCTCTGCCCCCTCATCCTTCCTTTGTGCACAGCTCTGCTGTGCATGCGTTCCCCTTGGCCCCACTGTCTCCTCCTCCACACCTTCCTGCTCAGAGAATGACTTTGCTACTCTGACAACATCAGGCAAGAACCATGCACTGCCTCCAGCCCTTACAGTACCCACTGGGTTACCCGCCTTCCTCTATCTTCCTTCTAGTGGATGAGAGATCCAGTCTCCTCTGACCTCCCAGCATGCCATCCTCATGCCCCTCCTCCTTTTCCCTCATCCCCTTTCAAGCAACCTGATTATGTCATATTAACTTTGTTTTTTCATCTTAACATTTACTTTCAGAAACTTCAAGGAAAAACAATACTTTCTTCCTGACATGTGTTAACACACATTATTGTAGGGATTTATTTAATTTATCTATTGCTTCTCAGAGCTAGTCACTGAAGCAGAGAAATGAAATGGTGAAAGACTTAAATCTCTTCAGGCATGGTGTATTGCGCACTCATGGTGATAAATCCCTGACTGCTCGGTGAGGTTGTCTAGCTTCAGTGGTTTCCCTTTTACAAGCTTCCAGAAAATATTTTTGTTTTAAGATTTTATCTTCCTGCCTAATGCCAGCCTCGAAACTGGTGAGAATTTGAGGCCAAAGGAATAAGACGAGATGACACATTTAAATGATGAAAACTTACATGTCAGGTGCTGGTGCTTCATGCCTGTAATCCTAGCTGCTCAGCAAGCTGGGATCTGAAGATCATGGTTCGAAGCCAATGTGGGGCCAAAAGTCTATGGGACTCTAACCATCAAAAAGCTGAAAATGGAGCTGTGACTCAAGGCTCATCACCCTTGAGCAATAAATCTCAGGGATAGCCCCCAGTCCTGAGGTTAAGCCCCAGGAATGGCACCAAAAAGATGAAGGGCAAATAAAGAAGAATGAAACTCTTCTCTCTACACTCTTAAACTGCTTAAACAGTGGTTTGTTTTTTTCTTTTCTCCCGAAGTCAGGGAACTGCCTGAATAAGGCAATAAGGCACCTAAGCCTGTGTCTGTATTGATGGGTGTCTGGCACCTCTGCAGATACAGATTTACCTTGAGCAGTCCTGAGAACAGAGGGCACTCCAGAACCTCAAGTCTTCAGACAGAGAGCACGAGCCAGCAGATGCAGTACTCCTGCTTTCCTGCCTCCCTGGCCTTCAGGGATAAACCTCAGGCTCTAGAAATTCATCTTCTCTCCACTTGTCTACCATAGCTAATTCCTAACAGATTTCAGATTGGGTCTAAATGAAACTTCTAATATGAAAGTAAATTTTATTGGATAGCATGAGTATGGTTGGAGGCCAGAATGGCCAGTGAACTATTCAGTCATCTGAGAGGGAGGAAAGGAGGGGACACCTCTCAAATGATTTCTCAGGTGAGTCATGCATTCTTTCATTCCCCGTGCAAATATTGAATGGCCACGACTGTTTGCTAGGTGCTACTCTGAAAGGCTGGGCTGGGCTGTAGAAGTTAACGAAACAGACAAATTTTTCTCCTAGGATGATCTATTTTGCAAGGAGGAAGAGGGGAAGCAGGACAGATTTGGAGGCAGCAAAGTCGTCCCCTGTGAGTGATTGCTGCTTACTTGGACCACACAGTGAAGCTGTAGTTCATGGGATTTTCAAGACAAATTCTGTTTATTAAAAAAAAATCACAAGATTTCTGTCATTTCACATGTGAGTCATTTTTCAGACAAACTAAGTTAAACGGGTCTTAAGCTTTTAAAATTAATTTTATTATTATTGGTTTTAAATACAGAGTTGTCCTAAAATTTTAATTATGATTTTGTTTAGCATTGACCTATTTTAGTATTTAAAAATAGAATGAAATAAAGAAGAAAGGAAAAAAGGGAAGGAAGAAGAAAAGGAGGGAGGGAAGGAAGGAAGAAAGGAAGGAAGGAAGGAAGGAAGAAAGGAAAAGAAAGAAGAGGAGGAGCAAGAGGAGGAAGAGGAGGAGGAAGAGGAGAAGGAGGAGGAGGAGGAGGAGGGGGGAGGGGGAGGAGGAGGAGGAGGAGGAGGAAGAGGAGGAGGAGAATACGAAGCCTGCCCTGGTACCCTGCATGTACCAAATGTTCTCCAGTGCATGTCAATAATTTCCCCCCAAAAAAGTAATCTGCCAAAAGAAAAGACATTGAATCTCTTTTCTAGTGATTTCTGATTTCTCCCCTGGCACTGGGCAGTGGGCATGAAGGAAGGGACACAGATTGGCCTTGCCCTCCTGCCCAGGAGTGGGAGAGGTGGATGATGAGGATGATGAGAAAGCTCAGGGAAAACTTATCACCTTGGTTCCTCCCCACTGTCTCATTTGACCCTGGAAGGTAGTTTCCTGTCCTGCTCTACAGATAACCCCCTAAGGACCTGGTGACTCCATGGATTTCTAAGTAAAGGTTACCTGGGAGCTTCTGGGGGTAATAAATAATCCCTGCCTCCTGGAGCTGGCCTATGAACCAAGTGGGCGAGTTTATTTATGAGGGACTCTTGGAACTTTACTTGGCACAGCATCCGTGCTCATTTGTAATAGCAGTAGCACCAAAATCAAGGAGAATGGCTTCTAATTTTATTCTCTCTAAGGAAGGACATTTCTTTTGGTTTCTGTTCCAGTAAGCAGCTTAAATTCTAAAGTAAACCAAATTGCTCTGATTAGACCTATGCCTGCAAAGACATGCTTGGAATGTCCTTCTTTTATAAATTCCTGGAATTGCAAGTGTCTTAGTTGTAGTTGTAAATCACACAGCATGCACCTAGAGCCCCGCCTCCCACAGCCAATGGCAGAATCTTATGAGCAAAGTCGGTTTTTCATAGGAGACTTACAGGATTTGTAGCGTTGGCCTTTATCTTCACAAGTTCCGGAAAGACTTAAGAGAGAGAAGTAAAGAAGCAACGTGTGATGGGCTTTTCACACTGTTAAAGAAAGGAATATGGGTTATATACATTTTCTTTCCTATCTCCATGCAGGGATCAGGAGAGTGTTCTGAAATTGCAGAGAATGTAAATGTTAGATAGTCTAAAAGTAAATATGACTGGTTTCCATTTGAGACCCACAATGCCATGTTCCACAGACAGGAGAGAACTAAAAGACTATGGTTTGTTCATTTATTGTGTCACTTACATGTCTATTACACCATACTTGCTACACAAGAGAGGATTACAAGGCGGGCGTGGGGCATGCTGGTACATACTTGTAGCTTCAGATATGCAGGCGCCCGTGGTAGAAGAATTCCTCAAACCTAGGACTTTGAGGCCAGTTCAGGCAACATAGCAAGCCCCTGTCAAAGGAAAATAAAGATGGAATAGTAACAGTAAACAGCTGTGCCATAATAATGTATATTTCCACACACTTGTCTAAACTGACTTCCTTTCTTCCCTGATTCCTGGCCTGTGTCAGTCAGGGTTCCATTACTGTAACAAAATACCTGAGATAATCAACTTCAAAGAGGAGAGATGTTTCCTTTGGCTCATTTGGAGAGCTCAATCTCTGGTCGTTGCTTTGCAGACTTTAGTGGGGGCAGAATGTCTTGGTGTTCACTTACGGTGGCTGGAAGCAAAGAAAGAGAGGACATACATCCATTGGCATCCTAAAGCCAAACCATAGACAACCCCTCCCCTCCCCTCCCACACTGCTCTTCAAATCTTCCTTCTTCTTCCCTCACTCTGGAAAATACACACGGCTGCCACTATTCATGTAATGTGATTATCCTAAAGAAGGTTAGAAGAAGAGGACTGCGTCAGAATCCCAGAGATGTATGGCTTGAAATTTCCTCTCTGATAGCTCCCCTTCCCTAACTCCTTTGCTATGGAGTTATCTTGTATTTATCTTGTATTATCCTGTATCTATCTTGATATCTTTCTAGTGTATTAGCTATGTATTAGATAAGCAATAGATTAGAATAAATGATTTATCTTTAATAACTGGGGGCCAGTACTGAGGTTAGAAAAAAAAGAAAAGGCCTCGTTCTCACTCAATTGGCATTCTACTACTTGAGCCATGCCTCTAGCCCAGCTCTTTGGCTGGCTTTTTGAAGATGGAACAAATTTGTTCTGCCCAGGCTGGCTTCAGTCCTCCTGATGGTGTTGAGTTGGTACTTAGGTTGGCAACTTTCCTTTACCTCCCTGACACAAATGACATCACTAGCTCTGACCTGAAGTCCCACATGTAGAAATGTAGCTGCCTGTATCTCCTACGGGGACCAGCATGGCTTACGTAGATCAGCCAAATATTTAATTCCACTCTAAGGTGTTATTGTTTTTGTATGTGTATGTGTCAGCCTTAGAGCTTGAACTTAGGGCATATGTGCTGTCTCTGAGCTTTTTGTTTTTTTTTTTTTTGCTCAGGCTAGCATACTGCATTTGAGCCACAGGTTCCACTTCCAGCTTTCTGATGGTTAATTAGGGATAAGAGTCTCACAAACTTTCCTGCCCAGGCTGGCTTTGAATCATGATCCTCAGATCTGAGCTTCCTGAGTAGCTAGAATTCAGACTAATTCTTACACAAAGGGGATGAGGGTTATCTTTTCTTTTTTTCTGGATTGAAACACATTATCCTTACTAATAGGAGTATGCTGAACTCACAGTTAAAGTACAAGACACACTTTGGGAATATCTTTTCATCTAATGACCTGTCAGAGGAAAATGTTCTCTACAAGCTTACGTAGAAGTCACAGTTGTTGCTAGAATCAGATCCTACAAAGTAATTTTGATGTTGCCTGTTAATACCCAAAAGCAAACTTCTGTGATATGTTTAAAGATAAAGACAAGCAATTTTCTTAGAAGATGTGAAATGGAACCTGAGCATGAAACTCTTTAATCACCACAAAGCTAGAAGTGGAGCTGTGGCTCAAGTGGTACATTGCTAGCCTTGAGAAAAAGAAACAACAACAACAAAAACCCCATTCAAAACAGCTCCCAGGCTCTGAGTTCAAGCCCCAGTACCAACATGTACTTTAATAAACAAACTGCAGTTGACAGCTCCTATGGTAGGAAAGGGACTATGTAAAAAAGGTTTCTGGAGCCAGGCATAGTAACACATGTGTCCGACCTCAGCATTCAAGAGTTAGAAGCAGGAAAATCTTGAGTGGAATGGATAGTCAAGACTGTATAAGGAGAAATGACAGCAATGACAGAAAGAATGGAAGGCAGAAAAGGACAGAGAAAGGGATATCGGGAGGGCGGGAAGGAGGGAGGGAGGGAAATGTTATGAAAGTAATTTGTAGTTTGGCAAGTTTACTAAACATCATTGAGTTCTGCACAGCTGAAGGGTAAGACTTGTATAAACCATAACTGAAACACTTTCTGAAATAGATAAGTAGAGGCCTTGGTAGGGCTGGGGTAAGGCTCAGTGGTAGAATACAAGGCGATGTCAAGGCCCTGGTACAAGCCGGAGCACCAAAACCAAACCAAGACCAAGAACACTGAATGTGGTTTAGCAGGAAATCCACTTGCTTGCACATTACTAAATGCAACCATTGTTAGGAGTTGTGCCTGTTGTATTTTCATAGAATTTATTCTCTTTTCCTTCATACTTCTGTTCTAAGAGAGCAGCACTCAGTTGTAAAACTAAAGGGCAAGTCCTTCTGCAAGGTGATGGAGGAGGAGATGGAGGAGAAGGAAGCACTTCGTTTGTTCACCCTGGAAGGATTTTGACTGTAGCTTCCTGGACCCTAATCTAAACTTACTGAAGTGTTCAGTGCTCTAAGGAGACAGGAAAAAAAAAAACCATAATGAGACACACACACACACACACACACACACACACACACACACACACACACACTCATACTCACTCACACACTCACATACTCCCTCTCTTTCTCCTAGGCCTATTAGTGACAAGCAGAAGATTTAGCTGATAAGCCACTGGCATTAAGGTCAACTTGGAGACCCTAGCAAAAGTGTCCCTAGGTCTGATGTCAACACAAGCTCAAGGTCTTTGTTCAAGGTCAGATGCCTGGAGGACAATTAATGCAAGTTTTGTGCTTGGCTCTTAAATGAAAGGATTATGTGATAAAGAATGATTAACATGCTTACGTTTTCTTTTTTTGTTGTTGTTTTTGTTTTATTTTGTTTTTTGCCAGTCTTGGGCTTGGGCTCAGGGCCTGAGCACTGTCCTTGGTCTTTATCAAGGCTAGAGCTCTACCAGTTGAGCCTCAGCACCACTTCAGGCTTTTTTTGCTATGTATGTGGTACTGAGGAATCAAACCCGGGTCTTCATGCATGCTAGGCAAGCAGTCTACCACTAGGCCAAACTCCCGGCCGCTTACGTTTTCTGTACTGGGAATAAATAAACAGCCCCCTCGAAGCCAGTTGTTACTGAGGATTTCTGTAGTGAGGATTGAACCCAGGGCTTTGTGAAGACCAGACACAGGCTAGCTCTGAGCTTCATCCTTAGCCATCAGTGATCATTATTTACCTAAAGAAATATGCTGCCGCACATACTTGCAGAAAATAGTCTCACTTATTGTGGTCAATGTGCTTTTTATTTGATAGCTAAGAGGGAGGTGATGCTAAATCACCCTTTTCAGTGTGTGCCCCAAACAAATCTTTCCCTGAAAAAGTATGTTCTAGCTGGGTGCTGGTGGCTCTCCCCTGTAATCCTAGATACTCAAGAAAAGAACTGAAGGTTGCGGTTCAAAGCCTAGGCACAAAAGTCTGTGAGACTTGTATCTCCAATTAACCACCAGAAAACCAAAAGTGGTGCTGTGGTTCAAAAGTAGGAGAGCATTAGCCTTGAGCTGAAGAGCTCATGGACAGTGCCCAGGCCGAGTTCAAGTCCCATGACCAGAAAAAAAAAAAAGTATGTTCTAGTCTAAATATACTTTATGACCTACTTATTTCTTTTTCTCAAATACATATGAGCTACTTAGGAAATACAATATTTGGGGGCTGGGAGTTTGGCCTAGTGGTAGAGTGTTTTCCTAGCGTTCATGAAGCCCTGGGTTCGATTCTTTGGTTACTACATAAACAGAAAAATCCAGAAGTTGTGCTGTGGCTCAGTGTTAGCCTTGAGCAAAAAGAAGCTCAGGAGCAGTGCCCAGCCCCTGAGTTCAGGCCCCAGGACTGGTAAAACAAAAACAACCCCCCCCAAAAAAATATTTTATTTATTATTATCTTGTACTTGTTTTTGGAGTATAGAGTTCTATTTTGTTGTTGTCATTCTTTTTCTTTTTATTAAGTGTACAAAGGAATTGCCATTTAACAAGGCAGTTTATGAGTACAGCATGTCTTGGTCAGGATCATCCCTTCAACACACTCTCTCCCCGCCATCCCTATCCCTTTCCTCACTCATCTTCATTTTGTAAGATATATCTTAGACTCCTGACTGCATTCTCCATTATGTTCTTTTTAGAAATTTTGGAAATATTACCAATAGGATTGAAGTTTCCAGTGACTTTCGGTCCTCTCTCCTCTTCCCCAGGGCAGCTACAATGGTAGGTTTAGCTGTACATCCTTTCGGTTTCTGCGTATTTACACTGAACGCATTTCATTCTTTCTCTCTTTATTTCACGACACAGGATATATTGTAGTGCCTCACCGTTTCTTTTATTTGTGTGTGTGTGTGTGCTGGTAGTAGAGTGTGAACTCAGGGCCTCCACCTCTGTTAGCTTTTCCACTCCGAGGCATTCTACCACTGGCCCATGCCTGTAATCCTAACTACTCAGTAGGCTGGGATCTGAGGATCGTGGTTCGAAGCCAGGCCAGAAGGAAAGTCCATGAAGCTCTTAGTTAGAATAAACTATTCAGAAAAAGCTGGAAATGGCAATGTGACTCAAGTGGTAGGAGTGCTAGCCTGGAGCACAAAGAGGCTCATGGACAGTTCCTAAGCCCTGAGTTCAAGTCCCAGGATTGGCAAAAAAAAAAAAAAGACATTCCTAGTGACCTTGCTTCCCTTCACTAACATACACATATTAAAATCCCACCATTTTCCATCATCCTTTGGGAGACATTCAAGAGTCAATCTATCTTTAGCATGATGCTTGACTTTCTTTCATACCCACAGCCATCCCATAACCTACATATTCTAGTACAGTGTATGTTCCACATATTCTCTTCAAGATCAAATTATATTTCTGATTTTATCTTGCTATTTGCTCCAAAAATTGCCATAAATTAGGGCCGGGAGTTTGGCCTATGGTTGAACACTTGCCAAGCATGCACAAAGACCCAGGTTGCATTCCTCCATACCATATACTTAGAAAAAACCATTATGACTCTATAGACATAATGTTTTATTACATTGATTAATATGCATCTATGGCATACAAACCCTCAGATTTTATGTTCTAAAATCTAAGTGCCAGTGATTGTATATAGAGATTCCCTTCTTGAATACTTGTTAAACAGGTCATTTGAAATATGATGTAAAAATTTATGTTAATAAATTCTTCAATAGAAAGAAAAAAAGAAAAGCCAGAAGTGGTGCTGTGACTCAAGTGGTAGAACTCTAGCCTTGAGAAAGCCCTAAGGACAGTGCTTAGGTCCTGAGTTCAAGCCCCAAGACTGGCAAATACATACATACACACACACACACACACACACACACACACACACACACACACACATATAGATAGACAGATATAGATAGTAGATATAGATATATGTATATATATATATCCATAACCTTTTCCTGGCTTTACCATTATTTTATCAGGTAGACCCATTTTTTTTAAAAAAAATGTTATTCATTTCATAAGTATTATTGAATCAGATGAGGTTATCCAGCATGCTTGCACTTAATTGACAGGCTGAGAGAAATATAGGCCTTCTGATTACTTTGCATTTTTTCCCACCAATCTTCTACTCAGGTTACTTTAACTTGTTGTGTGTTTATATATCTTTCCCCACCATGATCGTGAGTTTCTGAAGGAGAGGGCCTGTATATTATGATTTCTTTGACTCCAGAACTGTGGCTATAGGCATTCCAATAGTAGAATTTCACTTGCCTTCAAAATTAATCTCCTCCACTCAAATTATTCTCACATCTGTCTAGCTCCTAGAGACAGTAAAAATGCCAGTAATAGAAATCTATGTGTCTGCGGTTTCTCTTGTAGTTGTTGGAAAGTTCTAACCCAGGGAAATCTTGTGTTCTCGGATCCTTTGATAACAGAGAGCTGGATGCTGGTGACTCCCACCTATAATCCTAGCTAGTCAGGAAGCTGAGAGCTGGTGATGTGTTAAAAAAAATGGGGGAGAAAAATCCATGAAACTTTTATCTTCAACTAACCAGGAAAACAATCCAGAAGTGGAATATGCCTCAAGTGGTAGACCACCAGCCTTCAGTGGGAAAAGCCATACAAGAGGACAGAGCCTTGACTTCAAGCCCCACTACAGACCTTCCCACCAAAGAGAGAGAGAGAGAGAGAGAGAGAGAGAGAGAGAGAGAGAGAGAGAGAGAGAGAGAGAGAGAGAGAGAGATTAAGCAACTTTGCTTTATCCCATTGTATTTTCACCCATAACCTGCTGTTTATTAAATGGGACAAATATGTAGTTTAAAAGGAACATTATACCTCTTTATAACTCTGCTTTTGATGTGGCAAAAAGTTCGTGACGTTTCCCAGGCAAAGGCCACTTCATGGTATACTAAAGCATTCCAGCCTTGCACTTCCTACAAATTATGATCCTGACAGCTTCATAATAAATTAATAGTCAGCATTAACTGTGCCCTTTCCCTTCAAGTTATCTAATCTGTTAGCTCCTGCTATTGGCCGTGGCTCTTTTCACTTCTGAAGTCCAACCATTACCACTCTGTGTTCGTACTTCATCCTCTAATTACTTCCTGAGCTTGTGTTTGTTTCCTACTGTGTTTCACTATCCGTTGCTAAGAGCAAGGTTTTTGAGATTTTTTTTTGCACTGTGTATGGAAGCTGACATGAAATTAGGATTCATAGCTACAAGACTCAGAAGTCTATCCTGTAGAATACAATCTGAAAAGTCGTGAGGTGGCCTGGTTGTTGTTCTAACTGAGCAGAATTGCAGTCACTCTTGTGAGGGAATCTGCCTGGTATAAAGAAGGCTGTGAGCTCAAGCCATCATTTTCTGAGTTATTCTCACCATCGGACCTACGTAACCAAGATTTAAAAGGGTCCATGAACTAAATGGGAAAATAATGCTCACTGTATCTGCTCCAATGACAAGGCTATGACAAGCTCTTCAATAATATGAAACAACTCTTTCTGAAAGTATTCTCTATCATTTAACTTCAAGTGCTGTTTAAAATGAAGGCCTCTGATATTTCAGTCAGTACTTTGATTGCTGAAAAATATTCTTCTACCCATGTGCCAGAATCAACCCTTGACACAATTACTCTAATGACTCAAACTTTGACATTTCTCTGGGCTCTAATCTTCAGTTTTATTAATAGTTTTTCTAATGCATGATTATCAAAGAGAAGGTAAGCAGCAACAAATCTATTCTTATACCTTCTGATTTTTTCTGTCATACATTACTAGAGAATAACCAATTGTGTATTCTAGTTAGAAGGTCAAGGTCAAAGTCAAACACCTCTGGGAAGGGCAGTACTTGAACTTTAACTCAAGGCCTGGGTACTGTCCCTTCGCTTTTCCTGTGCAAGGCTAGAGCTCGCTCTGCCACCACACCTCTACTTTCAGCTTCTTGGTATTTAATTAGAGACAAGAGTCTCGTAGACTTTCCTGCCTAGGCTGTCTTTGAACCACAATCTTCAGATCTCAGTCTCCTAGCTAGCTTGGATTACAGGCATGAGCTACCAATGCCTGGCTGAGATTTTTCTAACATATTCTTCCTTGATAATTTTTTAAAGAATTGTTTCATTATAAATTCTAAACATTGCTTATACATGAACAGATCTGAGGGAGGATATAAACACACACATACACGTGCAAAATATATAACCGTGGTCTAATTTCAAACCAGCTACAGACTGATACTTTAAGGGTTGATACCATGGCTTTTCTTTTCTTTTTTTTTTCTCCTCAATATGATCTATTCTTAGTAATGCAAATAACCACCACTTCCTCTTATTTTTTAAATGCTATTTCTGCTTATTTTTGTTGGGATGATTTATAGCAAAGCATCCTACATTAGTTTAATAAGTAAATCAATGTGACCAACCAGTACATTGAGATTCAGAGATTTTATGTGTCTGCTCAATAATTCATGTCTTAGAAGTAAGAATGCTGATGCTGTATGGACAGGCTCAGCCAATCAATTACCATATCACGCTGAACAGTTTTGACATGTCTCTACGGAAGCTAGACTGCTTTTGCGTCTCTGTCAGGAAATATCTTTTCTCAGGGTGACAGGTCACTGGGATAATTTGAGGCAGCTGATCTCAGGTGTAGCGGCAGCTGTTGTGTGGGACATGACTTATTTTGTGAGAACAGAAACAGTATTATCTGGACTCCCAGTGGAGGTGTGGAGAAAGCCAGGCCCAGGGAATCTCATTCCAGGAAAATGTGCTCAGAGCACTTATTTATTGGCAATGACCACTCTGTGAGATTCCATCTGGCAAAACTGTGGAGTTTTCCCTATCCTCTGAGGAGCTGGGGAGTGATTATGTAAGTCATCTCAAAGAATTTATTTTTAAACACCCTTTTTTATGCCCAAGCTGCAGTTCCTCAAGAAATCAACGTGTGTGTGTGTGTGTGTGTGTGTGTGTGTGTGCGCACGCGTGTGTACTGGGACTTGAAACTCAGAGCCTCAAGTTCTCAACTGGCTTTTCTCACTCATGCCTGGCACTCTACCACTTGAGCCATGCCTAGTTCTGGAGATAGCAAGAGTCTCTCTGATCGATGTTGCCCTGTCATTATCTCCCTCTTTTCCTCAACTCCCATCCCTAAAGTTACCCAATTCCATTTTCATATATGTACATTAAATGTTATGACTGAATTGTTCTAGATGCATTGTACTCAGAAACTGACATGTTGAAACGCCCTTGTACAACTACTTAAAGATGTTTTTAGTTTAATAATAATAATTTTTAAAAAAACGAGAATCTGTGATTTGTCTGCCCTGGCTGGCTTTGAATCTTGATCCTCAGATCTCAGCCTCTAAGTCATTAGATATGTGAGCCATCAGTGCTGGCTTCACTTCTTTGTCTACAGAAAAAGCTTCAGTGTGGATTTCTTTTAACCGCTACTTTATATACCGTGAATCATCACCATGTGAATTCAGCTTTTTTTGGTGCTTGATTTTGCATCCCACTTTCTAGCCTGAAAAGCGAGAGGGCTCTGAGCTATCCCCAGTTGTCCAGGCCTCTGAAGCTGGCTTGTCTATCAATCACTTTTCTGCTTCTTATCCCTCAGTCCCCACCCTGCAGCTCTTGGAGACTTGAGAGTCTCTTTGTGGGCCACATAAGGGCCCAGAAAGCCCAAAATACATTGTAGTGCCATCACCCAAACACTATTTCTATAGTGTTAGAATTCAAAGGGAAGTCTGGAAAAACAAGTCCAGAATTTCTTTCCCTGTGGGAATTTTTTAAAGCAAACTTCTAATAGACTAGAGATAAGTCTAATTAATAAATGAGAAAATGCATTTTGATTATGTTGATTACTATTTTATTAGGTTGGCTTTGGGTAAAGTAAGCATAGTTATTTTGCTGTCACTGAAGAATACAATTTACATAACTAGAGGTTCCTATTCTTCTTCACATGGGCTTATTCATAGTGTAGTGTCATTGTTTTGCTTTCTAAAGACTTTTGTAAGATTCTATAAGTAGTTTTGGAAATATCCTAGACTGAAGCAGCCGGAGCTAGAGATCAGATGGTAGAGTGTCCATGTAACAAGTACAGGACCCTAATTAAAACCCAACTTCCTCATAAAAATAAACAGAAATAAATACTCTAATTTTTTTATGTGAAAGGACTTATAGTCTATTCCAAATATTAATTTTTCATAAAAGAAATACACTAAGAATGAAATTTAGTACCAGATTTTCTCTTTTTTTTCTACCTTCCTCTTCTTTGTAAGATTCTTCTCTCATGTTTTACTCCTCTCAGTTCAAATATAACTGGCTTATAAACTAACACATGCACACACACACATACACACACACAACATTGACTCACTGACTGAAAGACCCTTTACAGTCCTCCATAGAGTGACTGTGTTGGAGCAGCTATTATAAGATAATATGTTCTGAAGGACATACTAAAGCCACTAGCACAACAATGTTCATTGCGGCACTATTTACCATAGCAAAGATATGGAACCAACCCAGATGCCCCTCCATTGATGAGTAGATCAACAAGATGTGGTATTTACACACAATGGAATTCTATGCTTCCATCAGAAATAACGACATCTCACCATTTGTGAAGAAATGGAAAGACATGGAAAAAATCATATTAAGTGAAGTAAACCAGACCCAAAGGAACATAGGCCGAATGGTTTCCCTCATCTGTAATAATTAGTACATGTCCAAAACTCTCCTAGCAGAGGATTACAATAGCTGAAACCCTAGATATGTAAGGCCATATAGGATGAGGCCAAATTAATGGACCTCCAGAAAACAAGAGCTTAATTATAAGTGACTGTTACTCTTTATGTATTATGTTTTTCTCTCTTCTCTTTGTTGCCCTTTGGTTAATCTCATATTATTACTGTATCCCACTTCATTACCTGGTATATTATACAGATGTTTACCTGTTCATTTGAAATAGGAGGGGGAAAATGAGTGGAGAGGGGAAGGAAATGGGGACAAAAACATAAGAAGGGATATCAATATGTGAGAAGTAATGTACCCTCTATCTGGCAATTATAAATGTAATCCCTCTGTACCTTGAATTAAAAAATAATAATAAAAAGATAATATGTTCTGTATTTTATATGTGTGAGAGGAAAGGATATTTGTGTGTGCATGTTTAAGTTTAATAGCTTACTGTGTAGAAGGACTATTGCATTGTTAAATGGTGAAAAGCTGTGGATACAGTTATTTAGTTACCAGCTTCAGATGAGTGGTGATGGCTCATATTTCCTTCTTCATTTTTACATACCCATTGCATTGAGCATGACATATGTT
Source organism: Megascapheus bottae (assembly GCF_031878675.1). Classification (NCBI taxonomy): domain Eukaryota; kingdom Metazoa; phylum Chordata; class Mammalia; order Rodentia; family Geomyidae; genus Megascapheus; species Megascapheus bottae. The sequence continues at coordinate 20,114,413 of NC_143531.1, forward strand.
CATTCAGTCTTTCCATTTGACATTTTGTGGATGTGATCATGCTGATAACAATATTGTCTTTATTCACTATTTCTGTCCTGAAATCACTATTTCTCTAACTCAGGCTATTGAAGAACTAGTTTGAAAGAATTCTGTACAGCAATGCTGGAGTATCTAAATTTTGTGTGTCTTAATCCAGCTTCATGATTATGATCATCAGAACCAACTCATGTCATATTTAGGCTTTGCAATTTGCATATATTATGTGAGTGTCTTATGAGTACATTGCTTATGCCTGCATTGTTCAAAGGCTTATTTACAAAATGCATTTGGGGAGAAAATAATTTTTCAAGAAGCATCTTGTTATCAAATGTCTAAGAAAGAATCTATTTTCACATTAGGTCTTAAGAAGCCAATGCTTTTAAAACAAGTGTGATTCTGAAATGATATCTGTCTTTTTTTTTTTTGCCAGTCCTGGGCTTGAGCTCAGGGCCTGAGCACTGTCCTTGGACTTTCTCAAGGTTAGAGCTCTACCACTTGAGCCTCAGCACCATTTCTGGCTTTTTTCTATGTATGTGGTACCGAGGAATCAAACCCGGGTCTTCGTGCATGCTAGGCAAGCACTCTATCACAAGGCCAAACTCCCAGCCCTCTGAAAGGATATCTGAAAACAAGTAAACTTATGTTCTTGGTTGCTTGGATGTTTTTAATTGGTGTTGAAATTAAAGCAAATATAGCCACATCATTGTTGGAACAATGATTGCTCTTGATAGCACAAGGGCAAACAACCGATATTACCAAACCCTTGGAATGTGCTGAAGAATTATGTAAGAAAATCTGAAATTTACAAATCCTTGGGGAAAGCAAATAGCCTGAGGAGAGATTGAGTAATGGAGAATGCTTGAAGGTGTCTGAAGCTTCAGAGCGAATCTTACATTTACCATCTCTGTAATTGTGCTGAGTGTATAGCCCAGCTAGTTTATTTCAATTTTAATTGCTATTATCCTAAAGCAACCCTGCAATGGGAAATATTGCTGGAAATATTGATCAACTTAAATGCAATCAAAAGAATCAATGTAAGCTTTAGAATAACAAGAACAGCATTAATGGATAAATGTATCCATTAATTTATTCATCACTTCTTGAGTGTTTGCTCCAGATAATGGCTACAGAGAAGGTACAGTCCTTTCTCTAGATGTGAACTTCCAAAAAGAAATGCGTATGTATACATTCAAGAAATAATGAAGCTGTTGGGGAGGAATTATAAATATCATAATGGTTGCCAAGACCTATATGAGTTCACAGAGATAAGAGGTTTATTCAGACTTGAATGTCAAAGTATGAATAAAATTTGCCCAAAGGGAACGAAATGGGAGAACATTCCACATCAAAAGATTGCATGAGAAAATGTTTCAACAGAAAAGTTTAGGCAAATTTGAAATTAGTGATCCAGGTATAACTGGAATAAATCCTTAGTTGGTTTGAGAAGCTGGACTGGAGAAGGTGCGTTTAGTTAGGGAGAGTTCTCAATGTCTTATTGAAAGTGTTTGCTCAATGGATCTATTAAAGTGTGGAGCAGAAAGGCTGAGTGAGCAGGTTCAGACCAGAGAGGGAAATTCACTGTGATGGTGAAATGTAGGCCCTGGAGAAAACACGGGGGACAGAGTGAATGAAGTCAAGGAGCTTATGGTACTACTACAGTTGGCCTAGGCAGACTGATTAGACAGGGATGACAGGGCAATCAATAGATTTGGCTAAAGGGAGGTATAGAGATGACTCATGGTTGGTGTCTGATTCATAGAATATTACTCTCACTACAAAAGCCAGGAAGAGGAGAAGATGGAACTCAGATAATATGAGTGTTTTAAATTGTTGCCTGGGATGCTATATTAATAATAATTGAGCGTTTATAACATATCCAGTGTTATTCTAATTTATTTTACCCTTTGTGTGTGTGTGTGTGTTTGTGTGTGTGTGTGTGTGTGTGTGTGTGTGTGTGTGTGTGTGTGTGTGCATGTATATGTGTGCCAGTACTAGGGCTTGAACTCAGGGCCATGTGCCCTTTGAGTTTTTTAATCAAGGATAGCTCTCTACCCCTTACGTCAAACCTCCACTTATGGCTTTTTGCTGGTTAACTGCAGATAAAATGTCTCAAGGATTTTTCTGCCCTGGCTGGCTTTGAATCATGATCCTCAGCTCTCAGTCTCCTGAGTAGGCAGGATTAAAGGTGTGAGTCACTGGCACCCAGCTCTAATGTGTTTTATACACGCAATCTCATCGAGTCCTGGTACAACCATCTCAGAACTGGTAAACAACAAAGTGATGAGCTGGGTCTACCTGTACTGTTAATGACAGAGGGGGATCTCATCTCCAGAAGCAGAACTCCAGCCATGTTTTAAATGGTGTACTTACTAAATGGTGTTTCGCACAGAAGCAGTGGGAATGAGAAGCAAAGGCAAATGTAACCAAAGGGGAATGGTGGTCAGAGAGGTTTGAGGATAGCCAGAAGAGATCACAGAGGACCAAGACACTCAGAAAGCTGGAGTTGAGTGTTTCAGAAACATTAAGAGACCAAGAATGGTGGCACACACCTGTAATCCCAGCTACCTGAGAGGTGGAGAGAGGGAGGATCATGATTCAAGGTCAGTTCAAAGCCAGATCCATCAAGAAAGCTACCAGTTTCCCTCTCAACAAATACACTGGTCATGCTGGTACCATCTTTAATTAATTCAAGCCGCATGAGAGGAACTGGCAGGAGGGTCACAGTCCCAAACCAAACCAGACAAACATTTCAAACCTCTCTGAAAAAGAACATAAACAGATCCAATCAAGTGTGCTAAGCAAGCACAAATCCCTGAGTTCAAGTCCCAGTACCACTCTGCCCCCCCCCCAAAAAAAAATAGAAGAAAGAAAGAAGATGAGGAAGAAAAAATATTAACATGAAGTAAGTCGACACATTCACAATTAGTGGCAGGGAGAACATCGGTGGCCTCAGAAGCTGTCCTAAAAATGTTCAGCCCATCAGCATGGACTGGAGGAAGTAAGTCATGGCGGAGGAAGTGGAAGGACACAAGGTAGACTTGAGACAGGTCTGTCACCTGGAAGCTGAAGCTTGCTGAGCTCCTGAAGAGAGGAAAGAGGAGGGGGAGTGAGGGACAGGTTTAAGACGTAGGAGACCCCAGGCTTCCTTCTTCTAGGGAAGGAGAGAGTGAGGAGATCCAGGCAGAGATAAGAGGCTGCATTCCAGTGTCAGAACCCTTCTCTGGGGGAGGATGTATGTTAAACTGGGGGGGGGGGGACTGTACGCAGAGCTAAGAAGACCAAAGGCACTCCTTCCTGTTGGATGACCCTGACTGTCTCTGTCCCTTAGACATTATCAGTGGCACACAGAGGTTGGGATTGTGCTCCTGGAGACTGACAGCACTTGCTGTGGGCATGCCATGAGCAATCAACCCAAGACCATATAGACAGGTGGCTCAGAGAGGTGGCATCTTAAGGGTTTAGGGAGAAAGAGGTAGTTTGGCTCGTGTTTTGAGAACTTAGACTACACAGACAGCTCAGGACAGCCCTCCAGCTGCCTGACTGTGAAGCATTCACCTGAGGATGTTAGCAATAGACATAACAGAAGAAAAGGCACTTCTAAATAAATAAGAACTCTGGAAGTGGGTAAGAGAGCCAGACGGGGCTGCAGTCTAGGTAGATGATAGGTAAATTTATAGGTGATCATCAAGTAATGCTGAAAAACAAACAAAGCGCTGTTATAAACAAGTAACAAATTATTGTTACATATAATACTAATAGACTTAAAAATCACCATTGACATTCTGTGATAAGGTATGTGGGGGGAATACTAACTGGAAGATTTATCAAGAAATACACCTGAAATCATACAGGGAGGGAAATTGAAGTTGAAAACAACACCCTTTGACTATTCCACGTAAATTGCAGTTCAATTTCATCTATTTTTAAAAGTTGATTGCTTTCGGTCTGTTTTAGTCAGATGGTATTGAGGTGTTTATAAAATTCAGAAGAGACAAATATTTCTGTCCTTCCACTGTTTCTCAGAAAATTTTCTTCTTATGAGATATTTTTTTAGAGTCGCATGGGGGCTGGAGGGATAGCTGCAGTGCCAGCTGAGAAAGAGCAAAGCTCTGCGTTTCAAACCCTGGCACTCTCTCTCTTTGTCTGTCTGTCTGTCTGTCTGTCTGTCTGTCTCTCTCTCTCTCTCTCTCTCTCTCTCTCTCTCTCTCTCTCTCTCTCTCTCTCTCTCTCTCTCTCTCTCCCTCCCTCCCTACCTACCTTTCTCCATCCTCTTTTCTACTGGTTCAGATGGTCGGAGCTGTCTTTCCATTTTGATAACATGTTTCAGGTAGTGTTCTTTGCCATGCCTGCACCTGTGGATTAGCAACTATATTCTTAGAAAGGACGTCTGATAGTCCATACAGAAGAAGCACTGAGGAGGAGGAGGAGGAGGAGGAATAATAATAATAATAATAATAATAATAATAATAATAATAATAGCAACAACAAGGTAAATGTGTTCCCTGTAAAAATAAGAAGCAAACTTCCCCCGACGTGGCTGTGCACAGACAAGACCAGGTGTGGGGTGGCGCTGAGGTCTGCCCGGAGGGAACGCACCACTCAGGGCGTGGAGGGGGCGGATCCCCGGATCCCCGCACCGCCGGGGAAACCGACGCCAGCAGGACGTCGGTGGGGTAGCGCCGGGCACTCCTTCCTTCTCCCCAGGGTTTGCCGGGCTGCAAAGTGTGCCGCCTTCTGCCCCAGAAGCGTTTGGCTTCTCTGGGAGAAGGTCCAGGGGCTTCCAGCACGCATGCATTTCCTTGACGGCCCATCTCTAATCCTTCTCCTCCTCGCTCCTCCCTCCTTCCCCCTGCCCTCTCTCCCTCCTCTCTCTCTCTACTCTTTATTGGTTGCTTTCCCAGGACTGACAAACCAAGCCTGTGGAAGTGCTCAGAGCCAAGTTTCAAGTTACCAGGACCAGGAGGGAGGGAGAGAGGGAGGGGGGAGGAGGGGGAGGAGGGAGGGGCGGGCGCCCTCCGCACAGCTGCAGCCGCTCTCTGCTGATTGGCCGGGGCCCCAGCTGCTTCCCTGGAACAAAAGGTCAAAGTGGACTGCGGTGGCCACGGAGGGAGGAGGCGGATAAATAGCGGCGGCCGCGGGGCCGGGAGGCTGAGCGCGGGGCGCACGGCGCAGGGCGCAGGGCGCACGGCGGCCGCGGGGCCGGGACGCGGAGCGCGGGGCGCGGGGCGCACGGCCAAGGGCGCAGGGCGCACGGCGGCAGCCCAGCCGCGCTCCCCGCCCCGGGGAGGGCACGGTCCCCGTCCGGACGGCCCGACGCGGCTGAAGCCCACCGACCGCCCCGGGACTCCCCCTCGCACAGCCCGGCCAGGATGGCTTGTGAAATCATGCCTCTGCACAGGTAGCGCCCCTGCCCGCTCGGGCTCGCCTCCCCACCCCGCCCCGGCCGCTCCCAGGCGCCTCCGTCTCGGAACCGGGTCGCCGGGCTCTTTGGCCTCCGTGTGCTCCGAGCTGGGGTCCCCGTCCAGGCGAGGACCCTCCCTGCCCGCCTGCCACAGCAAGCAGGCAGATGCTAAGGATCGTGCGTCCCCTCCAGTGATTCCGGGGCGCCCGTTTGAGAACGGCGGGTGCGAGCGTGGCGGGACGGGAGGCCTGGGTTTGGCTTCTCACTCCCGGTTCTAGGGAGGGTCGGCAGTGGGCGCCGGGGCCGGGAGGAGGGAGACCGGAAAGGAAAGGAAGGCGGTGGTGGGAAGAACACAGGTGGCGAAGGATCTGGGGTGGTCAGCTGGAAGTCACCTCCGGGTCCGCCCACCGTCTTCACAGCCAGAAAACAGAGGCGGGGTGGCAGGCTCCGAGAAGTCCAAGTCACAGGTTGTGATGGGGAAAGTCGCCTTTTGCTGCTGGTCTGATCACCCTGTTGCCGTGTGCTGTGGTGGCATCTAGTCCCTCCCAATGATTCCTGTGCAGGGTTGGATTTGGGAACTGACAAAGGACAAAACTGTCAATGCGGTGTCTCAGCAAAATGTTAGGCAAAACCAAATTGCACTTAAAAAAAAAACACAACCTATGCTGTCAAGGTTTCCCTTACCATTTATGTCTTAATAATAAGATCTTGAAATACAGTTTTTAATTGTGAAACAGTCCCTGCATATACACTATGTCATAAACCAGCAAAGTTGCTTTTCTTACACTGTCTGCAAGATGGGAATCTGATGTGATGCTCAGAGAATCTCATTAATCATTTAAGGCAGGAGAAAATGCTTTATGGCCAGATCGGTAATGTGTCTATGTTAATTAGATATTATGATCTAGATATTAGGGAACTAACTCATATATAATTTCTCTAGCCTTCATTTGATTTGCAACTGAGAGTTGGGGTCTTTTTTCCCCTCTCAAAATAAAGTCAGATCTTAAGTCTTTAGTAGGCTCTATTCTAGGTAAGAATATTGGCTAATACTAAACTCAGTAATAGCTACTTGATAATGTAGTAACTCTTCAACAGAAAAAAAAATGAGTCATTCTTCTGACAAAATATTGTTTAGGCACTTAGGTTGATGACAGCTAAAAAGAACACCAGCATAACTTACTGAAAATTAGTCATTATCAGTGACTAGAGTAAGAATGAATCTAGCAAGGATTGGAATTGGCATTTTCAAGAATGCTGCTTCATCAGTTTGGCTTCTTTGCACATCCCTGGTTCCTGTCATGTCAGCAGAGCCCACTATTCCCTGGGGTCTGGATGTCCAATGTTGCCACTTTTGATCATAAACCCCCTAAAGGCAGGGACCCAGTGTGTGTGTGTGTGTGTGTCTTCAAGAAGGGTCCCTTGTGAATTTAAGCATCTATGTAGAATCCATCCCTGCCCCTATAGAATTGTGTCTTTGAATCTCAGTTCCTTTAGCCTTTGCTGTTTGCTGGTCCCCAAGCTTGTCGTGGTCATTAGAGTCCAGGCTCATCACCAGCACCAGCACACACTGACAGCCCACCTGCCTCAGGAAGCTTGCCAAAGCAGGACAGTATGTCTGCTGAATCATTCTGCTCCCGTGCACCTAACTGAATTAGACGTACAAGAATAAATGAAAAGTTTTCAACACTAGGGAAAGCAACATAGGCTCCTTGGATGGAAGCAGAGAGATGTGTGTTTTTCCTACATTGGGTACCTAAGAGTTACCTGGGAATGTTATTTTTCAAAGCAGTTCCTTCCTGCTTCTGTCTCCTTCCCTGTAGGCAAGGGAACTAGCCGTTTTCACAAGCTCCCTAGACCACTCACACAGATGGTTCACCCTTAGGAGACACCCCAATGGGAATTCTGGTTAATGATTAAAGTTTGTACAAAGCCACTGACAGCTGGTCTGTGGAGGAATCTAACACCATCCCACTCAACATCCTCAAGTAACAGATTTCATATGACCTTCTGTGAGTTCTTTTCATAACTGGTGTTTTCCTTACTAGATCATCAGCTCTACCTATTAAAACAAAGCTTAGAATGCTGTTACATGTTCTCTTTCTATACTGAGAAATTATTTATAATTTCTCTCAGGCAACAGTGATCCATCCCAAGGTCATAAAGACACAAGTTGAGCTTTGTCACCGACTACTGAAGGCTGCACACACATTACCAGACAATTGCAATGTCCTGTGATAATTGCAGTAACACATGATGTAATTAGCTTAATAATAGAGGTGTGCCCTGGTAGAGAATGTTACCCTGTATTTTATTTAACCTCATAGGTGAGTTTGATCATATTCAAAGGCACGTTTGTTCTGTCATGTCTCCTTATCTTCTGATGTCCATAAATGACCTTTTGGCCTTTCTTCACATACTATGAAAGTATGTAAAGGTTTTGTTGCTGCTAATGTATAACTAAGATAAGAATAACAAATGAACTTAAAAAAGAGAGTGAAAGAGAGCCCTTTGCTCCCCTTTATACCTCCTGTTATCTACCTGTATAATGTGCTTTGCAGGGTGGATTTGGCTATTTAGAAACTGATGGTCTTCAGTAGTTAATAGTCACCCATTTCTTACAGTTACAAATGACAGGATAGGATTTTATTAAAAATGTAATGTAAGTTGTATCTTTCTAAATACTAAAATATTGACATGATACTTCTTATAACTACTGATAATATTCAGCACACAGCATAGCCTTACATAAATATTCTCCTTTGCTGGGAAAAACAATTTTAGAAAAAATTTTAGCCAAACTAAAAGGAGAAGAACTGTTAAGAATTGAAATAAAATTTTTCTGAGGTGACTCAGCTTAGCTGGGGGTCACTAATGAGATAGCCCATTTTATCAGATCCCAGATTAGCGTATACCTGAGGCTCTTTGCATGAGTCACAACCCGTTGTGGCTTTTCCCCTGCAGAGTCATAAATATATAGGTGAGACTCTGCATCCTGTAGCACAGGGCTATGATGCAGGGCTCACCTCTAAGCCTCAAGTCCAGGATGAAGCTCAGCTTTCGTAGCAGCATTCTGATTGGCTCCATTCATCTTCCAAGCTCCCCTCACATGATGCATAGTCACTGAGGGTAACAGTAGAGGAAGGAGGAAGCTGTGAGCATGAATGACCAACTTTTCTGCCTTTGGTGTCAGTGCTTTGACAGCTTTGTGAAAACGTCCAGCTCATTCCCAGATCTGTTTACCCAAGACAGGAGCTGAAATTAATCATGCCAGTGACATGCTCTGTTTTGTTTTGTTCTTTACTTCATCTGGAAAATTATGCTATTTAATTCCAAATTGTAGTGGCTCTTCAGAGGAGACTTAAAGCAGCATGACAAATGAGCATGTAGTAACAATCCACTGCACCACATCAGTGGAATTCAGCGGGTCTTTCTGAGCATGAATGCTTTAGAGGATCCTTTTGCAAGTATAGAGGATCCTTTTGCAAGTACGTAACGATTGATGATACAGGAGTTCACCTGGAGACACCCAGGGAAAGAGGGTCTGGCATGTGCAGTGAGAGAGAAAGGGGCGGGGGAGGGATATCCCTCGCGGATTTGTGACAAGTTTGCCTTCAGACCTTCTCTGGTCATGCTTATTGATAGACCTCCTCCTTCCTCCCCTCCAGGGAGTCCTTCCTGCACACTAGAACCTAGAGTAGGGAGTTACAGTGCACATCTGAATTAACCCCGCTGAGGCTCAGTCTCTGAACTTGTCTTTTGTCACCTAGACGACCTGTAGTTGGGAATAACACAAAGTCTTGAGGAACAAACAGGTTCTAGGTGGGCACTGTTCCAGCATGGTGGCAGGCGGCATTATCTGTGCAGCCCAAGTATTTGCTAATTGCTCCAAATAAAGATGATGACCTCAAGTGCCGAGGGGATGTTTTTTTAAGAGCATGCTGCCTGTTGCACTGGAAAGCGACCATGTTAGGCCACTTGGGACAAAATGGAAGGGAAGGAAGTGCAAGTCCAACAGAACATACACCCAATCTAGACAATAAAACAATACTTATAAAATAAGGGTACTTATTTTATGGGGTGATTCTGGAGCTAATGGGAATGGAAGGGATTTTGTTTGTTTTGTAGATGATAAAACTACCAGATCAAAAGGGTATTTTGCCAACATGGTCTAATGGCTCCTAATTGTTATCCTACCTACTAGGGAGGCAGATATTGGGAGGATTATGGTTTGAGGGCAGCTGAGACAAAAAGTTGGGGAGACTCATCTTCACACACAAGCCAGGCGTAGTAGTACACATCAGAAATCCCAGCTATGTAGTGGGAGATGTGGGCAGGAAAATTATAGTTTGAGACTGGATCTAGGCAAGCAAATATAATACCTTAAAAAAAAAAAAAAAGAACTAAAGCAAAAGGGTTGGGTGCACAGATTAGGTGGTAGAGTATTTGCCCAGCCAGCATGAGGCCCTAAGTTCAAATCCCTGTACTGCTAGAAGGAATGGAGAAGTGGCTTCCCCCCTTTTTCCATTCATTATTTACTTTGGGTTTTTCACTCTTAATGTTCTCAGTGGATATGAACGTTGCATGGTCCTCTATTTCTGCATTGTCTGATCAGAAAGTACTCCCCCAAATGGTTGAGAAAAGCTACTGGAAACAGGATCAAATTTCAGTTTCTTAAAACTCTTAAAGCTATTCACTCTGCTTTTTGTTCACATATTTTATATGCTGATCAGAATCAGTTGCCACAGAAATAGTTTGTACTCTATAAAAGCATCTTAATGTGCTATTTGTCCTTCTCTTAAGACAATAATAATGCTAGACAGTTTTTAATACATCATTTGTATACTGTACATTTGTGTAAGGTGTCTGATTAAATAGCTTTCAGTATATATACAGAGTTGTGCAGCAATCTTTTTGTTGTTGTTGGTGGTGGTTATGGGGCTTCAACTCAAGGCCTGGGCACTGTCCCTGAACTCTTTGAGACATAGCTCCACTTCCAGTTTTCTGATGGTTAATTGGAGAGTAGACTTTCCTACCCTGGCTGGCTTTGAACCACAATCTTCACATCACAGCCTCCTGAATAGCTAGGATGACAGCGGTGTGACACCAGAACAGGGCACTGTTTTTAGAGCATTTCCATCATCTATAAAGAAACTATTGTTAAGCTACCAAGCCCCAACCCTCATCTCAGCAGGCTGCCCCAATCTACTTCCTGTTTCTATAGATTTGCCTACTCTGGGGTTTTCCATGGAGAACTCACTGATATAATCATATTATATGTGAGATTTCTGTGGCATGCTTTCCCTGAGTAAGGTGTATTTCAAAGTTCATCTGTGTTTTAACAGGTATCAAAATTGAATCCCTTTTTATGAGTGACTAATATTCTGATCTACGAATGAATCTCTTCATTTCCTCAGTTGGACATTTGTGCTGTTCCCTAACTGTTGACCCTTGTGAGTAATGCTGCCATAAATATATGCTTTGGGGGATTATAAAAAAACAAAGACTCCACTTAAGCGCCAAATGGATCCTTGGAGATCATCAAAAATTATCTCCTCCATTTTCCAGATGGTTAAGCTCAAACCCCAGGAAACAAATAACTCTCAACCACATACAAAGAAACAGTGGGGAACCCTCTAAGTGGATGTCTAAACAATAACCATTTGTGTATGAAGTCCTTGCTGGTGTGTGTTTGGGGATCCCAGAAGAGTTCGGTCATTATCCAAAAGCATGGAGTTCTAATGGACAAGTCTCATGATGGATTTTCCCGCCTGGGCTGGCTTTGAACTATGGTCCTCAGATCTCAGCCTCCTGAGTGGCTAGAACTCTAAGCCATGAGCTATTAGCACCCACTTAGGGGTGGTATTTTTATCTGTGATTTGCCTTCACTTTCAACTCCTGTACCTAACCAACCCTCAGGGGACACCCCCCTCCCCTCCCACTCCACTGGCATCCAGTGGCCCTGGGGGACAGGTGAAACACTCACTAACAATATCTTTGAGTCACATTCTCTTGTCTCTGCAAGTTCTCCATGTCCATTATCTTTCTCCCCTGCATTCCTACGTGACCCTTGAAGTTCCCTCTCAGTGGGCCTTGTCCTGTGCTGCCTCACCTAACCTGCCAGACTGCACTATGCTCCAGATGAAGGAGTGAGCTGCTGGTTTCAGGGAGTCAGAATCTCAGCCCTGCCAGCCTCTGGGGCCTTCTACAGTTCAACTTCCTTCCTCAAATTTGTTTTTCTTATCTGAAAATCGAGTTAGTGATACCTTCCTCTTAGACTGTCTTTGAGGATTGACTGGGACATGGGGCTTTGTTTTGTTTTGTTTTGTTTCTGTGCTGGTCCTGGGGCTTGAACTCTGGGCCTGGGCACTGTCCCTGAGCTTTTGTGCTCAAGGCTAGTACTCTACCACTTAAGCCGCAACTCCACTTTCAGCTTTTTTTTTTTTTAAGTGTATTGGAGTTAGGAGTCTCACTGGCTTTCCTGCCCAGGCTGGCTTCCAACCAAGATCCCCAAATCTCAGCCTCTTGAGTAAATAGTAGTTGATAAATATAAAGACGCAGCACTTTAAAAGCCAGGGTTATTATAGTAAACTCTCAACCAATAGAAGCTTCCCATCCCTTTTACTCTAAGAATCATCATCCTTTTGGTTTCTGCTTCTCTGCTAGCCCTGGGTTTCTGTGAAGCTCAAGACTTTATCTTCTTGGCTGGTGTGTGTCTGTAGTATCTGTCCGTGGGTTCCAATAAGAAATAGATGCTTAACATACTGCAGAGGGGGCTTGGTGGCATAGACCTGTAATCCTAGCTGCTTGGGAGGTTGACAAGAAGAAGATGATAGTTCAAGTTTATTCTGAAAGTCCTTGAGACCCTTTCTCACTTCACAACTAGAAAGTGACACAGCTATCAGCCTAAGCCACGTGAGAGGCTGAACTGGAAAGGGCTGTGGTTCCAGGCTAGCCCAAGCAGAACAGTTCTGAGACTTCATTTCCATGGAAGGGATCTAGAAGCCATGGGATTCATGTCTGGTTCCAGCTTGATGCATCTGAATAGAAGCTCAGATGGGAATTAAGACCCTGTCTTAAATATAACCAGTGAAAATCTAGGCTGGAAGTTTTGTTTAAGTGGTAAAGTGCCAGCCTAAAATACCACCAACAAAGGGAAGAAATTTGTAATAAAGGTAAATGTTGAAAGAAGTTATAGAAATACCATTTCTTCCTGTCTGCAGCTATCTACCTATTATTTTTATGTTTCAGTGACTAGAGCTGAAAATATTTTTTACTAATGTCCTAAGTGTATTTTCTCATCTCCTGAGTTATACCCCCCAAAATAAAGCTGCTACTATATTTTATATTCTAAATAACTGCCACCCCTAAAGCATTCTCCTCTAAATTAATAATAACATCATCTTTCTGAACAAGATCTCAAAGATAAATGAAAGCTGCCAGCCACCTATGAAAATAATTTTTGAGACAAAAGAAAACATTGTTTGTTTGTTTGTTTTTAGCTCCAAACAACCTTTGGGTTTGCAGTGGAGTGAAATAATTTTCTTTTCCTGCTCTGAAGCCAGAACAAACAAATAGAGAGTGTGGCAAGACTGTGTTCCAATATTCCCTTGCCTGAACATATCCTTTCCTATGAACCACATGGCTCTCAGTGTTTACATTATGGGCATAGTGACAAGGCTCCTGCTTCTGACTATGCTGCCAGAACAAAGACATTACTTTCCTTTCCTTAAGAAAAGATGGGAACCAAGCACTGGTGGCTCACCCCTGTAATCCTAGCTACTCAGGAGGCCGAGATCTGAGGATCACAGTTCAATGCCAGTCCAGGCAGGAGGGCTTTGAGACTCTTTTCTCCAATTCATTACCAAAGAGCCAGAAGCAGAGGTGTGGCTCAACTTACAGAGTGCTAGCCTTGAGAAAAAAAAAAAAAAGCCAAGCAAAAAGCTGGAGGCTTTGGGTTCAAACTCACTACTGGTAAAAACAAAAAGAGAGAGAAGGAAAGAGAGAGAGAAAAAGGAAGAGAGGAAGAAGAAAGAAAAGGAAGGTCCAAAGGACGGAGGGAGAGAGTAAGAGAAGGAAGGCGGGAAAGATGAGGGGTGGGTAGGAATCCACAGCCTAATTGCAGTCCTGCTAAGTTCTGAAGGGAAAAAAATATAATTTAAAGTCATCAAAATACATCCCTAGAAGTGCTCCTAATTGTCATAATTGATTTTGCAAATCATAAACAGGGTATGTTTTCCAAATATTTGATCCAGTTACTGTAAGCACTCAGCAAAGTATTGGTGATGCCAGTTCTCTTTCGTGTTCTAGGTCCCTCGCCGGGTGCTAGTAGTACAGTGGAAAAACAGGTCCTCAGGGCCAGGAGAACTCTGCTCTTGTGAATTCCATCACCTGCCTGTGTGCCGGTAGCTGCTCTCTCTCCAGATGAGATGGCACTTAAGATGAGAGGTGCAGAATTTTCCTAGGCAGAGAAGTGGAGGAAGTATTGAGCAAGGTGTTTGCAGAGGAAGGTTCCAGCTGTGCAGTGAAGGTGGGCAGAGGCTCGGTGCTCTCAGGTTGAGCACCACAAACTGGGTGTTGTCCACTGGAGCCTTCCCTAAGGCCTGGGGAAGGCCTAGAGCCTAAGGAGGCACAGGTTTGTGTTTGGGACGGATCCAATGTCATGTTTGCCCTCTGCAAAACCAGTGCCGTGGAAATGGAAAAGTCGTGTGCAAGAGAAAGATGTGGGTTTTGGACACAGGGACAAGGAATTGACTGCTTGTTCAGGAGAGCAGTCAGCTTCTCCACAAGTTAAATTCCAACACTGGGAGAGAGAGAAAAAAAAATGGCCTGTGAATATTAACAGCTGAAATTCTTTGTGTTTATCCTTTAGTCAGGAAAATCGATTGGCTTTTGAAAAGGCAGTCATTTGTTTCAGTTCCCTTCTCAGGAACAATCACAAAAAATCAAACTGCCTGGGCTTCTAGAAAGGAATTATAAAATATCACACCCCCACCTCCAAATTATAGTATCAAACATGTAGCATTGAGTTGATCAAAACTTTCACATTTGTTTTCCAAAATCAGTAGGGGATTGTGGGACGGGGGGGGGGGGGGAATGTTATCCTGGTTGTTACTTACTTGAATTTTCCTGAATAGGCAGCAGAAAGAAACCTCATTCCCCAGCTGGCATGGAGCATGGTAGATGCCCCAGACTGTGGCCTAACTGAAAAGACTCCATCCAGTGTGGTACTTTATGTTTGGAGAGAAAGGACGGAAGGAAGGAAAATGTGCGAACTTGACTTTCCTTATCATCTTCTAAGAAAATTCCTCTCAGCATATTGTGTAGCCCACAGGAAAAAGCTGAGAGCCAGAAAATAAAATTTGCCTAACGCTGTTCTTTCATGATCCTTCGCTTCCTCTCTCTTGTTACTTCTTGTCATTCACGTCTCCATCCAGTGCTTTCCCACTTTCTTCAGTGCATGAAACCTAATCCTGAGAATTTTTTTCATCCTATACTATTTTGTATAGTACCCCCCCAAAAAAAAGTACTGAAAAAAGATAAGTACATGCTCTTCTACTCAAAATCAACTGAAATGTATTTAAAATATGCAAAATATGCAAATTATGTTAATTTTTTGGTAGGCAGCCATTTTGACCAATTAGAAAGTTGAACTAATTGGACCAATTATGCAAAGGAAATTGAATGGAATGGTGATTTGCTTTAACAATGGAAAGTCCATTCTGAATACCTCATTCTGGGAATTCTCCCAACAGTATTTGGTTTTTCTTAGATATGTAAAACACTGTGCGTTTTCATGATTCTTCAGCTAGCTTGCAGTCTAATTAAACTGATAGGCATAGCATTCCATGGCATTGGTTTAGAAATTAGTCTGGGGGTCATTTATTTATATGCATTTACCAGACATGAGCCATGTACAAAGTTAGTTACATAGCTTTCTGCTTCCATAGGCTTCTTATTCTCAGTCCTACCTAAGTCACACTTAGCTGTAGTAGCCTAGATGTGGACTGTTATGGAGTCTCATTGATAAATATTCCTTCTGCAGGCAGTTCTGGAAGAATTGGGTTCCGCATAGCTGAAGATAACAAGCCCCAGACTATGTGATGTAAATGAAAGGGTAGCCCAAATGTCTCAGGGTTGCATTTGAATTTTGTTGTTTTGAAAAGGCAAATTAATTAGCTGCTATTTGGAGTTGGCAAATAGGAAAAAAAAAATTGAAACATGGGATTGGTACAGACAAGGAAGAAGAAAATGTAATGAATTCCAAATTGCTACAGTTTGCCTTTGGTGCAGTTTCCTAACACACATTCCTGTTTGTTTGTTTTTTTAATTCCTAATATGTGGGCTCATTTTTAAGAAGTGAAATTCAGTCTGCATTCTAAATTTAAAAATTTTAAATATGACAAATTATGCTCAATTTAGAACTCAAATAAAAAATCATTTAATGACATCATGATAACTAAGGCTGATAGAAAACTGGGGATAGGCATAAACTTATGCAAGCCGATGCTTGAGTATTGAAATAGAAGCACATTGTCTGCTGAGCCCCACCAAATATTTCAAATGTTTTGCATTCTGATTTGTAAATTTCGTGCAAAAGCTTATTCTGTCAGTCCTATTGAGCAGAATTATCCTTGATCATTTTTCCTTAAAATTGTCTCCTGATATCATTCTAACAAATGGATTTAAAAATTAATAGATTTTGTTCATTTAAAACCAATGCTTTAGCATTGCCAGTGCCTCACAGCTGTAATCCTAGCTACTCTGAAGGCTCTGAAGACATTCAGAGGATTTCATTTTAAAGCCAACAGAAAAGCCTGTTAGACTCCATCTCCAGTTAACCAGCCAAAAGTAGAGCTGGAGGCATGGCTCAAGTGGTAAAGTGCCAATTAAGCACTCTATCATTTTAACAATCATCTTAGCTTGTTATCAGGTATAATGCATATGAATAGACTTTAGGTTCTGAATGAGAGGTACAAGTTAAGGGCCAGTGGCATGCAGACTGGCCATGTCTCCATTCCAAACTTTATATATATATATATATATATATATATATATATATATATATAATCTGTATATAATCAATTGAAAAAAAGTGTGAGAGGGGGCAGTACAAGGAAAGGAAAGGAGTTTGTTTTTCTAACTGGAGTGATTAATGTGGACACCTGGCCCTCAGTCCTAGTGAATAACCATGTGAGTGAACGTACAAAGGGAGAAAGGATGGCCTGTGTGCTGTGAAGAAATCCAGCAAACAGATGCACACTCAACACACTTATTCACACACATGCTCACACTCACACATGCTCAATGCATGCAAACAAAATCAGCCAAAGCACACATTCAGAGCAACGTGCTGTCTAAAATCATCTCCCCGAGGCACTTCTTAGCAAAAGAAAAATATTACTAATTGAATATGCAACCAAGTATGCTATTGTAAGGACACTCATTTTTCATGTTTTTTTTTAAACCTGTGAGCAGTAATGTCCTGTTTGGGGCAAAGAAAGTAATGTAGCTGGAGACAGTTTTCGTATAGTAACAAAATCATGATATAGGTCTTTTCGTGGTCGCTTAGAGGCATAGTATATTGGCCATGATGGGTGCATTTTGATGTGGATCCTTTGTGACTGGGAAACAAATGTCACAAGATTGTGCCACACACTGATATCTCATGCCTGTAATCCTAGCTACTCAGGAGGCAGAGATCTGAGGATCATGGCTCAAAGCCAGGCAGAGCAGGAAAGTCAGCGAGACTCTTATCTCCAATTAACCTCCAGAAAATCTGAAGTGGTGCTGTGGCTCAAGGTGGTAGAACCCTAGCCTTGAACTGAGGAGCTCAAGGACAGCACCCAGACCTAGAGTTCAAGCCCCATACACGACAAAGCAAAAAAAAAATTGTAAAATGTGTTTCAAGAAATGGTCTTAAAGACAAATTAGTTGAGCTGCTTTGGGCAGGTCTGTGTCATCCCTTCTGTGGCTTCATCTCAGGACACCCGGACATTCCCCAGATGTAGCTGCCTCCAACACCCACTCTCCACAGCTCTCAACTCCTATATTGTGAGTCCAGAACAAGGCTGGCCCCTCCCTCAGCCCCACCTGGAATGAATGAGCCCAGCGCATTATTAACAATGATATCTACGGCAAAGTGGGCGTTAGAATAGCTGAGCGAGACTGACGTGCAAACTTACAACATGGGAGAATGACAAATAACTATGCCGTATTCCAGCTAGAATGTGAAATCTTTTCCACTCCTGGGGCAAGAGTGTGTGCGTGTGTATGCATTTATGAATTACACTGTAACTGTGGAGTATGATTTTGTTGCCTGCCAGTTTAATATTGCAAGCATTTGTCATTTGATCAGTAAGATACAAGACAATAAGTAAGCTGAAGGCTGACTCAGTCTCTGTTTTGAGATCTTTTTGTAGAAGAAAAAAACAATCATGTCAAAGAAAAGGAAAAATAAGCCAAGTACTGGTGGCTCATGCTTTGTAATCCTAGCTACTTAAGAGGCTAAGTGGGAGGATTGAGGTTTGAGGCCTGTCTCAAAGATAAGTTTTCAAGACAATCTTTCCAACAAAGAGCTGGGCACAGTGGCTGTACCCTAAATTATTTGTTTGTTTGTTTATTTAGGTCTTGAGGCTTGAACTCAGGGTCTAAGCTCTGTCCCCTAAGCACTTTTGCTCAAGGCTACTAGCACTTTGCCACTTTGAACCACAATGTCACTTTATGTTTTCTGGTGTTTGATGAGAGAGATAAGAGTCTCTGGACTTTTCTGTCTGGGCTGGCTTCAAACCACAATCCTCAGATCTCAGCTTCCCAAGTAGCTAGGATTACAGGCCTACATAGACATATCACACCCAGACCTGCATCTGGACAGGAAATGAGATCTCAAAGTAATCAGCAAAAAAAACTGGATCGGAGGTGTGGTTCAGCAGCAAGAGCATCAGCTAAACAAGCTCAAGGCCCTGAATTCAAACCTCACACTCCAGTACTGTCACTCCCAAAAGAGATGGAAAATAATTATAGCATTCCTTGTACATTTTTTATTTATTTATTTATTTATTTTTGCCAGTCCTGGGCTTGAGCTCAGGGCCTGAGCACTGTCCTTGGACTTCCTCAAGGCTAGAGCTCTACCACTTGAGCCTCAGCACCACTTCCGGGTTTTTCTATATATGTGGCACCAAGGAATCGAACCCGGGTCTTCGTGCATGCTAGGCAAGCACTTTAACCACTAAGCCAAATTCCCGGCCTCCTTGTACATTTTTTTAAAAAGCAAGTATCTTTGTATTTACTTCCTGTTATCTCTGCATTGTTTGAGGAACTTAAATTGTATTTGTAATTTCATTTATGGTCTTTCATGTTATTCCCATTGGACAATGCTTAGAGTAGCTACTGAAAAAGAAGAAAGAACGGGAATGTTCTTTTACTGATGTGCTTATCTCCATTGCTGGGGAAAGATTCTGAAGTGATTCACACTTACCAGAACTATTCATCAGCATGTTAATGAGTTGCAATTAACTTAGTTGGGATCATTATAGCAGTAATCATTTTAAGAGTTTATGTATAATAGATGAGTACTTGAATTGGGCTTGTAGATTAGGTAGGAAAAACCATCCTCTGCTGAATGATTTTTGTCTTAGGCTCATTTGCAAAAAAAAAAACTCTCTGAGATCACAGATTGAAACTAGGCCAATGGGAAAGTCCATGAGACTCTTACCTCTCATTAACCACCAAAAAATAAACAAAAATTAATAAAAAGGAAAGCGGAGCTGTGATCTGTAGTTCAAGCAATAGAGCACTAGCCTAGAGCTATGCTCAGTACCCAGGCCCTGAGTTCAAGCCTCATGACCCCCCACCACACACAAACACACACGCACGCGCGCACACACACACACACACACACACACAATCTACTCTGTATATACATATACATATACATACACATATACATATACATATACATATACATATACGAAGAGGGAGAAGTATAAACTCAAGAGCCAACCATTTGAAAAAGCTGGTGGTCATGTTAGCTTATCTTCTATAGTAGTGAGTGATGAACAAAGTATACAGTAAGTTTAAGGACTTTCAGGGTTATTTTCTAAAGTTTATGAGCTCAGAATTAACAGCTATTAAAACAGACCAAGCTCACAGAAGTAGATGTTAAAGAGCCCTTCTCTCCAGCGACTAAGTGCAACACTTTTCTCTGAGCCGTTTGATTGAGATAAAACCTAGAATTCAGTTTTCCCTGCTGCATTACTTCTGGAACTCCCCATCTACTTCAAAGCCTCAGAAAACATAGTGGAAAGTCATGCAACCATGTAAGTGAAGGATGTTGACATTTCTCTTCGGTCCTCCCGTTTTGAGGTCTGCTCTTTTTTTTTTTTAAAGGAAATGTCATGGCGTGTGATATATGCTTTGTTTGTTTACTCTCTTTGCATCTAATTTGTTACAGTAGTCCTAGAGTTTGACTGAAACTGCGATTCCACCACAATAGTTCAGAAATGTGTCATAGGACACCAGGCTGAGCCAAGGAAGCGTTCTTCAGTATGCTGTGCCCTTTGGCGACCATGCATGTTGCATAATCATCTTGTGGGAAGAAAGAGAACATTTGAGGTTTCAGTTTGAGACAACATGGTGGCCTGTTTTTCTTAAGTTCTGATTTTCTGCCAACCAAGCCAGCATATTCTGCTTCCTAGGCTATCTCTGCTCTGCAATTACAGTGAAACACATAGAGCTGTTGTGTTGACCCACAGTGACTCTGGCATTTACTATGTCACTACCACACCCCTGCTTATGGCTTAATAGTGGAAATGAAGTTTCACACAGCACAGGAGACTACTGGTCCTGAATTGTGGCAGTCAGGGTCCTTTGTCTGACTTTTCTGACTTACATTAGTCTGTAGCATGGACCTGTGTTGTACATTCATTGAGCACCTTTAAAGTGGCTGGAGAAAAGGAAGTTTGTCTTCAGGATCACATCATGATGTTCTAGAATGCAGAAGTTTGGGGGGGGGTATCTAAACTGTAACACTGAACTAATATGTAATCTTGAGGAAAGAAATTCTGTACTTGTAGAATGAAAGCAAAATAAAGATTGAAACAAAATTAATATTTACGAAGCTTCAATAGAAGCTATTTGACCTTTTCAGTGGTGAGTCATAAAAACTAAAATGTTATGGAATTAAGCGGGGTGGGGGGGGAGAATGAATTTGAATAGTAGCCCATGTTTACAAAAGAGAAAGGAGAATTTGCCAGGAGGCTTTTTTTCAGATGCTGGAAATTTGTACTAAGTGGTGCATTTTCGTTAATGCAAGTGCTCACATAGGGAACTACTGCAAGCCCCATGCATTCCTTAATAACTCATTAACATGACAGAGAAGATTATACTAGCCCTTTTAAGCTCAAAATATTATTAATATATTTTCAAAAGCAAAAAGAGATGGCCCGTTGAAGCTGCTATCTGCAGACCAGAAATCCTGGGTACAGGATGTCATCTATTGTATTTGGAAAGTGTTGATTGTTCAGTGTTTACTTGTGAGATGAGATCCACCTGCCAAATTGTTCACCAGCAGTAGAGCCACACAGAGGCAGCTGCACAGCCGGGGACAGTCAGCAGTCCTCACCCTGAAGGTGTGTGGAAGGACAACCAAACTCAGTGGCTGCCAGCCAGCGAGTGGTCAGTCCTTAGGGACAAAAAAGATCAGGACAGACAATAGAGTAAAGCAGCCTCCAGTTCCTAGAAGAGTGAATGGTCCACAAAAGCTTCACCTCCCTGGGATAAGCCACGAGAGTTAGGGTAGGGAGAATGATCATCTCAGGTAGCGTGTGAAGAGATCATACCACACCACACCAGTGAAGGTCCCGCCCTTTGCTGTGACCAGGAAGGTGGGGACACAGGAGCAGGGACCAAAAGAGGCTACCTGATTCCTTGCTTTTGTTCCTCTTACAGAATTCAGACAGAATCTCTATATCTGTAACTAGATGTTCTCTTAACCATTAGGGTGCTGGTGGCGTATACATACTGTAATCCTAGCTACTTAGGAAGCCGAGATCTGAGGATCTCAGTACAAGGCCAGCTAGGGCAAGACTGTCTATAAGACACTTATTTCCAATTAACCATCAAAAAGTCAAAAGTGGAGCTATGGCTCCAGCAGTAGAGAGCTAGTCTTGAGCAAAAAAAGCATTCTCTCTCTTTCTCTCTCTCTCTTTCCTTCTGACAGACTTTCTGTTTCTGGAACTTGATATTCTCCTCACTGTGATGTCTTCATCACAGGCTTGTTTCCTGTATCTTATCAGTAGCCTTCAGCCCTTCTGGAACAAGCTGGCAGTTTTGTAGACTAGAATCTACCTATATTTTTATTCTTAGTCAACTACCTTCTGTGACAGCAAGTCTGTCATATCTTAACTGCATGCTTCTCTAGTCTAATCTAACTCAACAGAGACCCATTTGTCTTTCTGTGAACAGGAAGGAAATAGTAGCTGCTCATTAACATCTGCCACCAGCCTGTTACGTGTCACAGTTACGGTACCATAATTCAAACAGTAGGTGTCATTGTTTTCCACGTTGTTGGGTAGGGATTGGCCCATCCTGTGGAAATCACAGGGTAAATGAAAGGAAAGGGACTGTTTGGGTCAAATCCTTTATGAGAATGGAGCAAAAACAACCCTACACCTGCACACTTCAGGTGAAGGGCATCTTGGCAGTGATGTCTGTGCCCTGGGCTCTTTCATGTTCTAGGCTGGAAGCCAGGAACAGGAGACCCCACCCCAGTCAGCATCAAAGCATTTTGCCTGGGTGTTCTTCCAGGCACTCTTGGCTTGTTGCTGTCTACATTTTTTCATCTGGCATCTAGACAGATCTGGCTGGGATCTGCCGCTGGCTCTACTTCTATGTGTTTGAGTCTTCAGTATCTACAAGCATGGGCCTAGGTTTCAGGGGTGTTTCCACCGGCAGTGGGGTTCTTTATCCCCACTTTCTGTTTCTCACATCTCTGCCTATTCCTGTCTCACCTATACTAATCTTCAAGCTGCTGTGGGTGAAGCCAGAGCCTGCCCTGTCCTATCACAGCCCTCCACCACATGTCAGCCCTGAACTGTGGCTACAATTCCTGGGTTATACATACAGCTCATGTCGCTGTGTCTGCCTGAGCTTCATCAAGATCATAAAAACACTCATTCCGGGCTGTGTAGTCTTCCTCATGTGGCTCTTGCCCACCCACCCGGCTTCTAAAAGTTTGTGATATGTCCTCTGACAAGGACATCGGCCTTCCTTGAATCTGTGCTCTCATCTGATACTCCATTTCCCCAAGTTTGAATAGGCACTGAATGAAGCTAAATGATTGCCCTGGCAGATCTGGAATTGCTTACAGTCAGGTTCAGTATTTCATCTGCTTTCTAATTTTCATGACAGATTCATTTCCAAGTTAGCTCTGTGACATACCAAAGCATTCCTGAGGATTTTGTCCATTTGTAATTGCTAGCACACAGGTCTCATCAGCCTTACAACAGTCTCTTAACTACAAATTTCATATGAATTCAGACTTTAGATGAATTCAAGTTAAAAATCTACCTGTGGCTCTGGGTGAAGCTCTATGGCACAGTGTTTGCCCAGATTGCACAGCCCCTGAGTTTAATCCTGAGAAATACACACACACACACACACACACACACACACACACACACACACACACACACACGCCCCTATCTGACACTAAATGGGAACTGGAAACTATCATACCATTCTTGATATGTAGAAAACTTTTGAAAGCATCTTTCAGTAGCTTTGTGGGGAAAAATGCCTTTCCAAACAACCTATGCCACAATTATATTTATATATATTATTCCCTTAATTTTAATTTGTAGTAAACTGGGGTTTGCCTTTAAAATGATCTATGTTTTCCAAAACAACTTGAAGTAAAATCTACTCATTATCATGTAGGAGGGAAAACTGAGGGTTTAGTATGCAAGGCTGCTACTGAGTAGAACAAACAAGCAGGCTGTTTATTAATGATCTACTTTGTTTTTCACCATGATGAAGAAACAACTAAGGCATCTAGAAACATATTTATACCTTGCTGGCTTCATGTTTCCCCATCTAAGCAATATAAATGGGTCCCAAGAGGACTGCAAAGTGGAAGGAAGGGGGAAAAGTAAACATTTTATTCCTTCCTTTGTCTCCTGCACTGACAGACCAGAAGAGCAAGTGACATTCCTGCAGCTGAGCAGAGCGGTGAGTCTTTCCCCATCTCTGCCTCAGTCAGCTTCCTTATTTTATTATCCCCTTGAGGCCTAGAATGTGGAAAAGTGGGGCTGGCAGAGGGGATCCCTTTGGGTTGTTAATCATCTGACAAAAACATTCCAGGAAGAGCCCAAAACCCGGGAGGTGATTGGAGTTAATATGTGCTTTCAAGTGTTCAAAAACAACTACAATTGTTTTTCCCCTCTGATCTCTAGCTTAGTCATTACATTGAACCAAACAACAAATGCACCATTATATATTGTTCTGCTGTTCTGTGGCTATCTACCAGTTGATGGGCTACACAGACTCAGACATCTGTAGACTCAAGTGGTTTACTGAACTCTGAATTGCAAGTTCCTATCTGTAAAATGGGTACAGTATTCTTAGGAACTGTCCATTACTTTTCATATTTTTTTCTGAAGGAGGACCTAGTATAAAAACAAAAAAGTCTCTGAACTCCTTTTTATGCAGACGAATGCTTCATAAAACTGAAAACTGTAACAAAGTCATAAAAGAAGCTGTATGTAGGATGAGTATGCTCATGTCTTTTACTTTTTAGAATATTTTAAATAATATTAAAGTTTTATATTGAGATCATTGCCATAAATAATAATCTTTCTCTTTCACATCAAGCCTAATATCTAAAAGAATAGGGCATGTGAATTGAGAGAAAGTATGATGCTTATTTTCCTCGAGCTTAGTAATATCCATAGAGTTTATATTATTTTTAAGTTACATTCTAGTATTTAAGCCAAAATAGATGCGAAAATTTTCTAATATCAACCACAAAATGTTGATACAACTATTATCAAGAAATACCTAGAAGTGCTCCATCAACCTTTTGCTTACGATAAGCGTAACTACCGATTAAGTCAGAAGGAATATTGAAAAGTGGGTGAATTTGTTTTAGCATTGACAGTCTGAAGAGTAAACTAAAATGTTAAACTTTCAGAGAGCTAAGATACAAGTGCAAATTAATAATGCTTCAGCAGCCTTCCTCTGTGCACATCAACTCTCAGTATTAAGATGAGACACAAAAATACTAGGGATTGTTAAATCCTTTATAGATTATTCATTTGGGGTTTAAACAAACATCACATAATTGTCCTTTTCATCCTTAATCATTATTAAGAAAGTAAACAACCAGATGGAAATGTTATATATTGGAGAGAAATGGTAATCTGTTAGGGCTCATAGTTTTGATTTAGACAGTAATATTTTACAGGCAGAAATAGACAAGCCACACAAAACATACTGAAATAAGAGAACTCAGAATGCATGCTTTTGCAAGATGTCTGTGGTTTTTGCTTTTTTTTTTTACGTAGGCTTAAAAATTCTTTTTTCCTTTTCAGATGTATGCTTTATTTCAAATCAAGAAATCTAATTAAAGAATCACTTGTCAACAGGCATCTGTGCATCTTCTCACATGCAAATTTTACAGACTAATACTGCTGAGTATAATTGGCTTAAGGAAATGTAGTTGGGTTTTGCTAATTGATATAAAGACAAACTAAGGATGGCTGAACAGTAGGTTGGAAAAGATGGGGTTGATGGTAATGCTGCAGTTAGCACTGGAACTGATATGGCACAGTGTCCGTGCTTGCTGGACTCCCCCTCAAGTGTGTCTAAAGTACAGAAGTACATTTTCTGAGCTAGCCAATCGAAGTGTACTGAAAAAAAAACCATCATCAGAGGTTAAGAAATAAGCTCTACATAGATGAAGGAGAGTATTGCTATATCAGTGTCTCAGAATTTCCCCTCTGAGTCAGAGACTTGTAGCCATGAAAACTAAGAGTGGTAGTCCTTGGTACTGTCCGGAAATTTTCTTAGAAATCTTCTTGGTGAATTGTTGAACACATCCCACACAATCCTGGAGAAGATTTGGATACCTAACCAAAGCCATTTTGGTGTCTAATGAACCATGAGTTTGACTGATCTAATATCATAAAAGTAAAGAAGCAGTGATAGCCTTTTGTAATGATTTAAACATTTGGGCACTGAGTCTGAGTGTCATAAACTTTCAGAGCTAAATGGAAACCACAGAGATCCCTAGTTAAGCCTTTCGTTTTCTGTAGGAAGAAACTAATCCTGAGTAGCCTAAGCTAGCCAGCAACCTGCCTATCACTTTAGCCAATTTGCTGCAGAGCCAAGACCCTTCTTTTCAGATTCCCAATGGAAAGCAGGTTGTTGTTAAGTAAAACCTATGAAATCATTGAGAAGTTACATAAGCTACAAGTTCCAAAGTACTAGTAAAAACAGGAAAATATGAATTTATCATAAATCTGAGGTTAAACCAATGTACTAGAAAGAATAAATATAGTCTATTTGATTTTATTGATTTTATTATCCATTTAATTATTTATTTTCTAGTGTGTATATCTGTGTATATGCTGATGCTGGGGCTTGAACTCAGTGTTTTGCTCTTGCTTAGGTTTTCTGTTCATAGCTGACATTTTACCACTTTTTTTTTTTTGGCTGGTTAAGTGAACCTAAGAATCTGTTGGATTTTTATTCTTTGCCTGGCTTAGAACTGTAATCCTCAGATCTCAGCTTCCTCCGTAGCTACGATTTCAAGCATGAGCGACAAGCATACACAATTACTTTTACATTCTAAGGAGGAATTTTTGGCTGATATAGATGCTCCAACATTTTTTTTCTTTTAAGCTGTGAAAGAAAATTTAATGTACTGACTTTTACTGACTGTCACTAATGTTAGCATGAAAATTTTTATATTATACCCTCATTATTAAGAATGGTTTCAGGTAACTATTGGGATAGTTAATGATAGATGCTTCAAATAATTTTAGTTCCAAGTATTAAGAAAGAGACTTGTTAAATTCTAATTATCAAAGTAAATTTAGGATTATCAGAACAATTGGAGAATATATTACTTAGAAGGTGGAGATTGGAAGAGTTATAATTGAAGAATGGCCTGAGGCAAAAATGAGAAAGTTCCCCATCTTAACAAAATGTTCCAATTAGGTGGGACAGTGAGGGGAATCCTAGAAGAATTGTAGTCGGAAGACAAAACTACAAGACAGTCACCTTGAGCTAAAGAGCTCAGGAACAGGCCCAAAGGTCAAAAAAAGAAAAAAGAAATTAGCAAAAAGAGAAGGAAGTGTTGCTCAATGCCTGCCTAGCAAGAACAGTACATATATATATATATATAATGTAATAATATAATATATAATTATATAATATAAAATAACTATACATCTGGGCATATAGCTCATTATACGAAGGCACTTGATTTGTATTTATGAAGCCCTGGGTCCAGACCCCAGCAGTGAAAGCAAAAGATCAGAATAACAATATATGTATACCAAGTTTCTAGATGATTCCTTGTATAGTAAGGTTAGTAAAGCACTTTAATAGAAAATCTGAAATCCGTGTTGTGTGTTGCCATTTCTTCCTTCCTCTCCTTTGGCTCTCCTCACACAGGAAAAAAAAGAAACAGCAAAAGACATAAAAATGTCGGACGAGGGCTTGGGCCGTGGCTCAGTGGCAGGGAACTTTCTCGGTACATGGAGGACCTTTGTTCTAGAAAAACAAGCAGATACATCATTCTGCTTTAATAGATACAAAGAAAAATAGATTGAAAGTACTTGAAAGAGAAGAAAGATATTTCTTCTCTCTGGGAAGGCCTGGGGATTGTTGGTCTTAGGGTTTCACATTAGGCATTTCTTAGCTTCTGGTAGAGCTGCCTCTTCCTTGGTTTCCCCCAGCTCTTATCCCCATCGGCCCCTTGTTTCCCAAACCAAGATTGCATAACAGGGTTGAAAAGTGGAGTATAGGAGTTAATTATACAGTGTTGGATTTACAGAGGGCAGGGTGAGCCACAAGACATCAGAAGCGGGGACTGAGTGTTCCAGTTAAGGACACAGGAGTAATGGAGGAATTACATGGCTGACTGTGGTGCCTGGGAACCACAGTAAATACAGACATCCTGAAGCAGAGGAGAAGGGGCTGTAATTAAAAGCAGAGTAAAAACTAAACCCAGGCATCCATCTATGCACATGCATTCAGTGAGGAAGGGGCTGAGGGACACGTGGCTATTAAGAGATCAGGATCCCCCAGGGCATCAGTGGCTGATCCTATAATCCTAACTACTCAGGAGACTGAGAGCTGAGTATGGCAGTTCAAAGCCAGCCAGGGCAGGAAAGTCTATGAGACTCTTATTCCCAATAAACTACTAAAACAGCCAGAAGTAGAACTGTGACTCAAGTGGTAGAGCACTAGCCTGGAGCAAAAGAAGCTCAGGGGCAGTGCTCAGGCCCTGAGATTAAGCATTAGAACTGGTAATTAAAAAAAAAAAAAGATGAGAGCTCAGTCTCTCTTGGGTCAAATCCCAGCTTCTTTGCCATGATTCTGTGGCTGCAAACATCACTTGTGCTGTCTCCCCCCTCCATCTGAAAACCATAGTTCCTGCCTCTCAGGGGCCATAGTGAACACTGAGAAAAATCTATAAAAAGTCTACCCCAGGCAGTGTCCCCGAGTGCAGATTCAATGTTAAGTGTTTCTATTCATTCACTGATTTACTGATCTTTCAAGTGAGTTTCCTTTGTCACAGTCGCATGATGTTGTGTGTCCTTCCTGCCTGTGGTCATGACAGAGCTGTAACTCTAATTAAGGGAAACTACCCAGTGTGTTCCTTGAGCTCCTCTGAGGTAGTGAGTACTATGCCTGATTTGATAAAAGAAAATGGAAACGGTCTAGTGATCACTTAAGGCTTATACATCCTGAATGAAAAGAGATGACTGTGTGTGTGTGTGTGTGTGTGTGTGTGTGTGTGTGTGTGTGTGCACTCGCCTGCACTAGGATTTGAATTCAAGGCCTGTTCTCTGTCTCTACTTTGCTCAAGGCTGGCACTCTACCACTTGAAATACAGCTTCACTTCCACCTTTATTTTTGCTGGCTAATTGGAGATGAGAATCTCACAGACTTTTCCTGCCCTGGCTGGCTTTAAATTGTGATCCTCAGATCTCAGCATCCTAACTAGCTAGGATTGCAGGCATAAGCCACCAGTGCCTGGCAAGAGATGGGGAAAGCATCCTGATATCATTCCAGAGCCACATTCCCAAGTGGTGAAAACTGGTATGCTTTTATGATATTAGTTGTTCTTGAAAGACAGTCGCCACTATTCCTTTTCAATAAAATAGAAAGAAGACAGCTAGGGGTCAGGAGTTTGGCCTAGTGGTAGAGTGCTTGTCTCACATGTACAAAGACCCAGGGTCGATTCTTTGATACCACATACATAGAAAAAGCCAGAATTGGTGCTATGGCTCAAGTGGTAGAGCTCTAGCCTTGAGAAAGCCCAAGGACAGTACTCAGGCCCTGAGTTTAAGCCCCAGCACTGGCAAAAAAAGAAGAAGAGAAAAGAAAGATGACAGCTGTTAGGTAAAACAGGTTGATTTATCTTAAAAGTCGACTCAATATTTAACCACTTTTTTGGCTGCATAGGAACTTTTTAATTTGATGTTTGAATGGAGGACCGGGTGGCTAAGTAATGATAACTTTAGGCTCATCCCTCACTGCAGTCATGTGAAAGAGGAACAAAAGTTTGAGGCCCGGAAGTTCTGATGGCTGTCAGCCAGTATGGGTGAATAATCGTTTTACTCCATCTGATGCTGCTCACTTTTCAGTTCTTTGAAAAACTAGATGCAGGCTGTAATGGTGCTCCAGTCACTCGTACCTGTAATTCCAGATACTCAGGAAACCGAGATATGGCTCAGAGGCAGCCCTAGCAGAAAAGTCCCTGCAACTCTTATGTCCCATTAAGAGTCCCAAAAAGCCAGAAATAGAGCTGTGACTCAAGTGGTAGAGTGCCAGTCCTGAGCACAGAAGCTCAGGAACAGCATCCAGGCCCTGAGTTCAAGCCGCTAGAAGTAACGCGTGCGCGCACACACATGCACACACACACACACACACACACACACACACAAATTTAGATTTTGGAGATAATGGGAAAGTAAATGAAGTCTCCATGTCTCCACAGCAGAAAGGTTACCATTATAAAGCTTGAGACAATTTCCATGGTGGGAATATAGGAAGAAAAGGTAGCTGAGCACTAATCGGAGGAGCATTATTGGTTCCTTTTTTTGCTATCCTTTGAGGTTCCTGCCCTCCACTCTAGGACAAGATTTTAGAAATATCTTTCCATTGGCCTGCTGGGTGGAGGGGGTTGGGGGTAATGGATTTGGGCCAGGGAGAATGGGAAATCCAAATAGATGACAGGGAGATAGCCAGCAGCAAGTGTATGAAATGGCTGAGAACTGAAAGATGGTGTTCTGTGGCCACTGTGCAGGAATCAGCAAGTGGGGCAGTCTCTATTTCCTGAAATGAGGGGCGAAGAGCCTCCTGCAGTGTCTGGCCAAGCAGCATGGGAGGGTCACTGAGGACCTGGTTAACTCTTCCGGCCTGGGGTCCCTTCATGAGGCACTGGTTCCTCCAGCTCCGTTTCTTCATCTAACCCCACATTCTTTCTCTTTGTTTCCTTTTCACAGTGCTCATGTTCCCCAGGTCAACAATATTTCCACCACTGGAGAGTAAGTGATCTCAGTTGCATTTGGGGATTGATAGAATTTTTAATGCCATTTCCCACTTTGAAACAGAGTTGAAGCAATCCAATAGTGTATAGTATTAGAAGAACAAGATGATAAGTGATTTCCTTTCAGGTTACTTGTATATAGAGGAAAGATGAAGAAATATGCCTGCTTATTTAGGAACCATAGACAGCCCCACTCTTTGAAACTAGCAGCTTTGCTTTCTTGTATTCTGTTTTGTTTTAAGACAAGGTTTCACTGTATAATTCAGGCCTTGAATTTGCAATCCTCTTGCCTCAACCTCCTGTGTGCTGAGGTCACTCATATGTACCAACATGTCTGTCACGGTCAGGATTTGTTTTTACTATTACAAAATATCAATTCATTTCACAATAAGGTCAGTTACTAATTGTATATGTTAATAATGTTCATGGTATGAATAGTCAATGAAGTCTGGGAGATATCTTGTAACGGGCATGGAATTAAAGGTTAAAGCACTTATCATGTCTTTTCTCCCTGCATAGTCCATTTGGTTGAACCTGTACTTACTGACTGCCTATACTGTGCCAAGCATGGAAGTAGATGAGGAATAGCAAATGAGCTTTGAGCTCTGGCTTTAAGGTTTTCAGTGTTGGATGAAGGAGAGAGCGAAAATTAGCCCTGGCAGCCAGTCCCTTCC
The DNA here is from genome assembly GCF_031878675.1 of Megascapheus bottae. Taxonomy (NCBI): domain Eukaryota; kingdom Metazoa; phylum Chordata; class Mammalia; order Rodentia; family Geomyidae; genus Megascapheus; species Megascapheus bottae. The sequence goes on from NC_143531.1 coordinate 20,145,293, forward strand.
CTTCAGGGCAGTGATGGCGCCCTGTTTATTAGGCCTGACACTTGTCACTTCTCCTCCAGGCTTCCACTTGCACATAAATGAGATCTAAACTCCAGTTGTTGCCCTTGGCTACCTCTCCACCCACATTGCTCGTTACACTATGTGCTGGCCTTGGCCTTGCTTATTTCTGCCTTGAAGCCTCCACTAGCGCTTTTTGAGCATGATCTACACTGTGTCGTCATTTGCTTCTTCAAATCTAATCCCTTCTGAGAATCAATCCCTTACTGTGACCGTGGTCACTGTCTGGCCTTTGCCAGGTAGTGAAGAGGGTTTCCTACTAGCTGATCCATCACCGGACATGTGCATTCTGTCTTGCCCTAAAAGAATGCCAGCTCCAGGCCGGCAGTTTGGCCTAGTGGTAGAGTGCTTGCCTAGCATGCATGATGACCCAGGTTCGATTCCTCGGTACGACATACATAGAAAAAAGCCGGAAGTGGTGCTAGGCTCAAGCGGTAGAGCTCTAGCCTTGAGAAAGTCCAAGGACAGTGCTCAGGCCTTGAGCTCAAGCCCAAGATTAGCAAAAAAAAAAAAAAAAAAAAGAATGCCAGCTCCGTAAACACAGGTCCTAGTCTGCCATGGCTGCTGTTATCTCCCTGCCACCAGAAACAATAGCTGACATGTCTTAGGCCCCTTTTAAGTATTTTTCAAATGACTAATGACTCATTCCTGATATATGAATTTTTCCATCATATCTACCTCTCTCACTATGCACATTGTCTTAAAAATATTTTCAATATGATTTAAATGAAGTAAGAGTCTACTCTAAAATGAGTTGTTTGAAAGTTATCAAAACCCATTTTAGTTAAGAGAATGGTACTTGGCCATATAATCATTTAGAAAACATATTGTTCTTTTTCAAATGAAAAAAAAAAAACATGCTTTGGTCAATACAAATGAAAAAGTTGCCATGACAACTTACTTAGAATTAAATAGTATGGTGATAAAAAGAAAAAGTCTAGATCTGCTGACAGGTTCTAGAGATTACAAAACAACCCGAGTTTTATCTCACTTACATACTTCCAGACCTATGTGCTTACCTGTACAACTTGAAAAATACTTTCTGGGTGTTTACGTGAATCCAGCCTCAGTCTTCCACCCTCACAATTTAGTCAATTAGAGGCTAGGAAAGATTATAATAGGATATTTAATTGTTCTGATGAGCTGCTTCCCCCTCCAAAAATAAAGTATTATTCCCTATATAATCTTATCTTAACAAGATTCTAAATGCATAGTAGGAATCCCAAAACCCTCTGCCTATTTGTTTTGTAAATCATGCTGCAGAGCTGCAGAACTAATAGAAAATCTGGAAGAAACTTAGCTTTATAAAAATAAGTCTATTATCATTCTGTGAAGAAAATTCTATTATCATTCTGTGAAGAAAAGTAACTTTTTTCATTGTACTTGGTGTGAAATGGCCCCTCATTCCTGAATGTTTTGTAATGGTTGCTGGATATCTGAGAGTATTTCAGCAATTCTAGACTCACAAAGGTGAGAAGTGCAGTTAACAAGTTGATAGGTGATATTGGTTGTTTTCTTTAATTCACAATACCAAAATGGCTAGATAAATGTATCCCTATTCTGCCTTTATTCCCGAAGCACAAATGGTTTTCCATTGGAAGCGTATTTCCAAAATCATGAGAATTTACTTTTCAAGGAAATCTTTGATAAATCTGATGCCTTCATTTGACTCTAGGTTATTACTCTTTTTTTTTTTTTTTAAACCAGACTCTTAGAAAGAACCATCCGGTCAGCTGTAGAACAGCATCTTTTTGATGTGAATGGCTCGGGAGGTCAAAGTTCAGAAGACTCAGAGTCTGGAATATCATCAGCATCTTCTTCCACATCTTCCAGACAATGGAGACGCCAGTCTAAAGACCCGGATGAAGTTTGGCATGGTAGAGAAAAGTAAGCCGACATCCCTCTCCATCTATCTATCCCATCTATCTATCTATCTATCTATCTATCTATCTATCTATCTATCTATCCCATCTATCTATTTATCTATACAGAGAGGTTACAGTTACAAAAGTCAGGAAGTGAGTACATTTCTTTTTGAACAGTGTCACTCCCTCCCTCATTCTCTTCCAGTTTTTCCTTCCTGGTCCCCTCCCCACCAAGATAGATAATCCATTTCCAACATAAGTCTACTGAATACCCTGCTGAATTTGTTCACACTTTTTTCCTACTGTTTCTGTGCTTCTCCTTCCCCTTCCTGGGTATAGAATTTTTTTAAAAATGTGTATCTGTGACATATAAACCCTCAGCCTAATTTTAATTATGTTCTAAAATCGAAGTGCCAATGATTGTATATAGAGATTTCCTTCTTGAATACTTGTTTGTTAAATACATCATTTGAAATATGATGTAAAAATCAAGGTCAATAAATTCCTTAATAAAAAAAGGTAAAAAAAATTTAAAAAACAGCAACAACAGCAACAGTTACTATGCTTATTATAATTTTTTCCAAGTTGTTTTATTTCCTTATGAATGGGGCAATGCCATTCTTTCTGATGGAAGCATAAAATTCCATTGTGTATTAATGCCACATTTTCTCGATCCATTCATTGCCTGAGGGGAAGCTGGGTTGTATCCATATCTTGGCTATGATAAACAAAGCTGCAATGAACATGGTTCTGCTGGTGGCTTTAGTGCTACCTGGTTTGTACTGGGAATGGGATTTCTACGTCAAAGGGAAGCTCTATGTTTAGTCTTTTGAGGAACCTCCATACTGTTTTCCAGAGTGGCTGCACAAGCTTACATTCCAACCAGCAATGTAGCAGCATCCTCTTTCCCCTTTCCTTCTTGCCTGAGTTTTTTTTTTTTTCATTTAAAATACACATTTAAGGCAGTCACTATGTTATAGCTCCAGCTCCTGCCCCTGCCCTGTTTCAGTGTTTCATTTTGACCAGTCTACACATTTAGTTTGCATTTGGAGAGTCATAGGTGACTGAAGAAATGCCTTAGTGTCCTCTAGTTTCCTGCTATGTTGGAAGAAGCCACTTCTGATTTCATATAGCTCATGGCTTCCTCCTGAACATCTTTGTAGAGAGCTCTTAAGCCATAGCAAGAGAAAATTGCCATTTGCCTGTTTAGAGGCAGCTGATAGAATGGATTTTTAACCAAAATATTTCCCCCTTCTATGAATCTGCGCCACAACCCCACCCCATTTGCTTTTGTTGTTTTCTATATAGGGCCTTGCATTTTGCTCAAGCCAGCCTGTACCATGGTCCTCCTGTTTATGTTTCCTATGTAGCTAGGGTGACAGTGTATCCCCACACCCAGCTTTTTTATTGGTTCAGATAGGAAATCTTGCTCATTCTTTTGCCAGGCTAGCCTTCAACTAGATCCTCCCCATCTCAGCTTTCCCTGTAACTAAGGCACGAGCACACTAGGTTTGATAATACTAGTTTTTAAGTCAATGTGGTTTGAATTTTCTAAAGCACAGTAGACTGGATGACTGGATAATTGATCCAGATGTTTCTTTATTCTACAAATACTATATTAAACTCATACTGCAAATTGAAAGAGAAAGCAGATTACATTGGAAGGATAATTAACAGTTATTATTAGGATATTAAATATGAATGTAGGAGTGAGAAGGAAGCCTTAAGAAAAACAAAATGAAACATGGAAATAAGATCCTGGTAACTGGGTGTGGGTTTGTAGCACATTTGTGTTGAATATCAACAGAAAAACTACCTTTTGAGTTTTGCCTCTAGCCCCTTTGGTTGTGTTTTTTGTTCTTGTTTCTTTTGAGATTAGGGTCTTAACCTGGCTTCCAAATCTTGATCCTCCTTCCATCTCCTGTGGTAGCTGGGATTACAGATTCTGAGAGCATGTGCAGCTTCTCTGTTTAGTGTACTTGAGCTACTGAAAATATTCCAACTGGGTTGCTTAAATGACAGAAGCTCATCTTCTCACAGTCAAGAGGCTGGAAGTTCAAGGTTAAGCTGCTTCAGGGCTGCTTTCTGGAAAGACCTGTCTCCTTAGCTTCGGTGATGGCCGTTCTTTTGTGTAGGCTTTCCTGCCCTCTTTCTCTTATAAAGATGGCTCTCATGGTAGATGAGGACACAGCCATAATGACCTTGTTTAACCTTAGTTACCTTCTGAAAGCCCTCATCTCTCAACACAGTCACTTTGGGTATTAGTGCTTCAACACAGAAACTGTGAGGAGACACAGCCCATAATAGCTTTCACACCTAAAAGGCCCTCAATTAAAAATCGTAATTAGACACACACTCTAGTAGTCAGGAAAAATACAAGAAGATTGAATTTACTTAGCAAAACAGGTAATTTGGAGTTTAAGACAAGGTCCCTGGGGCATCCTCAGAAGGTACTACTCTGGGGATGTGAGTAGAGAGGTGTCCGTTTGTGTGGGGTGTGTGGATGTGGGGAACGATGAGGGTTGTAAGGGGTTATGTGGCCTTCTCTCCTGTCAGCAGTCAATCTGTACTCAGAGTATTCCTCATACCTGTGCATAAACCTTTTATATACATTTAATTCACATGTATACTTTCCACATTAAAAGTTGTAGAAAATAGCACAAATGTATTTTAAAAAATGACCAAATGTAATATTACTCTGAAAATATTATGAAAATGTTTAATGTATAATTTGTATCTCCATTTTAGCCTAAAGTTATGAATTTAGATTGCAGAATTAATATTTAATGCTATCTCATTTGGGGATATGGTTGAACTGACAGTAAAATATGATATCTATTTTTACTCTTCAATATCATTTATTTCAAGAGACAGCCTTAGGGGTTTGGGAGGGGTATTAACTCTGGCAGTGAGAGAGCCAAAAATCCCAGTCATTTCTTTCTTACCAAGCTGTATTGCTATTCTGACAATTTAATTTGTTCCAAGATGCACTTAGAAAAAATCGTTTGTAAGTAATATAAAGTTGTTAAAAACCTCTTATAGAAATATTTAAAATACATAAAATGTTTTAATTCGGTAGACTAAATCCTATAATTATGACATTTCTGTTCCTCATAAAGCTCCTAAGAAATAAAAAAAATCTATATTTCAGCTCAATTGCTTGGTGTTCATTAACATACAATTTCTACCAAGATTACCTAATTCTGTGAGATTTTAAATATTAATGCATTTTTCCTCTTCTAAAATACCTTTATTATCAGGGAAAGTCAGTATTCACATTCTAGAAAAGACACCTTTCTTTCTGTTGAGTTTTTTTCTTTATAAATTGTACAAATTGATAATACTAAAAGTTATATATGTCTCTGAGTCCAAGGATGTGGCTTAGTAATCTAACATAAGATTGATCCCCAGTGCTACGGACTATATATTTTTACCATGCACAGTGGGAAATTTCATTGTACACGCACACCTTTCTCCTGATCTGAATACGAATTACTTTTGGAAAATTACAAAAGCTGCTACCTGGTAGAAACATGGCCCCTGACAATTGGCTGCTAAAAACAATTTGCCTTTGAATGGAACTTAGTTGGTCCCAGGAAGCCTCAAGAGCAATAGTCTACTGAAATTTTCATCTAGGAAGCAAACTGCAATTTCTGGGCCTTTTTCAGATGTCTCCTATAGTACAGCAGCAGTATTATCGAATATCCCTTTCACCCTTTGAAATAAAATTAAGCTCTTGTTTTTCCCTTTCAATTTCAGGGGGTTTATCAACAAAGAAAATATCCCTTCTGGCTTCAACAGCTTTGATGAGTGTATCTTGAACACTCAGGAAGCAGAAAAATTGCATGAACATACTTCTGATTATACTGGAGAAAAAATCAGACTGAAATGTCAGAAACCCAGTTCAAAACTGTCTGAGCTCTATGAGAATCAAGATGGTCTTAAGGTAAGAATATATGTTGATAGTTTTGTTTTTCTTACTTGAAGTTAGTTAAATATCACATTTCTTTTTCTTACATCACACATACACACACACACACACACACACACACACACACACACACACACACATATAGAAGTCATTTTCATCTGTGCATTCTGAGAGAGACCTTAGTGCTGCTAACAGAATACATTTGTATTTCTTTTTTGTAAATATAAAAATTAAGGCAGAGAAATTCAATAGTTGATTAAAGGAATAAGAGGCAGTGTGCATTGATTTCCATATTGTTTCTGTTGGTATGCTATTTTTTTGCCAGTCCTGGGCTTGAGCTCAGGGCCTGAGCACTGTCCTTGGACTTTCTCAAGGCTAGAACTCTACCACTTGAGCCTCAGCACCACATCTGGCTTTTTTCTACGTATGTGGTATGGAGGAATCGAACCCCGGTCTTCATGCATGCTAGGAAGCACTCTACCACGAGGCTAAACTTCCAGCCCCTGGTCTGCTATTTTAACTTACTCTCTGGGTACTTTTGCATTTTACTTTGAAATGACATTGTTCATAAAGCGCTTTTCTTTATTTTTTCTCTGCTTCAGTTTATTTTTGTGTCTGTGTAGAATTTAAAAAGAAAGTAATATGTGGACTTAAAGCAAGGTGAGAGAAAAATACATATGTGAAGAGGATCTTCATTTCAGAACTATACTTTAGAAAGTTTTTTTTTTCTCCCCAAACTAATCAGAAACAAACAAAAAAATTGATCCCCCATAGCCTTCCCTCCAACCTGCACCGTGAATCATTCTTGGCTGTATATGTTTCAGTTACAGTATTTATCTGTACAGCTTTTTTATATACTCATTTCCTTCTTCATTTATGCTTCACTTTCTCTGAAATTAGAGTCATAAATCTTTCTTCTAATTCCCTTTAAGTTTAAAAGAAAATGAACAATGATGAGGAGTTCACTAACAGAAGTAGAATCTGGTGTATAAATACAAAGGAAGTCTACTCTTGTGCTTGGTGTGCAGTCTCTGGCCTACTACAGCTCTGACCATAGAAAGGTCAATACTGCTTCCCATTCTTTTACTTACCTTGCAACCTCCCTGTTGTGAATCCCTCTGTGTACTCCCCAAAGATTCTCAATTTATTCCTAAATAGAATATACAAAAATGGGAATCTGGAAGAAAAACATATTTCTCTTACCCCCCCCCTCAATGTTTTGACATTTAATTTCTAGAAATAAATTGATCTAAAATAGACATAAATATCCTTCTCAAAAGTAGGTCTAATGCAGTTCTCAAAGGTAAGTTTTAGAGTCATTACATGCATTTGAACACTGATGATTTAATTCTTCTTTTGAGAAGAAAAGTAATTGTTTTATAATGCTGGAAATCAAACCTGTGCTAAGGTTGCATGCTGCCGTTGAGCTTCCCCTTATCACAGAGATGAAATATTCAAAAGAATAAGTGGGCCGGGAGTTTGGCCTAGTGGTAGAGTGCTTGCCTGGCATGCATGAAGACCCAGGTTCGATTCCTCGGTACCACATCCATAGAAAAAAAGCCGGAAATGGTGCTGAGGCTCAAGTGGTAGAGCTCTAGCCTTGAGAAAGTCCAAGGACAGTGCTCAGGTCCTGAGCTCAAACCCAGGACTGGCAAAAAAAAAAAAAAAAAAAAAAAGAGTCCCAGGTTCAAAAGAATAAGTGTGAATAGTTTCCATTCTTTGCGTTCTTTGGGTGGGGGATGTGGGTTAATGCTGCCAAGACTAAAACTTGAACTTGGGGCTTGATGTTGTCCTTAGATATTTTGCTCAAGGCTGATAATGCCATGACTCTACTTCCAACATTTTGATTGCTAATTGGAGATAAGAGTCTCAGACTTTTCTGCCCAGATTGGCTTTGAACCATAATCCTCAGCTTTCCGCCTACAGAATAGCTGAGGTTACAGACCTGAGCCACTGATCCCCTTCTCATTCATTCTTTATTTGGCCTATGAATTATTTGCCAAAGAGATTTATGCTGGCAAAAGTGTGAAGCTTGGTTTTATGGTTTGAAAATAATATACATCTTAGTTTCAATCCTTTAATGAGCTTAAGGCATTAATAACTTTTTACCGGTCCTGGGCCTTGAACACAGGGCCCTGAACACTGTCCTTGGGCTTTCTCAAGGCTAGACCTCTACAACTTGAGCAACAGCACCACTTCTGGCTTTTTTCTATGCATGTGGTACCAAGGAATGGAACCCGGGTCTTTGTGCATGCTAGGCAAGCACTCTACCACTAGGCCAAATTCTGGGCCCAATAACTTTTTCCACTAGGAATAAAGTACATTTATTTATTAGAATATACGCCTGAACTTTGTTTAACAGTATTTGCTTCTTTTTGATGGGAAAGGATCTGCACAGCCCTCCAATAATTTCCGCATTTCTGTGCCTGTCAAGGGTGTACATGGATAAGCTCGGTCAACCTTGTCTTTGTTGCAGTGACTAAGTTCAACTCTGCCAGTGTGACTTAGCAGGAAAACTTCCTTCTCTGTAAAGTGAGGGCATTCTCATAACATTTTTCTTAACTCTCTGATTCCACGTATTTCCAAATCTAGTCTTCACAGGCAACCCACGAAGCCAAGAAAGCAAAGAAACAGAACAAGGACGGGTATTTAGAGGACATTCTGAAAGTTACATGTCCCAGCTGCTTACTTACTTTCAACCTTCTCATTCTACTTTCCTCTGCTCTCCTCCAAAACCTTTCCCCATTTCATTCCAAAGCCTTTACACTCAGACCAAATACTTGTGCCTGTAGCCAGAACAAAGACAGTTAAAAGAGAGAGACAGACAATTGTCAAGAGAAACAAGACAAGCATGAAGCACATGAGAAACTGTTACCACTGCGGAGAAGGCAAGTAAAATGGAGAAGGGTGATAGGAATTGTTTTGTTGTAACCTAAGCATTAACAAAAATCACCCCCTTTCTCCCCCTGCCAACACCCCCCCACACACACACCACAATTTACTTATCTGGAATTTCTAAGGAGCTATGGAGAAAGTTGTGGTGGGACAAGAGGGCAGAGTGCAAGAGAAATTGAGGCAGGATGGCAGATTAAATGGGTCCTAGAGGACAGGGGACATACTCTTCCTTTACTGTGGGTGAGATGAAAAGCCAGAAATGTTCTCAGTAGGCCCATAGTTAAATGCAGTACGATTGCTGTGCAGAAGCGTTGAGACCCGTTAGGAAGCTCTTGTAATAATTAGTTTAGGACCGCTGGTTTGAACTATGTCGAGAGCGCCGCCACTCTCTGTGGCCCTACAGAAGATGGATGCTGCCAATTTGCTGAGATTAGGCACAATAGAAGTTGTAGGAATAGTATCGTAGGTTTGGTTTTAGAGTGCTTGCCTAGCATGCACGAAGACCCAGGTTCGATTCCTCGGTATCACATACATAGCAAAGGCTGGAAGTGGTGCTGAGGCTCAAGTGGTAGAACTCTAGCCTTGAGAAAGTCCAAGGACAGGGCTCAGGCCCTGAGCTCAAGCCCAGGATTGGCAATAAAAAAAAAAAAGTCAGTATCTGGAGAGCAAATAGATGGGAGGGAGGGTCTCTTACCTGGAGATGCAAATGTGGCCATCATCATCAATCATCATCATCATCATCATCAGAATGATAGATGTTACCTAAGGCCAGAATATTGGAGGTGATAACCACAGAAGTGAGTATGGGTAGAAACAGCAATGGCAGCAGTTAGATGATAGAGATTTAACAAACCAACAGGGAAGATTTAAGAAGGAACAGCTGGAAAGTAGAAGAAAATGAGTAATGATGGTGTTGTAAAACACAAGTCACCAGGTGTCTCCAAGGGAAAGGATGGGGCCAGTAGCATACCATGTATCTGACCATTGGAATTGCCAAAGTAGGGCTCACTGGTGTTCCAGAGATGAGAGTAAAAGCCGTTCTTATGAGAAAATGGGAGAAGCTTGTGAGTAGTAATGTCACAGTGACCTTCTGGACCAACAACAGCCAAACAGAAGGCTGCACAGACCTCATAAGCATCTTACAGATTTGGCACCCCTGCCCCATTGGAGTCTGTAGGGCGAGGGGGTTCCCATGCTGGCCTCTTTGGCCTCTGAATTCTATGTTTTGGTGATGAACGTCCAGCCTTACCATTCACACAAAATCATGATAGAAATGAAATGTGATTTAAAGTGTCACACTGTAGTTGGGGGCATAGATGGGAGGATAGCATGATGGGACACCTGTCTGATTCACTGTTCCTCAGGGCACCCCAGGGCCCACTCAATAAGTACGTGCTAGAAAAAAAATTATAAGGATCTGAACCCCAGCAAGAGTTCAGGGCAGGGGAGAGGCCTGGAGGGCATGTTCCTTGCAGTATTTCTAGGGACCCAGACCAGCTGCAACTCAGCCATCTTCAGCAAGAAGCTTCTAGAACATTCTGGAGGTTTCTGTCACTATTGGCAGCTCTCAGAAAGAGAAGATTCCATGTAACCAGGAATGTCTCTGCTGCCAGGCCTGGAAGGCACATTCATCACCTCTCACATGTCATCAGAGAGAAGTTACGCAGTGACAAGAGGGGCCAGGACCTCCAGGGTGCCTGGACACGTGGCTACACCGCGACTGAAGCAAAGCAGATTGGTTTGGAGGGAACCCTGGCCAGTTATGTCAGGGCCTCCTTGAGAGGCCAGTGTTCTTTTTGAAAAGGATTTGCTTTCAGAGTTTTAAGCAGTGAAATATAAAATGGACAAGCAGCCATAAAAAGGAATTAAAATCTGCCATTGCTCCTCTATTAATGAGACTGTGTTAACTCACCTTTTCTTGCAGCTCAAGGTTAAGACTAATGAGCCTGTTTTGACTAGCTGCAGTGCGCTGACCTTCATGTGACATGTTTGTCTATGGAGAAAAAACACTTTTTTCATGACCTCTATAAAAGCTTTGTCAGCATTTTGCAGTTTTAGAAGACAAATTTGTTTTTGTCCCAAGTGTCTTCAAGGTCTTTAGTCAGTGGTCAAACAGGTTTTGAGTCTGGTTCTCAATGTCAACTCAGAGGAGGAAAAAAAAATTCAGAGAGGAGAAAAAAAAAGGCAAATAAATCCCATAGTCTAAAGCTAGCTTTAGCCAAGCCTTGGTTCTTTTAGACTTAAAGGTTGTATTCATAATTTAGGAAGATGGTTTTCAAAATTCATTTCCTTCTGACACCAAAAAATCATCAAAATAAATTATATCATAGTGGATCTGGACTTATATGACTCATAATTTGATAGATTATAAACCAGGCTCTAGCTAGTTAAGGAAAATAATGACAGTACAAGAAGAAGCCCAATCTTTTTTTATGTTAACTTATACTTAAAGGGTGATCTATTCTTTGCTATTTTTAAAAAGTGACTTACTACTTTTAGCCTGTTTTTTCATTGGTCCTTGTTCTCAGAAAGTATAGATGCAAATCCAACAACTATCCAAGCGACACTGTGTAGCTTAGAGTCTAATGGTACTCATGCATGAATATTCAACAGCCTCAAATGTGTAGAAAATCCAACATGGCAACATGAAGAGGGAGGGAGAGGGAATGAGAGGGACAGGAGAGGAAGAGAGAAAAAGGGGAAGAAAGAGGAAGGAATATGAAACTTATGGAGCAACCATTGAAAGTGAAAGGGAGAAAGTTAAAGAAGTTAATGTTTGTTTTAACTCTGGAAATGGACTAAACTTTCTCATACCTTACAGCTGTTTTAAGCTATTATGTAACCTGTTTTTGATATTGCTTAAAATGTTTATCAAGTGTATTTTGTTCTTTTATCAAGTCTTCAAAGACTGGTGATAGCAGCTCAATGGTAGATTATTTGCCTAGCAAATATGGTGTCCTGGGTTCAAATCCTAGCACCGTAAACGCGCGCGCACACACACACTCTCTCTCTCTCTCTCTCTCTCTCTCTCTCTCTCTCTCTCTCTCTCTCTCTCTCTCTCTCTCTCTCTGTCTTCCTGAATCTTATACATCTGTAAATTTGTATAATGCATTTATGTTTGATTTCTGTCCTTTCTCTTGCCTGAATATTCCTTAGCTTTCATCTAAAAGTATTTATTTCTTCCAAAAAATACTTTTTTTGCATCTACCTTTAAGTGGACGTTTTTATTGGCCCTCATTGAGAGACAAAGATAAAGGACTGCTATCCCCAGGAATTCATGTTTCAGAGCCGTAGGAAAACCTAATACTATTACACTAGATCTTACACTAAAGATTTTGCTAATCCACCAAGGAGAACAAGGAGGCTTTGTCACAGATATGTTCCTGGTATCAGAGAGGTCACATGGAGGTAACGAGAGCCAACGTGCCTGGGTTTAATGAAAGCATTTGGTAGAAGTCTTCTCTAAAACAGACCTTAACGTTATATATATATAATGAAACACTGTCAGGATTTTTCAGTATTTCTCAGATCCATTCTATATTCTCTAACTGTAAATGATCTAAGTGACTAAATCAAGTCTTAGGATTCTCACAGCTGACACAAATGCTCTGTCTGTTCCTGGGACACTTGGAGATTACATAGCTTTAGAAATAACAATAGCTAATATTCATTAATGGCTACAGATATTATTGTACTGCTTTAGGTGTGTTGTTTTGTTGAATTATCATGACAGCTCTGTGTTAAGTGGCTTTCTGTACCTATTGGTTCCAGATAAGGAAGTAGAAGCTTGACAGTTGATGGAGCTTTTTAAAAAAGCACTGACCACCCAAACTCACCGGCACTGTCTTCTCTGTACCTATCCTTAGTAAGCCCAGAGTATCAAACTTAGAATTCTACAGAAGTTGGCTGAGCCAACATAAATGGAAAAGAATTAGTTTTCTTTATAGTTACTTTATGAAGATCTTTATTCAATGTGTGTGTGTGTGTGTGTGTGTGTGTGTGTGTGTGTGTGTGTGTGTGTTGGTCCTGGGAGCTTGTACTCAGGGCCTGGGAGCTATCACTGAGCTTTTGCTCAAGGATAGCTCTCTACCACTTACACCACAGCACTACTTCCAGCTTTTTTCTGAGTAGTATATTGGAAATAAGAATGTCACAGGCTTTCCTGTCTGAGTTGGCTTGTAACCACAATCTTTAGATCTCAGCTGCCTGAGTAGGTGGGATATAGGTGTGAGCCACCTGACTTTGCTCTTTATACAATTTTGTGGGATTGTTATGTATGTCAACCCGATTTACTTTCCACTTTAAGGGTTGTTTTATTTTATTTATTTATTTTGGTCAGGGTAGGTTTATCAGTATGTAGACAAACCCAGGCTGTTTCAATTAATGCTCTTTATGTCTTCGGATGTTGCAAGATAACTGTACTTTGCCTAATATCCTTTTGATAGATATAAATTCCTGAGTGCAAAAGTAATTCAGCCCAAAATTTCTTAGGCAGCTGTTTTTTGAGGATACTGAATTTGCAAATAAACAAATAATAATTCACATTTATTCTTCCTCCATGGGGAAAAACTTACTTCATACTTGGCTTTTTAAAAAGCACTGGCCATATGTTACCAGGAATGGCACTACATGGTTGAAAGCCTAGCACTTGAGAAGCAAAGGTAGAAAAAGCACAGATATAAAACCAACCTTGGCTATAGTGACAGATTGGCTCCACAAATACAAAGAAGTAAAAAAAAAAACAAGCATTGACCATATTTATAAATACAGTAAAAAAATTATCTATTACAAGTATGCCTCCTGATAAACATTAAGACCCCCTAGTCAACCTGAAATATGTACAATTCAAAGTTCAGTGTTCTATTTATATATTTGTCTACCTTAAATAAGTAAGGGTACCATTAGATACTGAAAGGAAGAAAAGGGTTTTATGTCAACTCTATTTCCTTTCATAGATGCTTGGGATCTTAGATACACGTTACATATTAGCCCAGATCAAATTAATAGTATATTCCACAAAGGTAATCAACAAACAGTAATTAATTTCTGATTAGGCTCAAGATTAGCTCTCTAAATTCTTAGAATTTGTTAGTTCTAAGCCACCCTGATTCTCTGGCCATCTGAATTTAGCTGCATTTAGCAATAAAAAGTGGATAAGGGCTGGCACCAGTAGTTCATGCCTGTAACCCTAGCTGCTCAGGAACCTGAGGCCATTCAAAGCCAGCTAGAGCAGAGGAGTCTGCAAGACTCCACCTCTAACTAACCAGCAACCTGTTGGTTAGAGGACCAAAGTGGTAGAGTGCAAGCTATGAGCAAGAAAGCCGAGCAAGGATGCAAGACCTTGAGTTCAAGGCCTGCTACTGGCTCACACACCAAAAAAAAAAAAAAAATGCCGATTGCAACCTAAAAGGTGCAATTGACAGTTCCACGATACTGTCAAAAGGAACCATAAAACCCAAGGTACAACTCTGTGCAAGCAGAAACTGTCGTAACCTCATTTATTTTGGCAACATTAAACAGGGAAGCTTATAATTCATTTATATCTACATAGCTGTCTAGCTTTTTTTTTCTTTATCAAGGCAAGGAGAGGCGGCAGTGGTGTATTTCTTACCATTGCTGTTGACAAAGCACATTGGTTCTCTTGCAGGAGATGGAAAGTGTTGCTTCCCCTCAATCCCCCAAGAGCCCTGGGACTGATGATGCTCAACTCATGTCCAGTGAAAGGTAATGTTAGAATCCTCTCTCGTTGTTTTCAAGGGTATGATAAGATTCATGCAATGTAAGGGAGAAGAATAAAGGCAAAGGACCAATATGAGAACAAACAATATTTTATTACAAGGAAAATGCTTGAATAGAAAATCTCCAATGGCTCATGCCTGTAATCTGAGCTACAGAAGAGGCTGAGATCGGTTCAGAGCCAGACTAGGAAGACAAGGCACTTATCTCTGAGTAACCAGTTTTTAAATGACAGGGGGAGGGGAGAGGGGGTGGCGCAGTGGTTAAGAGGGTTAGAGGCATGGCTTACATGGTAAGATCCAGGCTTGTGCAAAAACATGAGTGAGAATGTGAGGCCCTGAGTACTATCAAAAAAAAAAAAAAAAGTAAAGGGGAGAGAGGAACGGGAAAAGAAGAACTAGTACCATTAAAAACACATACTGAGCTGGTTGCCAGTGTCTCATGCCTATAATCCTAGCTACTCAGTAGGCTGAGATCTGAGAATCATGGCTTGAAGCCAGCCCAGGCAGGAAAATGCCTGAGACTCTTATCTCCAGTTAACTACCAGAAAACTGGTAGTAGATCTGTGGCTAAGAGTAGGAGCTCTAGTCATGAGCGAAAAAGCTCAGGGACAGTGCCCAGGCCCTGAGTTCAAGCCCTAGGACTGACACATACATATAAAAGAAAGCATTTTTACCTATGTTCATGTTTCAAACTCTAGTTGTTTTTCTTCTTTTTCTTTTAAACTATAAGAATTTGTTTGGGGATGGGGGGAGGAAACAGGGACCAAAACACAAGATGGGATATCAGTGTGTGAGAATTAATGTACCACTACGTAAGAATTTAACTGTAATCTCTGTATATATTACCCCAACAATAAAAAAAAGATTTTGTTTTACATAGAGCTAGTGAGCCCACTTTTAAAATAAATGAAATCATAATATGAATTAGTATAAACAGATGGACACTTACAACTTTTCATTGTTGCTGTTGTTTACAGCAAAGATAATGAAAGAGACAGCAAAGACAACCAGCATTGTATGGTAAGTAGCTCACAAATTATGGCAGGGTTGGGGTTCTTCCTACATTCTTGTGTGTAAATGTGGAATGTTATTAGCCTGTCAAAAAGAAGCAAGCAGATTAATGACAGGAATGTAGTCAGATAAAAAAAGGTAGATACCAACACTTAAACATTCTTTGAGAAATTTGCTTTTAAATTATTTTATTTGATTCCCATAACCTATAAGAATATAGGGATTTCCCTTTTGGTTTTTCCCATAAAAGAAAATAATACAGAAAACCAAAGCTCCCGATTTGATTTTTCCATAGTTCATTCAGTGCAGTTTTTAATTGGTTGAAATATATCACTTGTGAGTTTTAATTAATTTTCAGATTAACATAAATTCAGTTGGGGATACTTAATCCAATTCATTTTCTGCATTTTGTTAACAATGAAGAAAAGAATTGGCTCAGTGCTGAGGACTTACTGCTGAAAATCCAAGTTCCCCAGAAAACTGAGATGTGAGGAGTAAGATTTGAAGCCAGCCCAGGCAGACAAATCTGAAGAGATTTTTATCTCCAGTTAACCAGCAAAAAGCCAGAAGTGGAGCTGTAGCTCAAGTGGTGGAGCTCTAGTCTTGAGAGAAATAGCTCAGAGGCAAGTCCCAGGCCCTGAGTTCAAGCCTAAGAGTTCCAAAAAGAATGTACAAGCCAGGGCTAGGAGCACTTACTTAGCTAGCACAGATGAGGCTCTCAGGATGCAATGTACAGGACCTTGAAAGAAGAATTCGAAAGCTGGGGACCTCTTTAGAGAACTGCACACGCATACATAGTTCCTGGAAATTGATGAGCATGAGCATCATAGAATTGTGCACTTCCTCTGTTCAGTCCTTGTGTATATTCTGCTAACAGAGTATGCAGAGCAGAGAGAGGGCAGGCTTCCTCTTTCTGACATCACAGTTTCCGAGCCAATTCTTTCATCTCTATTTTGCTACTCTACTTTATTTCCTTTTTCCCTTCCTTCTTTCCTCCCTCCCTGCCTACCTGCCTGCCTGCCTACTTTCCTTTCCCAAGACCCAAGCTTTCCTTGTTTCTGGGAGCTTTATGTGTTTGTGCTGGTACAAAAAAAAAAAAAAAGTGGGTAGGTAATCTCACTTAACTTGGTTTAGAACTGTAGTCCTCAAATCTTGGCCTTCTGAGTAGCTAGGATTACAGGCGTGAGCCACTATGCCCAGCTGGGAACCTTCCAAAGATTGTGTTTCCTCATGACCACTTTTGTTTTTTCTGGCTTCATCTTCTCATTGAGTTCCTCTGGTCACAGCAAGCACCTCCCCATCACGCCTTGGGCATTATTTTAAGGAAGGCCACTCTGCCAGCCTCCTGGAGGGCTCTCCTCAGTTCATCCCTTTGATGCCTGTTGTCTCTTAGGCCATCAAAGGAAACAGAACAACCTTTATGGGACAGCTTCCTGATATTAACTCATAGTTTCCAGTGGCATCCGCGCTGGCTCTGCTTGCTCCAGTATTTTGGTGGACAGGTTCATTTGTAATGGGTGAACCATGGGGAAGGAATCTCACATCCTTCTTCCACGTGCCAGGTCCAGCGCTCCCACGTGCCACGTGGGGCTGCCAGTCCTTGTTCAGCCCACAGCTGGCCCTCCTGGAGTAACTACTATTCATAATCATGATCGTGTCTGTCAAAGGCTAAAATTAGTGGTGAGGTTGATGTAGACTGAGCCGTCGGGAGAGAAAAATAAGATATCACTTCACGAGACTGGAATTATTTCCATGGTGAAGACTATGTGTTTGTTTCATTGACCATACATGACTGTTCTTCATGAAAGATTTGTATGTTGCTTTCAAAGTTCTTTGCCTTGCCTTGTGTTCATTTTTTTTTTTTTTTACTTAACTGGTTGTTTTTTTTTTTTTTTAATGTCTGATCTTTGCATATAGGTAACACTTTCTAAACTTTTGTGTACCCCCCACATAGAAATCTGGTTTCTAGGTAATGCACAAATAATCCCCAAATTCAGATATTAAACAAGAAAAAAATGATAGACTGTAGTGACCTTTCAAGAATTGGTTTTAACTAACACGTATTTTGTTTTGAGTTTCCTACACCATTAAGTTAAGACGGCACTGTGACAGATAGAATAATTTCTCCAATTTCATTTTTTAATTGGAAGAAATTTTATCCTCACTGACATCATCCTTAAAGTTTTGTTTTGTTTTGTTAAGTCTCAGATTCATAAAATGACACAAATGGCAGCCATGGGGAATGCTGGGTATCTGCTTTCTCCCTGGGAGTCTTCCTCTGCCTTCACATGGCAGAAAGGCAGAAGATGGAGGCTGCAGTGAAGGTTCCAGTAAGGTAGAACTAGAAGGCCACCAAGCCCGGCACAACACTGACTTTATTTTTTAAACAGTCTATCTATAGACTCAAATGTATTTTGTCTGAGGACACACAAAGAAATTGAGTATGATCTTATCTTGTGACTATTAGCTAAACAGTCAAAACTAATCTCATCCCGGACAGCCTGAGGAGACGTCCACCAGTCACCCATTCCGCTTTATTGTATGGCTCAGATTAAAATGTGCTTAGGGTTGAATCACAACAAATACAAACAAGTGAAGAGTCACTTCACAACAGCACAAAGGAGATAACATAAGGAGTTACCCCAGGACATGTTTCCTAGTCCAGGCATTCCTACACCACTTAGGCCCTCAGATTTTTGTTGTTGCTATTATTGTTTGGTTCTTGTTTCCTTTTAGAGGTACTGGGGATTAAACTCAAGGCCTTGCACCTGAACTTTGCCTCTTTTTTTGTCTTTTAGTTAGTTGGGGGTTAGGGTCTTGTGTTTATGCCCAGATGCTCTAGACTGGTATCCTCCTTTTGTTGTTGTTAATGTTGGTTGTGGGGCTTGAACTCAGGGCCTGGGCACTGTTCCTGAGCTTTTTCTCTCAAAGCTCATGCTCTACCACTTTGAACCACAGCCCTCCTTCCGGTTTCCAGTTTTCTGGTGGTTAGGTGGAGATAAGAGTCTCACCAACTTTCCTGCCTAGGCTGGCTTTGGACCACAGTCTTCAGATCTCAGCCCTCTGAGTAGCTAGGATTACAGGTGTGAGCTACCAGTGCCCGACCGGCAAGCGTCCTCTTGTTTATATTTCCCAGATGGCTGGGATGACAAGCATTCACCACCATTTACCGCTCTGCATGGCTTGTTTTTTGAAACAGGTTCCTGCTAATTTTTTGCCCAAGCTGACTCTGAATGACAATCTTCTTGATGTAGGATGACAGGCGTAAGCCACATCAAATGTCTGTGCTTTCACTGGTAGACTCTCAACAACTGCATGTATCCAAAAAATCAGTCAGCCCTATAACCAACAATATATTCATTCTCCCTCCCTCCCTCCCTCCCTCCCTCCCTCCCTCCCTCCCTCCCTCCCTCCCTCCCTCCCTCTCTCTCTCTCTCTCTCTCTCTCTCTCTCTCTCTCTCTCTCTCTCTCTCTCTCTCTGTACATAACCTAAGCTAGTTTTGAATTTGCAGTCCTCTTGCTGGTCCCTCAAGCTGGGATTACAGGTATGTGCTACCACACATGACATACTGTCTGCATTCTAGGAGATACCACTGGAAATACATCTTCACAGTTCTGCTTCCAACAAGATTTTTGCCTCCTGCTCCAATTTAATTCCTTCTGACAAGTAATTTTCTATTGTGAAAATGCTTTATACCTCATATTAAAACAAAAGTTCTCCAACAGCAGCCCTTTCAATGAATCTCTTTGTCAAAGATGCAAAGCAAATACAACTACATGGGCAGATACCACATTATGAGAGAGATCATTTTTATGTCCAAATTATAAGGTCAATGAAGTGTTAAATTCTTTGAGGATATTTTTAATTCTTTATGCTTCCTAAGCCCACTGGTTAGAAGCTCAGAAGCATACCTTTGATAACAACAAACATGACATTCATGGTAAGGAAAAAGACCATTTCCCCTTTCTTATTCTGCTTCAAAAAGAAGGAAAGAGAAAGAAGGGGGGGGCAGCACCTTCCAATCAAGACTGAGAATTAAATTAGCTATGACAAGACTCAACTGCAAGCTTTTATTTGCTCTGAAATTTCTGAAATAGCTCCATCAATAATCATCAAAACTCCAGAGGCTTTGTAGTTCACATGGATTGGGGAAATGGGTTCTGTCCATTTTCCTTTATTATCAGGCTAGACAGTAAATGTTTATGGCTCCACAAAAGTTCTTCAGATAACAGTGACTTTTCTCTGTACAAACTGTATTTTCTGGAATAGTCTTGTTCTTGTCTCTCTGGCTCCGAACAGCATCCAGGCCACTTATCCATATGTCCTGTTCAGGAAGTGAGGAAAAGGAATGGAACAAAAATTCACCAACTCCTTGAATCCAGGGAAGGGTCTAGAGGAACAAAGTCTGGTGGTAGGCCAGCTGAACAGGGACTAGTCTAGGCAGAGAATCCAGGATCTATGACCGGTTTCTTGGCCTGAAGGTAGAATGTGGCTTGAGGCTCCAGTAGATGAGCTGTCTGCGTTAGGCTAATGACCCGTATTCTTCTTACAACTCACACCATGCTGTTACCATACGTTCAGTGTCTACATTCCACCATACGCTCAATGTCTAAATTCTACTCTAACCCCATATCTTATTTCATCCTGAATTCTGGCACCTCAGCGTTCATGTACTCATCAAATAAAAAAGGGAACAGGAAAGTAAGGAAAAGTAGAAATAGAAATTGCATTTCTTTTGCTATTTCTAAAGGCTATATGTTTTGTTTTGTTTCCATTTGAGCCTCGCAAAGTCTTGTTTCTGTATTCAGAACAAGACTAGACGTCTTGAAACTTGGAAAACTGGAATTCAGATTCATCTCCACCTTCCAAATCCCTCATTTTCTACACCGTTATGATGGTCCCTTTAAACACCAAAAAGTGTGTTTGCATAGGGGTGCCATTCTTTTTTAAAGTTTATTACTATTATTATTACCAGTCTTGGGGCTTGAACTCAGGGTGTGAGTACTATCATTGAGCTTTCGCAAGACTAGCACTCTACCACTTGAGTCACAGGACCACTTACAGCTTTTTCTGTGTATATGGTACCGCGGAATTGAACCCCAGGCTTTGTGCATGCTAGACAAGCAGCGCCATCCTCCCTTACCATCTTCAGAGCACAGCCACCCTACATCTCTTCTCTCTCCCTCTCTAGCCAGGACAGGTGTCAGTGCCCCAGGCCTGTCCTCACACCTGTCTCTCCTCTTCCTATCCACAAGCCCTTCCCACCCATGCCAGCCTGCCCCAAAGTCCAGATTGCTCCTGCTGATGAATGTAAGCTCTATTTATTGCAAATTCCTTTGTATGGCTGTTTGTGGATGTGTTTCATGACACGTCTAAAGCTTTGTGGATGGGTTTTCATGATATGTCTAAAGCTTTGTGGTGCTATAGCTCTTCTACCTTTAATTCGAGCCAGTGTCTCTGATCTTGCACTCCTCTTGCTGGAAGTTTTGAAGCTTGGCAGTGGTTTGCCAGTGGTTTGCCTGTTCATCTTCATTTGGTGTCACCTCACAGCAGAGAGACCCATGGCTTCCGTTTGTGTCTCCTGTGCTCAAGGCACCAGGCCAGAGGCCTAGTGCTTTGCCTTCTGTCTGTACAGTAGCCTTTCTAAGATTGCTATCATTAAATGACATTTGAGAGATGAGGAGATAGACGTTCAGTGAAGAGAAATAGCTCAGGCAATCTTCAAACTCAGGTCTGCCTGTCAGCAACCCCCATATCTCCAGGTCCCTTCCCAGGGCAGTGCAGTTTCAGTGGCCTGGTATTCATGCAACTCATGCAGACAATACCCGAGTTTAAAAATAAAATTGCACTGCTCTATTCTTTTGATGTCTCGGAATGTAATGAACTCTATAAATCTATGTTGAGAAATATTTATTTACCCTCTCTCCTTCTTCCTTTCTAGCTCCCCTCTCCACTTCCTTTCTCTTCCTCCTGCTCCTCTTCCTCATTTTCTTTTCTTTTTCTTCCTTTTCTCTGTCTCTGTTTCTGACCTTGTCTGTTTTTCATACACACATGATTGGTGACTGCCTGACCCTGTAACTTTTTAAAAGTCAAACATCAGATTTGGGCATTTGGCCCATGTCCACTTTAGATTCAGTTCAAGGGGCAAGTACTTTTTTATGACATAAATGCATTGTATGTGTTGTTGATTTTTTTTATATACCCCATTTTCAAAGATTTTCTTGGCAGTTTCATACCCCATCATGGCCTGACTGATGTTTCATTCTGGTCCCCAGTGTGAAAGACAGACAGGAAGGAAGGAAGGAAGGAAGGAAGGAAGGAAGGAAGGAAGGAAGGAAGGAAGGAAGGAAGGAAGGAAGGAAGAGAGGCAGGGAGGGAGGGGAAGAAACCAGTTCTGTAGCATCATTTCAGGGAAATATAATAGTAAAAGCGCAGTCTAATTCCCTAGTGATTTCAAAGTGGGTTGGATAGCTATTCAAAGTAGCTGGAAGTCTTAAATAGCGCTTTATTTTAAGCATCAGAACATTGCTTCTGCATTTACAAATTCACTTATAACTTCCAGATGTTCTTTGTTTCTTTTATAATTAATGAGAGTACATTTGCTAAAAATAAATTACTATTTGCTCCCAAAGAAAATCTCACATGCAGATCTGTGCCACTTGAGAAATACATTTGTGAATAAACACTTTTTTGTAAATGTATTTGTTTGTGATTTTAAGAGAGCAGGAAGAGTGTAGTTTACAAGAATGGGGTAGTACAAAGACAATTTCCATGCCAAAGACGGAATATCAGTGCTTTTTCCACACACATTCACACGCACGCACACGTGCACACACACACATGTACACAACTACACTATTCACCCGTAGAGAGGGCTTTCCTTTTGTCACATGTAGGTGCCACCAGTGAGCAAAAACAAATGTAGCTGAGCATTTAGTATTCAGAGTACATGAAGAGTAGAGAAAAAAAAAATAAAAAGTGACAGTTGCATATTTGTAGGATATAAATTATGTATCCCTAACTTGCCAGCTCCTGAATTTTTACTCAAGAAATGAAAATCCCTCTCATGTTCCCGGTGTAATTCTGGCTCATTCCCAGAATGTATATTCTTTACTTCTGGCCTAGATGAGATGCCAGCACTCCACCTCGCCTCCTCCCCACACGCCCCACACACACCCCACACACACCCCATGCTGTTTGAATTTGCGTAACACTGGCTCCACACCCGCCCCCTCCCTCCCCAGCTCCTCCATAAATAAAGAGCCACAGGAAATCTGGGACCGTCCAGGTAGACCCGGCTCCGGGAGGGAGGAAGCCTGCGGTGGCCTCTGCCCCTGCCCTTGAAGGACGGATTCCCCAGGGGCGCTGCAGGGGACGACGCCGCCTGGCCCGGGCCACCGCGGCGGGCGGGGGTGGGGTGGGGGCGGGGGTGTTGTTGTTTACAATCTGGGGAGCAGTGCTCCTTTAAGGGAACACAAACTCCTCTCCCTCCTCTCCGGGCCCCAGCCTGGAACCAGAGACCGACAGCTGCCTGCCCGGGAACAGCCCAGGAAGCCTCCCTCCCCCTCCCCTCCCTCCCCTCCCCCTCCCCCCAAGTTAAAGGCGCGCCGATGGACCGTGGCTTTCCGCAGGAGGGTGGGCAGCTCGTCCGTGTCCCCGCTGTCCCCCGAGGGCCGCGGCCGGGGAGGCTTCCTCCCGGAGGCGTGGAGTCGTCCTGCCGCGGTGGCCGTGGCGGGGGTGGCGGCGGCGGCGACCCCCTGGCCGTGTGGGGACCTGGTGTCTCTCCCCGCAGAGCCGCAGCATGAAGATCCCGGAGCATCCCGGAGTCCCCGAGGCCGACGACCTGCAGGACGGCTTCGTCCCCGAGGCGCCCCGGCGGGACCCGCGGGGCCCGGAAGGTAGGGGGGGCCGGGGGGGCGGGGAGGTGGGGGTGGGGGGGTGGGGAGGGCGTGGGGAGGGGGGCGGCCCCGCCGCCCCGCCCAGGCTGACCGCCTTCCACAGGGACCCCCAGAACCCCTCACCTGGAGCTGTCACCTCACAGGCCGCCAGGGGACAGGGGTGGGAGAAGGAAGAGGGAAACGGGTCTGTCCTGTGTTACCTTGCAGCTTCTTGTTTTTTAAAAAATCAATTTATTAATTAATTTATTTTTTGAACTCATCTGGAGCCCAGTCCCTGGCAGAGGCTTTTCTCTTTGCCCCTGTGCAAGCCACCCCCCCCAACATCATCCCATCTTCTGGGTTTTATTGATTGATATATTTATTATTTTTTTTTTTTTCCAGAAAGAGGTTTTGGTCTGCTTTGTCTGTGGGTTTCTTTCTATGGAACCCTTTTTGTGTAAAGCTCAAGGTAACAAACTTGAGGGGTTTTGCTTATCAAAGAAAATATTGACTATGAAGGCTTTCTGCTAAATTCCTGGTACTTGGGCTTGGGGTTGGCTCTCCTGGAGACTTTGTGGTTCTCAGTAGGCTTTGAGGAGGATAAGGCAGGGAGCCTTGGCCCCAGGGTCTGGGGAAATATGGCTTTGGTTTGATCAGTCCTTACTCTTTCATTATCTCTGTGCTGGACCCAAGACTCTGAACCTGTAACCGTGGGTAAAATAAATGCCAGTGGGTGCCAACCATGAAATGATTGAACTTCTGAATTCAGTATATAATCGCTTCACTTAGCACAATGACTTAGCAGAGAACCATAACTGAACATTTCAGTTGTTTTCACTGCCTTCAGTCCCTACTTTCTCCACCCTTTTAAAAAGGTTAACCAAGTTGTACTGTTCAAACTAACTTACATGACTGATTGAGAGGTTGTCCTTAAAATGAAGAAGAGTACCAACCCTGTTATACCCTTGGGGGTGCAGATCCTGAGTGAAAACAGACCAGTTTTATTCTAGCTCTTTCTGGTCTAAGGAACCTGTTCTGATTCTTTTCATGTAATTACACAGTAGTGCTAAGATTTTTATCAGATTATTTCAGCTCACAATACATTTATTGAAGTAGGGGAAAGACATGTTTGTTTTGCTTTGTTTTGTTTTTATATAATTTTTATTATCTTTAAAAAAGTGTAAAGGGGGTTTCAAGTCAACATATCTTGCTTTAAAAAATAAGTAATATATTAATGGGAATAGCTTGGCTCTTGATCTATTCCTGGGAATGTCTTGGTTCTTTTTCCATCTTTGCATACCTCAAAATAATCATGTGTGTTTTTAAACCGTATCTTAAAAGCAGCCTACTTTTTAAGGCCCCCCCCCAAAAAAGTTTCATGTAATCACTACTGCCTAAATAAAAATTAAAAAAAAAACAGTAATCAAAATGAATGCTGTATTTGAGCTTTAGTCTGCAGTGAAGCTCATGGACAAAAATTAAGATTTGGAGTTTAATTAAGAGCATTCTCTTCTTGCTCCCCCTCCTGGCATGGACTGTTTGATAACTCTATGTCACTTAATTCTAAATCTACAGTGTCTCCCAGCACTAAAAAAAGCAAACAGAAAGCTGAAAATTCTCTCCAGCATGGCTTAAAGCCAATTTATAGTTTTCTAAACACTGTTTTATTACTTTTCCTCCAAGATAAACAATAAGGTAAACAAGCTAGTGTGTTATTTTGGAAATCTACGTAGAATGTTTTTAGAAGCATTATTAGCGAAAAAAATGCTAGACTTTGGGAATGTGAATTTTGCTATCCATGCAATTTATGAAATGGCTTTCTACGGCTTTTTTCTTTTGTTGCTACTTCACTGAATATGTTGTTAAACTTGTATTTCTTAAATGTCTACATGGACTTCTTTCAAGCCTGTCTTAACCATTTGGTTACTGCTCTCAGAGCCTTTTTAAAAATTATTAATATATATTTATTTTAACTTTCCAAGTGGCTGTATAGGAGTAATATAGCTGTAGGTATGGTCTACAAAAAGGAATTTCTGTCTACAGTTAAATAAAGTGAAAGCACTATTTAGTTGCTAAAATATTGCCCTGCAGCTTTGTAACAAACAAAATGGTGGCTTTCCAGTAAGAAATAAACTTTGTACTCATTTAGGCTGTGAATGTAAAACAACAAAACATACAAATGGAGGTAATAGTTACCAAAACCTTACAAACCAATGTCCAACTGGACAGCTCCGTCACCAAGCTGGAAGCCCCTGTGTGAGGAAGCTCTTTGTGGGTTGGCCTACCTGTTCTCTATCTCCATGTCATGGCTTAGACACTCACTGATGTAGAATCACAGTCTATCAACTGAGGTAGAATGTGATGAGCAGCCTGGGGGAGAGAGCCCAAAGGACAGAAATCATGTTGTCTGGCCTTTGGGGTCAATGTCAAGAAAACGTGTGTGTATGTGTGTGTGTGTGTGTGTTCGTGCACACACACATACACCTAATATGTGATATACATTTAATATATAAAACATACTAAATGTATGTTATATAATAGTTCATATAGCTGTATTTTAGAGTACAGTATGTCATTTGTCTACATGACATTATCATCGTTGTTTTTCTTAGGATTTCCACTTAGCAAAGTTAAGTGACTACACAAATCAAATGTACAGCTCTGTGATGAAAAGTTCTGTATCTTTGTAGAATGAGAATGTCCTCAGAAGCCAATTGGTATTGATTTGGGGCGGTATTGTTTCTGAAAGTACTGCAGTTTATAAATACTCATCTCTTCTTCCCGGTTTATCCTTGTGAAATTAAGTTTTAAATGGTGCTTGTTATTCATTCATGTATTTATTTATCTAAGATGAGGTCTTGCCTTGTAGCCCAATTTGACCTCAAACTTTTAATCTTCCTGCTTTAGTCTTCCAAGTACTGGGATTATAAATATATATCATGCCCAGCTAAAAGTCATAAAAATACTTAACATCTCAGTCATCATTTACTGTATCTAGATGTTTACTTTGGAAAATAAATTCTTCTAATGAACCATGAAGAACCATGGAAGGTCTTTCAGTGGAACTCTCCTATCATGTATGAGCCTCATGTAGCTACCATAGGGATTTGAAGTCAAAGAGTCTCTTGACTTCTAGCTAAAACTCCTGAGTAACGTGGCATTCAGGCAGCTGATAGATCAGAGCCAGACTCCCAGGTTCCAGTGCTGGCCTTCCCACCTCACCAGCTTTCCACACCTTTAAAGAAGTATAACGAGAACAGGTAGCTAGTGGTGTACTATCCGTACTAGTAAGGGATAGCTGCAAGAATTCAGTGTTTAAATGGGTCAAATGTTGCTTACAGTGTGGATGCCTGGTAAGCACTTCCACAGATACCGCCATCAGCTTCTCTTGAAACTTGACCTCCATTCTATGGACTGACCATGGATGGCTCTGAACACAGAAGACTCAGTAATGGACCAGCTCACTGTGGCTTTCTTAGGAAATAACCCCCCCCACACACACACACATTTAACCTGGCTCTGATGGTGTGGTAGACTAAGGGCTGAGATATGCTGCACTTGAAAAGACTTCAACTGGGCCTTGGTCAGGGCCATCTTCATAGCTTTGTCTTAGATATACAAGGGCTAGAAGGCAGGAAAGGTAGTGAATTAGTAACTAAGTAAGCATCTACTTCTAAATGTGCACATCCACGGATCAAAGTCAGCTCTGGTAGGGATGTTCTCATTGGTTGAAGTCCTTGGCCCTTTCTGCTTACACACACTTGTCAGTGATTTAAGTCAAGCAATCCAAGATCTGCTACTAAATTTGCGGATTGGGCAAAGCCAACAGATGAAGTAAGGATTATATTTAGGTCTGATAAAGCTGGCTAGTAAGGTTCATTCTAAATCTGGTAACTTTCCAAGATTATTTGAACAACTTAAATAGCACTACCATTGTTCTAAGGTCCAACTTTGGAATACGAAAAGGTATATATACATATATATATATATATATATATAATAAAACTAATAGAAGTATCCTCTAAGAACTGGGATGTAGTTCAATGGCAAAACCCTTGTCTAGCAAGTGCAATGTCCTGGGTTCAATTCTTCAGTCCCAAAAAAGAAAAGACCAAAAAAAGATTCTTTAAGAAAGGAGCCAGGTCCCAACAGAGTCTATGGGAAGGAAGACGGGCAAGACATTTTGCCAGGCTGTCATGGGTGTAAATAACAGAGCCGGAAGTGAAACATTCAAAACATCAGCTCCCTTGATTGCATACAGAGTTCTTAGAAATGTCAGCTCAATCACAAGTTTACTTTCCTATGGTAAATGGATCCAGCATTTGCTGTAAGCACAGTGGCAGTGTCTGGGTGACCACACTGCCATTACTCAGATATGTGGTCCCTCACCCTGCAGTGTGTTTCCTTTGTTTCCATGGGTACTAAAGTGTCTGAATCATACCTCCCCCAGGACCTATTTTTTATTACTTAGATAGCAGAAATATAGCTTTTATCTGTGTTATTTCTGACCTGCTGTGATGTCAGCTGACCTGCCTAGATGGATTAATTTTTAATGAAGAAATATGTCACAATTATATTTCAAGTTCATTGTGACAAGGCATGCAACTACCAAGGAATTCTAGTCTAGAGATAACTAAAAGCAAAATCACAGAACCAAGGAATTCTGGTCTAGATATGGAAATGCACTTTAATGGTATTTTGGCAGGATAATCCATTTGATGCATCAGATATTTTCTGTTTTCTCTTTAAACAATTTTCTTATAATATCTTTCTTTGTTTTATTGCCCTAGAGTTACTGATTAAAATATAAAGAATTACTGATTAAAATGTCAAACAATTGGACATTGTTTACTACATCGCCGTATGCAAATCCTACCCATGTTTTAAGTGAGAATCAGCTATTCAGACATATGCTAGCCATGTATTCTTAGATCATTTCAAACTACAATGTAGAGACAGTGGTTCTTTCATTATATTGAATGATTTTCTGGCTCTTTGTAACTTGTTTGAAAAGGATTTTTAAATTACAAGAGAATGACAGGAAAAGAGGGAAAAAGGAGAAAGACATCATGTAAGCATTTCATATTACAGAAGCAGGAAATATCTCCTTCGTGCTCTGCCTGATGACTAATAGTAAAATCTTTCTTATTTTTGTACAAGCTGTAATTTATAGTAGTTTTACCTACCATGTTTTAAAATGAAGATGAAAATGATTTCTTGCTGGATGCCGAGCTGGTGGCCTATGCCTCTGATCCCAGTTATTTGGGAAGCAGAGAACTGAGATCTGACAAATCTATGAGACTCTTTTCAACAACAAAAAGCCAGGAGTGGAGCTGTGGCTCAAGTGGTAGAGTACCACCAGCCTTGAGCTTTAAAGTCAGGCAAGAATACAAGACCCAAGTTTAAGCACCAGTATTGGCACAAAAAGAAAAAAAGAGGAGGAGGAGAGGGAGGAGGAAGAGGAGGAAGAGGAGGAAAAGAAAATTGTCTCTTTTACCCAACTCCATAATTTAATTAGGAAAATGTCACCTCTGGGGCTGAGATTTTTGCACCTAAGCATTTCCTGCATGCGTCTTGTTGTCCACCCTGGGAAAAGGACATATTTGTTATTTGTATCATTGAGATGATTGGTACAGAAGGAAGCTACAGAATAAGGCTGGGTTCACAAACAAGAAAATGAATAGATGACCCCATTAGCCACCACTGTCCA
This sequence comes from Megascapheus bottae, assembly GCF_031878675.1. Classification (NCBI taxonomy): domain Eukaryota; kingdom Metazoa; phylum Chordata; class Mammalia; order Rodentia; family Geomyidae; genus Megascapheus; species Megascapheus bottae. Next base: position 20,174,378 of record NC_143531.1, read on the forward strand.
ATCATAGCTGAGTTCTATGACTGGTATTTTATAATAAACTAAAAAGTCACAGTTGCCTGGAGAGAGCCTTCTCTTTGTCACATGCTTGAAAATGGTAAGATTTGAGATAACATTTTAAAGGAGATATTCTGCTAGAGTCAGACAAACCAGAGGGCTCAGGATCTAAGGTAATACCTTTTCAGATTATTTCTTTTCTAGTAAGTATAAATGTCAAACTAACCAACACACCCTTATGCCAAAATCAACATGAGACTTGGTTTTGCCAAAGCCCTCTGTCCCCATAAAAAAAAAAAAAAACCTCTTGCCCTTCCCCCCAGTTGTTTTGCCGTAAGGTTATTATGGGCTGCATGGCTCTTCCACTGGTCTGAACCCTTCCTCAGTCCTCCTCTCCTGTCTGGGTTGAGTTTTTGTCCTTACAGAAAACAACTATCATCTTAAGAAATGGAAGGTGAAATCTGATCAGCTCAGCAGTTCATTTTCAGCAACTGTATTTTTACCTTTGTTCAGGGATTACTTTGCTCTCACCCTCTTCTAACCTCCCAGTCCATTTCTCCCCCTTTTTATGTTGGCAGAGCCTAGCTGTTTAGATCTAAGCCCTGCCACTTAGCAGAAGACAAATGGTGTTTGATACAAGTGTTGAGATGTCACATGACTTTCCTAATGTCTTCTCCACAACTTCCTGAACCTCAGCACACACAAATCATGTCTGGAACATACCTCCAGGTTTCAAAATATTGAAAAGTTATCTGTGCTCCCAGATGATTTAGGTTCTTTTATATTTTGAACCTCCTCCCTCCCTCCACATGAAGCTTTTTTTTTTTTTTTTTTTTTTTTTTGCCAGTCCTGGGCTTGAGCTCAGGGCCTGAGCACTGTCCTTGGACTTTCTCAAGGCTAGAGCTCTACCACTTGAGCCTCAGCACCACTTCCGGCTTTTTGCTATGTATATGGTACCAAGGAATCGAACCCGGGTCTTCGTGCATGCTAGGCAAGCACTCTACCACTAGGCCAAACTCCTGGCCCTATTTTTTTTTTTTAGTGTGCCTCTCTTCCCTATTTTGCTGTGGATTCTTCACAGTTTTCACAAAAGACCCAGCACTTTCTACATGGAAGCAGTGATCCGGAAGTCAAGGGACTGTTAGACCCAGTGCTTTATATCCATTAGGTTTAGATGACATTGCATGGGTGGAGCCCATGGTTCTTAGACCTGGCTGCACTGAGTCACCTGGAGAGGCTGTGTGTGTGTGTGTGTGTGTGTGTGTGTGTGTGTGTGTGTCTGTCTGTCTGTCTGTCTGTCTGTGTCTGTCAGTCAGTCAGTCATAGCCAGACCTTCAGCTAAATATCCTACTCTTCTGAGTGGAGTCGATCTGAGTGTCGATATTTCCTGATGTTCCATGGTGAGACAATAATGAAAAATCCTGAGGGTAGATGATGAATGAGGCTATCCCTAGCTCTAGATTTAAAAAAAAAGAGCCAGATATTTGGTCTTTCTAGATAGAAATTCTACATAATAATAAAAAACTTATTTAAGATAAGTTTGTACATTTTATAGTTTCATGGCTAAAGGAGCACTGATAGTCTCATGATTCAGACTATAGAAATCCCAAAACTTAAGGACAGTGGTCAAATTTCAGCCTTATATAATTCTCTAACCCATAAGTTCATTTAAAGCTTAACTGTTTTTTAATGCAGAGTATTATCAACAGATTACTGTGCATCCTTGAGACTTACCTTTAAAATCTTTTCAGTGAATTTTTTAATAAGGAGGAGGACCTTTGAAATAAATATCGAGACGGGCCTGACAATAAATAGAATGACTCTTACCCCGCTCCCTCTCAACATGACAGATCAACATTTTGTGGGTGTATGATCATTTCTCCTACAGACTGTCAAAAATTCACCCTCTGGAAAATTTTCTTTTTCTCCTCCTCTTTTGACTCACTCACTGTAGTTCTAAGGCACTTCTGCAATTCCAAGTGCAAAACAACAAATCAGAAATGGGGCTAATCTCATTCACTAAGCAAAAGCACAGGAAACAGCTTAGTGGAGTATTGAAGCGGAAGTTGCAAACCCTCAACTAGGCTCTCACAAAGCGAATGTGATGGCTAAGTCTTTTTAACGGCCAGCCATGGTACCAAATGCCTCTGTCTTCTTTTCATCACTGACCTACCTTTTTCCAACCTATTCCTCACAGCAGTCATAGCAAATTCTTCTTTGAGGGAAAATAAGAATAGAGATAAAATACAGAGAACGCGTGGCACAGTGATCATTTTAATCTGTACCTAGTATCTAAAGTGAAGAGCCACTTAGCATACGACTACTTAAAGCATTTGGGAGCAATACTTTCAAGAACAGTTTGGCACTGATTGAGATGTTATACTTATAAATTGATTGGCTGAATTAAAACCCCTTTGTATAACTACTTAAAGATTATGATAATAAAGCCAGACACCAATGCCTCATGGCTGTAATCCTAGCTACTCAGGAGGCTGAGATCTAAGGATCATGAAGCCAGATGGGACAGGAAAGCTTGTGAGACTCTTTATCTCCAATTATTGACCAGAGCCTGAAGAGGAGTAGCGTGCCAGCCCCAGTACCTATACACAAACACAAAAATGATAACAATAACAACACTAATGTCTTCTTGCTGTTCCTTTCCAGAGCCCGTCCCCACCTTTTCCTCATGGCAGCGGGAGACTGTGGACTCTGACGAAGCCCGCCTCTCCCCACAGGCTGGACGCCTGATTCACCAGCTTCTAGATGAAGACAATGACCCGATGCTTTCCCCTCGCTTCTACGCCTATGGGCAGAGCAGGCAATACCTGGATGACACGGAAGTGCCTCCCTCTCCCCCCAACTCCCATTCCTTCATGAGGTGTGTTGACATGGGCTGCTAGTAAGCAAATGCATCATGCTCACAAACTTAGGGACTGTGTAAAAAAGAAATCAATTGGGAGTCTATACAGGAGCTCAGCTGACAGTCACCGTTCTAGTAGGTACACAGTCTCTTTGTGGTTTTCCAGTTGAACCACTCCCAACTGCAGCAGAGAGTTCAGGTCCCCATTGGCATTGCTTTCCTAAGCTCCTCAGATCTTTTACGTGTGCAGTGAACACTTGGTGTGTCTGTGCTGATTGTAAATGTGAGCACAGAAAGGCCAGAAGCATCTTCACAGAGTGAAGCAGTTCACATAGAAGCCATGTTGATCCACTTGCCTAAGTTCTGCCAACATCCGGGGTTGTTTACGGGGATGCTAACTCAAGTCATACCCCTCGCAGGCGGAGAAGTTCCTCTCTGGGATCCTACGATGATGACCAGGAAGACCTGACACCCGCCCAGCTCACCCGGAGGATTCAGAGCCTAAAAAAGAAGATCCGAAAGTTTGAAGACAGATTTGAAGAAGAAAGGAAGTATAGAGTAAGTGTCCTTCCCTTGAACCCTCTCCTCCTCCTGGCCCCTGACATGCCAGCACATCAGTGACGCAGAAGTGGTCAGAGTTAAGGGACACATCCAGAGACTCTCCAAACAAAAGACAGCTCAGACACCAGCGCCTCACACATATAATCCTAGCTACTCAGGAGGCTGAGATCTAAGGATCATGGTTCAAAGAAGCCAGCCCAGAAGGAAAGTCCATGAGACTCTCTGTTGTTGTTGTTGTTTAGAAAATATTTGATGTATATATTTCAATATGTTACACAATCTTAAAGTCTGAGACAAAGATTTCTCAACTATGCATTTTTTTCATATAATTTTTATTGTAATTAATAGAGAGGTTACATTATATTCACCAGATAGAAGGTACATTACTTCACAAACATTGATACCCTTTCTCATGTTTTGGTCCCCATTTCCCTCCCCCCACCCCCGCCCCTCATCTTGTTTTCCCCCCTTCCCTATCCTATTTCAAATAACCAGATAAACATATATATTCAACTATGCATTTTTATGTTACTTATATTTATTTGTTGAAACATATTATGAAGTGGAAGAAAGTTAATGTTTCTGTATTTTGTCATTAAAATACTTAAAATGAAATTAAACTTCAAAATATGACAAAAGTAATCATTTATCCTGAATTAAGTGGCAAAAATCTGGAAGTAAAGGTATGGCTCAAGTGGTAGAGCACCAGTTTGGAGTGGGAAAAGCTAAAAGATGGCACTTGGTCTCTAAGTTCAATGCCCCAGTACTGGCACCTACGTGTTGTAAGCTTTTCGGAGAGCAGGAATGGGACAAAGCAATGGATAAAATCTTTTGTTTGGCCCAGACTTAGTTCAAGATCATCTTCTAAACTTCCCTGCATGCTGAGCTCATTGTACTTTGGGCTCTATTCTAAATACTTTCCACTAGGCAGGCCAAAAGGCATGTTTTATGGTTTCAGTATTTTCTGTGGCATTGGCCAGACAGGTATTTTGTAGATTTCCCACCAAAAACGGGCAAGAGCTGGGTACTGGTGGTTCATGCCTATAATGCTCAGAAGACTGAGATGAGAAGGGTCGTGGTTTAAAGCCACTCGAGCAGTTAAGTCTGTGAGACTCTTATCTCTAATTAACCACCAATTAAAAAAAAAAAAAGCTGGCTACAGTGATAAAGCACAAGCCTTGAATCAAAAAGTCCAGGGATGGCACCCATGCCCTGAGTTCAAACCCCAAGACCAGCACCAAATAAACAAATAGAAAGACAGTTATGTTCTTCATAGACATCCATCCATTAAGAGAAACATCCAGTATTGTACCTCTGAAGAATCCTTTCAAATCATCCAATATAATCAGCTATAAATAAGAATGATCTTTAAAAAAAGTTTGCTCTGCTGAAGCATGATTAATTTCTTAGCCTGAATGGACTCAACTTTGACTTCCTAGTTAATAATAAAATAATAATAATAAGATAATCACCTGCTACTAGTTTTCCCTCCCTTCCTCTGGAAACATTGACTGTCCATCTCCCCTTCTTAGCCTTCCCACAGTGACAAAGCAGCCAACCCAGAGGTTCTGAAATGGACAAACGACCTTGCCAAATTCCGGAAACAACTTAAAGGTAAGCAATGACACTCTAGATCTGTGACACAGCTTCCATGAAATAAGCCAGGGGCTGGCACCATGGCTTCAAGTCTCACTGAGTGCCACTGGTGAGGTCTTGCAGGGTACTGATGTGCTTTCCAGCCCCCTGCCCCGGTCCATGCTTCCGGACCCTCCTCCCACAATTCCTCAGTGTCCGGTCACAGGATGGTTGAATCTGTTGTGATACAAATTCCACAACATTCATCCCTCCACTCATGAAAAGAATGGTGGCTCACGCCATCAGTTCTGAAACACCCATTCATTCTCAGGCTATGTCCCTAGAAGACATGTAGACTCAGAGATGAAGCTGTAAAATGTTGATCCATGTCCCTCATAAAGCTGTGTCATTTAGGAGAATCATACCAACAACTAAATAGAATACAAAGTGAAAAAATTTCACAATGATGTACTTAAGTCATCCGGGAAAAGTTGCCCAGTGGTTATACATGAGATCATTGCATACCTCCATGCATAAGGAAACAAGCCATGGGAAAGAATGTGCCCATTCTGAGAACGTCTTCCAAGCTGAGGTAGCTTCAGCATAGGTGTGAACTAGCTAACGTTTTTCTCAGGAATTAGGGTTTGGGAAACGATTCAGATCATCCAGGAAAGCATTTTTATTATTATTTGGGCTTTATATAATGACTCAAGGATTTCCACTGATATTATAATTAGATATTCTCTGAAGAAAAATAAAAAGATATGGCTAAGCAGTTATTGGCATCACGGAAAAGCCATGTGGGCTCATCAGACATCAGTTCTCATGTCTCTCTACCCCCAAATCATCTCCCCTAGATTCAAAACTAAAGATCTCTGAAGAGGACCTCGCCCCCAGGATGAGGCAACGAAGTAACACCCTCCCCAAGAGTTTCGGCTCCCAGCTGGAAAAAGAAGAAGAAAAGAAGCAGGAGCTGGTGGATAAAGCCCTCAAACCCAGCGTGGAAGCCACCCTGGACTGTATTCAGCGGAAGCTGCAGGAAAAGCGAGCAGAAAGCAGCCGCCCTGAGGACATTAAGGTGTGAGGATTCTGTCCCCAGAGATCCACTAGTCTTAGAAACACAAGGCATGGGTGCCACACAAATCCCCCAGGGCACAGGATGCTTTCTTAAACCCCCTATTCCTCTAGAGGTGTTTTCCTGGCTACAGATGGAAAGCAGACAGCTCTAGTGGATGTACTTGACAATGAAGCTTCCTGAACCTGACTGAGATGATAGGGCTATACACAAATCTGCTGCAGGACACTGTAAGTTCTAGTCAGCGCTTGAGTCATTAAGCTCTGCCTCTAGTGTCTGGCAGGCCTGCTTTTCTCAGTCTTTTCCTTGGCTGCCACAGGGGAGTTGCAAACATGTGTTTCTGACTGCTGCACTGGCCATGTACTGGCAAGAGGTCAGGAGGTACTCATTCCCAAGAGAGCTTTCAAAAGAGCCAGAGAGAGCTGTGCGAAAGAAGAAAACATCCTCAGATTTTTTTCGGTGTTCTCTTAGTGGGTTTGTTTAAATCAGTAAAGAAGTTGGAATGTTCACAAATGCTTTGCACTTCTTTCATGTCTTATTCCTCTGTTTATACAGGATATGACCAAAGACCAGATTGCTAATGAAAAAGTGGCTCTGCAGAAAGCGCTGTTGTATTACGAAAGCATCCATGGACGGCCGGTACGTGATGCCCTCAATTTTCTGATTGGGAAACAGATTTAGAAATGGATTTACAACACTCAGTATTCAGTAGATGGGACTCCCTAGTGTTTGCTTTCTGTGTACGTAGAATAAAGGAGGCTTACTTTATATTTACACTGTAGCTAAGCTTTTGGAAGGCTTTGACCATAAGAGAGCTGTTAGCTAGTAGACACTAAACTGAAATTAATTTGAAATTTTAACTAAAATTAAATTACTGGTAGGAGATTATAGGAGAAATTAAGGGTGGGGGGTATAGAATGTACAGAGTGAGAAGGCTGTCCCAGGTCTGTTCCAAAAGTTGTGGATGGTTCATGGCTTTCAGACTCTAAAATAGTAGCGTTGGCCTAGACTATGTACTAACTTAATCAGTCTCTCTGAATGGCAATTGCAAGCAGTGTATGTTTATGCAGGGGTTTCAGGTGCACTCAGAATTAAGTGTGAAGTGCCTACAATATGGCTCTCGTAGTCAGCATGTGAGGTGGATTGTTACTCTGGATGCATTTGCTCTACACTGCTGGGGAGGCAGGAACTAGCTAGGCTTCCACTATCTCCTAGCAAACCTTCTGAGCAGACATTTTTGCATTCTTCCTGTGGGTTACCCTTCAGAATGCTGTCAAGAACAAAGCAAACCCTTCAAAGCCATCAGATGGAAGTTCAAGTTCATAGGTTCACAGATCTGATTTCAATAGAACCAAAAAGTCTAGTATTTTTTTTTCCGGCCTCAATCATAACTAAGTGGGTATACACTTTTTAACCTAAAATGTATTATTTTATATAAAGAAGCTTCCAAAATAATTTACTAGAATTGGTGATAAGAATGTCACTTTCCTACCTGGCCTGGTTTCTAACTGTGATGTTCAGATCTCAGCCTCCTGAGTTACAGGTGTGAGCCACTGGTGCGCAGGTGAGCACAGGGTCTTAAGAATGCTCTGCCACTGAGCTGCGCCCCAGGCACTAGGATGGAGGTCTGTGAGGGCAGTGCATTCTGGGTATTGCCCTCCTCGTGTTACATCTAATTGTCATATCTAGTACAAGCTCTGTCACACAGAACAAATGCAGCAACCATCTGCAGACTGGATCCTCCACTGTACTTTGCTGCTGAATAAATCAGGGTTAAACGGTTTTCTTTTTCTTTTTCTTTTTTAAGAAAATGCTGGCACTGATGATGATTGATTGTGCTGGCCTGTCCTTGCAGTGGAAAAATACTAGCTGTCTGGGATAATGGTCATGTTTCAGCCAAATTTTGTTTCGGATTTTGGAAAGGCATTGAAGCAAAGAATAGATGCTCAAGCTCAAATGCATTATGAAATCGGATCCTTTGCTGCTGGAGTATCCAGGGTTTATAGAGGTAGAACTGAACTTTGTGAACACAGGCAAATGCGTTCACCACCAGAAGCTCAGGACCTAAGTATGGAGCTTGTAGACACCTTGGTTTTTGTTGTTTTGTTGTTTTTGTTTTTCCAACACTGGGGCATGAACTCAAGACCTGGGTGCTGTCATTTAACTTTTCCACTCAAGGCTGGCACTCTACCACTTGAGCCACAACGTGGGTAATTGGAGATAACAGTCTCTCAAATTTTCCTGTCCAGGCTAATTTCAAACCATGATCCTTAGACCTCAAGCTCCTCAGTAACCAAGTTGACAAGCATAAGTCACCCTTGACACCTTGTACTTTCTCCTTTTCTTTGCATGGATTCCACCTGTGACATGGATAGATTCTTTGGAGGACTTCCTGCCAGAAGCTTTGAGGAGCTCTCCACTACCTTGTGGATTGATTTGAGTTCAGTGATAGTTCACTGGCTTGTATGCTGTCATAGTAGTTGCTCTAAGTTGGGCAGCTTCTCTCTTTCTACCTGGACTGAGGCCATGTGCACACAATGAACCTTGGAGTTGCATGCCTAGAATGGGACCTGCTTCATGACTTTAGAGTTCTTGGAACCTCTAGGACTCTCGGGGGTTTTGTTTATGGAGTAGATGGCTGTCGGGGGTTGTCATGGAAATTAAGATATTACAGTTACACAGAGAGAGACACTTGCATGTATGCTTACTTGTAGGATGTCTGGTAGTGCAGAAGTGGGGCCAAGTTGCTTTAAGGGTTGCACAGTAAATGATAGTTTTGGCTTCTGTTGTAATTATATGCTTTATTCTCTGCAGCCTCGTTCTGATTAAATGACTATATCAGGACCAGAAATGCACCTTTTTACTCTCTTACCATTGGTACTATGAGATGATAGTTCAATCTTCTGCCTTGTTCCCTTTCAGCTGGGCCTGGTGACTGTGACATCTCACAGGGCAGGGAACAAATGCTTGAGGGAATAAGAGTCAGTGGCTCATTGTTGCTTCCAGGCCAGACTCTGCCTGTCTCTGAAACGTGATTCTGTAACCACCTCCGGAAAAGCAGAGTTCACTTGATCCCAGGCCAGGCTGAAAAGCAAACTTGAGACTTTCATTCTTAGATCTGTGGTACTGCCATGAACCGTGGATTATAAATATCATTTGGATAATCCTCTTTGTAGATAAAAACACATGTACATCCGGGGAGAAACTGTCTTCCCAGGACCCTCGTGGATGCTGGTGATCTACAGATTCTGATTAAAAGGGTATCAGCCATCAGAACTACAGGCCAAAACATTATGTGCTGTTCATACACTGTAGACAGACACACATGATATACAGGCATATCATTCCTTGCCAGTTTTTATTAAAGTGTACTTTTCAAAATTTAAGGGTGTCATCAAAAGACTGTTACAGAAAAAGACAACTAATAACTATAGCGCAGCATGTTATTTCAGTATATATTACATTTTGACAATAAGTGTGGAGAAGGAAAGAACAGGCCACTTCACTAGAACTGCTGAGTTCTTTTCCTCATTGTCATAATTTAATTCTGTGTTTTAAAACCATAGGGACTGACACAACAGTGAACAGAGCCAGCTTTGCATTTAAATAGAGCCATATGTAAATACTGTCCTTTGGTTAGCTGTGGTTGGATTTTCCTGAGCTTTACAGAGATGACCTACTATTATTACTCTGTAGTAAAGAAGATAGTTGCTGTTAACCAGAATAATGGGCCAAAACTTTTAACAGTTTAACAGCTATAAGAACTTGCCTCATTTTGTCTCACTGGAGTATTATGACTCACGGGTGCAAAAGCTTGTGTGTGTGTGGTTTCTTGTGTCTTTAGATAATTCTTCACCAAGTTCTGCATTTATACCACTATTCATAAGCAGAGACCCTGGTAAACTCAAAATAGGCAGAACTCTCAGCTTAGAAGTAAAAAATTTACACTGTTAAGAACCTGGTTCACGTGTATCTGACTTAGTCATGAAAAGAAAACTGCATCAGTGGAGTTAGGTCTTGTTCCAGCTCTGTTGTCTTGGTGGGGGGAGCAGGCTCTCACTACCTTCTCTAGTTTTAGCATCTAAGATCCCGTAGTTCTAATTTTGTCTTTAACTCCAAAGTAAATATGTCCCTTCAGTAAGTATGCTCCCATTTATTTTTATGGATGTCTCCAGGTCACTTCCACCATGTTGAAGTTATTTGAGGCTAAGGGAAAACCATCACAAAAGATAAAGCAAGCAAATACAGCTATTTGTTTATCAGAACTTTATGGTCTCTATTTAAGACTAGATAATCATTGAATGTGGATAATTATTGACTCATGATCCCTTTGGTGTTTTAAAATATTATCTCATTCTTACAGATTAACCAAACCCATAGTAGTCAGTGAGAATCAGAATTATTTTTGAATCCTAAGCAGAGTGGAAGTGCTGCCTTCTCTCCCTAGAACTTCCTGTCTCCTTATTTGTATTGTTTATATTTGTGTGCAAAAACATCTTAAAGCTGAGCACACTGGCTCACACATGTAATCCTAGCTACTCAGGAGGCTGAGATCTGAGGATCAAGGTTCAAATCCAGCCTGGTTCAAAAGGGCCTGACACTCTTACCTCCAATTAATCTCTAGAAAATGGGAAGTGGGGCTTGGCTCCAGAGTAGGGTGGTAGCCTTGAGTTGAAGAGCTCATGGACAACTCCCAGGCCCAGTTCAAACCCCATGACCCACACACAAAAAAAATTCTTAATAGCTCAGTTTTCACACATCAGAAAACTATTCAGCACTACCACTTAAATGAAAACCAAGTAAAGCTTGGAAGAGGATTGCAAGGATTTTTGAAGTTACTATACTATATGTTTGGGTTTAAAGTCATTTTTAAGCAATTGTGCATCATCAAAGCTTTTTTAATCTGAATGTTGGAAGTTTACAAGTCAAGAGAATTAGGTACGGGGATTTCAATGACCATATTCACGTGGTATTCACTAGAACTAATGGCACATATAGTTAGCTGTCCATTGGAGACACTCACAAATAGTTGTCCAGAATACCCCGCCCTCCCCTGCAGCCTGGTAGGGCTCCAGCTCTTCAACCTGCTTGCCCACGCTTGACACTGTCTTTCCATGGTAGTCATAATGGTTGGCATCTGGCAGGAATATTTATGCTTTACTTCTTGGTCATGTTCATATGAAATAATTTCTTAATTCCTCATTGGATCTTCACTCTTAATGAAATTAGCAATTCCAAGTCCATTTTATAGGCTAGATAGTAAAAGCATGAAGATACTAATTATCCTATAATATAATAAGAGCAGTAGGTTATTGTGATTACTGGTAGTGACAGAAAATCCACATGCATTTCTCATGAAGGGTCTGTCCTATACTAACTTCTGAAGTTTATTCAAGGTGCACTTACCATTGATCACACAGAGAAAGGCAAATACAGGCTTGTCCTTGAATATAATCCAGAGTTGCCATATGAAGGTGAACCCCCCCCCAAAAAAAAAAACAAAGGAGAGGGATTTGAGGTGTGGCTCAGATCATAGAGCACCAGCCAATGCTGGAAAATAAGTGTCAGATGCAATTCCAGTCCTAGCCTCAGACAAAAACCAAAACAAAACAAAAAGACCCATAAGAGAAAAATGATCCAAACCAAATACCAGGACTCGTGAGGCAGCTCCCTGGCAGAGTACTTCACTAGCATGCACAAAGCCCCAGATTCCATCCCCAGCACCAAATAAATAAATAGTTTATTTAGAAAAAATAAAAGGAAGACTAGTTGTCCTTTCCTGTGTCTAAAATGCTTGCTTCATTACATGTGGGATGGTGATGGAATGCAAAAGCCAAACAGCTGACTTAAAATGAAGATACTTCCATCTCATTGACCATGTAAATAATCAGAGAAGATGCAGGTATACTGGGAATTGGGCATACCTGTTTAGATTTAAATTATTCACTTCCCTATTTTACAAATATTTACACAGTATCTCCAGTAAGTCAGGAGCCAAAATAGTTACCAGGGATACAAAAACATCAATTGCCCTCGAGAGGCGGCAGTCTGAAGAAGAGGTGGATATGTGAGAAATTGTGATAGGAATTGGGTATCAGTGACTATGAAATCACAAAGTGTACACACAATAGGGGGATGATGTGAAGGATGATGCGTTCTCCCAGAATGATGAGGGCCGGGAACGTGGAGGGGAGAGGCACAGCCCTAGCTCCTGATGGGGAACTTGCCTAACAGGAGTAGATAAGCCATTTCAGGGAAGAGGGAAATCGACTGTAAGGTCCAAGTAGACCTAGTTTATTTCTGGAGCTGTGGAGGTATGATGGGGAAGGGGAAAGCATCAGGGAAAGAGGCAATTCAAATACTCTACCTGCGAGTTGGATCTGATTCCTCCCCTGTACATAGTCATTCTGTTCTTTAAACATCTCAGAGCCCTGTGCCAAATTTTAGGGAAACAGGATGATTCATCCACCTATTCTGCCAGCAGATGTTCCTTGAATAACTACTTCTTGCCCAAATCCTGTTTTGAAAAACAAGATAATGTCATGGGGGTGAAAGTGAGGGAAATAAATTGATTATGGGCCAACCTGATAAACATTGTAATAGAAATGTGTGCTGTTTTCTTTCCCTGGAGATCCCCTTTTCCTAAATAATAAATCATCTGGAACTTTGCGCATTGGGATGCAGAAGTCTAAGAAAGGTCTAAAAAGTCTGGGGATATGATCCGGGGTGAAGTGCTTGGCACAGTTTATGTGAGGCCCTGGGTTCAATCCCCGCTACTGTTTTTAAAAATTATAACTTAGCTTTAGAAAAGGAAAATACTACTGATGCAGACATTTCTACTGACCTGTAGCTCAAGTAAGTATTTTCAGTATTTCTTGACTCGGTTGTCTCTTTGGTTTCAGTGTTATGAGAATGGCTAAAGACTTGAATTGCACCCTGCGCATTTTCTCTTTAGTCATGAGGGCCTCGTGTGTGTTGGACAGATGGTGGTTTGCTCTCCCAGAATTGACCTGTCAGCAACCTTGTTCTTGCTTTTCAGGTGACAAAGAACGAGCGTCAGGTTATGAAGCCACTATACGATCGGTACCGGCTGGTCAAGCAAATCCTGTCCCGGGCCAACTCCATCCCCATCATTGTGAGTAGATTGCCTTCCTGCCCTTGTTCCACTCGTTTTCTGGTTGAATGAGCCTTGGACGTATGAATAAGGCCCTGACGTGCTTTCCCATGAACACGCAGGCTTTGATAGTCAAAGCAGCCATTGGTGTCCACGGTCTACAGGTGTGCAGAATGGAAGGACTTATCAAAGACTTCTGAAGTGACTTGTGCTAAACACTGTACCTGCTTTAGCCATGTATACTCTAGGCCAGCTCCCTAACCTTTCTCAGCACAAGAGGCTAGGCACTGGGCCTTCTCCATGGTCTTCAGAGGACCTTTTTGGTCCCAAGGGCCTTCTTTTGACAGCTCTTTCCCTATCCAAGAGAGTTGACAGTCTCTCCCTATCCAGGAGAGGCAGAGCAACTTTGGGAATCAGACTTAAGGAGACTCCTCTAAGGAAGTCCAGTGATGAGCCTCCTGGAGGCTGCGGGCAGTGGAAGGAAACGGGGAAAGGATGGTAGTTCTGAACCTTCCCTCCCTGGCCACTATCCTGGGACCTGACTGCCTGTCTTCACTGGATTTGATCTTATCCAGGGCATGGAGCCACAGATGCCCCCCAGCCATCAGAAGCCTCTTAGTTGTGGTCAATTTCTCTCCATCCCTAAGCCGGCCTCAGTTCTCCAGCCCCTTGCTCGCCAAGCCCACAGACACACAGGGTCTGGCTTCACATCACTGCTGACATCCTTACTCGTTTTATTCGCAGCTCTTTAGTCCCCAGCCCTTCCAGAAACCCCCATGTCCACAGCTAGACCTGAAGTATACTCTCGAAGTGTCTCTCAACAGTGTGCCTGTTTTGATAAAGGAGGGGACATCCCAGAGACCTCGGGCAGGCTACTCTTGTAGAAACATCCTGCAGAATACAGTTATAAAGAAAAGGATTATATCTGAAGAAAATCATCTTTTCTTCTCCACTTAGAGCCCACAGGGTCCCTGAGATAGGGTGAAGGCACAACAAAGCTCAGATAACCCTTGCATTGCATTTTGAGTTTGCCCTACTTCCTGGAAATAATTGCCATGAGGTGTTCTGGTCGTTACTAGAGTTGGGAAGGAACAAGAATGGGGATGTTGGTAGTTAGAAGGTCCCTGAGTGTTTGGATATCAGTCCTGTGCTCTTGCTGAGCCCGGTCTTCAGGGATTGACCTGTGTGGACTCTGAAGGGAAGTGGCGAGCTAGGAAAAGCATTTTGATGATGGGACAATTTGGTGGGCAGGGCTTAGGAAAGATGGCTGAAAGACAGTAATAAAGACTGTTGTGGTCAGAGAAAGCTGAGAGCTGGATGGGAAAGCAAAGAGGCTTGTAATATAACCTGCTTATTAATTCCTGTCGCAGGGATCCCCTTCCAGCAAAAGGAGAAGCCCTTTACTGCAGCCCATAATCGAAGGTGAAACTGCTTCCTTCTTCAAGGAGACAAAGGTGAAGGTGTCCTCTGCTTGTCCCCGTGCTCAGTCTGTGTCATTCCCTTTACCCCTGGGGGAAAGGGGTGACTGTAACCACCCCTTGGGTAGTGGCTTTTGCCCCGCTCCCCACCAATCAGTAGCTGCACATAACCCTCCTCAGACTCCCCCTTTTATTTATATCATAGCCTAACCAATTTCCTTGGGCACTTTTCACTTCCTTTGCTTTTCATTCGCTGTTTCACTGGGTTTGTTTTTACCTTGCTTTGGGGAATTCTTTGGTTTGTTGTTTTGCTTTGTTTTCCCCATGGGAACATGGATTTTTTTGTTGTTGCTGCATACCAAAATGCTTAGTTTATAGTACCAGCTATTTTTTTTAACATTTATCCACTGAATGTAGAGAAAAATCAAAATGAACAGAAGCAATAAAGACCATGTATAATGAAAATGACCATTTTATAGGCAAGCGTTGGGGTGGATTTTGATGAGCTTGCAAATGTAAATTTTTCCGCTCCTCCTCTCCCTGGCCCATTTATTTTATGTATTTATTTTGTGGGTCATGGGGCTTGAAGTTGGCCTGGGAGCTGTGTCTGAGCTCTCCAGCTCAAGGTTATCGCCCTACCCTTGAAAGTCCATTTATTTTTTAAAGTTGGAATACCTTTGTGATCTGATCTTCATCTGCGGAAAAGGGACAGCAGCGTTTTGTTCTAAGAATATTTGTGGCCTTTGTTGGCTGACACTTGTCAGGCCTAGCTGTCTTCTCTAGAAGGGACAGTATCAGTGGGCCCCTGTATGCCTCTAATTGGCCTGTGCTAGGATCAGCCTCTTTCTGCTTTTGTTTCTAGACACCTGAACAGATTGTAGTGCCTGATGTAGGAATCTAAAGAACCAAAGGCAATTTTTTTTGGTGAGGAGGGCAGGATTTTTTTTTATTTAGTAGTTGTTTACAGTCAAAGAGAAAATTAAGCTCCTAGCAGAAGTGAGTTAGAAAAGTTTCATCTTCATATTTCCAGGGCACTCGACATTGAGGTGATTATTTATTTACTATAGTTAGAAATCATTATTTAAGAATGATCTGCCTTATAGGGAACACAAATCTACAGCTTTGTTTCTGGTTTGAAATAAGGTACCATAAACCACAGTTTTATTTGCCATATTCTTTTTCTTAACCTTGTAGAGTTCTTAAATATTTCATGTGCCTAACTTTAACTTATTACAGGCAATGACTATGTTCACTATTTATATTATCAAATAGAACTTGTGTTAGGAAAATGCTTTAAACATGGTACTGGAACCTCTGGGCCAGAGTTACATTATGTCTTAAAAATAAGAGCTATTTTCTTACAATAAGCCCTGATGTTGATGAAAGACCACAAATTCTGTCTAGCTGGTAGTTTTGAACCAGAATGAAACCACTGTAATTGAAAAAATTAGGCCAATTGTGTATATAAAAATTAGCATGGCCTTCATAGCAACACATAAGAAGGGCTATTACAAGATAAAAACCTGTTCTTGAATACATCCAAAGTATGGCATTTAATAACTGCTGCGTTACATGAATGGAAGTTAACCTAGTGTTTCTGGCAGAGTTTTTGTTGTTGTTGTTGTTTGTTTTTTAAGAGAGAGCATTCTTCCCATTCTTATCTGTTAGCTTTAAATAATTTTTTTCTTTTTTTTGCCTGTGGCTTATTTCCTACAGGCCCACATCTTGGTCAAAACTTTAGATAGCTAGTGATTACATTCCTTGTGTAAACAGTACCATCTTTTGGTTCATTTTATTTCATTTGGCCAAGCTTATTAGAATATGTCTGAACTGTGCTAATTTCTTGACACAATTGAGAATTGGGCATGTGTGCACATAGGAGATTGTACCTAAGTGCTTTCTTTAAAAACCCATCCTGGGTTTGCTTATGGATGGAACCGGCTTATGTATGAAACAGAGCCAGCCCAAATTCTGAAGCTTCTGAAAATGTCCCAACTCACAGGAAACCTAGTCAGTTCTTCCATCCGCTATGGAAATCCCTGCTCAAGCCTCTTAGACAGCTGCTGGGCGCAAGTGGCTCATGCCTGTCCTCCTAGCTACTCAGGAGGCTGAAAGCTGAAGATAGCTATTCAAAGCCAGCCCAGCAGCAACATCCATAAGACTCTTATCTCCAGTTAACCACCAAAAATCCAGAAGTAGAGCATGGCTCAAGTGTAGAGTACCATGCTTGAGCCAAAAAAATGCCTAGGCCTTGACTTCAAACCCTGGTACCAAACAAACAAGCAAACAAACAGAAAACGCAGAGATGCTTCCCTGGGAGACTATTCCATCCTCAGACTCCCACTCTTTGACCTGTAAGAAGGATAAAGTTGTACCTTACATAGCAATCAATAATCACTACGAACATGTTTTACAATTATTTTAAATTATACATTGAAAAATTACATTGTACCTATGTATGTGTGTATACACACACACACACACACACACATATACATACATATACATATATTGTGTATGTAGTACTGAGGAATGAAACCCAGGGCTTTCTGCATGCTAAGCAAGCACTCTACCACTAGGCCACACTCCCAGCCCTGACCAGTTTTTTTTATTGAGGTTGCTGTGTATCTCCAGGAAGAAGATGAAGGCTCAGAAGAGGACAGCAATACGAAGCCAGACTTCACTGTCACTCTGAAGACAGACTTCAGTGCACCTTGTTTTCTGGATCCATTTGAAGATGATCCTGATGGGTTCATTTCCCCAATGGACGACAAAATACCCCCCAAATGCAACCAGGACACAGGGCTCTCCAATCTCCACGCTGCTTCGATGTATGTCATTTTAAAATGAGGAGCAATACAAATAACTTTCACATACATTATCTTAGTCTTTGTATTTCAACCCATTGCCTGGTCAAGCACAGGGAACTTAACCAGGCAGATATGTACATATATGCTCTTGGCAGTTTGTAATGGTTCAGATTTCGGGTTAACACTCTTGAAATGTTTTTGCCTTCTTAGCCCTGAGCTCCTGGAACACCTTCAGGAAATGAGAGAAGAAAAGAAAAAGATTCGAAAGAAACTTCGTGATTTTGAAGACAATTTTTTCAGACAAAATGGGAGGTATGTGTGCCCCCCCTCCACTCTTTCTCCCCCCACCTCTCCTCACGCTCCTAGCATGCTACATTTCTGATGGCATGCTGGAATCCCTCCCGGGTAGGGGCTTTTCTGCCTCCTCCCTGCAACTTGATTTTGGAGGGTTGGGCTTGGGGACTCTTAGAGGTTGACAATGAGCTGACGAGGTTTCTGTGTACCTGCAAGAACCATGTTCCTTGGATGTTATCCAACACTGGCGTAGAGCCACCTACTGTGCCTAAAGTTAGCCTATCATTTCCAATGTTCATCTAAATGAGCAACTGGACATGGCATTTCAAGATGATAGCACCAAGGATTGTTGTTTTGCCCCTAAAGAAACTGGAGGGGGGAGGAAGAACAAAGGCTCCAAATTTTCTCTGATTTTTTCATGTTCATTTTCAAAACAAATACTGGGCTGGGGAGCATTTGCCTGGCATGGGGATGAGTTCCTGGCACTACTAACAAAACAAAGAAACAAAAAAAAGCCCAAAGATGATAGCTTCAGGGTTGAAACGAAAAGACTGAGTTGGGTGCCGCTGGCTTATGCCTGTAATCCTTACTACACAAGAGGCTGAAATCTGAGGATCATTGTTTGAAGTCAGCTCCGGCAACAAAGTGCCAACACGCCACTCGTGGAGCTGTGGCTCAAGTGGCAGAGTGCTAATCTTGAGAAACAAAAGCTCAGTGACAGTGCCCAGGACTTGAGTTCAAGCCCCAAGACTGGCACACAAAAAAAGTAAATAAATAAAAGTTAAGACCTGAGGATTTCAGTTCATAGTCCAGGCAGAAATTAAATTAATTATACAGCAAGAAAACTAGAATGAAACAAGTATAAGGCCCTGAGTTCAAGCCCTAGTACCAGGGAGAAAAAAAAAACCTACTCAGTAAACCACAAATCATTACTAGTATGTTAAGTCCAACTATGGAATTCCAAGAGTAACTTTCTAAGTAGGAGTATTAACTATCCAGTGTAGAAATAGCATAAATGGCAAGTGCACCAATTGATTAGAAATTTGATTACATTACTAAGTGAAAGAGAAAAATGAGAATGTGTTCATTATGAATAAAGGATTTCCATTTGTGGAAACTTCTACTTAGCATCAAGGAGAGAGAATTTTTATCATTTCTTAGTCCTTTCACAGCATAATCGAAGACACCAGATTAACAAGAAACAGCAGAGACCTGGTACCTCGGAAGGAAATCTGCCTTCCTAGCTTGTCAAAGCCCAGTGCCTGCCCCCTGTCTCATGGACCCTACATAGGACACACTGCAGGAATGCTGGATAACAATTTGCCTGGAGAGCGAATGAGAAACTAAATCTCAAGTCTCCCTTTTTCCTTGCTTCCTTTAGAAATGTCCAGAAGGAAGACCGCACTCCGATGGCTGAAGATTATACTGAATACAAGCACATCAAGGCGAAGCTAAGGCTTTTGGAGGTGCTTATCAGCAAGAGAGACACAGACTCCAAGGTCATGTAAGCGCCAGCCCCAAGCCAGTCCAGGGCTGGGCAGCAGGACACTGGTGTCGTGCTCTGGTAAAGAGCAGCAGTGGGTAACAGCCGGGAACTGGACTTGCATGCAGCCCCTCTGCCTCCAGGACGCCACCATCAGATCCATTTCGATTGCCTGCTTTAGCAAAACCACATAGGTGGAAGATGACAAGTGTGGCTGACGGAAGAAATTCTGTAAGGGACACACCCAGATTCTGTCACCTAAGCATGCCCGTTGCCATGTGCGTGCACACGTTGTCGTGGGCCCCTCACACCAGACACATCCATTTATGGAGAGCAGATGCTGTTCTTCCCTGGCTGGCTGAGACACGCGGGGCTGTGCGCTGTCTTAACTGTGGTCCACACAAGCTCAGGACTTGACTCTCTGGAGCGAACTCTCTGTGGGGGCCGTGCGCTCCGGGACCCACTTCCGCACCCATAGATCGGAGCCCTATTTGCTGCCTTGGCCAATCTAGTGACGTTTCCCCAGAGCTGCCCCTCTCCCACTCATGTGAACTGACTTCCGCTAGGGCTCTCAGGTAGCTGGAGTCCACATCTGCCCACAGCTGGCTGTGTACTCATCTCTTCCAGGGTTTCTCCAGGCCTCCCTCGGCCAGCACATCATTTCAATTCCTGACCAGAACTCAATGACTGTGGACGAGGGAGGGCTTGTGGTCCATGACGGATGCTAATTTTAAAACCAGGGGACAGGCCAAGAGCCTGAGACTGTTTCCTGCACTTCCTCACTCCCATGCTAACCTCAAACCCTGAGCAAGCAAGGCCAGCCACTGAACCTACAGGATCCTGCTCAACTCTTAGCTGCGACCTAGAGGATGGTTGGAGACAAGGAGACTGTTTTCAGCTTCTTGAATACTTACCAGAGTTTAATTTTTCTAAAAAAAAAATGAAAATGAAAAAAAAAAAGTAAATCTGCACTAATGTCCCCAAATAGACGGGTAAATGTAGCCCTCAGAGCTGAGCTCCAGGCAGAATCTAAATGACACTATTTTCAAGTTCATGTGTTGCAAGAATAGAAAAAACAAAACAAAACAAAAAACCTCGCTGTGTGGCCAGTTTGGATTATAATTTTTCAAAGACTGTGTCACGACACTGTCTATATTAGACATTTTAGAGGGTCCAGGGACTTTAAGACACCAGATATTTTGTCTCTTCCATGGCTTGAAGTCACCTTGCAATTTGCTGCTGTTTCACCTTCTGCAGCTCTGTGGGCTCAGAGTCCAGCATCAGAGCACAGGTCTCCCGACCCTCCCGCCCCCCTCTCCCCGCCCTGCTTATGCAGAAGGTGTCTCAGCAAGCTCTATCTCTGGAAGATGGAATACAGTGTAGCAGATGGCCCAGACAGCCAGACAGTTGCCTTCCAAAAGAGTACAGTTGTGTTTTAATACAAAAAAGAAAAAAGAAAACAGAAATAGAGGTGTGGCTCCCCTGGTAGAATGCCAGACTTGAGGGAGCGGAAGCCAAGAGCCAAAGGCCCTGAGTTCAAGCCACAGTACTGACACCAAAAAAAAAAAAAAAAAAAAAAAGAAGAAGAAGAAGAAGGAGGATGAGGAAGAGGACAAGGAGGTGGAAGAAATTTCTTAGGCAGGCATCAGTGACTCCTGTCGGTAACCCTAAGCTACTCAGGAGGGTAAGATCTGATGATCAGTGCAAGGCCAGCTCAAGCAGGAAAGTCTCTTCCAATTAGCCAGCAAAATAGTAATAATAATAATAATAAAAGCCAGAAGTAGGGATGTGGTTCAAGTAGCAAAATGCCAGCCTTGAGCAGAAAAAGCTAAGGAACAGTGCCTAGACCCTGAGTTCAAGCCCTAGTACTAGTATAAGAGAAGGAAGGAAGCAGGGAAAGGAAAGAAGGAAGGAAGGAACAGTACGCTGCAGTTGTATTGTTAAAAATGGGTCTTAAGAGCATTGAGCCAAGCCGGATGGTGGTAGCTCACGCCTGTAACCCTAGCTACTCAGGAGGCTGAGATCTGAGGATCATGGTTCAAAGCCAGCCGGGGCACAAAAGTCTGTGAGACTCTTATCTCCAGTTAACCACCAGAAAACCAAAGGTGGTGCTGTGGCTCAAGTGGTGAAATGCTGGCCTTGAGCTGAAGAGCTCAGGGATAGTGACCAGGCCCAGAGTTCAAGCCCCATGACCAACAACAATTAAATAAATAAATAAATAAATAAATAAATAAATAAATAAATAAATAAATAAATAAATAAAGGACATTTGGCCAGACTGATACTGATGATTGTTTGAGATGTCTCTCCTGTGTCAGCTGAAAACTCAGTCAGGGTTTTGAGAAAAGAATGCCTTTTAAATTTGCTTTGAATTAATCATATATGAGCCTGAAATTCATGTTGGAAGTACTCTGGTTTTAGTCCACACACTTAAAGATGGTACATAATCCTAAAAATTTAAATGTATGTGAAGATATAGTTTTTCTCTACTGTTTACATTGCAGATCACTATAATTTCAAGGAGTTATATTGTAAATAAAATGATGCACTTTAGGACATTTTCTATTTTTGAAATCTGAACATGAATCATTCACATGACCAAAAATTGTATTTTTAAAAGAAACACATGTCTATCCTTTTACAGTAATTGTTCTCTTAAATAAGCTATGCTGTAAATCAAATCATTACCAGTGAACTTTGAAGGCACATCTGTTTTAAGTGTATTGTTTTTGAAAAGCATATGCTATAGAGCTGTTTTGTTTTTTTTTTTAAAGCTACTAGATGTTTTGAAAATCTGTTGTTTCTGCCAAAGGTGAATTAGCTAAAAGATTTATTGAGGAATCCCTCATTTAAATTTGTATGATTCAATAAAAAGAAAACAACAAGAAATAGAACAATAAATGGTGTATGGCATGTCGCATTTTCCTTTATAATTTCTGATCTATATTTCTCATAGTTTGGAGGCTAAATGGAGTGAGGGAGCGATGTTTACACCAGATTCTTGCAGTAGGCATGTTACTCAGTGGTTTCTGGCTCTGCCCAGAAATGCCCAGGCAAATTGGTTTCCATGGCAACCGTTTCTGCAGCCTGGCATCTCCAGGCACAAGAGAGAGTGCCTTAATTGGCTTTACACAGCCAGAATGGGCTGGGGTTTTTCCTTTGCAGTCTTGGAAATGTGTGTGTTTATTAACATCTGCCAAGAAAATAAATGTCAAGGCCTATTTAATAACATTGATAAGTAAAGAATAAACTTGATTATATGCTCATAAGAGGTAGAGATGGTAAAGGCCCGTGATTTTCATAAGCACTTGCTTTGGTTGAGTTGGGTCTGGAGTACACATCGAGTTAACTGTTTCTATGAAGGATGGCGTCCTCCTGCATTTCATTCTTGAGCTCTTTGGTTTTGGGTTTCACAGGCTCAGTTGTAGAGGTGCAGCATTTAGAATAAGGGGCTGATTCCAAGTTATTTAAAAGACGTAGAAGTTTATTCTTTGCTGCTAGGAGAAAACATGTCATTGGTGCTCTCCCAAATCAGGAGAATGTCAGCTGAAAGACCAAATCAGGTTTCAGACTGAAGGAGTCAAATCTTTTCTAAATTGCTAATTGGGACGGCGTGGGGCTCACGCCTATAATCCTAGTTTCTCTGGAAGCTGAGATGGGAGGATCATGGTCAAAGCCAGCCTAGGCACTACCAAGCCATGGCTCTTATCTCCAACCAATCACTAGAAAATGGGAAGTAGGGCTGTGGCTCAAGGGTAGTGCAGTAGCCTTGAGCGGCAGAGCTCAGGGACAGCGTCCAGGCCCAGAGTTCAAGCCCCAAGACAAATAAGTAAATAAATAAATTGCTAATTGGAATTGTTAGATTTCTTCCCTTAAAGTCAAAAGATGATTATTTGTTGCCCAAGCAGGGTTCAGCCATGAGTCTGTGAAGCAGTTTTGTCTTATTCTGATGCAACACTTGCGTGGTGCCTTTGGGCCCAGGTGTGACACTGCCAAATAGCCCAAGCTGTGCTTCTGTCATAAATGCTGAGATGTCCTGAGCACTGCAGTCTGGGAGTCCCTGAGAGCTGACTGAGTGGGGGCGAATGGGTGGAGCTTGGAATTCCTTATAAGGTGAATGCATGTATTTATTATCAGAATAAAGGAATAACCATATCAGCAATGATTCAGATTCTGTACTGGGGGGGGGGAAGGAGTACAGCCTACTTTTCAGGAGACAGAATTGGGCCATAATTGATACAGACTTTTTTTTAAAGAAAAATTGCCTGTTTAAGTTTCTCCATTTTCAAACTATTTGAAATCTGATATGAAGATATCCTCTTCTGTTGATGGCTAATTTAGAGTTGAGCTGTGAATGGCTCTGTGAAAAGTCCGTTGTAATCTAAACTCTGTTTTGCTTTCAAGACAATTCTCCCTGGCCCTTCCTGGGCTCTCTTCTATCAAATGAGGGTTGTGGAGTGGGGGTGGGGGGCAGGACTGTGCAGTCAACACCTGGTGATGTTGTATTTTCAGCACCCACCTGTGCAGAGCAGCTGGGAGGGACAAAGCTACATCCTACAATTTGATTGGTTTCTTCTAAAGCCTGTGTGTGAAAGGGGAGGGGAGAGAGAGAGAGAGAGAGAGAGAGAGAGAGAGAGAGAGAGAGAGAGAGAGAGAGAGAGAGAGGGGGGGGGGAGAGAGAGAGAGAACACAGAATGGTCTTTTCTTCATTCTTTTTTTGATCCCCCTGCACACACACCTGAGCCTCAAAATGTACTAAAGAGAACATTTTGTCAAAACAAAACTGGTCAACCTATTTTCAGGTTTTTGTTTATTTACTTTGCGCACATGGAACCGGTATAAATGGCAATAAGCCTGGCATATTCCAGCCAGGAATTGTAAATTCCCACTGGACATAGCATTTTGGCACTGCCACTTCCTGACTAGAGATTGTGCACACCTCAGCCATGTGCAGACCTCCCGAGCAGTTATATGAATTCACTGAGCTCACAGCCACACGTGCACAGACATATGGGCAACATGCATGCATGCCATTCACAACTCCATCTTACGAGGGAGCAGCAGTTACGTCTTCTTCAGAGAATCTCCTTTGGCACGGTCATGGCTGTAGCTAGAGAAATCACTTTGGGCTAGTGCCAGTGGTTCATGCCTATAATACTAGCTATTCCAGAGGCTGAAATTTGAGATCCATGGTTTGAAGACAGCGCAGGCAGACACATCTACGAGACTCACACATCCAGTTAACCAGGAGAAAGCTAGACATGGAGGTATGGCTCAAGTGGTAGAGTACCAGTCATGAGTGAAAAAAAAAAAGCTGAACAGAGGCCAGATTTCAAGCCTGTTTTTACACACACAC
This sequence comes from Megascapheus bottae, assembly GCF_031878675.1. Lineage (NCBI taxonomy): Eukaryota > Metazoa > Chordata > Mammalia > Rodentia > Geomyidae > Megascapheus > Megascapheus bottae. The sequence continues at coordinate 20,198,918 of NC_143531.1, forward strand.
ACACACAAAATAATTCAGTTTGATGGCAGAATTCCTTCTCCATCAGAAAGCAAGTACACAGTCATAAAAATGGATCTGAATGGATTAAAACGTCCCTGAGTAATGTGAACCCAGAACAATGTTTACATGACATGGAAGCAAAAAGCATGTGAAGTTACCCATGCCCTTTTTCAAAAATGTAAATTGAGTGAAGTTTATTATCCACATTTTTGTACATGACTAGTTTTTGTATAAATGAACTCTTTTTAATGAAGTTGGAAACATCCTGTGGACGTGGAATGGGCTGCCTGTGGCCTCTCACCTTTCCCTTCTAGAAGGAATCCCATGCCAGCTTCTGCGAGGCTTCCCGAGGCTTCCATCTTTTCAGTCTCCTATTTTGGAAGTTGAAGCAAACTGAACCTGTTTTGTAGCTAGCAAAGAAAGGTTGTGCCTTTAATCCACAAAAGAGCTAGAAAGGCTGAAGAGGTGAAGAAACAGAGGTATTAAAGAGTTTTTTAAAATTAAGTCCACATCAGATCTCTATGAGAACCAGGCCCCAGTGACTCATGCTGGTAATCCCAGTTCCTCGGGAGGCTGAGATCTGAGGATTGAGGTTCAAAGCCTATGTTGGGGGAAGGCTCCTCAACTCTTACCTCAGCCAACAAAATACCAATAGTGGAGGTGTGGCTCAGGTGGTAGAATACCAGCCTTGAGTGATAATGCCAATGCAAGAGCACAAGGGCCTGAATTCAAGCCCAGTACTGGCACCAAAGAAATGCAAATTTTAAAAGTAAAATAAAAAACCCTTTACACAAACATATTTGCTGTTATAAAACTATAGAAGTCACCAGAAGACAAGCTGGTGAAGCTGTATTTCTGGCTTGCTTGCTTGCTTTCCTTCTTCCTTCCTTCCTTCCTTCCTTCCTTCCTTCCTTCCTTCCTTCTTTCCTTCCTTCCCTTTCTTCCTTTCTTCCTTTCTTTCTTTGTCAGCTGTGGTACTTGAACTGTGGGCCTGGGCATGGTCCCTGGGCTCTTCAGTTCAAGGCCACTGCCCTATCCCTTGAGCCACAGTGCCACTTCTGGTTTTCTGGCGGTTAATTGGAGATAAGAGTCTCATGGACGTTAGCACCCTTTAGCGCCCGGGCTGGCTTTGAACCACGATCCTCAGATGTCAGCCTCTTGAGAAGCTAGGATTACAGGCATGAGCCACTGTACCGAGCTTCATTTCTAGCTTTTTGGCTGTCAATTGGGAATAAAAGTGTTACAGACTTTCTGCCTGGGTTGGCTTTGAACCACCATCCTCAGATCTCAGCCTCCCAAGGATAACAGAAATGAGACATTCACGCCCAGCAATACCATTGTTTCTTTTAAAGGACCAGATAATCACAGGGCCAAGTGCCTCCTCTTCCCCACATTGGGATTTATAGTCTGTTTCAGTGTGATTAGAGTCCAATGCCACCCCGCCACTGTGTCTTTCTTCTAGTTACAGTATGCAGAACTGCCGACTGCCTGAACAGAAGTTTCTGCATGGCCCCTATTCTGCCAGAGGGCAGACCAGGCAAGAGGCAGTGGTCATATCATTACCACTTCTAGAAATGCAAAATTGAATTAAGGGCCAGGCATGGAAGTTCATACTTGTAGTTCAAGATGCTAGAGAGGCAGAGACAAGGATACTGGTTCAAGGTAACACAGGCAAAGTTAGCAGAAAAATCCTATCTAAAATACAAACTTAAATTAAAAAAAAAAAAGCTGTGACCCAATGGCTCACACCTGTAATCCTGGCTACTCAGGAGACTGAGACCTGAGAATCCTGGTTCAAAGTCAATCTACCTAGGAAAGTCTATGAAACTTAACTCCAATTAACCACCAGAAAACCAGAGGTGGTGCTGTGGCCCAAAGGGGCCTTGAGTGCAAAAGCTCAGGGACAGCACCCAGGCCCTGAGTTCAAGCTCCACAAGCAACATGGAAAAAAGAAAAAGAAAAGCTGAGGGTATTACCCAGCATGCTCCAGGACCAGCGTTCAATCTCCAGTACTGAGAAAATGAGTAACAAAACCAAAAACAACCACAACAAGGAGGAATTCATGAGATTTCTTCCTGTACCGAGACAGTTCATTGCGACTACACAGTAGAATTTGAGAGCCAGGAAAAGCCAAGTCACAATTCCCACCCGCGCTGTGAGAATCCTGGCTGGCAAGCAGACCCATGGGTTTGGTGGGAAGTAGGCTTGTTGACAGCTTGGTTTCCCTGTCTTCCACAGCAACAAGGCTTGTCACACAAGGGGGGCTCTCTGCAGGGCCACAGCTGTCCCAGGAACACTGCCCAAGGCAAAACACAGCAAGAACCAAGTCTCAAACCACGTGGACCCCCCGTGGGGCCTCTGGGTATGAATTACTAAGAATTCCGAATTCATCATCTTTTAGAGGTGGGAATTTAGTTTCTCCTTGTATTTCAAGACTGTGTGATTCTTCTATAACCAAGGCTGCCAAAGAACTTCAAATTACAATACAAGATTCATGAGAGGAAGCAAAGTACCAGTGACTCCTGCTGCTAATCCTGGCTACATACAGGAGGCTGAGACTGGAGGTTTGTGGTTCAAAGCTAGCCCAGGAAGAAATAACTGTGAGACAATTACCTCTAATTAACCAACAAAAGCCCAGAAGTGGTACCAAGTCTCAAGTGGTCGAGTGCTTGTCTTTTCAAAAACAGACTCTCACATTTATGTCTGGGTGGATCATGATGGCGACCCCCCTGCTCCCCATTCCCACAAAGTTGAGATATTGCAATGTTTTGGTTGAGATGAGATCTTGAGGCCTTTGGCCTAGGCTGGCCTTGAACCTCTATCCTCCTAATTGCCATCTCCCAAGAAGCCAGGATTACAGGAATGAACCACTGCAGGTGGCTGCCATTTCTTTTTGTGAAAAAATAAAAGATTAAAAGGGAATCATCACAGTAAGTACAGTTAGGTTATTATAAAAAGTGACCATAGAATAATCCCTCAAATGTTGCTGGGTCAGAATCAAGATAACGATTCTTCCTGTCTTGAAGGCAAGTTCAACAATGTATTGGAATCCCTTCACAAAAGGAATTGTATTTCCTTGGCATCATTTTCCCAAGGCCCCTCTGATGGCCTGTTGGATAGATCAGAAACCAAATACACATCCAGCACTTTCCACTTTTTTTTTTTTTTTTGCTAGTCCTGGTCTTGAGCTCAGGGCCTGAGCACTGTCCTTGGACTTTCTCAAGGCTAGAGCTCTACCACTTGAGCCTCAGCACCACTTTCGGCTTTTTCTATATATGTGGTACTGAGGAATTGAAACCGGGTCTTCGTGCATGCTAGGCAAGCACTTTAACCATTAGGCCAAACTCCCGGCCCCCACTTTCCACTTTCTAAGCACTAATAGAATGCTACTAATAGAATGACAAGATTCAGGGGAACTCGACTCCATTTCCTGAGGAAGGGAGACATTCTGACAATTGCCAGTCTCAAGCAGACCTGTGCTCTCAGGACTTGCTTGCCAAATCCCTTCCCTTGTAGAACAAGGCAAACCTCTCTTGAGTCTACTTCACCCCAACATCATTTTGGGAGGTCCACATCTGTTCAGACATGTAGGAACAGTTGTCTGAGAGGACGGCTGATACCAACATGGCAACACTGGAGTTCTGAGATCAGGGAAAGAAACAGAAGCACCTCTGGGTTAGTTTCCAGGTCACCTACATGTCCTAAAACTTGTGTCTCTGGGGGTATTTTTAACAACTGAAAACAAAATGTCCCCCCAGGAGCGGAGTTGCTCATTTTGGCAGCCTCTGAGTGAACATACCCAATTTCGTCAACACCTCTGGCCTGGACGGAGAGTGGGAAGTCACCGGGGTCCGCTAATCCCTCATCAGTCTTCAAGAGGGACAGACTTGGGGGAGCGAGAGAATTGCCCAGGCCAGCAGCAGGGCCAGCTCCTGATTCCAATGGTTTTAGTCTCTCCAAAGGAGGCTTCCCCCCACCCACCCCGCCAACCTCATTAGCTAAGGAATTTAGAAGCTCCAATCTCTCCTCAAGTTTGCCAGAAACTTGAACTTGAGAGTCCTTGAACTTTGTTTCCAAACATCTGAGCTTCTGAGAATTCTTGGGCATAAAAGGTCGAGACCTATTTTGAACAACAAGACTTGCTAACCGTGGGAGCCAGCGTGCAGGGACCACAAGCCAGTACCTACTTGGCATTTGCTGCTTACTTTTGCTCTCCTTTGCTCGGCCTTTGATGACCCATAGGGAATGAGTGTGTTTTAGAAATCATATATTGCTTTCTTTCCACTCCTGACCTTCAAGAAAAGGTAACCATGAAAATAGTCTAGTTAATATCTGGCTCCATCTGTGATGTGTGTGTGTGTGTGTGTGTGTGTGTGTGTGTGTGTGTGTGTGTGTGTGTATTTTAATTCCTAAAGTTTCTCAGGAAGTTCAACACCAGTGAGAGCTGAATCAATAATTATCATAAATTGTACCTAACTCCCATGGGATTAAGCTGAGGAAAATCAGCTTTTAAAAGATCTGAAGCCCGTGTGATTATAAACTCTGCCAAGCATTAGCCACTCTAAGGGTAAAAAAAAAGGCTGACATCTGAATTAATTTTCTTGGTGCTCCATATAACTAAGGAATATACACTCCATTATTTTGGGAGAGAATAAAGCACTAAAGCCTGCATTGGCTAATCCACAGGAGAAGCTGTTATTAATACGGAGACAAGGAGTCTGCCTACGATGGCGAGGACATCTCTTCTAGCAGTGACTCTGGGGTATATTCTGTATCCCAGAGGCAAAAAGTATGACAAATGGTACCCTGATTCACACCTAGATCAGTGTATGGACACTAGAATATTAGTAGCTCCAAGAGGAAATCTGGAGTCAGAGAACAATCTTTGCCACAGTCTCACATGGCTCAACTCACATGGCTTGCTTAATCCTTCTTTCCCAAAAGCTTGTGCTGGGCAGACAGCCTGGAAGGGTCTGTGTCACTTCCAAGGGGAGAAATCCCTTAATCCAATCAATAAGAGTAATTTTAGCCTTTCTGAACCCCACCCTCAACACACACACATTTTGTTTTTGTAGTTTATTGGAGATAAGAGTCTCCCAGACTTTGCTGTCTGGGCAAGACTAGAACCTTGATCCTCAGATCTGAGTCTCTTTGAGTAGCTAGGATTACAGGAATGAGCCAGTGGCACCTGCTGAGCTTTTTGTGTTCCTGTGTCTCAGCATAAAGCAGCAGGTTTAGGGGGCCGGGAGTTTGGCCTAGTGGTAGAGTGCTTGCCTAGCATTCACGAAGACTGGGGTTCGATTCCTCAGTACCACATACTTAGAAAAAGCCAGAAGTGGTGCTGAGGCTCAAGTGGTAGAGCTCTAGCCTTGAGAAAGTCCAAGGACAGTGCTCCGGCTGAGCTTAAGCCCAGGACTGGCCAAAAAAACAACAAAAAAAACCCCAAACAAACAAACAAACAAAACCCTGCAGGTTTAGGCAGCCAAGACTATTGCTCTGCTCCACAAAAACATATCAAAAACAGAAACAACATGAGCCAGAACACTCGTCACTCACATAGGCTCTGCTACAAACCATGTGCAGATTAGTAATGGCACAAGGGGCATTGCGCTCTTGGTCAGGTTAGCCTTAAAGGTATACAATTTGTTTGGTTTCATTTTAAAAGCCAAAGAACAGTAACACAGTTTCTTGGTAAACAAGAAGGATGAAATCCTTTGATTTTATTTCCTTTTCCCCCATGCTTATTCCTATGCCGCATATTCATTCATCACCGTATATCTACTTTTGCTATTCTGTCACACTAGTCCACCCTTTTCTCTAACCACTATTTACTCCAAAGTATGGTCAGAACAAAATGAACAGATTCTAAGTTCCTCTCAACAACCCACCCCAATAAAGTGCCAAACATGGGGATTCTGTGGAAAACTAAATGTCATTAATGCTCTTTTATTCCCCTTCTCGAGACTCAGCCAATTCCATCTACCACATACCAAGATGACAAGATGAAAACTACATCCATGCAGGGTCCTTCCATAAAAATAGCACCATGAGGCAAGGAATGAGTTTAACTGACAGGTATGATTGAACTGAAGATATCTTCTCTGTATTCCAGTTTTATAGGGTCAGATTGTCTGAGGGATAGCTTAAGGGGAGGAATCACAGAAATAGATCAAAAGGGCACATTCCAAAAGGTAGATAACAGGATATCTGGAAGCAGTAAGATAAGTGTATGCAGACACTCTTCCTGTCATTTGACAGGATTACTGCAGAAGGTCAGACACTCATAATCCTGTTTCTTAGCCATGGCATAAACAAACAGCAGTTTTCTATTGACATCATTCCTTCTCCATGTATTCAATAGTTCTTATGGACTCTGGGGATTCCACAACTTATAAATTTGTCTATGAAATCCAGCAATAAGGTTTGACTTATGTGTAACTTACATGTGTACCCTCCCCTCTCCTTTCTTTCCTTCCCCTCCTCTCATGTTCCCATCCTTTTCCTTCCCTCCCCTTCTTTCTTTGGAGACAAGGAGAATTCCAGGCTATCCAGGAATTCACAATCTTCCTGCCTCAACTTCCCACTCTGCTTCTTTCCTTCTCATTCCAATTCCTCCAAGCTTATAAGATTTGCCTTTTCCTTCTTAAAGCCACGCTCAGATTGTATCATCCCAAAGTTCAAACTTCCTGAACAAATCCTGTAGAGCTAACCTAGTGCTAACCCTGTTCTTCAGATCCAAATCCACCTTCTTTCTTCATAGTCCCACAAACCATTATTTCATTTCCTCTCACTCACCCTCGTGTGTGTGTGTGTGTGTGTGTGTGTGTGTGTGTGTGTGTGTGTGTGTGTGACATACGCATGGACAAGCATGCATGTATGTGAGCACACATGCTGAAGGATGATTCTTTCCTGCCCAACTCATACCTCCACTTCTGGTGTTTCTGTTTTTGTTTTGCTGGTTAATTGGAGGTCAGAATCTCAAGGATTCTTCTGCCCATGATCCTCAGGATCTTCATCTCCTGATGTAGCTGGGATGACAGATACAGAGTCACTCACCCTTTGCACTGCATCAGACTCTTCTTTCCACATACTCATGTGTAAGCCTTCGCGAAATGTTCCCCCTTTCACAGAAATGCTGCTTCGCCTATCACAACTCCCAGAACCCCCCTTCTTCCCCTAGGACATCTGTTCCTGCCCTGCTTCCCTTCCCATTCCTATTAGATTTCTTGTGCGGATAGCCCAGTTGCTTCTACGAAAGGTAAGGTATACATTCCAAAAGCACAATAATAAATAATTTTAAGTTAAAACACCAAATTTATTGTGTAATATCGAACTATATGCACACACATAGAAAATAAACATTTCATATAATTGTATACCCTTTTTTCTTAATCTTGTATTTATAAAGACTGAAAAACTACCGATTTAGCAATTGGAGTGAAGTTTTAAAAACCAAAAGGAAAAGCAAAAATCTACTATCCTTCATCAAGACTTGATGCTATATCACTGTTCATAAATACTTCATTTTATATAAATAAGACTTTTCTCTAGTCACTAGGAATTTTAAAATTAGGCTTACACGAGTTCTTTAATCATGGAGAATTTTCTTATCCCATGATGACTGAAGCTGAACATGTCATGTTTGAGATACATATATTTAATTTAAACACAGTGCCCCCAAATCCTACTGTAAACAAACATTTCAAAAGTGATTAAAACTACCATCAAGAATGTCTTTAAGTCTTAACAATTAGAGAAAATGAAAAGAAAGTTTACAATATAAATAAAAATAATGCTTTTAAAAACACATAGCATGCATCCAAGGAAGGAGAAGAAAAGTCAAGTAAGAAAGAACCAGATGAAGTAAGGAAGAAAAGAAATAAAGATGGGTGCATAGGAAACAAGAGACAGGGAGTAGAGAGCACAAGGTAGCAAACATGAAACAATGGAGAAAGGGATGGAAATGTTTTATTTCTACTTTCCTTGGGCAAGACACTCTTTAAAAAAATCAATGCAACCAGCTTAGAAATGGAGATAACTGGTTTCCCACCTTGCTGTAGGGGTGTGGCTGAGCAACAGAAGAGAACTGAGTCCAACAGCAATCCCACACTGCCCTGCATATCTATAAGGAGGTGGGCACAGCCAGGGCAGCTTGCTAGTACCACCAGAACTTTTGTTGTTGTTGTCGTTTTAAACAGGATGTGCTCATTAAAGCTCTAAGAAATGCTCCATAGCTGCACCAAAATAATGGACCAGACTCTACTTGTTTGGAATTGGACCTTTCTGAAGTAGTAGTCTTTTCCTCTTTTGGATCAGAGGGGCTGAAATCAGCCAGGCCATTTCCAAAGCTGCACTGGAAGGAGACGATCTGCATGCACAGGTAAGAAGGGACAGCGCAGGCAAAGTCGTTCTGGTGGAGGAATGGGAAGTTCTGGGGCAGGGAGGTATGATGGAGGAAGGTCAGGTCAAAGTTTAAAAACCTACTGCCATTTTTTCCCCAGCAGACTGCAACACAATCACAGGTGCAAGGGACATTGGGTAGTTGGGTTTAAAATAAGAACAAAAACAAATCAAAACCTCCTCCCTAGACCAGAGTCAATCTGCCACCCCTACCCCTGATTCCTCATAAAGGCTGTGATACTACTTTCAACCCTGGAAACACATCTACCAGCTTCAGGATTCAAGAGTCCCAACCCACTGAGAGAATAAAAAAATAGAGATCACTCTCTGTGATATTGTGAATGGGCCTCCATGCGGATCCCGCGGGAGGTCACGCTGGGGCGCCTCAGGCCAAGCTGAAGCCCTCGTAGTTGTCAAGGGCCTGGGTGAGCCGTGCCCTCAGAATCTCTTTGCTGCTGTACTTAGGGAGGTCGAGAAGGTTGTAGCATGTGTGGGCCACAGGCAAGTACTCGTCCCCGCTGGCTGTGGACTGGATGACGATCTGCAGGCTGGCCATGCCGTAGATGGGGATCCGGTCACTGCCAGTCAGGAACACTGCAGAGCAGGAGAAAAGAAAGGCTTTCTCAGCTGTGCCAGTGGAGCTCGGAGGTCTCCAGGCAACACAGAGAAAGGTATGACACCCGCTGGCTCCCAGGGGGCTCGGGTGAGTGTGAGTAGCTAGTGCAGGGACAGATGCTTGCTCAGAACTGCTCTCAAACGCAAACACGGCCTTGGTCCAATATATGCCATCATACACGACATGAATCTCTACAAAATCAAAGCAGAAAGGATTGCCTGACATAGGAAATGAGGAAGATGTTCCCTTAGAAGATGAGGAGCAAGCCCTCATCTCTGGGCCTCAAAGCCTTCTCTTATAGGTAATAACTTAGGCATGTTTGCCACCTTAGCTACTGAAATTCCCTTTATGAGCCGGGCGCCCATGGTTCACGCCTGCAATCCTCAGGAGGCTGAGATCTGAGGACGGCCACTGAAAGCCAGCCTGGGCAGGAAAGTCTGTGAGACTCTTATGTCCAATTAACCACAAGAAAGTGGCGCCATGATCTAAGTGGTAAAGTGCTAGCCTTGAGCAAATTCACTCAGGGACAGAGTATGGGGCTCTGAGTTCAAGCCCCATAACAGACAAGAAGAAAGAAAGAAAGAAAGAAAGAAAGAAAGAAAGAAAGAAAGAAAGAAAGAAAGAAAGAAAGAAAGAAAGAAAGAAAGAAAGGAAGGAAGGAAGGAAGGAAGGAAGGAAGGAAGGAAGGAAGGAAAAGAAAGAAAAGAAAGAAAGAAAAGAAAGTGTGTGCACGTGCACAAGAGAGAGAGAGAAAGAGAGAGAAATTCCCTTATGGCCTACTTTCCTTTCCCATTCTCTCCTTTCCAAAAGCCAGAAGAGCTTATCCAGACATCTTCTAGGCAGATAAGATGTCTTGTCAGATGTATCGTGACTTGAAACGTTGTTTTAAAGGGAAATACAAGGGAGGATAATTCAAGCAATTTCCTGTTATAAAGAAATGCTTCTGAGAATCACTTTCACGTTTATTTGGAGGGAAGGGGTGAGGTGTCTCTGTGCACCTCATCTTGCCAGGTGCAAATGGGCTTTGTGAGATTCCCAGGCATCTGGTACTACAGATATGGACCACTATTACTGTTAGAGAAATCAAAACATAGTGAAATATTTCTTTCTCTCCCTTTATTTCTGTGTTTTGCAGAAAATATGTAACAAGTTAGCTGGTACCAACAGTAGCATTCAGACATAAAACATAAATTAAAAAAGGTGAATCGCAACTGTGGTTATACATCATCCCACACTGTAAGTTAAGATCAAAAGGTGAACACATAGCAAATGAACATTACTAATACTTACAGAGGAACTTCTTCTTCTTCTCCAGTGGAAATTCATGAAATGTTTCCCAGAACAGTTTCACAGTGGGATGTGTGGCTGAGTAATCACCCTTATAGACGGCCGTCTGCTCAGAAAAGACAAAAGCAAAGCAGGATAAAAAGAATGTTCTGGTGGGCTTTGTACAGCATGTGTATTTGACACTAAGAAATAACTACCTCGGATTACCTCTGAGCCCTGTGCAGCCACAGTTGCACCTACTCCAGCCATTGCTCCTTCACCAGGGCTGGGACTTGAACCTCTGTCCTTGCCCATATACCTAAGCTACACTCCCTCGTCTCCGGTTTTTTCAACCAGGGTTCCCCTGTGGAGCTCACACCAGCGCTGACCACACTACATAGCCCTCACTCTGCATCCTCCTGCCTCCACCTCCCCAGCGGCTGGGTTACAGATGAGCAGGGCGGCCCCCGCATTCAGGACAGCATCTCCCCGGCTCACCTCTTGTAGCTCGTCCCAGTTGTAGTTGCTGTTTCCCACCATCATGGCCCTCAGCTCCGAAGGCTGGAAGAGCTCGAGCACTTTGCCACCACACACCTTTAGGAACCCGCTGGAGAAGGCTGTGTACCATTCATGAATGGAGAGTTGGAAGACATAATTCACATAGGCATCCACAAATTCCTGCCTGCCCAGGAAGATCAGAGAAACAGGGAAGCCATTAGCTCGAGGGCTCGGAAGACCCGAAACCCCTGCACATTCTCATCTCTGGAACCCGAAGACTCTCACGGCACTAGTTGAGATGTCACTGTCTTGTGAACCTAACTTGGCCAAGCAGACAGGCTGTGACATAGGTCTGCTGAGAGCCCTGTCCTGTAGGAAGGAAAGGGGTGGCTGCCATGACTTAGAGGGAAAAAGGGGTGCCACCCTCAAGAGCCAGGGATTAGAACACTTGCCCTTTGAGACAGAGTAGCCAGCGAGGTGGAGCCTCACAGCAGGACGGACGCAGGCACCCACAAGGCTCTGCCCTGTGCCACGCTGGGGCACCTTATTCCTCAGCAGGCAAGGGGAACATGGCAGATCTGCCCTCCGGAAGTGTGGAAGGAGCTCAATGGCTCTGCAGGTGACCCACCCAGTGTGGAGCTGGGGTTATGGGTCAAAGTGCAATTCTCCCCAGCCTCAGTCAAGGTCCTGCTCCCAAGACAGCCCTGTCCCCAAGAGGACACGGATGGCTCTGCTACCTACCTGCAATGCCCCATCACTCCTCCCCACCCTGGGCAGACCCGCACAGCCTCTCCCCATGAAGTGTCATGCCACCACCAAAGAGGGGTGACCACTCCCGTTGTAGAGGAGCCACACAAGGCGAGCCCTGTGCAGACAGCAGACTGCACCACAGTCACCCCACCTGCCTGCATCCCCATTCTCATGAGGCATTCGGGGAATATGGGTCTCTACCTCTGCTACTTGGGATGTTAAAACTGGGAAGACTGAGATTCAAGGCCAGCCCATGCAGAAAACTTTGTGAGACTCTTCCTCCATGGAGAACTGGATGTGGTGGCATGCACCTGCTATCTTAGGTACAGCAGGACGCCCACCACAGGGGAACGGCCAGCTGTGCATCTGGCAGAAAGCAAGACCCTAACTCAAAACTACCCTGCAATACACAAAAGCAGGACTGGAGGTGTGGGTCAGAAGCAAGAGTGGGCCTAGCAACATGAGGCCCAGAGTTCAACACCTAGTACATCTGAAAGACGAATGAAAAAGAACACCAAAATGCACATAACAACAGCTGACTTAGCAAACACTACAGTTTAGCAAGCCAAAACAGCGTTGTTTACTCCTGGTTCTCTAGAGGGAAGGGTCATTGTGGTCCATTCCTGCTTCCTAGAATCATGAGAGTGTCACACCACAAAGCACTAGCCCAGGAAGAAGTCAAAAGTCTAAAATGTTCAGTCTATTTATTTTTTATTAATTTACATTTTTATTAATATACATTCATTATCCATACTAATTGGGCTCATGTGATATTTTCATACAGGCATGATGATGTGCACAGAGAAATCCAACCATTGTCCTTCTCCCCTTCCCTCCTTCCCAATTCCTTCTCTTTCCAGCCTCTGGAAGTCACAATTCCATATTCAGACGCACTTTTTCACAGAGAACACATGGTTCTGGTCTGTCTGTGTCCAGCTCATTTTACCAACATATTATCCTCTGCTACAAATGTCAGGATTTCATTCTTTCCTGGCTAGAAAATACTACTCCATTGTGCTACACAACCCATTTTCTCCTCCATTCACTTGTTAACAGGCCCAGAGGCCCATTTCCTATCTTAGCTGCTGTGAACAGCGCTGCCATTAACCTGGGCGGGAATGTCTCTTTGCTCTGCTGTCTTTTCTTCCTGTGGACACGTACCCAGAATACACATTATATATACTGTTCTCCATAATGGAGGTGCTAATTTACATTCCCACCAACAGTGTATAACAGGGCTCTTTTCTTCACGTCCTCCCCAAATGTGTTATTTTTTTTAGAATAGCCATTCTAACCAGGGTGAGATAGTACCTAATTACGGTTTTCAGTTGCATTTCCCTGATGCTTAATGGCATTGACTGTCTGGATTTGTGGCCATCTGTACCCCTTCTTTTGATAGGTACCTATTCAAGTAATTTGCCCATTTGGATTGTTTGTTAGGTTTTGTGAGTTCCTTGTATATTCTGCCCTTACACAATCCTGTCAGATAAGCACCTGGTGTATATTTTCTGTGATCTGTCTCTTTGCTCTGTTGACTGTTTTATTTGCTGTCCAAGGTTTGAAGTTCGATACAATCCTGTTTGTCAATGTATGCTTTTGTTTCCTGCATTTTGTGGGCTCTGTTCAGAAAATCACTGCCCATAGGAATATCTTGAAGTAATCTCTCCAATGTCTTCTAGTAGTTTCAGTTTCCAGTCTTATATTTCTGTCCTTGATGCAGCCTAAATTCACTTTTATACAGGAGGAGACAGGTCAAGTTTCTCTATGTGGATCCCAGTCTTCCGAGGACCATTTTATTCCTTCACTGGAGGCATTTCCAGCTTTTGTTGATAGCATTCACCTGTAGATGGGTGGGTTTATTTCTGGTGTCTCTGTTCTATTCCATTGGTCTTTGTACACATTTTTTTATGATAAGACCACATTGTCAGTGTAATTCTGCAACATGTCTTGACGTCAGGTTGTATGATACAGTTTTTTCCTTTTCCTTTTTTCTACTCTTTGTTCTCTCTCTTTTTCAAGACAGCTTTGCCTATTCAAGGATCTTTAATTCTTCCATAAGTTATAGAGTTGTTTTCTTTTAAAAAATTGTTGTAAAGATGATGTACAAGATGAGTTATAGTTACATAAGGTAATTAACACGAAGGGATGTTAGATTTTTTTTTAAAGGCTACTCCTGGGGCTTGAACTCTGGCCACTGAAGGAGGCCTATCTCCTGGGCTCCCTACTTCACAGGGCTCTGTTTTTCTTTAACTCTTCCCCGGTTTTCTCTCTCCCACAGACCTATGATGGAATCTTTTAAAAGACAAATCATGATACCCAGAGCTGTAAACTTTCCTAAGCAACCCAATCAAAAATTGCTTTATTTTTTTTATAATTTTTATTGTGATTAATAGAAGGGTTGCATTATATTCACCAGAGAGAAGGTGCATAACTTCACAAACATTGATACCCTTTCTCATGACATGGTCCCCATTTCCATCCCACCCTCCCCCCGCTTATCTTGATTTCCCCCCTTCCCTATCCAATTTCAAATAACCAATTAAGCACATATAAAACATATCAGATAACAAGATGAAAAATTGTAACAATATGAGATAACCAAGGGATGGCAAAAGAGATGAGAGATAACATAGTACATTAAGGACCACAGTCACTCTTGTATGGCTTTTGTTTCCTTATCCTGGAGGTCCTTACATTTAGTGTTGTACGATTTGGCCTAATGTCTCTAGATTTTGTTCTATTGTAAATCTCTGCTAGGAGAGCCCAAGGTTTCTACTGATTATGACAAATGAGGGAAACCATTGAGCCTATGTTCCTTTGAGTCTGGCTTACTTCACTTAATATGATTTTTTCTAAGTCTTTCCATTTCTTTACAAATGGGGAGATGTCGTTTTTTCTGACAGCAGCATAGAATTCCATTGTGTACAAATACCACATCTTGTTGATCCACTCATCAACTGAGGGGCATCTGGGTTGGTTCCATATCTTTGCTATGGTAAACAGTGCTGCAATGAACATCGTTGTGCTAGTGGATTTAGTATGCCCTTGTTTCTGGATGGTTGGGTAAATGCCAAGTAGTGGAATTGCTGGGTCATAGGGGAGCTCTATGTTTAGTCTTTTGAGGAACTGCCATACTGCTTTCCATAGTGGCTGAAGGAGTTTGCACTCCCACCAACAATGTAGTAATGATTCCTCCTGGCCATATCCCCACCAGTATCTGTTGTTATTAGTTTTCCTGATCCTGGCCATTCTAGCTGGAGTGAGGTGGAATCTTAAGAGTTGTTTTGATTTGCATTTCTTTTATGGCCAGAGATGTTGAGCATTTCTTCATGTGTCTATAGGACATTTTTGTTTCTTCTTCAGAGAAGACTCTCTTTAAGTCTTTGGCCCATCTTTTAATGGGATGGTTGTTACTTTCGAGATTAGTTTTGGAGTAATTCAATTTTTTGAGCTGTTGATATATTTTAGATATGAGGCCTTTGTTCGTTGTATGGTTGGTGAAGATCTTCTCCCATTCTGTAGGCTTCCTAATTAATTTACTAGTTATGTCCTTTGCCATACAGAAGCTCTGCATTTTAATGCAGTTCCACTTATCCAGCCTCTGATTTGTTGTGTTTCTTGGTCCTTATTGAGAAAGTTTTGACCTGTGCCAAGGAGGCCTAGTGTATCTCCTATTCCTTCCTGTAAAGTTTTCAGTGTGTCTGCTTTTACCTCGAGGTTTTCGATCTATTTGGAGTTAATTCTAATGCAGGGTGACAAAGAAGGATCCAACTTGAGTTTTCTGCAGGTGCTTAACCAGTTCTGCCAGCACCACTTGTTGAAGAGGCTGTCTTTCTTCCATTCTATTTTTTTGGCTTCCTTGTCAAAGAGTAGGTGGTTTAATATCTGGGTCCTCATGAACTTCTCTTTTCTTTAAAACCTATCATTAGTGATTGGTTAACACGAAAGAAATTGTCTGCAGACAATCAAAACAGCTGAACAGACCTGAAGACCAATGGAATAGAACTGAGGACCCAAATATTAAACCAAAAATTGCTTTCTGAAGTGGAAACCCGATCCACAACCAGTCATGGGTATACTCGGAGATCAGAGGAGATGAAGGGGATGGAGGGGAGGGTGGATGGATGATGGAGGGGTGGGTGGGTGGGGGGATATGAGTAGGTGGATGGAGGGATTGATGGGAGGGAGGGAGTTTGGCTGGGTGGGTGGATGGATGGATGGACACCCAGATGTCCTATCCAAAGGAGTAAGGCCCCCAAAGGGGTAGAAGGGAGCCGGTTTTCCCAGGCAGACCGGGAATTAAGCCAACATCAACGCAGCCACCAGCAGTGCTGGACAGAGATAGACTATGACTACCAGGTGAATGGGGGCCCCCCTGGCAAGCAGGCTGGGGACACCGGTGATGATCAAGCGCCAGGCCCTGCGGGTGGGCGGGAGGAGGAGTTGGTGGCGGGGAGATGAGCCGGGAGGGGGTCAGAGGCGTGGGAGGCGGCATGAAAAGGACCGGAAGACTGGCGCAGTCCCAGAGCACAGCCGTCAGCTAGTCGGGAGCTGGTGCAGAGTGCGGGCGGACCGCGCGGCCAGTGCAGGTGACCATGGCTGACTGGGAGAATCAGGGCCCCGCGGAGCAGAGCCAGCTGGCGGCAGCGGAGATGGCCATGGTGGCATCCACCCAGGAGATGCCGGCAGAGGGCGGTGCGCAGGGCTGCGCGGGTGCCGGGGACCCGGGTGCCGCGCGGGAGGCCGAGGAGCCGCGGAGTCCCGCGGCCGAGCCCCACAATGAATTCGTGCAGAGCCTGCCCAGCGTGGTCCGGTGCCGCGTCCTGGCGCTCCAGAGGCTCCAAAGGCACTGCGACAAGATCGAGGCCTGCTTCGACGAGGAATTCCGGGCACTGGAGGTGAAATACACCCAGATCTTCAAACCCCTCCTCGCCAAGATTCGGGAGCTCAAGGGCGAGGTGGAGGGCTGCGCCTGGAACCCGGAGGCCGAAGTGGGGAACGGCGCGGCGGCGAGGCAAGTAACCCACCCCGGCACCCACCCCAACACCCAGGCGCCCGACGACGATGACGACGACGATGATGATGATGGCCATGACAAGTAAGCAAGCGAGGGCGAGCCGGACCTGACCGGCGACGCCTGCCACCCCACCCCCATCCCCCATTTTCTTTAAAGGCTCAGGGATCTGACCGCATTTAAAAAAAAAAAATCCCGAATGAATCTATTCTGGCGTTTCCTAAATTCCCGAATCAAACTGGAAGCAACTAGATTCTGGCTAGCCTATTCTACGTTTGAACACAACCAGAGATTTAGCAAGGACGACAAAAAGTGGAATCCATCCATCCACCCACCCACCTGTCCATCCATCCATCCATCTATCCATCCACCCATCTGTCCATCCATCCACCCATCCTCCCAGCTACCCCTCCAACATCCAAGCAAAGGCTGACACACTTCCAGTTGCTTGATTCCTTAATTTCTGTAGTTCTTACATTTCCCCACGCAGAGACCCCGAGAAAGATGTCATCTTTTAAGACTTTGCTGCTACCCAGACTTGACCCTCCAGAACAAGGTGAAGGAGCAGCCTGAGATGGATACCGTGAGCCATGAACAACGCCAGAAAAACTGCCACTTCAACCTGGTTCTGAATATATGAAGTTCAAGAAACATGGCCCACAGAGAAGGTGTACAACCTTTAGAACATGTCATCTCCTGGTCATCTCTAACAGCTTCACATTTGTGTTACTTATGTCTTTTAAAAAGTGAAAGAATAATCCCCCTAGAAGTATTTTAAAAATAATCCCCCTACAAGTGTTTTAAGTATTGAAATCACTTTACCTCATGTAAAAATATGCTTTTACTCGAACAGTATTGCATGTGTTTCCAGTGTTGTGTGCTTTGATCCCTGTGAAGTGTTTCTGTCATGTGGCTTTTAGGGGTGTAGCTGTGAAACCTACTGCCAAAACTCCTCACCAAAGCTAATGTATGGGGGGAAAATTCTATACTCACAGAACCAACCCAAGTGTATGCCCCATCCCCCGCTCAGAAGTAGAAAGGGTTTCCATTTGCTTGTATTCGCTGTGCCTTCGTTATTTTGCTATGTAAATGTGACCTTAAATATAAAATGGTGCGTAATTAATTTTACTGCTTGAGGCTAGAATGGCATTCAGGAAGAACACATTTATCACTGTGGTGTTAATAAAATAGTATTTTCAAAATAAATAAATAAACAGCATTCTGACTGCTTGGAGCTTCCTCTTCATTAACTGGGGCCAGTCTTCCTCCCTTCCTTGCAATTAAGAACTGATTCTATGCCATACACATAAAACCAGTAAACAGTGTTATCTATTGTGTGCTGATTAGCTTTAAGCTTTACAATTAATATTAGTACAGAAGTGATAAATACTTTGGAAATTCAATCCTTTCTTTCCCTGGGAAAAGGCAGGAAAGGGCAAAAAAAAATGACCCATATTCCTGTATTTTATTACCCAAGAAGAATGTGCCTTTTAATTCAATACTGTAAGAAATTGAATAAGCCATCTTGTTTTGGATTCCTCAATATAAAATCAGGTTTCAATTTCCTCCCCCCAAAGACTTTAATATATTATGAATATACCAAAAATTATTTTTAAATAGCAGATCCCAATCTCTTCTACTTCCCCGAAGAGTTAAAATGACACAGAAGCTGCTTTTAAAGTCAAAATGGAGGGTAGCACTGACCTGTTGCTAATGACAACAGCCTTACGGGCACAATCAACCCTAAGGTGGTGGTAATATTTACCAGAGTCAGGCCAATAGGAAGAAGGGCAAAATATATCACTATATAATTTATGGTTATTATAATCATGATTATTTTAGTGAAAGTAAAAAAGGATGCAATTTAATATTCATTTATCTTTAGAAACGAGAGACTGTCATTCAGCATTTTTCTAGGTCCAACAAGGACAAAAATGATTCAGCACAAATTAAAGGTATAGTTATTGTGAAATTTAGTTTTCAGGTAGGTGATGAATTCCTACTGAAGTCTGTCTCTGCATGTGTGTGTTGAACAATCCACAAAAATAAATGTATATAACCTACAAGAATAAACAAAACTAGGATTTCACAAATAGACTTTTGAAAATGGTAATTTTTCCCAAACATTTTTTATTTTATCACAATTCAAACTAAAATCTAAGTTACATCTGAAATTTAATACAATTACCCTAATATTTATGCATAAGACTAGTTAAAAAATTTTAGTACTTTAGAAACCATTTAGATGTTTAAAGATTCAAAAAAGTTTTCATTAAAGAAAATACATTAGGTATTTATCAACTACTAGACACAGGCTGAAACTGGCATCAGACTGAAGGAGATAACAGATGACAACATAAAAACAAATGCAAACAAACATTAGGAATATCCACAATAAATATGGATGACAAAAGGCTAATAATATAATCATGTAAGTTTGAACTATTTATGTGAAGATTATCTAGTCCTTTTAGAGAAATTCTGGGAGGACATCAACAGGTTTTTTATTCAAAGAAGGTATAGCAGCACTCGGGATCTCAAGACAGCTCCCGGCTGTGTGATCTGGCCAGCAGCCATTCCTTATGATTAGCTGTTAGCTAAAGGGCTTTTCTAGTTCCTGGCTGCACCATTACCTCAAGGTTTCCGGAGGTTTACAAAGCCCTTCCTGATGCCAAGTGACTGCCATCGTTCTCTAGCTAGGCTCATTTTAACCCTGCATTTCCTAGCTTGTTTATTTGACAGCCATGAGGCCTGGGTGTGTTAAACATCTAATAGGATGCCTTTCCTTCAAGGTGAGTCCAAGATTGTAGCTATGTAAACCGTATGTCATTCCTCACAGGCCAAACGTAGCCAACAAAGTGCAAAGTCAGTATCAGAGAGAAAGGCAGCCACACAGCCACACAGCCAGCTCTCTTAGGGTCTATGCATAAAATTGTAGTCTTTGAGGCTCACGTGGACAGCTAACAATGCAGTATTTCTGCCTGTAAGTTTATAATCCATTCACATTCACAGGCACACCTGCATTACAAACTCATCCACAACAGAAAGATCATTCGTTTTAAAGGAAACAATTCAGTGGCAGGTCATACATTACGTTCACTATGTTATGCAGCTACCACTTTTGATTCTTATGTATATATAATTAAACACACCATTAAAATGGATCAGTGCAGTATAGTGTTCATAGTACCCTATGTGTGAAAGAAGATTTTAATGAAATTGTTAGCATCAGTCTAAGGATGAGGGAATGGGTGTTATGTTTTGAGGATTATGCCTAAAGTGGCAAAATTCACTAGCAAAATCAATTTAGCAAAAATGTCTATCAACCAATTCATATGCCATACATTTTCATTTAAATTAATCCTTCAGATCTTATCATTAAAAGGCAATTTTATAGGCAAAAATAACTACACACACACACACACACACACACACACAATGTAATAGCCATTAAAACACAGGTAGGGGAGGGAAAGGAGAAAAAGAATACACACACAAGTCAATACAGCTCTTATGAAAAGCTGAGTTTTGTAACCTTATCTGCAGTACTGTATTAGTACTCTCTTCCCATGGTTGAAAACTCAGACATTCTAATTCATACACACATAGAACGTTTTTAACTTTAACTTAAAAAATTATATTGTCTCCCAAGGGGTATCAATGTGTGAGAAGTAATGCATGTACTATCTGGTAAGTGTAACTGTAACCCCTCTATATGTTACCACTAAATAAAAATAAAAAAATATAACAATTATATTGTCTTCCTAAAAGGAAAACTAACAGCATCTCTAGTCATTCTTTTCTCCTGAATTAAGGAGAGCAAGCACTCCCCAGCCCATCTCAGCTCTCAGTGGCCAGATGCGTAGGCCACAGAGCAGACACTCTGACTCAATCTGTCTGGTTTTGAACCCTGGACTTATAGCTGTGTGAACCTGACTGTGTGACTTAACCTCTCCGGGCCTGGGCTCCTCTCTCAAGTAGAATGGTGCCTGATACATGGTGTGCCCTTGGGAAGTGTCACAGACATCTTCATCGGCTGTTCCTATCACATGTCTGCAAGTGCCCCCCTCATAGACTATCACGGGAGAGCCCACTTAGTTTATGCAGTGGATCTTAAGGAGCTACAAGTGTGCTATATCATACATGAGTTATATAACCATCCCCAGGTTCGTTCTTTCTGTGCCATCTATGTGCTCTAAGGACAAAACAAACAAAAAAGGAATTTCATCAAACGGAGGTAAATTTAGGGGAATCTGCAATCATTCACAGTTAGTCATTAGCAGTACCAACTTCATGTTAAAGAGCATGAGAAACACTAAGTATATGTGGCCCTGAAATACAGTATTATGCAGAGATGACCAATACAGCAAGGTAAGGTCTGACTGCGCTGTGAACAATGTCGGTCAGCCCACAGGGGATCACACCCGAAGCCTTTACGTCAGCGTGGTTCCCACCCAAACAGGCAGAGCAATCGTAACACCAAGTGGAATGGAGTAAGTTGCAGACGAAGAATTGGTACCCTGACATTTTTCTTCCACGGCAACTATGACATCAGATACCTGACTATTTTAGCCCTAAAAATAGCATCATTGCCAACCGTCCTTGGCCAATGATAAGAATCCAAAGAATATTATTCTTCTAGTTCTTTCATTTCATTTTCTTGATCATCAAGGGCCTCAGATGATACAAATATGGCATATATAACAGGCCATATAATAATTAATATTTTACAATGGTATACAACCTTTCCTTCCAGGCTCTCAAGGTTATTTTATGAAGATTTCTATTTTATGCAATATCAAAATGAAATTTTATGTGAAGACTCTCAGATTTCTGTCACCAGGGATAACAGGGACATCAAGTAGTAGGGCAGGGACCACATTAGGGTTGTGGAAACTGTGCAAGAATGCTGCACCCCCCAAATTCATATAATCAACGTCTACTTCCCAATAGCTAGGACTCAGTGGGGCCTTTGGGATATCACTCACACAAGATGAGGTCATGCGTAAGGTGCCCCCAGGAATGTGGCCTGTGCCCTACGGGAGTCATGTGAGCTGTATTCTTCTCAGTACGCCCCAACACTGAGAATGTGAGACGTCAACAGTCCACAACCCCGGAGTGGGCCTAGTATGTGACCCAGGTTGACGCCTGACCTTGTATTCCCCGCCTCCAGGTCACTTACCTGTGGCGAGTGAGGATGAGTTGACTAGGTGATCACTGAAGGCTGGGGCTGGCCACTAGCTTCAAACATGGGGAGAATGGGGCACAGAGTTGAGGTCCTGAGTACTAAGCCTGTGGGATCTGAACTGAACTGGTGTCCCCCACTGAAGGGATTACTTGTTTACTGATAGGGAGAAATACCCACACCTTTTAGGGTCCACAAAAGTGATCTGCGTTGTAAGAGTGGTAGGCAAAACAGTTGGTTTTTCATTCTATACTCTTTTAGGTGTATATACTTTCTCCTAAAGAACCCAAATGGGAACATTCGTATCTTGGATATTCTAGCAGTACTGATGTCAGAGGCAAATGACTAAAAACTCAACATGAGAACAGAGAACCTACCTGCCTTCCAGACAACAGCATGGGCCAGTGACCACAGATTCCTGAAGCCATGCCAACAAAGGATACAAAATAGCGGAGGCCAAAATGAAGGTGAAGAAGACAGTGTGCCTGGAACCCACTTCTACTGAGTGACTCCCTAGCTTAGGGACCAACAGTGGTCCTTTATGTAACCTGCTGAATGGAGCCTAACTTCCCTCTTGAACTTTCAAAGTCTTCTACAACTTAACTTCCCCAACTAAGCTAAACCACTTGTCCAAATGAAGTTTCCCCCAGCCACACTCTTGTCCAACATAGCTGAACCAATACCCATCCCTGCCCATCATTCCTCACAGCACCTGTGCCTTTCCCACCTCTTTTCTCTGCTTTCTGGCATTCAAATCCTGGTAGGCTGCCAAAGACAGCTCTATCCCAGATCCATCCTCCCCTGGCATCTGCCCAACTTGATTTCTCTGAACGCCTTCAGATTTCAACCACTCTGCTTAGTGTTCGCATTCCATTTTGGGTTACAGAGAACAGTTTATCACCCTAAACAAACTGGGGTGTATCTCAGTATTCCCACACAGTTTTTTGACTCATCTGAATTGGTGATTCAAAGAAATGTCTGCTGAATAAGTAGAAAGAGGGAGACAGCAATGGAAGAGAAGCAGAGACAAAGAAAAAACACAACTTAGAGACAAATAGGGAAAGAAACTGACAGAGATGGAAAGTAATCTAGAAGAAATAATTGGATGAAAGTACGAAAAGAAAGTCGGGTGCAGTGGCTCATACCTGTAATCCTAGCTACTAAACAATGAGATTTGAGGATTACGATTTGAAGCCAGCCTGGGCAGGAAAGTATGAGACTCCTATCTCTAATAAACTACCAAAAAGCTTGAAATAAAGCGGTGGCTCAAATAGTAGAGCTCCCTGCCTGAATAAGAAAAGCTAAAGGATAGTGCTAGTGCCCTGGCCCTGAGTTCCAGTCTCAGGACCAGAAAATACACACACACACACACACACACACACACACACACACACACACACACACGCACGAGTCTCTATCAAAACCCAAAGGGTAGATTTCCGTGACAGTTTCCACGTGTCTGAATCGATGGAAGATCTTCCTAGCTGGCCTCAAGAGACCAAGGATGCTCCCTTTCCCCACACCTCACCTGCCTGTCCCCTTCACTACATCCTTTATAATAACCAAGTATTTCTCTTAGTTCTAGGACTCACTCAAACAAATTTACCAACCCAAAAGAGTGGGTGATGCAAGCCAGGGAGTGAGACGCTCAGGTATAAGACCCTGGGGCTTGATTGAGATTGGCATCTGAAGTGGAAGGAGGGAGGGGCGTGCTCAACCTGTGGGTTCTCATACTGTCACTGGGCGGAGAGTTGTTATGGTTTGATTTATAAAGTGTCTTCCCAAAAGGTTCATGCATGGAAGGCTTGGTCCGCAGCTGGGGATTGGTGTTATTGAGAGGTACTAATTTCATCAGTGGGAAACCTGTAGGGGAGTTCACAGTCTGGGGGCTAGTAGGAGGGGGGTGGTCGCTGTGGCCATGCCTCTAAAGGCGACATCTTGTTGCAGGAGCCTCTTCCCTCTCCATATGTATATATCTGTCTGTCTCCTTCTCTCTTCCCTCTTTCTCTCGTTGTTTCTATCTCTCTCTGGCACCCCCTCCTTGCTGGTTGCCATGAGGTGAGCAGCTTTCCTGCTCTTCCAGCATGACAATTTAAACATTCATTTGATCTATACATATATGTGTGCCAGGCACTTTGATACATACTAGAAACCCATTGCTGGGAGCCCACTTATTCCAAATTACTTTCCTATAAACTACTTCATGGTCTTTCCACAGCTTTCTCTTGGGTAGCCAGGACAATTGTTAACAATCCTCATTATACAGATGAGAAAAATATAAAGCAAACAAAAAAATTTTTAAAAGTTAACATGATTTCCTAGCGCCAAAGCCACTAAAATGGAGATCTACAGCTAAGTAGTTATTCCCTAATCCAGGGCTTGTGCTTGGTCTACTACTAAAAATTAAATTTGGGCCCTTCTTAGCCTTGCCTCCTCTGCAGAGGGTTCTAAAGGTAGTTGAATTTGGGTTTGAAAAGTTCAAGTGCAGGGGAGAACAGCAAACACGTGTGTGGCGGCGTGGTCAGCACTAACCTGTTACCCTTACACACGGCCACCCCGTCGCCCCCAGGAATCAGCTTCTTCTGTTCAACTACTCCATAGCTTTCTCGGCAGATCTACGGTGGAGGCAGAGAAAGACACGCTTGAGTTTTGTTCACCACTTACCTTTCTCACAAATTCAAATGACTACTTTAGAAACAGTGGCACTTCATTAGTATCATCAAATAATATGGAGGATAAGAACAGAATCTGAGTCATGGAGTCATGGAGTTTACCAGAAAATGCAATTAAGAGAAAAATGACCTGGACTCTAGAAAAGTAAGTACTTTGGAGAAAAGAGGATTAATGTTTTACGTCATTTTACAAGTGGACAGACTAATCATTGATTTATTTATCCAATGTATTTTCTGAACTCCTGTGATATTCATGATACTATGAATAAAGTACTTTGAGTCCCAAAAACCAGACATTTTATTGTCATTTGGTTTGGAGAACTCATGTTAATTGTGTCTTTTAGGCCTGATAAGATAGACAGTCATAATTCTAAGTATGGAAATTCTCACCGTAAAGTTGAGACAGAAAGTCTCCTCGATGTCTTCACCGGGGTAGTCTAAAAGCTCTTGAAGGCTCCTGATCATAGAATGACAGAAAAGAAAAGAGGCAAATCAGATACCGCAATAGTGTTTTGACTGCTTGTTATTATATCCACAGTTAGTATGGAAACTAGAAGAGATTACTGAACTTATAAAATCAGACTGAAAGAAAGCCACGTACCTAGACCTATACTTAGACCTTTTCCCACTTGACATAGACGACCACATTCATGGTCACAATCAGACAGATTCATATCAGACACACTGGTGTTTGTGAAGCCTGGTATTGCTTGGGAGAGTATATATGAAGATATGGTCCTGCAGTGGCTCTACAGACCATTTTTACTTATAGTCATGAGTTAAACAAGGGTCCTCTCAGAAAAAGAGAGAGCCACAAAGCCACCATATCCTCTTATGAATCTTAATGGTGGGTTTGGATCTACTTCCAGAAGACATAATTCACAATGCCATAAACATGAAAGCTGACATCCCCAAAGACCAAAATCTCTGTCTAAACTCCCTGAAGTCGCAAAAATAATTCTAGAAAGGAGACTATTGAGAAGACTAGCTCAGTAGTAGAAGCACTTGTCTAGTATGCATAAAAATCCACTCAATTTCTAGCCCTAGAGAAAAAAAGGCTCCAAAGGTAGAGTTATTAACACTTCTGAAAGAAGATTTAAGCAATATAAGAACATGCCAGGTGCTGATGGCTCATAACTATAATCCTAGCTACTCTGTGGGTCAGTAGTGTGGCTAGTGGTAATGTACTTGCCTAGCATGCATGAGGCCCTGGGTTCAATTCCTTGGTCCCACATATGCAGAAAAAGCTGGAAGTAGTACTGTTGTTCAAGTGGTAAAGCACTAGTCTTGACAAAGCTCAAGGATAGTGCCCAGGCCCTGAGTTCAAACCCCAGGACCGGCAAAAAACAAAACAAAACAAAACTAGCTACTCCATAGGCTGAGATCTGAGGGTGGCAGTTCAAAGCTAGTCCAGGCAGAGAAGTCCCCATGAGACTTTTTTTTTTGGTCAGTCATGGGGCTTGAACTCTGAGCCTGGGCGCTGTCCCTGAGCTCTTCAGCTCAAGGTTATCACTCTATCCCTGGGATTGGGCATGGTCCCCAAGCTTTTCAGCTATTGCCCTAACCCTTTAGCCACAGCACCACTTCCAGTTTTCTAGTGGTTAATTGGAGATAAAGAGTCTCATGGTCTTTAGTGCCTGGGCTAGCTTTGAACCATGATCCTCAGATCTCAGCTTCCTGACCAGCTAGGATTATAGGATTATAGGATTATATCCACCATGCCCAGCTCCCATGTGACTCTTCTCCAATTAACCACTCAAAAACTAAAGTGGCTCTGTGGCTCAAATTGTGCTCGCCTTGAGCAAAGGAGCTCAGGGTAGCACCCAGTCTCTGAGTCCAAGCCCCATTACCCAAAAAAGAAAAAGACACAATATTTCAATTAGCCATTGATGCAACAAAATAGGCAAATACAACCCATTTTGCATATATAAAGAGTTGCACAGAGATAAGAGTTATAAGGCAGCCAACTGATGGTTATGAAGATACAGGCCAAGCAGTGAAATTCATGAACAAATTCCACTATGTATGGTGATATGAGAACCCAGCTTTATAACTGTGGCATCCACATTATAGTGGGGGCAACTTAAGCCTTCTGAGGTGATGAGTCAAAACCCTCAAGGGATCCCCACCACATATGTAGCTACTCAAAGAGCTGAGATCTTGAGAAATTTGGTCATCTTTTCACTAAGCAAGTATCAATCACACATGCACAATGCCTAAACACAAAGTCAGTATAAAGATAATGCATTTTCCTGAAGTTGAATTGGCACATGCACAGTAACAGCACAAAACAAAAGAAGGCTCTCTAAAAGTCTTTACACAGTCCATACCTCCAGTACTGGGAAGTATGCAAAGGTGAAACTCATAGTTAACAAAGGCAAGTTTTAAAAATCACATCAACAATTTCAACTAGCAGAGGCTGGTATATGTTCTGCACTCCTGGTGCTGGAAAGGTTGCAGGTCTGCTGGCAAAGCAGAAGAACGCACCATTCCAGCTCTCAGAGGCCTCAATGTATCCTCAGTATTTGTCTTTCCATGCCACTCTATCACGGGCAGCTTCCTGGAATGCCTCCCACACCAGGGCAGGCCTTCCTACTGACCTTCCCGACCTTCCCCAGACTCCTGCTCCAACCTCCCGGAAGCACACAAACACCGGGTTTCTAGGTATCCACTGTGCCTCACATAATGAAATTGTCCTCCATATAATAAAAATGCACTAGTCCCATGTCCAGCATTCCTGCTTTCTTCTTCTATAAATCTTCTTTCCTCTCTGCCATGGGGACTGCAGGTCTCAGGTACTGGCTTTCAGAATTTCAGTCTTTGGGATTTTAATCTCTAAAGAGTTGAAATTGGGAAAGTCTGCTGCTCCTCAAAGGCTAATGTAGAATTATTCTACGAACCAGCAGTTCCACTCTAGATGTATAGACCAACAGAAACGAGAACTCACATCCTCACAAAGTGTGTCCACGCCAGCACTCTTCATAATTAGATAAGCCCACAGACTTATGCATGGATAAGCAAGCCATACGTGGCAGGGGCACACACATAGGTACTGTTTATCAAGGAGGGAAATGAGCTGCTGATACATGGATGAACCCTAACACTAAGTACAACCTTTACACTATGTAAAAGAAGTCAAGCACTTGGGGCCATATATTGCATGATTCTGCTTATCTGAAATATCTAGAATAGGCAAGCTGACAGGGGAAGAAAGTAGACTACTGCTTACCGGTGCTGGCAGATGTAGAGATGGGATAAGCAAGAGTATAAAGGGTTTCGCAGAGGAATATGAGACTATTGCAGAAGTAACGGTCATCATACTCTGCAAATACATTTAAAAGACCATGGATGGTACACTTCAAGTGGGTCCACTCTGTAGTGTGTGAATTTCATGTCAATAAACTTTCTCAGTCTCCTTTTTCAGTAATCCCTTGTTATCTCTAGACCATTAAAAATAGTTAAGAGTTTCCATTTTTGTTGTTGGTTGTTGTTCAGGATAAGAAAAGCAGAGATGACTTTGTGTTCCTGGACAGCTGGGACCCCCAATCCCTCTCTGTGGTATGCCCTGTCCTTCTAAGCATCTGCCAGCAAGCATCTGTACCGTCTACATGGGCTCAGCAACCTCACACTTGGACACGTGGTATACTTTCAATCTACCCTCCATCTCTGTGCCAGCGCCCGTCAGAACTGCCCTGCAGCTTTCCGCGTCATACCTTCCCTCGGTAGGTGACAGCTCCTTTAAGTCTTCCAAGCCAGGTTTGACATTCAGCAGCTTCTTGTACAGAGCCAAGGGGAAGTGGAGGTCCACCACGGTGGAGTTGTAGATGGCCAGGCCACAGGTTATGCCAATCAAGTGAAACCAGTTATGCTCCACAAAGCACTGTTAAGAACACATACAAATGCATTAGAAAGAAACACAGCGAACACAGCCCTCAAAACTTCTTAATGCAAAAGGATAAAGGCTACATATGTATGTATCTTTCTAGTCAGGGAAAACACCCTTGACCAAAGCTCCACTACCCTCAAAAGATGCAATATGGACAAGCACCCCAAAACTGCATCCATTTACGTACAGCAGAGCTGTGGCCCTCCTTTCTGCAGGTCATAAACACAGTATCCTGTGCTCTTCCTGTGGTAACCAGTAACAACAGGTACACCTGAGATGCAGCTAGCAAAGCTGAGCAAAGGACTAGGATTTAATTTAACTTGCCATATGAAGCTAATGAATACCTTTTGAACAGGGTAGATCTGGGGGGGAAGATGGCAGGAAAAAAAAAGGTAAATTACGGGCTGCATGAAATTAGAATGCTTTTTAAAACTCAGCTCTCCTCCTGAACTTTCAAAAATAAAGTGTGAGAGTCTGTAAGTACATGTCCTAAATGGGTTATCATCATAGTCACACAAGATGTATTTGCCTTCCTTAGCATACGTCATATACCAAGTCTTTAGCACACTGTTCTTGTGGGTACTCAGAGGGAGACACTGCCCAGGAGAAATGGACCTGGGGCTCATGGCGGATGTGCACAGGTCAAAAGTGAAGGCACAATACACTCCTGACACATTTTCATGCCTCCCTTGGAAGTTCAGAAATCAGGGAATTGGTGTAACAACAAATAAGAGGCTTAATGCAATGTATGTTGAATTGTGACATTGTTCACTTACTGTATCTGAAAACCACAAGAGATTGGAGTCCTGATAATAAGTGAACATCCCGTAGATGGGATTCAAAAGTTCTTTCAACAGCAGAAGAAAGAACTCCTTGGTAACGCCACCAGCATCCACTGCTTCCTCCCCGTCAAAGATTACCTTCAAATCATGAACACATAATTAATACTTCAGGCAAAATCAATGGCAGGTTTTAACTCTCTGCACAAGATTTTTTTTTTAGAATCCAGGAAGAAAAAGAATAAAGACAAAAGACAGATGTGATTTTAAAAAATTCAGGGTCTATTTGTTGGTGATTATTGCTGGCATTCATGTGAAACAGGGCCCGGTGTGCACTACTGAAAACAGGTGCTCCGAGCTGCGGTAGTCACAGGTCTACCCTTAGTCCACAAAGGGTATTCAAAGTAAGAGACACACGCCTGCAATTCCAGCACTCTGGAGGCTGGGACAGGAGGATTTTAAGTTTAAGAGCAGCCTGGACTACACAAAGTAAGACTCTCTTTTAAAAAATGGGGAAAAAGTATACATGAAATAAAAGTGTAAAATATAAAATGAGAGGTAAATGTTCTGGCACATACAGAAAAGATTCACTTGAGTAAAGCAATACTTTCTGGAAGAAAGCATTCCCAATGAGTGTTCTTGAAGTCTTAGAAGCCATGAAGGGCAGAGGACTGAGAAGCAGACAGGGCCTGGGCTCACTGAGGGGCTGAACAAGCCTTCTGGACCCATCACCAGCACAGATAATACAAATTACAGCAAACCAACAATGATGATGAGTTTACCACATGCTAGCACTTACAAAACTGTCAGACTGATCTTCCAAACAGCCTTATGCACAGGAATTACTATTATTTCCATTTTTATAGACAATGGCTCAGGCCAGGAGCTGAAGACAAAACTGGAGAAAGCTTACATTTGTAGCTGCCTAGAGCACAAGAGGAAGGGTGGGGACAGACACTAGGACTCTAGTTAGACAGATGGCAGCAGAAGACAACACACACACACTACAAAACAAGAACCCCATCTAAATTCAGCCCACACACACACACACACACACACACACACACACACACACACACACACACAAAATGGTAAAAACCAACAGCCATATAGTATCAAAAATAGAACCCATAAGACCTAGGGAGGAGAAGTAGGCAGTTTTCTGGAACTGTAGGACTTGTTGAACCCAGGGCCTCACCTATGCTATACAAGTACTCGCTCCCTAAACAATACCCCCTACAACTTTTCAAATTTTAGTTTAAGTCAGGGTCTCTCCTTAAATTGTCCGACTGATCTTGAACTTGTGATCCTCCTACCTCAGCCACCCAAGTAGCTGGGATAACAACGTATACCACCATTCTGGTGTTAGAAGCAATTCTGGTCCTTTGAAGGATAATATCATTGGAACAGTTCTTACCTGCTGCATTTCTGAACTTGGTGTCTATAACAAAATTGGTAACAAAGGTATAGAAGGTGTGTAACACTAAACAACTTCAAACAATTCACTAAATGTTCCTAGAATGCCTCCTGTATGCTAGATATTGCTCCGAAGCCAGGAGTATAGTAAGTGCTAATACACCATCTACAGGAAGATGTGGTTTTATTTTTCATGCAACAATTTCACCTGGCTCAACTTGTCTACCCTAACATGCCAAACAAATGCTCAGGCAATTTCACCACCTTTCCATTTTCCTATTTTGCTTTCTTTCTCTCAAATCTTTTTCTATTAGCTTGTATTAATAGCAGATAGGGTTTTATTAGGCTCTGTCCATCCATGTCTTTTCCATCTTTGCCATGGGTATTTTCCTACATGATCCCTCAGCAGGATACCTAGGTGCAGCCTTGCTCTGCTGTTTGCTGGGGTTAGCTGGGCCCTGAGAGTGCTACAAAGACAGGCAGCAGCAGACAAAGGTCGGCTGGCCTTCCCAGGGCCCATCCATGTCTCTATCTGATGTTCACTCCCCACACTATTCTTTGTGGTGATCTGACAAAGCAGCTGATTAAATTCTTGAAACACGAATGAAAGAAATGATGAATGGCTGCCCCCCACGATTTTAAGAGATCTCTGCTGCTTTTACAGTTTAATAAAAACCCAGGGAGATAGGCAGGGCGCTCACTTTGAGAGGCTTTTTCAAGTCAATATCAGAATGAATGCTGAGCTCCCTCAGCGCGTCTCCAACGAGGTTGTCCCTGCGCACATGAAGGACCAGGAAGGGGCTTCTGGCCAGCAGAGGCTCCAGGGTAAGAAGCATGAAGACATTCTGCAGGTTGGCACCATTGACAGCCACCTGGAATGTGACACCCCCAAACACAGTTATTCACAGCACGCTGGGAGTAGAAAGCAGACTTTTACTGAATAGAATTCATCAAGATCTATTAGCTTATTTCTCTGATACTGGGGGTCAGTGAACTATCACACCATACATTTAATCCATCTGTTGCCTGGTTTTGTACAGCTTAAGCTTATAATAGTGCTTACATTTTTGAATGGTTGAAAAGTATTCAAAAAAAATAATATACCCCATGTGGAAAATTGTATAATATTCAAATTCCATTATATTATATATATATATACACACACACATTATACACATACATATATATTACTCAAATTCCATACACATTGTCATAGAGACCGTATGGACCATAAACCCTAAAATATCTACTCTGTGGTCATTACAGAAATATTTGTCACCCTAATCTACATAAACATACATTCAAACTTGGTGTTATGGTTAACACAAAACTCTGGGCAGGGTTGCATATGCCTATAGTCTTAGTATTTGGGAGGTTTGGGCAAGATGATTTCAAATTCAAAGCTAGCTTGGGCTATATACTAAGACTGTCTTAAAAGACAACAAAAAATGTCAAAAGTTTATAACAGTTAAGAATTTTAATGGAATGTTACTCAGTTATACTTTCTCCTACTTGGACAAATTAGAACCAAAGAAATGTAACAAAAAGAAAAAATAATTTTGTTTTTGCCAGTCCTAGGCTTGAGCTTAGGACCTGAGCACTGTCCTTGGATTTTCTCAAGGCTCGAGCTCTACCACTTGAGCCTCAGCACCACTCCTGGATTTTTTCTATGTATGTAGTACCGAGGAATTGAACCCAGGTCTTTGTGGATGCTAGGCAAGCACTCTACCACTAGGCCAAACTCCCAGCCCCAGAATTTTTTTTTTTAAATATGATACCTGCATCTGTAACTCAGCATCAGTCTGTAGCATTTTGGTCTTGGCTTGGGCATCAAAGATGAAGGGGTAGGAGCATAGTGTTACAGCATCCTGGAAGAAAACACATTATAAGGAAGTTTTATAGTATTTTACAGAGCATACTATTGGGAAAATACAGAAGGAAATTTAAGAGAAGGGAAATTTACCTGTATTATAGATGGTCTAGCTTTCTGTATAAAGAAAAATAAAAAGGGTCTTACTTGGAATCCAATCTCTGAATTTTTATCCTCCCCAATACAAAATTATAAAAACAAAATCATATAGCCTATCTGACTATATAGCCATCTATGGCTCTAACACCACCCGAAGAGTTGAGGACACTGTCATGGAAAAGGAAGGATACTTTAACAGATAGACTAAGTGGGGGAAGCAAAACCAATTTTAACTTTAAGGGCTTTGAAAAGTCATTTCACTAATTTGCCACAATTTTCAGTATTCATAGAATTCCCTTTACATGAAATCTAATTTCCATGCAACATGGTAGCACACCTCTGTAATCATAGCACTTGAGAGGCAGAGGTCCTGGATGTCAAGTGTGATGCCAGGTGGACTGTCATACACACAAAAATAATAATACAATGCTTGGACATGGTATTGGAAATATAAACACAACTACTCTCTATAACTCTATAGACATGTTTTATTATATAGATCAATATGTATCTATGACATATAAACCCTCAGCCTAACTTTAATTATGTTCTAAAAATCTAAGTGCCAATGATTGTAGATAGAGATTCCCTTCCTGAATACTCGTTTGTTAAACATGTCATTTGAAATATGATGTAAAAATCAGTGTTAATAAATTCTTTAATAAAGTAGATCTTACAATATATCATTTCTTATGACTGTGATACCTGTAAGTTCTTTACTTCAAAGTACTGGGAAATGAAACTTATTCTGTAAAAATTAAAAAGAAAAAAGAAAAATACAAAAGAAATGAAAATAAGAAATAAAAGACAAATGATTCATGCAAGAATACCTTGAAACAGGTATAATTTATAAAACAAAATACCCTTAATATGACAGCAGTCAATTTAGTCTGTTATTAAAAAAAGAAGATAGATCTTGAAAAAAAAGGGAAAAAATAATAAGAAAAGAAAAAAAAAGAAGAAATGTATTTCCAAAACTGGAGTTGTGTAGCTTGGACCTTACAAGTTAATTTTATTGGATAAACTGGTAACGTATTCCTTACTCAAAATGCTTGGTACCAAAAACATTTTGAATTGTTCAGATATTATATTTGTATATAACTAATGGGGAATGGAAGCCATGTCTGAGCACAGCATTCATTGTGTTTCATCCAGCATGAAGGTCATCTCATACAGTTCTCCACTGTGGCATCAACTTTGGTACTGAGTTCTCTGGAGCACTTGGCTTTCAGATTACAAATGCTCAACCTGTAATGAGAACTATGATCTATTGGGTAGTCTGTCATCTTTACACATACTAAGGAAAAACCAAATATCAAGATAGCTAGTAAACATTTAACTGGGACTTTGTAAGTGTTTCTGTTAAACCAAACACTGACTCCTTTGCTGGGCCCACTTCCATCTGTTTCCCCAAGGAAATGATCAGCATAGCCTTGAAGGGTAGACCACTCCCAAATGATGATGAGGAGGAGGAGGATGATAAGGAGGATGAGGAGGAAGACGAGGAGGAGGAGGAGGAGGAGGAGGAGGAGGAGGAGGAGGAGGAGGAAGCTGTTTAATCATTCCTCTCTCTCCCTCTACCTCAATTCTCCTGCTTAACCTCAGGTCTGTACTAGAGATGAGCTGAAATGCTCCTTTTGCTTCCTTCTATGCATGCCCAAGCTGCAAAATGTAGTTCTTTTCTCTGCCTTTTTCTCCTATTCATCTCCACTAGCTTATTGGGAAGTGACCTGGCCTGAAGCGTGAAAGCCCTGGAGTTGGGCCTCTGACCTGGGACTCCAGTTCCATGCTGTCCCTGCCTCGGCACTCTCATCATTACCCTGCCTGGGAAGATGCTTGGTATCAATATGTGAATGAATCTGTGAGTCAGCTTTTGAGCAGAGGATTAATGGTAACCACATAAAACCACAATGAAGCATATCTAACGGAATGTTGTAATTTCATGTTAGCTTATGTAATCAAGTAATTCACTTAATAGAAGTTTCTATGGAATTATTCTCACAGACCTTCTTACTGATTTCCTAAACAAAAGAAAAGCTTATTCTGAATGACTTCCTTAGGCTATATGCTGTTATTTTGAACAAGGACAATAGGAAGGGGAAAGAGTAGTCTTGCCAGTGAAATGCTACATTCACCAAATAAAAGGCCTGTGCAACGTTGGCCTGCTGGGCTGCAGGAAGATTTCCCAGCAGATGACAGGAGAGCTGAGTCACACAGGCATCAGGCCTGACAGCAGGTCGCCCTGACTGATGCTCAAGGCTGTTAAGAGGCAGGCTTGGGTTCTGGGAGAAACGCTGTAACCACACTGAGTGCATGAAGCTAGTATACATTTTTATTTTAGCGCTTTCTTCAAATATAATTTGCAAATTTATTTTGGTTTCATAATTGTTTAAATGCCATATGAACATGAAGTGCATACTTCTTTTGTGTGGATGCATATTTAAAGGAAATCCTTCACAGGTAACTACAATTATAATCTACCCTGTTGATCCTTTAGAACTGCTTTCCTTCAGGAACCACAGAACATTTCTCTAAAGGGAGAACAATAAACACAGACAAACCCCAGTCCAGTGAGACCACGAATGGAATCATGCAAACATCATCTAAGCTAAAGTGACTAATTCTCATGCCACTATAGCTAATTATTGTGAAGAATTAAAATTGCCTGACAGCCACAGCCAGCCCCTCCCTGGAACATGGTACTATGCAAAGCCCTCTTCTAGTCTAAGCACCTACAATGCACAGAGCATCCTGGGGAAGCAGGCTTTAAATTGAAAACAACAATTAAAATTTTGGAACCTCCCTCTCAAGAGAGATTAACTTATTCTAAGCACTGTTTCACCAGGGAAAGGATACTAGATACATGTCAGTATTCCTGGCAAGGTAAGGATTCAAACACTGAATGTGAAAAGTGATGTGAGGAAAACAATAATGAAACTGGCTAAGGCCTGGACATAAATTCTTTTTTTTGGGGGGGGGGGTCAGTCTCAGGGCTTGAACTCTGGGGTTGGGTGCTATCCCTGAGCTCTTCAGCCCAAGGCTAGCACTCTACCACTTGTGCCACAACGCCACTTCCAGTTTTTTGGTTGTTTATTGGAGATAAGAGTTTCGTAGACTTTAGTGCTGGGCTGGCTTTGAACTGAGATCTTCTGATCTCAGCTACCTGAGTAGCTAGGAGTATAGGCATGAGCCTCCTGCACCAGTTTGGACATAAATTCTTTAACAAAGTATTTAAATCTTTGTTATTGTTGTTTTTCCAAAATCTACTCAAGAATAGTTTGAAATCAGTTTTACAATAATGGACACTAACTACTCAGGAGGCTGAGATCTGAGTGTCACAGCTTAAATCCAGCCCAGGAAGGAAAGCCTAGGAGTCTCTTACCTCCAATTAACCAGCAAAAAGCCGCAAGGGGCTTTTTGTGATTTTTCTGCGTGGCTCAACTGGTAGAGTACTAGCTATGAACAAAACAAGCTCAGAGAGGGGAAGGGAGTTTGGCCTAGTAGTAGAGTGCTTGCCTAGCATGCATGAAAACCTGGGTTTGATTCCTCAGTACCACACGCATAGAAAAGGCCGGAAGTGGTGCTAGGACTCAAGTGGTAGAGCTCTAACCTTGAGAAAGCCCAAGGACAGTGCTCAGGCCCAAGGACAGGGCTCAGGCCCTGAGTCAAAGACAGGCTCTGAGGCCTGAGGTTCAAGCCTCAGAACTGACAACAAATTGCCACAACCCCCACCAGTCAAAAAAACCAAAAAAAAAAAGGATAGACACAGAAGCAGCCATTTCAATGGGCCAATGCCATTTTTCATCAAAATTCTCTACCTAGAACATAACACCCCTAAAAAGAAATGTCTGACCAGTAAGGAAGGTAGACCTGAACAAAAGAACCTGAAGCTTTCTCTTCTCACCATCCAACCATTAGGAAGCTCCTCCCTTCTCCCTTCTAAACACTGCTCCCCAGCCAGCTGGAGCACCTGCAGCTAAGCACCTCCCTGTGGACTGGCTGCTCAATGAGTTCTTTTGGCAAAAACCAGTGCCATAACATTGGTTTCTCTGAGCACTGGACAGCGAGCCCTTGCTGAGTACCAATAATGGTCCCCCAGTATTTCTACCCTGTTTGAGTATTGGTATGGAGTTGGGGTTATAGAGGTATTTGAGTTGTAATCTCCAAAGAAGCAACCATCCCATCAAAAGATGGCCCAAAGACTTAAAGAGAGTCTTCTCTGAAGAAGAAACAAAAATGGCCTATAGACACATGAAGAAATGCTCGATATCTCTGGTCATAAAATAAGTGCAAATCAAAACAATTCTAAGATTCACCTCACTTCAGTTAGAATGGCCAGGATCAAGAAATCTAATAACAACAGATGCTGGCGGGGATATGGCCAGGAGGGATCACTACTACACTGTTGGTGGAAGTGCAAACTCCTTCAACCACTATGGAAAGCAGTATGGCAGTGCCTCAAAAGACTAAATATAGAGCTCACCTATGACTCAGCAATCTCACTCCTTGGCATTTACCCAATCACCCAGAAAAAAGGACATACTAAATCCACTAACACAACGATGTTCATTGCGGCACTATTTACCATAGCAAAGATATGGAACCAACCCAGAAGCCCTTAAGATGATCAGTGGATCAACAAGATGTGGTGTTTATGCACAATGGAATTCTATGCTGCTGTCAGAAAGAATGACATCGCCCCATTGGTTAGGAAATGGAAAGACTTAGAAAAAATCATATTAAGTGAAGTAAGCCAGACTCAAAGGAACATAGGCACAGTGGTTTCCCTCATTTGTCATAATCAGTAGAAACCTTGGGCTCTCCTAGCAGTGATTTACAATAGAGCAAAACGTAGATACACAGGGCCATACAGTATGATGCTAAATGAAAGGACGTCCAGGATATAGAAATAAAAGCCACATAATGAGTGATTGTTGTCCTTAATGTACTATGTTATCTCTCATCTCTTTTGTTGTCCTTGGTTA
Source organism: Megascapheus bottae (assembly GCF_031878675.1). NCBI lineage: Eukaryota > Metazoa > Chordata > Mammalia > Rodentia > Geomyidae > Megascapheus > Megascapheus bottae. Next base: position 20,236,354 of record NC_143531.1, read on the forward strand.
TCTCATATTGTTACAGTATTTCACCTGGTTATCTGACATATTGTGTATATGTGTATTTGGTTATTTGAAGTTGGATAGGGAAGGAGGGAAAACAAGATGAGGGGCGGGGGTGGGGGAAGGGAAATGGGGACCATGAGAAAGGGTATCAATGTATGTGAAGTAGTGCATCTTCTATCTGGTGAATATAATGTAACCTTTTATTAATTACAATTAAAAATATATGAAAAAAAGAGGTATCTGAGTTGTCTACAAAAGCTCCATATCGCTTGAGTCTGTGTAATCCAGCAGTGCATCCCCTAAGAATGAGCTTCACACACTTAAAACCAGCAAAGAACCAGTGAATCCCATTTGGAGACTACCTTTCGGAAATGGAGTAGTTGTGTTGTGACCTAAACTCACTGTTTAGAGTATATGAACTAGATACAGTGATCTAGTAAATGGCACAAAGCTGAAGAATTCAGAACATGACGTATATACAGCAAGTCAATATTCCTGAGTGTGGCTATACAGGAGGCATCCACACGCCTGCAGCATGGGCTGCCTTGTCTCACATGCGCACACCACTGGCTGTTAGGCCCAGACACTGACCCACCCTGCCTGCGTGCCATATCTCCTCATTGCACAGCAAGATGTACACTTTCTAGAGCTTTCATATTTGAAGGATTTGTGTGTGTCCCTGAATTCTTCACATTTGCCGCCCTCTACAGGAGACTCACTCTGAGCTATTTTGTTTCCAAGCATAAATGATGGGCAGGTTATGAACTGAAATAAAACAAATCTCTCTCCTCTTCTGGAAATGGACAAAAAATCATTCATTTTATAATGTTCTTTCTGCATTCATATGTTATTTATATCTCTTTGTAATTCCCTATTCACTGAAGCCTCTGGACTCAACTAAACTTTCTAAACTCTACCTCTTGAGCTAATCATTCTGCAAGCTGAGCCTGTGCTTTCTCCCTTTTAGTTCTCACAAGATGCCCATCACAAATGAGAATTTTATGCCTATAGAAATTAAGTCACTTGTTTAAGACCTGAGCAGTAGACCAGAATTAAGGCCTGACCCCAGTTCCTTTTGTCTGAATATATACTCTGTCCTATTTGCTATACTACCTAAAAGTTAACACGATAAAGCCTTCCATTGTTCATATCCTTCTACTGTGCTTTATTACGGTTAAAATAACAGAAAAACTAAGAAATGGAAGTATTTTAAGAAAAAATTCAAGATATCAAGACACTATGCTTTATACAACAGAAAAGATCTACTAAAATCATGGAAGTTTACACACTAAATTAGACTAATCATGGTAACTAGATTGCTATACAGATGGTAAGCATCTATGACTCAAAACTTACTAACATTCATTTATCATACATTAGAAGAAAGAAATATAGTAAAAGGAATATAGTAAAAAGTTATTCATTCAATGACTCCATTCAGAAATCACAGAGATGATAATGCAGATTTTAACATCAGGGCCAAAAGAATTTAAGTTTATTAAAATTACTCTTTTAGGACTGAGTCAAAGAAAGGAGAATAGAAGCTTAATAGGCTTCTATAATTGACTGACTTAATTTTTTTTAATTATGGTTATAAATATACAACAAATGTTACCAGCTTTAAACATATAGTTCAATAGCATTAAATATATTCTCACTGCTGTATTATGTATCTCCAGAACTTTTGAGTCTTGACAGAGGACATATTCATTAAAGAACTGCTCCCATCTCTGCTGCCTTCTACCCCTGGAAACCACTACTTTATATACCTTGACTTTTTTTTTCTTTTTTTGGCTTGTTTGTTTTCTTAAATGGTATTAGGATCAAATTAGAGACCTCTACATGCTAAGCACACCCTTTAACACCAAGCAATATCCTCAGCCTCAGATAGGAACTGTAGATAGCATCTAATAAAATGCATAACATTCTGCATGACTACTCATTGATGACTTATGATGGTGTTTATGACCCCCTGAGGCACTTCCAAACTTCAAGAATGCAAGAGCAAGCAAGGTGAAAGACAGGAACGAGACATCACAGACAAAAGTAAGTTATATGACTCAGACGTGCTTTTCTTGTCTTGATTTGGACTCTGAAAATAACAGACTAAATCTTCCCACGAATTCTTACCATTCCCGCTTGATGCAAGAACCACATGAGGTAGTCTTCTTGAATGTCCACAAGGTTAGAAATCTCAGGAATGTAAAATGTATCATATTCCACGTGCTTCACTTTAAGATTTACCTATGAAGAACAAGATAGGAACTAAACCCAGGTGATGATTCCCCGGGGGAATCCCTGGAGGTCACTCCCCCCCTCCCATGAGGATTAGCCCTCTCCCCACCAGCTACTCCATATGCCCACCTTGTATAACTTCTCCAAGAGCTTGAGAGCTGCTGTAATATAATTGTTAAACAGGACAGGAATTAAGAATGTCTTCCTTCCTCTCAGGAGATAAAGGGCTGCACCTTTATAGAGGTTTACCAGCTTCATGAAGTATTTTGGGCATACCTGAGACCACCAGTTATCTTAAGGGAAAAAAAAGAAAAAAGAAAAAGAAAAGACATGTGTCAGGACATAATCTTGAGCAAGTTTTTACATCTTCTGCCTGCTAGCTTAGAAACTCCTATGGCTAGAAGATAAACATGAGTCTAAATTGCACTTTCCCAAAATGGACTTTAAGAATTCATTAAAACGTTTCTGGCAAAAGCAGCAGTTATACGAGAATTCCTGGGGCTTTCTCTTTTTTAAATAGTATTTCATCTGAATTTTCTCAAAGACTCATGCTGAAGAAAAATGTAAAATCTGAATTCAGAAGATACGAGTGGGGCAGGAGGCGTGTCTACAGTGTCACTCTAAAAGTGTTTTGTTTTATGTGATTTTTTTTTCACTTTGGCATTACGGAGATTTTGAATCAGGGCCTTGTGCTTGGCCGGCTGTTGCATTACCGCTAAGCCATGCCTCCACAAGTTTGGTGTTCTCCTTTGTTTTGTTGGCAATACGTAGGTCTGAATTTCAGGCCTCACACTTGCTTGGCAGGAGCTTGACCACTGAGCAACACTTCCCCTTTTGTGGGCTGGTTACTTTTGAAATAGGGTCTCTTAATAGCTTACCACATACTTGTACCCCATTTCCCCTATATTTTAGATTTCCTGTGGAAACTAGGATGACAGGGACAGGCCACCATGTCCAGCTTTTTTTTTTTTCTTTTGTTGCTAAGGAGTCTCAAGGACTTTTCTGCTCACACTGGCCTAGAACCTCTGCCGGCTTTGTACCTAATGATGATGCATACCATCACATCCAGCTATGGGGTTGAGGAGTCCCATTAACTTTCTGCCAGGGCTGGCCTCAACCTGTAGCCCTAGTGATCTTATCCTCCTAAGGAGCTAGGATTACAGGTGGTGCTTGTCTTCAAGTGGTATTTGCATGCCCTGTCACCACCATGCTCAGCTGCCAAGGAAATCCTGTGCCAGGGACAAAAGGTCACCTTGCCCTAGGCATGGCATCAAAATGGAAACCACTCCTTCCCTTCACAAGGCAAAATTAGTGGAAAAATCCCTACTGCTTTTTCCCTCTCAAACAATCCTTTCTCATAGCCTGATAGAATATGCCACTGGTTTCTTCTGTCAGAAGTAAACCCAGATATACTTAAACAATGCAATTTGAGATTACTTTTCCAATATTCCATTAACAAATCAAAAGGTGAAAAGGGAGGAGACAATAAAAAGAATAATGTATTGGCAACTGTTGCATTAGTTCGATGGTTACCGGTAGTGTTCTGTCTGCTTTGGGGTGGTCTTTTACATTTCAATAATTCAAAATTTAAAAGCAAATTAAGATTAAAATTGAACAAGTCTGGTTTCTTTATATTCTTAGACCTCAAAAAAAATTTTTTAAAAAGTTAAAACCCCAAAATTTAAAAGTCAGGTACTATTTCTTCAAATTGCTACTGCTCTATCCCATAATTATTAGAAACATCTGAAAAAAAATGTGCCCCATAAGCTTTTGACCTTAAAACATAAAGTACTAATGTGTTATTAAATGCTTTCATTATTATTTGTTTGTATCTCTTGTACAAAGGCAGAAGCAACAAGGAAAAGCCACAAGCAGGTCTCTTCACTTCCAGGCGAGACCACACTCAAATAACAGCCTAGTCCGCCTGGAACACAGAAGTTACTGGTTGTAACGAACACCTAAAAAAAACAAAAAAAAAATTACCAAGGGGAGGGAAAAAAGGAAAAAGGCAGGTGACAGACTTTCTGCACGTGATTAATAAAAACATCTCAGGCGCCGCTCCCATGACAGACACTCTCCAATTCACTGAGGAACGGAAGGTTCTTATCTCAGCAAAGTGTCCGGAGCCTGCAAAAATCAGGGTGGACTCAACTGTCCTAAAAAAGAAAAACAAAACAAACATTTGGTAAGTCCCCACTAGGCCATTTCTCCCCTCTCTTTCTTGAAGATCTCAGTATCACCAAACCTGCTCACCTCACTCCCACCCCCGAGAGTTGGTATTGGAGAAAGAAAGAAGACCTATTTTTGAGGTGCCACTAACTACAAGCAAATGTGAGAGAAAAAAATTAGTTTAAAACCAAATAACTTTGTGACTTGCTCCAAATCAGGACTAATTTGACATGAATTGTTTCAAATTTGATATGGAACAGTTTGATTTGCCCAAATTTACAGAGTTAACTGTTTACATGTGAAAGCTATGCAATGGCAATCAATAGATCATTTGATCTCAATCCATGCTAGCACACACACTGACAAAATAAACAAGTCAAAAGGCACTGGTATTGAGTTTAGCAAATTCACCTAATACTTTGCTAGGGTTTGTATCCAGCCGCAGAATGGCCATCGCCAAGGGAATAGTCAGAGTTATGTAATACTTGGAATCCTGGAGCAGGGGAAACTCCGGGAGTATTAAATAGATCCTCATGGCTTCAACATCTGGCGGTGAACTTGACAACTGAGGAATCAGGCAACTTTCAAAGCTGTTTAAAATCTGTATAGAAGAAACAAGCAATGAGAAATTCAAACATATCTGATCCTTAGCTAAAGCATCTCTAAATTCCTAAGTATGTACTGGGAAATTCATATGAACCAGCACTGGTCCAAACTTTCAGAAACAATCAGGGGCAGAAAAAGCTAAAAATTCCAACCCCTACGGAGCTTATATTCTGGAGAAGTGAATGTTCAGAAGGATTTATACAAATGAAAAACTAATGACAGTACACCAAAGTCCTAAAATGCGTATTTTTATAAAATTAAGATTTGTATAAGATGTTTTAAGTCAAAGTTTTATCTCCTTTTTATCCTTCCTCTTAAAAGTTGAATTCTGGGCTGAGAGCATGGCCTAGTGAGAGTGCTTGCCTAGCATGAATGAAAGCCCTGGGGTTAGTTCCTTGGCACCACTTACACAGAAAAAGCCAGAAGTGGTGCTGCTACTCAAGTGGTAGAACCCTAGCCTCTTGAGGAAGCCCAAGGACAGTGCTCAGGCTCTGAGTTCCAGCCCCAGGACTGGAGCAAAAAAAAAAAAAAAAAAAAAAAGTTGAATGCTTTAGAAGGACAAAGAGTGAACCAATGCAACAGTGATATTATGAAGCACTGTAGAAATAAACTTTACAATTTTAGGGAGGGGACGAGGTAGGAGAAGAACCGGGTGAAAATGAGGGAGGGGATAGCACTGTTCAAAAAGTAATGTACCCATGACCTTACTTATGCAACTGTAACACCTCTCTACATCAGCTTTATGAATGTTTTAAAAAGAAAAGTTGAATTCTTGCCAAGTTCTGGTGGTTCATGCCTATAATCCTGGCTACTCAGGAGGCTAAGATCTGAGGATTGTGGTTCGGAGCCAGTCTGTGCAGAAAAGGCCCCTGGAAACTCTCATGTCTAATAAAGCACTCAAAAAAAGAAAAAAACAAACTAACAAATAGAAGTGGAGCTGTGGCCCCATGTGGTCAAGTATTAGCCTTGAAAAAGCTCCTGGAAAGCCCCCAGACCCTGAGTTCAAGCCCTACAATGACCCACAAAAGTTGAATTCTTCGTACAAAAATGCTTTTAAGAATTCATTTATGAAGGCAAGCAACCTACCTGTTCTAGGATCATGGCGTGCTGAGAGCTCATTAACTTCTCAAATAACACCCTAGTTGAGTTCAGGTCAATCCCAGGAATTTTGGGACTTGTTTTAAAATGTTCATCAATTCTAAACAAACAAACAGAATGTACATAATACATATATATGTGCGTAATAAAAGAAAAATGAGGCAAATATGCTGGTAAAAACTATAAACAGATAAAATAGTTGTCCATTGTGATCCAATTTAAATTTGACCAAGTAGAATAAGATCAATACTTTGGATAGCATCCTAATAAATACTTGTAAATAAATACTTGTAAATAAATAAGTCTTAATTAAAAAAGCAAGTACACTTTTCAAGATAATTTAACATTTTCAGTATTTTTTTCCTTCAAGGAAAGTGAAGGGTAAGGATTTCTAGTTGAGACTAGATGTGTTTATTTTTCTGCCGCTGTGGTATATATATATATAGCACTACATAGAGACCGAGCTGGGTACAAAAACCATCCCCTATTCAAATGTCCATCCATTAACAAATGGAAAGTACAATCTCTTATCTTAGAGGCTTCCTTACCAAGAACTCAAAATGACAATTAGATTTATAGCAAATGTAAACTTAATGCCTCTCTTATTTAATATGTTAATTACATTTACCCAAAGATCAGATTTACAGCAAATACTTGTTACTCTCTAGCAACTAAGTGAAACAACTTTATATGGGCTTAGCATTTCAGAGGCTTTGAGAATGTCTCTTAATTTCAAATACATATACACATTTATAGCTATCTATCTATATGTATCTTGGTAAAACAGTCTTTTCTTTTCTTTTTTGTTTTTTCTAAGTATAGGGATCGAACTCAGAACCTTGTGTTTGCTAGTAAAACACTAGCCCCTTCTTGCCTTGGTTATTTCGGGAGTAGGGTCTCACTTTATTCCTAGACCAGCCAGGCTGTGATTCTCCCACCTGTCTTTCACTGTAAGGCTAGGGTGACAGGTACACAGTCAGTTATTGGTTGATTTCCCAGGGTGGCCCATACCTAATCTTTCATCTCCGTACCTAAAATAACAGGCTTAAACCACCATGCCCAGAATGATTTTCACTTTGATTGGTTTGCTATCATGCATTTTGTATACAATGAATGAACAGGCTTCCCGAAATAACACAGATTGTAGAACAAAAAGAACCCCTGGGTGCTTGCAGCTCATGTTCATCCTAGCTACTCCAAAGGTGGTGATCAGGAGCATCACAGTTTGAGGCAGGCCAGACAAAACTTTCACAAGACCCCCACCTCAACCAATAATTGGGCCCAATGGCACCAGCTCATCAGGACACATAAACAGGAAGTCAGCTTTAGCGAAAAGCAAGACTATCTCAAAAACAACCAGAGCAAGTCAGGCATTGGTGGCTCACATCTATAACCCTTGCTGCTCAAGAGGCTGAGATCTAAATAAAGATCATGGTTCAAACCCATCCCAAGCAGTAAAGTTAATAAAACTCTTAGCTCCACTAAACTACCAAAAACCCAAAACCAGCACTGAATTCAAGTGGTAGAGCACTAACCATGAGCTAACAAGCTAGAGATAACATTTAGGCCCTGAGTTCAAGCCCCAGGACTGGCAAAAAAAGTAAATTAAAAATAACCAGCATAAAAAGGGCTAGAAGCATGGTTCAAGTGGTAAAATACCTTCTCAGCAAGTGAAAAATCAAAACGTTCCCAACAGTATGGAATGTATCGCACTAACAATGATTAGCTCGAGTCTAGCCAAGAGCCACTCTTAACCTTCATAGAAATTATCTTTCTAGAACTTTGGTACTGTTAGGGTTAGGAACAGTTCTGTATCGGGCAGATGGGTCTGTAGGTTATTTAACGGCATCTCTGGCCTCAGCCCACTAGATGCAAGAATGTACCCTCCCCATTCCAACAACCTAAAACATCAGCCATTGTTGCTCAATCACCCCTGGGGAGCAAAGTCAACTGATGAAGCACGACTGCTCCATACAACATTCGCAGAAACCCAAATATTTTTCCCAGGAGGAAAAGGCTAATTATTAAACATAAAGTGAACAGTGATTGCATTCCTGAATATAAAATAAACGGAATGACCACTGTTCTAATGATGCAAGTAAAATGATTATGCTCTCTTAACTGAAGAGTTGACAAAGTGACAACTTGAAACCCAGTTAGCCATACATAATGATAGGAAGAGGGGTTTGGGATTTTAGGTTTCAATTCGATTGGATGAAGGATACACCTCTTCCTCTCTTCTCTCTTCTTGGAACATCCTTCTTCTACCATTAGACCTCAGAACTCTAGGTTCTCTGGCTTTTAGGCTTAAGGATTTGAATCAAACCCTTCACCTCACTCCTAGCTCCTTAAAGCCTTTAACCTCAGATGAAGAGATATACCAGCAGCTTCTCTGGTTGTAAGGCCTCATAGGGGGCCAAACTTCTGGCTTTCTAATTCTCTAGGTTACAAAAAGCCTATCAGGAAGCATCAGGCTGCCAAAATCATGTGAACCAATTCCCTCCCTCCCTTACTCCTTTCATCCATTTTATTCCTTTGAAGAATTTTAACTGAGACTAATTCATTGTTAAGGTTTCAGTCTTGAATAATCTCCAAATGTCAACAGGTTGAAGGCTTGATTCCCAATACATAGCATTACTGGGAGATAGTACAATTTTTTTGAAGGGGAGGGGTCATGGAAGGAAATTTAAGTCACTGGGTAATGTGATGTTGAAAGGGAGATTGGAATCCTAGCCCCTTTCTATTTCTGTCATTTGTTTCCTGGCCACCATGAGATGAACAGCTTCTTCCACCACACTCTTCTGAAAGGATCTACCTCCTTCCCAAAGACCGGAAAGTGACATGACCTGTATGTCAAAATAAAACTTCCTTTTTAAGATTACTATCTTGGATATTTGTTGCCCTAACAGCAAGCTAACTAACACCTTGATCTTGAAATCTCATCATTCTGTGATCAGTCACTGGAAAAAAAAGCCTGAGATGATCAAGACTTGGTATCACCAAAGATCTAAACCCTTGATAAGACCCTTCTGCTATACCAGGTTCCTCAGGGAGATATCTGCAGAAGGGATAAAGCCAAACACACACACACACACACACACACACACACACACACACACACACACACACACACACACACAAACACAATTTGTTGTCTGGAAGTTCAGCTTCAAATATAATTTCTAGGAGAGCTGGGCTGGGGCCCAAATCCAAGAAGTCCCTGAAATATCTCCCTGAGCATACTCCTCTAATAGGAAAATACCCATATGTAAGCAAATTAAAGAAATTAAGAAAATTACTGAAGAACAAGTAATGCACTCGATGAGAAGAACATTTGAGAATATCCTAAAATTCTACTTCTGGATTACACCAATGCTTCCTGAGATACCCACTCTGATTCAGTCAACCAGGCCTGAATCAGTGCTTCCCTCCTAGCTGTCCTCTCATTCATTATTAGTTGTCATTCTAATTCTTGCATAAAGTATCAGCTTATTCACTAGATTGTGGACAGCCACCATAAAAAAAAAACCAGAAGTCTTTCACAGCTTTTAGTGAGTAAGCATTTGCAACACATTTGTTATTAAAGACTCTGACGTCACTTACTTTTGTTCAAGAAAACTTCCATTCCAACAGGCTGCAGAAGATAATATCTGGACAACACCACTACTCGAAAGAAGGAAAAGAAGAAAGCGAGAGAGGGAGACAGAAAGAGGGAGGGAATGAGAGAAAGAAAGAAAATCTTTAATACTTACAAATGAACTGGCTATCTCTCCTAATCATTCTGAATGAGACATTGCTACAAGTAATTCAGATCAAGTAGGATAACAATGATAACATGGTCTTAGGTTCTGGAATCTTTGGAACATGAATATGAAAAAGCTCACTGGGATTTCATAACATAATTACTGAGCCTTTCTTAGCAGAAAGGTCAATTCCAGCCTTGCTCAGTTGGGATTTTTAAGACCTTACACTAATCCGGCATGTTGATAAGTACAGGCACACAGTGTGATAATGGGAGTAAGCCATTGATATTGAGAGGGGAGTCACTAATTGGATCAAACCCTGAGAAATGTATAAAAACTGACTTATTGAATATTGAATTCCATTTACATTTCCATCTTTAACATGGAAGCAAGGCCATCACCAGACTAAGAATTCCAATACACTTTGCAAGAACTAAGGTGAAGACAAGAAGACACATACTTGATTGTATTTGCATTGTTGTGTTCTAAGAGTTTTTGTCTCCAAACTGCTATGGTTTCATCATTTATTAAGCTTGTATAATGTGCTTGGTTCATGGTTCTGAAGTCAACAGCAGGAGAAGAACTCTGGAGAATTAAATATGACAGAAAAAAATAATAAATTAGCAGCATGGATCTTTCTCCTCTCCCTCCCTCTTCCATATATTCTCCATTTGTTGCACTTGTGAACTGACCCCTGATCCCAGGACCTTCACTTTCAGTATGGACATACCACATCCTCAGCTACAGACAGCTCACCTGGCAATGTCTCCAAACATGGCCCTTAGCTATTGACTGCTTCACGCTATTACATTCAATAGCAGTGTTATTGTTGGTGGGAGTGCAAATTCATTCAACCACTATGGAAAGCAGTATGGCAGTTCCTCAAAAGACTAAACATGGAGCTCTCTATGACCCAGCAATTCCACTACTTGGCAATTCCACAATTGTCTAGAAACAAGGACATACTAAATCCACCAGCACAATGATGTTCATTGCAGCACTATTTACCATAGCAAAGATATGGAACCAATCCAGATGCCCCTCAGTTAATGAGTGAATCAACAAGATGTGGTATTTATACACAGTGGAATTTTATGCTGCAGTCAGAAAGAATGGCATCGCTCCATTTGTAAGGAAATGGAAAGACTTAGAAAAAATCATATTAGATGAAGTAAGCCAGACTCAAAGAACATAGGCTCAATGGTTTCTCTCATTTGTCATAATCAGTAGAGACCTTGGCCTCTCCTAGCAGAGATTTACAATAGAACAAAACTTAGATACATAAGGCCATATAGGATGATGCTAAATGAAAGGATCTCTAGGATACAGAGACAAAAGCCATATAATGAGTGATTGTTGTCCTTAATGTATTATGTTATCTCTCATCTCTTTGGTTGTCCCTTGGTTATCTCATATTGTTACAGTATTTCACCTGTTTATCTGATATATTGTATATATGCATATTTGGTTATTTGAAGTCAAATAGTGAAGGGGAAAAACAAGATGAGGGGCAGGGATGGGGGGAGGGAAATGGGGACCAAGACATGAGAAAGGGTATCAATGTATGTGAAGTAATGCACCTTCTATCTGGTGAATATAATGTAACTCTTTCATTAATTACAATAAAAATATATGAAAAAGGTAGCAGTGTTAGACAAAAGCCTAGTCCTTTTTGCCTCCATTCAGAACTAGCTTGGAAGGCCCCCAAACTTCAGCAGCTTCTTCTGCCATGGAACCAGCTGAGGCTTCCAATTGTTAGCAAATGGAAGTTCACCTTCTCTGCTCAGCCTCCACCCCTTCACCACAGGGGATGTTGTTCTAGATAGCACACATCCCAACCCTTGGAGCCTGAGTCTGTTTAGACAAACTGACCCAGTATGACTTTCCCAGATTTTTTCCCCCTTGCAATAAATCACAGTCAAGGCTTTTGGAGTATCAGGTATGTGCCATAAGTGTTCCCTAAGCTCTAATAAAATGTCGTATTTAAAAGTCAGTTTAATAATCTATATTGCAATAATCGTTGATGAAAATTGAATGCCTCTTCATTTCTTGTTCTAAGTATACGCTCGTGAACTGATGAGAAAAGTGGTAAGGGACATCAATAATGGCCTTGAAAATTATGAATGCTGTCCAGAAAAGAACAACTTTATTTAGTGAGTAAACAATCTATGTAAGGACTTTAACTCCCTACAAAAGTACTTATATCCAAGTTATTTTCTCAAAACTGTATTCACACTGGTAACTAAGAAAACGAAGGCAATGATGTATACCTTTTATGCTTGTCACTAAGAAGGGAAAAGGTAATATTAAAGCACTCCAACATTTCTCCTCATTCATACTCACATAAGCTATAACTTTCTTTTTTTATTAAAGAATTTATTAACGTTGATTTTTACATCATATTTTAAATGACATGTTTAACAAACAAGTGTTCAAGGAGAGTATCTTACATCATATTTTAAATGACATGTTTAACAAACAAGTGTTCAAGGAGAGTATCTCAGTTACTTTTAAAGTAGACCACAGAGAAATAGGCTTTGCTTTCAAAAGTAAGTTTAGCAAATTTAACATATCTTCATATTTTAGAAGTTATAATATTAATTTTCATCTCAAAGTTGGCTATGTTTTTTTATTTTTTTATTGTATTTAATAAAAGGGTTACATGATATTTGCCAGATAGAAGATGCATTGTTATAACTTTCAAAGTAAATTCCCCTGCTACTTTCCCAAGGTTGTGAGCAAAGAAACATTCGGTGAGAAAGAAAAGGACATGTAATGTGCAGCTACCTGACAAAGTCTTCTATCTGTGACAACTATTCTACAAAGTGGCCACAGGTGTCTACCAAAGGATACAATCTTAAATTCCATAGAAGAAAGATAGACAGATAGACAGACAGTGGCAATGGGAGAGTTTCCAAGATTGAAAGGCCCCTGTCTCCATGGAGTCTTATCTTTTCAACCAATGCTGACATTATTACAATGTGTTGAACAATTTGTTTCTGTAATGCATATGAAAGTGGTGCATGTGGAACAGAAGAGGAAGAAGAGACGCATGGGAACAGGGAAGGGGTACAAGGCTACAAACAAATCTATGGCCTTTTTTTTTACAGACCGTGTCCCTGGCCAGGAAGTATAAAATGAAGTCAGTTAAGCGCTGTCATGAGTTCCTGGCTCCACACTCTACTTTAAACTCCCAAAGATGCTATGCCATTGTTCTTCCTGGCTTACATATTATCGTGCTGCAGTAGGCAAGAAGAGGTGTGGTATTCTGAGCAGATTAAAAATAGCACAAGATATCTAAAATGTTGTCTGTTCCTTCTCTCTCTCTCTCTATATATATATATCCATATATCTACATATAGAATATTATATAGCATAAATATTAAATTCTTTCTATATAAATAGAAAGGTACAGGTAATGGTATATGTAAATGTTTTATATGTATATATAAATTGTATATATTTATACTGCATAAACATATACTCCTACACATATAGGTATATGTATATATGTGTATGTATAATATACGCGATCACATCCAAGGGACACAGTGAGTTCTTAAATATTCAGAATTTGTTTCTACTTAACAGTAAAAAAAAAAGCCAAATAATAGCATAAATCCGCCTTAAGTTTCTTTTGGAACAAATATGAGTATAAATAATTTCAAATGATTATAACTATGATTTTAATACCAGGAAAATTACCAGCATTTCTAAGGAACCAAATGAAGATAACATCTTCAAGGTCTACTTTATTTTAATAAGACAAAATTAATAGAAACAAAGAATAAGATTAATTTTCTATAATTATTAATTAAAATAAATATTGGCTCATCATTGTTCCATTTCCAGTAATAGACAAAAGAATTTTTTTTACCTCATATTTGGAGCAAAGTACAAAAGTTTGGTCTCCTCCAGAGAAGATCTGCTTAACAATATGATATTTAAATCGATCTGTCAAAAAAAATTCCAAACAACATATTTTTTATAATTGAAGTTTCTCCTTGAACCACTTTTCTAATATTCCAAAACATACTTCCTAGTGGCTTCTTAGCCATTTTAATTATGGTTAGAGAAGAAGGCTTCTTTCCTGGCTGATTGCCCAGAACTGCTCCTCCTTCAGTTAAAATTAAATGTATAAATGAGATACTGCAGTCCACCTCTATTCTTCCCTCACAGCCAGCTAATCCTGACCTTGTTTCTGTTTCTCATGCTCTCAGGCCACTAACCTTAAACCTAAAGCAGGCACTGCTACAAATAGTGGCCCCATCTAGTGAAGCCTTGCCCATGTGGGCGGGGCATTCCCTAGCATCTTCAGATGCAAGGTCCCCTAGCTCTTGCTCATGGGCCCATGTTTGTTTCTAATAACCCCCCTACCCTGTATCCTCATGCCTTCAGCCCCCAGGCCACAGTGCACTCTCTCCTTCCAGGCTGACTACACACCACCCTGGCAGACCTAGCACACACTTCCTCTAACTGCAGCATGCCTTGGTGCTTTCCCCTGTGCTCCCCCATTTTCATGAAGGCTCCTAAAACCACAGCACCTACAGAATAAACTGAAAAGACAGGACATTTACAGAAAGGACACAAAATTGTTTTTCTGCTTTGGGGACTGTCATCAAAACAAAATCTTGTTTAGTTTACATTTTTTTTTCTTTTGTCGGTCCGGGGGCTTGAACTCAAGGCCTGAGCACTATTGTTGGGCTTTCCTCAAGGCTAATGCTCTACCACTGGAGCCACTTCTGGCTTCAATATGGGGTACCGAGGAATCAAACCCAGGTATTCGTGCATGGTAGGCAAGCACTCTACCAGTAGGCCAAACTCCTGGCCCCTGAGTTTACATTTTGAACTCTGCTGTATTTTCAGATACTGCATAAGATTAATTCCATAAATATTCACCTATTGATATGTTTGTGCTCAGTTCTGTGCTATATGCTAGGTTAAGAGGTAGCTGAACACAGTGGGAATGTTATAGTCCTAACTGCTCAGAAGATAGAGGCAAGAGGATCTTAAATCTCAGGGAAAAGTTACTGAGATTCTCAAAAAAAAAAAAAAAAGGAGACAAATCATTTGCCTAGTTTGTTGGAGACCCTGGATTCAATCCCCAGTAATACATACACATGTTAAGAGACTCATTTCCTGTCCTTAAATTTCTTATAATCTAGTTGGAAATTTTATATTGTTATTTTTTAATCTTGATCAAGACTTAAGTGTGTTAATTGACTGAAACGTGTTAATTACTAAACTTCAAAATTAAAATCAATTAAATCAAACTTCCTTTTAGTAACTTTCTAGTCTATTTCAGCTTTACAATATAGTTTTTGAAGATGAGGCAGTTACTCAATGAATGACTGCCTTACTTTGATTTCTAATGACACCAATAGTCTGCCTTTCAACATTTTTAAGAGAAAAAAAATAGCATTAAAAGAAAATCACCAGTCAGACATGGATAGATCCCTCCCAGCTACCCAGGAGGGTGAGTATCTGAGGGTCATGGTTAGAAGCCAGTCCACCAATTAATCACCAAAAATCCCTAATTAGAGCTGTGACTCAAATGGTAGAACACCAGCCTTGAGCAAAAATGACTCAGGGATAACACCTAAGTCCCAAGTTAAAGCCCAAAAAGAAAAATCACATCATGTTGTGACCAAAACATCTTCATCAAAGAAGATGACATCAGAGAGCATGAAGAGCACAGCTACTCCCGAGGCAAACCTGCCTTCTAGCCTTGCCCCAGAATCTGCCACCTGGAAGGGTTACCTGACTCCTTAAGACTCACTTTCCCCACCTCTCACTAGGTGATGACAGTCACTGGCAGATGGTTTGTACTGACCAAGTAGCACAATAATTTAATTTGGTTAAAGTGTCACTATTAGCAACAATTATATATATACACATATATGTGTATATATACATACACACATATATGTATACTCACACACACACACACGACCAAGGTCCTGGGTGCTAACATTTTGTTTTATTTACTCTCTGGACTTGACCTGAACCTCTACCATAGAGCTTTATGCATACTAAGTACTCAACTATTTGTTGGTTCCTATTTAAAAAGAAGAAGAACTCACATCCACTCTCCAAAATTTTTAAAGGCTTTAAAGCAAATTACATAACTAAATGGTTTTCTCATTTTCAATATAATTAGATTCTAGTGGAAATCACTCTCACCAGCTCGGGCTGAAAGCTGACCACTGTGGGCAGCCCAGTAGCCTTTCACAGGAGATGGGCACTTCACGTTACAAGTGTGTCCAGTTCCCAGCTGGCCCCTCGCTCCACAGCCAAATGCATAGATGAGTCCGGAAGAAGGCACGAAGGCTAGGGTGTGTTGCCTGTGGAGAAGCAAATGAACGCACTGGCGGAGGACTGGATGTACACTCGACTCCTCCAACAGCACAGCCACCCCTCAGAGGATCCTGTCCTTCTATGAGCTCTAGGTCATGGGAGAAGCTGAGCAACTTGATGCTTTGGGCCTTAAGGGGGAAAAAAAAAGCGGGGAAGGCCCAGGGGGAAACTTCCAACAGACAAGATTTCTGCCAACTTCTAGAGCACCCCTCATTTTCTGTTCTTCCCCATATCCTGCTGCTTCTCAGGCCAAAGAAGCCTAACATCCCTGTGTTAGTCTACTCATTTAAACCCTTCCTTGCCATGCCCTACCAAGACCTGACTTTCTCCAAATGTCACCAGAGCTTGTGCATGCAGTTAAGATGTCTTAAAAAGCCAGTGGTCAGGTACACCCCACATTCTCCATCACTACAAAGACAAGATCCCTGTGTGGGTCTCAGGAGGGTATTAAGAAGCTCTGAGGAGCACTCACCGGCCACAGGCGATCTGAGTAACTTCACTGCCCATCAGCTCTAGAACTCTTCTGGGATTCACCTCATCATTCATGGAGTCATGTCCCAGTTGCCCGCAGGAACCGGCACCAAAGGTGAACACACCTCCACTCTAACAAAGAGCAAGCTCCGTGAGACTTCCCCGCGTCTTAGTTTAGGGCACTCCTGTAAGACCTACGCACAAGGCTCCCACCACAAGGGGCAGTTCAGAACACTACACTCACCAGACACTTCCTGAGGACATTTGCTTAGAAAACTAGAGAAAGAATGAAAAGGGCTTTTAAGGCAGTTGTCTTTAAGGATAACTGTCCCCTTGTGAAGTTTAAAAGTGAAATTATGTGATAGGAGGCAAATATTTGGAAGGAACAAGAACATGAAATAAAATCACTTTGTATGATCATTCACATATAAAAAACTGACTGCTCTACAAACCTCTTGGTAAGATTTGTCTGAAAGCTGTGGTTGAACAAATGCTACAGTATTTTATCAAAGCGAATGTATCTATTTGTTCAATATGAAAATATATATTCATTTTTTAGAATGTGGCTATGTTTAGAAGCAAGAAACAGGCTAATAATGTTAAAACATTAACTATTTCTTTTATATATTTAAAGAGATTATTTAAAAAGAACACGATACTGACATATATATGTATCTATATTTTCAAAGTTATTTATATTGAATTATTTTTAAATATTACTAAGACAATTTATAAAATTACAAAGAGAAAAACACAAATAAGCCAGTCCTTTTCTATTCCTCTGAAAACAACCACCAAAGCTAAAGAGAACACTGAAGTTCAAACCACACTAGTATAAATAGAGGTGACCTCTACTCTAATAGAACAATTACTAGTTTATTGCACCCATCTCACACCTGCACTGGGCTCCTCTGAGCCCCTTACCTTTGTGAGGACAGCTGTGTGCTCTTCTCCACAACTAATATAGACAACCTTCTGGGTTCGTAAGAGTTTCACATGGCACGGGGACTCTCGATCTAGAAGAAATGAAGCATCAGAATGTCACTACCACTGATCTTTGAAACAAAACGCAAACAACTAACTTAGCATGAGTTTTCCCAGCATATTCAGCATTCTGCTTGTCTCTACTTGGATGTCCAACAGATCTCAATCTTAATATATCTGAATTAATAAATCTCCTCAACTCTGTCTATTCTCCACCTTCCAGCTCTTGCTCCAAACTATACACTAAAGAAAGAATACGCTGAACCAACTGGCCTCATCTTAAACACAGCACCAAAATCTGACTTTACTCTCACTATCATCAAACTAATCTCTCCTCACTGTTAGAGATTTTGCATTTGTGTCTGGTCTTGAACTCACTGTGTAGCCCAGACTGGCATTAAACTCCCACCCTCAGCCCCGAGTGCTGGGTTAGACATGTGCCGCTCTTCTTCCATACCTAGATATTCCTCTCCTCAAAAGGTGTTGTTGCTTTTTACTCCCCCCCATTCACCCCTGCCCCCCACAGCATACTCAAAGCTGAAATCCTCACCCTGCCCAATGGGATCCTTGGTAACAGGGCCAACATCGTCTTCCCAACCTCCAGCTCTGCTGCAACCCCCTCTCTCCGCTCCCTCTACCCCACCCACCTTCCCAAATCACCGTTTTTTTGCATATTCTGTTACTTTGATTAGAACATTCTTTATCCAGATACCAATAAGTACCACTTCCTACATGGCTTCACTCAATCACATTATGACACAGAAATCCTTCCCAATAACCTTATGGAAAATAGGAACCCTATGACAGTTTACTGTCTGTTATGTATGCCAACCCACTAGAATACTCTCCACTAAGCTATGTTGTCTCATCTGCTGTAATACTCTCAGTTCCCAACAGGGGGAAGCCACACACAGGACATCTGCAAGAGGCTAAAAAGATGGATGTGCTTTTAAACTGAAGAGGACACAGAATTTACCTACCTTTTTCATCACTGAGCCCTAGCTGCCCTGCATTATTCATCCCCCAGCCAAAAACAGCTCCTGAGAGAGACAGGGCAAAGCTGTGAGCCCCTCCTGCAGCCACCTGAGCCAGCGGGATCCCCTCCAAGGATGTCACCCGCTGGGGGCTGGCTTGGGAGGGGAACTCCTTCCCCAAACCCAGCTGCCCATGGCTGTTCTTTCCCCAGGTGAAGAACTGGCCATCTGAAATGATAACAGAATAACTGGCATTACAAAAAAAACTTCACAGGTTACATACACAAACAACAGACCTCTCTGGCTATCTGTGAGTTTCCCCCATACACACCAAACCCACCCAAGATAAAGGGAGAATACACAGTTTGCACTGTGAGACCCATAAACAAAAATGACTACTTGACATGACAACAGAGAAATAAACCGAGTCTTGCTGCCTTTCAGAGGGGACTGACACTCAAAGAACACATTAAAGATTTAAGTAAATTCTATTTTTAACAGGCTAATTACCAGGCTTAAATGGACTAAACCTTAATAATTAGCCTGAACTATTCTGGTACTATAAGACCAGGTGATTCAGGTTTTCAGATCTGGATGACTCTGAAGATGACAAGGACATGTAACTACACATTTATTCTTACAGAGGACAGTATGATTTGCTGCTTACATTTCTCTCATTCCTGCTTTCATAGTAATCTAGAAGCTTAATGGTGGAAGGCAGCTTGAGAGTAGGCAATAACTTAAAAAAAAGTCTAAGCCATTTACTGATGGCTCACGCCTATAATCCCAGCCACTTGGGAGGCTAAGATTAGGAGGAGCACAGTCCTAGGCCATCCTGGGCATACGTGCAAGACAGAATCCTTTTCAATCAAAATCTGGGCACAATGGCTAGCACTGGTCATCCTAGCTAAGTGGGAAGCCAAGGTCAAGAGGTCAAAGTTCCAGGTCCCAGCTCAAGCAGAAAAGCCCGTTAGGATACATTTCAACAGAACAAGCAGGATGTGGTGGTATGTGCCTGCCATCTCACCTACAGTAAGAGGCTAAAGATAGGAGGATCAAGGTTCAAACATATTCTTGGGGATAAAAGCAAGGCAATACCTTGACAATAACCAATGTGAAAATGGCCAGAGGCATGGCTCAGTGGCAAATTCAAGGCCTTGGGCTTAAACCCTAGTACTGCCAAAAGAAAAGCTAGCTGAGCCTAGTGGTTCACATTTGTGTTTCTAGTTACATGGGAGGCAGAAATTAAGAGAAGATAGATCATGGTTCAAAGACAGCACAGGCAAAAAGTTCAAAAGACCCTTTCCTCAACCAATAGCTTGGAAGGGTAGAACACACATATCACATTAACTATGGGAGGAAGAGAAAGTAGCAGGATAGTGGTTGATACCTTCCCAGACAATAAGCAAGGGCCTAAATCAAAAATAACCAGAGCCAAAAAGGATTGGAGGCTCTGGCTCACACAGTAGAGTGGCGTCTAGGAAGCACAAGGTCCTGAATTCAAACTCCAGTATTATCACAGAACCAAACAACAAACTCCTGAAGAACAAAGCAAAAGCTTGCTCAGGAACACGCAGCTACAGCCCTGCCTCTTGCTCATCTTCCCCTGTGAGAACACGAGCAGAAATAACCATAGCTCCCATCATCTGTCCCCAGGGGAAAGGGTGAGGAGAACTGTCACTGTCCAAAAGCAATGCACTGGTCCTGGCCAATTCCACGTTCAAGTTAGATAACACAGCATGTATTTCGTGTTACTTTACCAGCTGCAAGAGCCAAGCAATGCCAGTTGCCACAGGAAACTTGTAATATGGTCTGCTGGTTCAGCTTCTGTATTAATCTGAAACAGAAGAGGCTTTCTTAAACCGTGCATATTTACCAGAAGTGCATATTTACCAATTAACTGAAACATTCCTAGTAAGTAATTTCTATACATTACATCGTCTTGCCTTAAAAGACTTCCAAATATCTAATGGCTAACCTTACATGACAAAATTCTAATAGGGCTTTGGGTAACCTGCCTCTTAGCTATTTACTCTTGACCTCCCCCAGTCCTGAGGATTTGAACTCAGGCTTGCTTTGTCAGCACTGTATCATTCAAGCCTGTGTGTTATTTATTCTTCAAACAAAACCCAAAAACACTCCTGTATCTCTGACGCACTGCTACAATCTTACTTCTGGCTTCCATCATTCCCAAATCAGGAAGGGATGTGATCCCATACAATTCCTAAAATCCTTGGAATTTAATGTCTTTATATGTGACAATGAGCTAATTAATGGCTGACAGCCCCTCCAGAGCTTCAGGATAGGGAAGATTATCAGAAAGATCTAGACAGGATTCAAGGGTTGAGAGGTTCATTCCCACCCTTACCTTCTGGGGAAGGTAGATCATGAATGACACATAGGCAATGAACTGAAATTACAGGGTTTGGGGAACTTTTAGGTGGGGGCGGTGTCCACAGAGGGCATGGTGATTCCTCGCCCTTTGTGTCTCTTCATCTACATCCTTCATAATCAACATGGAAAGTTAAGTATCTTCAGTTCTATGACCCACCTGAGTTAGGCAAACCAAAGGAGGGGTTTTAGGTGGCCCTGTTTGAACAGAAGTACTGGCAAAACAACCCACATTTATAAATGGCACAAAAGTCAAGGACAGGTAGACTGATTCTGCAGCCTGTGGGGTCCAACACCATCTCCAGAGACACAAGGTGAGAATTTAATTGAATTAGAGGATAGCATCCCAATTCTGCTCTTGCAGAATTGGTTCTTACTGATAGGGGACAGAAGTCCTTTCCCATCCCCGGGGTTCAGAAACCTTCCTTGTTGATTGTGATGTAAGAAGCATTTTGTTTTTCCAAGACACCCAGAGACAAATGGAATAAGTTACAGAAGCACTACGGCTCAAACATGGCTAGCACTCAAATGGCTTTCAAAATAAAGGCTAGGCCTTGATGTGGCAGTTTTATTTCTGGCTTACAACAGAGGGACATACTGTCACTTAAAGGGAATAATAAGCAGGAGAGAAAAAGCCATTCATTAAACAAAGTTGTACTGAATAGTGGAAGGGCTGGGCACTCAGTAACAAGCCTTGTAAGAATTAATACTTGCATACTGCCAACTAGAGCTTATGGCTTTGAACTAAAAATAGCATTAAAGAAAGACTCCCATGGGAAGGGAATATGGCACTTTCGCAGAACAAAAGAATAGGAAGTAAATGAGGGAACCAAAGGGATTGCCTCTTTAATCACTAGGCGCCCTCAATAAAATAAGACACCACTCTCAAAAAGCCCATCTGAAGGTAATTTCAATATTGGGGGCATTTTCATTATGGTAAAGCATCTATTAGGTTTTAGCTAAATCACCTTTTTCTTCAAACATGAACAAAACAGCCCATGATCAAATCAGAGTTGTGACTGAAAAAATAGACTTGAATATTTACAACTTTTGTGACAAGTGCCATAACAGTATAGACACAGCAGTGGCAAGAAGGAAATAGCAATTAAATAAAGGAAACGGAACAAACTCATGGAGTCTACCAAAGCAAGAGCAGGAAGAGATTTGTTTGAATAATTGGCGTTTGAATCTCATATTCCTTTCTATGACATACTTACCTGGGCACTGCCACAGAATCCTCAGTTGTCATGAGTCCTAGCTGGCCGTCACTCCCTGCACCCCAAGAAAACAGCTGACCCCTGTCACTGAGGGCCAGACTATGAGACTCGCCACAGGCCACATGAATGATGTGCTGGTCTGCCAAAGCTCCAATTTGTTCTGAAACAGATCAAAGCACAGAAAGGAAATACAACCTGGAAACAGATAATCCAAGAATGATCTTCTGAATCAATATTGTGGTAAAGCAGTAGCAAAAGAGCTCGGGGACAGCGCCCATGCCCTAAGTTCCAACCCCAGGGCCAGCATACATACGAGAAAGAATTATCTCTTCTCTAATAAATACATATTTTAGGCAGCCCTGGTGAAAATGATGCCTTTATACCATCTCCCACCTCAAAGAGTAGCTAGCTGTTCCAGCTACTCTGGCACCATCTCCCAGAGACACTAGCATGTTTCTTGTGTTGTAGCTCTAAGAAGAGTACATTCAGTGCATACGAAACACGGTAGAGTAATAAAAGATAACGTCTCCAAAAGCACAGAGTAACTTCCCAGCAAAATAATCCTTTAAAAAGAAAATTTACAGAATGCTGGTAGAACCATAAAAAATCATGATCTTAAGGAAGACTGATGAGATACAAGAGAATACAAACAATTGCATGAAATCTGGAAAACAGTTTGTGATGTCACTGAAAAACTCAGTAATAAACATCATAAAATAGAACCAAATAGAAATCTTGCAGCTACAAAAAATAAGTGGATAAAATTATATATATATATATATATATATATATATAAGTGAGAGCCACAACAGACTATATGAAGTGGAACATTTGACAATAGATCACTGATTTTACCCAGCTGGAGTAGAAGAGACAGAGACAGAGACAAAGAGACAGAGACAGATAGAGGAAGGAAGGGAGAAAAAGAGGGAGGGAGGGAGGGAGGGAGGAAGGGAGGGAGGGAGGGAGGAAGGAAGGAAGGAAGGAAGGAAGGAAGGAAGGAAGGAAGGAAGGAAGGAAGGAAGGAGAGAGGAGGGGACAGGAGGAGGAAAAAGGAGAAGGAAAAGTAAAGGGGAAGAAGGAGGAGGAGGAGAAGGAGGAGGGAAGAGGAGGAGGATTTTTTGCTGGATAGAGTGCTACTCTGGGATTTCTCTCAGTACTTTGAAAACGCTGTCACTTCCCATGGCCTCCCTCTCAGACATGGAGCTTCCTTAGTCTGCAGACATACATGCGGATGCCTACAGTGAGCAGCTCATTAAGAACCCACCTCTCTCTCAGAGCTCCCCTGTCCATAAGCACAGCATGACTGCCCGTTCCTATCTTTAGTTTTCAGAGGCCTGATAGTGATGGGTGTGGTCTGAGTTTTCCCCAAGTGTTATCACGCATGAGCTCGCTGGGCTTCTACCAATCCAGCGAGCTCTGAGCCATGAGCTTCCTTCATCACATCCTTTGTCCTCTTCTGAGACTCCAGTGACATAAACGCTGGACCTTCTGTTCTGGTCCCCCAGGTCGCCCAGTGGTTTTCACTCTCTCTTGTTCAGATTGTGTCATTTCTTTTCATCCATCTTCCAATTTTGCCAGTTCATCCTTCTATCACATGTCCTCCTGAGGACATTCGAGTGTTCTTTGTTTCCATGGCTACTTTGACATCTTTGTCAGATAGCTCCAACATCTATGCCAACCCCCCCAACCCCATCCACACACACACTGGCATCCACTATTCTCCTGCTCCCTAGCTTTTCAAATGCTGACTTAGTTTGCCTTGTATCATAAGCATTTTGAATATTACATTGTGCGATCTGAGTCTTCACATTAAAACCCACTTCTGGGAAGCTAACCGTGTGGCTTTTGTTTCCACAGCCTCTGCAGTGTCCCCAACATGAGTCCTGTATGCTGCACCCGGGAAGCAGGTGAGTTGGTGGTCCACCAGTAAGTGTGTGCTACAAAGAATAAGACCCTGGGGTGACAGCAGGTATGCACAGCTGTGCAGCCGCTTTCTCAGCTCTCTTCTCAGCACTGTCAGGCTTCCTGGGGCGAGGCCTCTGTAGCCCCATGACTTGCTACTTCTGCAGCTGCACCAGACCACCAAGACAAATGGCAAGAAGGTAGAGAGAGGAAGAAATGGTTACCATTACTTTGCTGCTAATTTACGGGGGCTCTGAATTCTGGTCCTCTTCCTCAATGCATCTGCCACTGTTTCCATTTCCGAGATCAATAAACAACTGCTCCGGGCGTTCTGCCTAGGCCTTGCAGTTACACTCAACAGGAGACCCCAGAAAAATGCACTTACCCATCCTTCCCAGAAATGGAAACTCAGAGCCAGATTTAGAAAGAGAAATAAAATGACATGCTTTTTTCTTCCCATTCCATGGAGTTTTCTTATTAATATCAGCGGGAAAACAAGTCCCCAAATTTTATTCAACTTGCCTATATAAAACAAATCAAAGGCATAGCTTCCCTAATAAATACTTCCAAAACTAAAAGTGTTTTGCATCTTCCTACATGGCAACCAATAGCTGTACACTTGAAGGGGGGTGGTGTCTTTGAACGGGTGATGTTTTCAATTAGCTGAGCACATCCTACGTTTACTTGCTAATTCCAAACAATCAGTATATCAAAGCTTTTAAACCAAAAAGTAAGAGATTAGTTATGATAGTTCATCTCAGGTAGCCTTAACCTTGGACTTAATACACATACACACACACACATACACGCACACACACACTATGAGCAATGTTTCTGACATTATTTCCTCTTTAAGTCGTGTACTTGCAGATGCTGTACGCTAGGTCCTCTGTGGTTGCTGAGGGTTCTCTACACATACATTCTATAAACTTGAATAGTTAAATAAATTCTCTAGTTTGAGATTACAGAAATCCTACTCCCCTTGAGCACAAACTACAAAATAAATCCTAGTCCCCTCAAGCTCAGCTCCCATGCTACTGTGCCAGCTGATCTATCCTTCACAGCGTTCCCCCTCCCCCCTCCCCCCTCCCCCCCCCCCCCCCCCGGGCCCCTGCCCCTACAGCCTGTTTGGAGGCCTTCAAGAACTAGAGGCAAAGCTTCAAGTAGACTGTCTCACACATCTTCATGCAAGACTGAACCATAAAAAAAAAAAAAGCTCACTAACTGTAGAAAGTCCTTAATCAAAGCATGAAGGTCACACTTAAGATGTCTTTCATGCCTGTTACCAAAGAACTGGCAGTGCTATAATTTACATTCAAAAGGGAGAAAAGAAAAGCCAGGTATTTCCTAACCTGTAAGGAAACTCAATGGACATTGCAAACCATCATTGTTTTGGAAGGAAATGGAGAAATTCATACATTTGCAAAAGATACATGAACAAAGGAGAGATAAGACCAAGACAGATCCAGTTAGAAAATAAATTAATCTAACATAAATAGAATGTCCATTCCCACCCAGACTGAAAAATCCACCCTTCCCAACTTGCACTACAGGCTACACTTAGCCATTGGCACTATTTGCTTTCTTGGAGCTAAAATATTTTTAACTTTGGCCTCTTTGGAAAGCAGCCAATACCCACAGACCAACCCAGAAGAACATAAAAAGCCTTCTATCCTAAGTCACAAATACACACTAAGGATCTGACATACTTAAACTATAAAATTACAACAAAATACTTAGTGCTGGGATCCTTTTCAAAGGGTCCTTGTGTTTGATTTCACATTTAAATTATGGCAAATTTAAAAATCAACTTTTATTAAATCAAAAGGCATATGGATGAGTTTTGTAGATTTTTAGGGGGAAAATGTAAGGAAAATGGTTAAATTGAGTTACAAGTTCATATGGAGAAGTGGCTCAAGTGGTCGAGGACCCAGGCAAGCACAAGCCTGAAACTATCAAAGAAAAAAAAATCCATACTATATCTCTAGAAGAAGTAACTAAGTAGATACCAAATATTAATATACTACTAATAGTAAACTACTTATTAATATACTACTAAAGCATTATGACTACATATTTTTGTATTTTGAACAATGAATTTCTACCAATACATCCTATAGAAATAGTATAAAATCATAATGTATTAATAATGCATTACTTTACTATTAACAAGGAAAAAATAAGAACTATACTGATACTTTATTCTATACAATTAAATTTACAATCATGTAAAAGGCTAATGTAGGGTTGGGGATGGAGCTCAGTGGCAACAGGCTGCAGAAGAGTCAGTCCTCAGAACCACAATAACAACTAAAAGACCACTATAGATGTGCATGAACATCATTACCCTTGGAAATTATTCCTGACCGAGTAAATGGAAAAGTCATTACAAAGTGGTGTTTTGTAATAGAACCTCATTTTTAAAACATGGGATTTTTTTTCCCTTCAGAACAATTATTGAGAGCAGGAGCCAATGGCTCACACCCGTAATCCTAACTACTTAGGAGGCTCAGATCTAACAATCACATTTTGAAGTCAGCCTGGGCAGGAAAATCTATGAGTTGCTTATTTCCAATTAACTATCAGAAAACTGGAAGTGCAGTTGTGACTCAATGTGGTAGAGGATTAGCCTTGAGCAACAAAGCTCAGGGACAATGCTCAGGCCCTGAGATCAAGCCCCAGACTGATAAAAAAAAAAAAAAGGAAAAAATCATTGTAAGAATACAAACGAATGTTATCCCAGTGGCTTTTGTTCAAGGTGGCAGAAGCGTGACCAAAAAATATGTACAGCTTCCCAGTGTGGGATTCTTTTCAGTTAAGATTTTTGAACAACTTCTGCACTACTTTCCTATTCACACTTCAGTTACTCACAACCTTTTCATTCAGTGTGACTGGACAACAGGAAGCCACCTGGAAGTCAGAAGTTGGCTCTTCTGACAAGTTTAAGCTCCATACGACTTAAGATAATATCTCTACACATCAACATGTGTGTGTATACCTACACACACATATATATACACGTGTATATATACACATATAAATTAGTCACATTTAATAACTGTGAAAGTCTCAGTTGGATATGCTGCTTTAAAACCCCACTATAAATAGAAAGACAGAAAAAAACTTTTATTAATTTTAAGAAACTTTTCAAGTACCCACCAGTGGATAGATAAGTAACAAAATGTGATATAACTATAAAGCATACTGGACAATAAAAAAGGACTTAAGTACTCATATATGCCACAAAATGTGCCTTAAAAAATTATGCTGAAGCTGGGCACAGTGGCTCACACCTGTAATCCTAGCTACTCAGGAGGCTGAGATCTGAGGATCAAGGTTCAAAGCTACCTCAGGCACAAAAGGTCCTGAGACTTTTTTTTTCTAGTCCTGGGGCTTAAGCCAGTGCTCTGGGCCTGAGCTCTGTCCTTGGGCTTTTTCCTCAAGGCTAGTGCCCTGCCACTTGGGCCACAGCATCACTTCCAGCTTTTCTATGTATGTGGTACCGAGGAATCGAACCCAGGTCATTGTGCATGCTAGGAAACACTCTACCACTAAGCCAAACTCCCAGCCTAGACCTGAGACTCTTATCTCCAATTAACCTCTAGAAAACAGGAAGTGGGGCTTGACCAGGCAGAGTTCAAGCTCCATGACCCGCCAAAGAAAAAAATTTCTTTTGCTAAAGAAGAGAAAAAGAATTCAGTCACAGAAAACTGTTACAACACTCCAAGGACACAAAATGTCCAGGACAGATGGAGCGACAGTCAGAAAGTATATCAGTGGTTGTTCAGGGGAAAAAGTGAGGGATTGCTAATGAGTAAGGGGCCACTTAGGGGGAATAAAAATGGCCTAAACATTGACTATGATAATGCTTATACAACTCTGTGTATATACTTTTAAATGCATTGAACTGCACACATGAAGTGAGTAAAGTCTATGTTATGCAAATTATATGTTAATAAAGTTGTCATTAAACACAGAGATTTCTTCATGAGGAAGATGATTCCACATTTGAGTCCACAGATATCCCAGCACTTCAAGTGCCACAAGGGCAATCAGAGTTCTCCTATTTTCAGAATGATTATAGTTTTAGCACTACAAATGTAACTTCATAAGCATTTGAGTAATCAAAAGGACATAATGTAGGATGTGAAACAATAAATCTGGGTCGGCAGTGCAACTGATTTCACCAATACTTCAGGCAATGCAGGTGCAGGAAGGCAGGTGGTTTCTGGGGTGAACTTTCTTCTCTCACAGGTGTGAGCCATGCAGAGCCTTATAGCCCCCCTGCAATACCTGTCAGCAGGAACCTTGAGCCTGCCTAGAGATGAAGCATAAAGCAGCCAGATGAAGGAAAACTCAAAGAAACATAGTTTTTTAAGGCATATTTTCAGTCATTTATTTAAAAAGACTTCTAGAAGTCACAGTTACTATGTGCCATACCACATTCTAGATGTTGGGAACATACAATTAATACTTTGATTTACAGGGAGCTTAAACAAATAAGGGATGTTGGAAGGGGAAAGGAAAAAGGTGAAGGGAGAGTGGAGTTGGAATATATGAGATCACACAGGGAGAAATGGTTTGGAAAGAGAGGGAAGGAAGGGGACAAATGAAAAATATAGGGGAGTAAAAGGAGACATTTTAATAAGGTGAGGCATAAGCAGAGACTGGAAGTGAAAGCACCAGCCATGCAGAAACCAAAGGGAAGAAGAAGCAGGTTCTACAGAGAATGGGCTGCTTGTCTCACATTTAGAACTCTTCAGGGTTTTCAACACATCTTTCTAGTTATTATATTTATGTCTTTCACAGAACTGGAACTTATTTTTGAATACAGACCGAGCTAGGAATCTACAGTTTGCTTTGCCAGGTGCATGGCCAATCACACCAATCCCATTTATTGAATAACCCACCATGGTAGTTACTGGTTTTATCACATGCCTGACCAGCTTCTGCAGCCCTGCAGTGCTGACAGAGATCAGTCCTGCCCAGTGTCCTAAGAAGTCACGGCGCCCTAATAAACATACATATTACAAAGGTAAGTAGTGTACAGAATTCAGAGTTAAGAACATATCGTCAAGGAAAGGGAAACAACAATAAATGTGAAAGGGGACTAAAGTCTGGCCTCTAATGTGGGATCTGCCCTCGCCACAATGACCAGCCCAGAAGGAACACAGAGAAGACTAGCTACAATTGGGGAAGAATTTGTTTCCGCATCTCTGTCTTTCCTGTCCCTCAAACTCTCCAACTGCCAACCTGCTTTGAATATCACTGGCCAAAGTAAACAAAACACTACAGTCAACCCATGCTTCTTTCCTTCATCTGAAGGGAAAAGAAAATTTATTTTTTTACTTGTGGTGAGTGCTGCAAGACTGCTGTCTCTGGGTCTCATACCTTTGCTTTCTCTCTGGACATGGCTCCAGATCCCCAGTGCGTGGCACCAGGGATGAGCCACTTACATGCATAGTGGTCCCCTGTCTTCCTGGGCTCCCTATTTTCCCTTTCTGATAACTTCTGAGTTACAGGCAGAAGGCAGATCTCAGCCTCAGCCAGCGCAGTGTCCTTGATCTCACAACCACCAGCATCCTGCATGGACTAGACCAATGCCAAACCAGTAAGTGGAAAACCTCTTTCACATGATGGAGAGGACGCTGGTTTGTAGCAAATCGAGTCAAGGTAGAAAACAGGTTTTTCACTGTTAAGGGCTGGCTTCAGGCTCTTATTTGTATGGCTCTAGAGGAAGGAAGAAAAAGAACTTTATAACCCTCTACCTAGCCAAATAACCAACTCCCAAAACGTCAATAGGCTAATTGAGACTAGACTTCATAGAAAGTTCTCCAACATTCCCCTACTTTCACAAGGTAAATCACATTCCTTTTGAGAGTCCACGAGTCTCCATTCTAATAGCTAACATTATCAAAACAGAACAATTCATGAGGGAAAAAGGAATCTTTCAACATAACCTTAACAACCAGGTATGACGTCAGAGCTGACACCTGCTGATAAGGCACTTGAAAAATGAATACAGACTCAGTCTGGGTCAGTGAAAACCTCACAATCATACCAGTGTGCTAGAGAATCAGCAGGTAGAGTGAATCATCAGCACAAAGTTCCAGTCCCTGAGCTGAGAGGAAACCTCTAGGCACTCAGGAGTGTCCATCAGTGTGCTCAGATGAAGTGGTCCTACACATAGGTCCCCAGCGAGAGGAGGACATGGACACGATTAGCCTGGTATTCTGTTACTGGAAGCAGAAAGTATTCGGACCCATAATACTTCCCTCTTACAACAATAACAATTTTTAAAAAGCCAAGGATCAGACATGTCCAGATCCCATCCACAGCAAGCGGTTCACAGGCAGAAAGCAGCGCACAGAAAGGAAAGCCACTCACTGACCTTTCCATCCGAAGTGTTACCGCTCTCCAAGCCACCTGGATATCTAAGGTAACTGCCCACAGAATTTGGCTATGCTCTGTGTCCCTCTACTTAATATTTATTTGGAAGTTATGCATAATTAAAAATCATTTCATCTTAAAGTATTTGAAATAAAAACAATAAATAGCTTATGCCCTAGTTTCAGATCCTGTAGCTTCTCTATCTGCCTAACTATTGCCAAAACCCTTCAGGCTTCTTCAAGAACCAAGCAATAATCCTCAGTGTGCCTGCATAAAGAGTGGTGTGCTAAAGTGCCTCTTCTCTCTGTGATTCTCAGCAAGAAGGAAAGAGGTAATGTTAACTACACAGGAATAACAGGCATGGATGCCCATATGTGTATGATCATATAGTATTTTTATACTGTGACAATATATACAAGGTACATTTCTTTAGGAACAAGGAGATAAAAGACCAAAAGAATTAGAATAAGACTATCCTTCAAAATTAGAAATTGAACATTTGACCTCTCCCTTCACATTCCTAGTTTATAAAATGTTCCCTAACCCCTAAACTAGATCATTAGCTCATCCAGTATTAAGGGACCCTCTAAAAATAAAAATAATGTTGGGGTAGCAAAATCAAAACATTATACTGGAAAATATTAACACACATCGCTATTACTACCAATAACAAATAATAATAGCACTAATGGTACTATGCTGAAAATGAACTCTGGGGGGGATGGGAGGGAAAAGCTGGGCGACAGCAAGGCAAGGAGTGACATAGTTCAAAAAGAAATGTGCTCTATAGTTGACTTACGCAACTGTAACCCCTTTGTACATCACCTTTATAATAAATTTAAAAATGTTAAACAACAGTACTGTTGGCCCAGATGGAGAGCTACTGTATGCTTGTCATAATTCCAAATACATGACACAAGACTCGTTCAGCTGACACAATCCTAACAAGTTAATTATCATCCATATTTCATAACCAAGAAAGCTGACACCTAAGAAGTTAAGATCTTTCCCAGAGTCTCAGAAGCTCCTGAGTGGCAAAGCCAGAATACCAACCTAGGCAGGGTGGCTCCAAGGTCCCTGCATTTACTCATTATCCTGCCTCCACTCATGAGCTTCTATTGCAAATTCAAGTTACTCACAGCAGTGAGTCAGCTGTTCTGATAGCTATGAATTGTCCCCCAACGATTCATGAGGCAGGATCTTGGCACTGTTGTGCAGTGGCGAAGGGATGGGGCCTGTTTAGTCCTACCTTTTACCAAAGCACACCTTGATCATATTTAGTGTTTAACTCGTAAATGAAAGTTACAAATTATACTTAGTGGCCAAGCTTATATCCTGTGGCTTCTCTGCAAAGGATGAAGTAGAAATGAACTATAAACAAACAAAAAAAAAACAGTTTGAAAATAAAATGCCATTTGTAGGGGTTTTTTTTAATCTGTCTGAGGTTAAAAAGATGTTCCGCAGTCAAAATCCTGAAGTTACTGAAGACAGCATGCTCATCTCCAAACAAAACTTGAATGCAAGACTCCACCTAGGTTGGCAATACCAGAGCCATGCAGTAGACACATCAGCTGGCCATTCAGTAGATACGTCAGCTGGCCTCTTGCCTGCCTCAAGATGGAAGCCACTGTGTTACTTATTTAAAAGACAGGAGGATGAGTATCACACACAGAAAATGGTAACTTATGACTAAGATGCTGGTGGGAAAGCTATTCCTGTTCCTTAGCCCACTGAACCACGAGGCCACTTGCTCAGCCACCAGAGAGGGCCAGATCTAACTGTGGGCTTCATTCCTAACAGCTTCACCATGCTCGTGAAGGATTTTCAGCCTTCCAGACGATCCCCCTTCCTGAGGAGGAAGCAACAAGGCCCTAACAACTGCAAGGTGGAGATCTGAACATTTCCCAGGGTGCCTTCCGTCTGTTGGAGCAGAGTTGTGCACTTCAATAACAGGAAGTCATTACTGGGTTTCTTCTATTTCCTCTCAGCTCAGCTAGTTTGCTTTCCACCAAGACTTGATTGGCAAAACCATTAACCTCGTCTTTCAAGCAAACTGCAGAGCTAGGTGAAAATATTACTTCCACCATTGGCAGCAACCTCTGTTAGGCCTTTGGAGGTTCTTCTGCCCTCTATCCCTCATTTATCAAACAGCAGGGGAGCTGTTACATATGGTGATAGGCATTGTGGAAATATTTAGACTGAATACAAAAGGGGATTGAACTGGACTAAATTATGTACAAGAAAGACTATCTCGGGAAGAAATAAAAAGAATCAATCATAGATATGAATCTGGCAGAGTTTCACAGCAATGTAAGGACTACTTACAAATGATTGCTCTTGGGGTTTGCTACCAAAAAAAAAAGTTTCCTAGCTAAGAATTTTTAAAACTTAAGCAGAGTCAAATTAGATTCCATTAATTATACCCACCACAGTTTTGCCTACTGCAGATAGGAGGAAGAAAGGTCAGAGAATGCTTAATGAGTTCAGACATGCCTAGTGACATGACATGATTAGGTTATGCCAAAACCCCAACACTGGAAGGCCAAGAGAGCATGGGTGGCAAAGGTATACTGTCCACTTAGCACATGTGCACATAGAGTGCCTACATGAAGCTGGATGAAAATGAGTCATCTCAGGGGAAATGTGGAAATTATTTGGCACACTAGTTCCTATTTTAGCATAATAAAAGAAAATTTACACTTAATTGTCAGTTATAAGACACTTATAAAAATATCCTTTAGAAAGAAAATCTCATGTTTTATTAGCATTTATTTTTTATTAGCATTTATTTGCTAATAAAGCATGAGATTTTGGGGCCTAGGTGTTTGGCCTCGTGGTAGAATGCTCGCCTAGCATGCACAAAGACCTGGGTTTGATATGCAGAAAAAGCCGGAAGTGACACTGTGGCTCAGTCTACTCACAGGCAGAGGTCTGAGGATCACAGTTTGAAGCCTGCCAGGGCTGTGAAGACCAGGAGATGCTTATTTACAATCTTGTCTACACAAAAGCCAGAAGTGGCACAATGGCTCAAGTGCTAACCTTGAGCAAAAGAAGCTCAGAAACAGTACTCAGGCCCAGAGTTCAAGCTCTAGGCTGAGCAAAAAATTGTTTTAAAAAAATGGGGGCAGGGGTAGGGCATGGGGCACAAGTCTTTCCATAATATCAGTTCTACAGAACTATGCCTTATGAACTTACGAGTTCATGTACAAATAAAGAAAAGTTATAACAAAGGATATGCAAAAGAACTACAGGCCAATACTTTATTTAAAGCTGGACCTTGAGTGTAGGTGCTTCTGAGAATTCCAGGCCTCTGCCCTAGGCCCAAGCACAAATGCATGAGTCATGCACTTGCCTAACCTAGAACCCTCGGCTACCTGACACACTGGGAAACAGCTAGGAGCACAGAACCAGCAGGTGCAGCATTTGACCAGTCCCTGAAATGCAACCCCCTCTTCTGCCATACACATCAGGGCACAGAGGGCAGAACTGTGAAGCAGGGAAAGGAGAGGCTGAGGAGAAGTGCAGTCTCCCAGGAGTGGACACGCAACAGAAAACTTGGATATTCTCAAGGAGGAAACCAGAGGGTCTCGATGACCTTCAAATCTTTGCAGAGAGCTTAATACCTCTGTTCTCCCTCTCTCCCTCTCTCTCTCTCTCTCTCTCTCTCTCTCTCTCTCTCTCTCTCTCTCTCTCTCTCTCTCTCTCTCTCTCTTTCTCTGTTTCTGAGTCTTTCTGTCTGTCTCTCTCTCTCTGTCTCTGAGTCTCTCTGTCTCTCTGTCTGTCTCTGAGTCTCTCTGTCTGTCTCTGTCTGTCTCTCTCTGTCTCTCTGTCTCTCTCTGTCTCTCTGTCTGTCTCACACATACACATACACACACACACACAATCAATCTATGCCCCAAATCAATCTATGCGCCTGTGGCTGCACCAGCTAGAGACAAAGCAAATCCACAAGCTGTAGACTGACAGCAGCTGCAAGCAGTGCGGTTAGTAGAGGATCTTCCTCCAACACTGTGCCCTCTAGAGACAGCTCAGACCCATTTCAGAAGGGAACGACAGCTTTTCTGTTTGGGGCAGTAGGGCCAGGTCAGCCTGGTGCTGACGCTGATTGTATGAGGAGTTACCTGTCCACAAACTATGGTAATATATTAGCTTTTGCTGACTGGGGGAACATGCATTAGCTCGTCACCTCCCCTCTCCCGGTCACTGATAGATCCACTTTCCTGTCAGAAGGGTCACAGTAGACACCAGGGTTCTCCACAGCAGACAAACAGCTGGAGTGGAAAGCCGCAGCAGCCTCCGCCGCAGATCCTAACAGGGCCCTGGTCATCACGGCAGAGCAGGCCGCACGAGCCCTCACCTGGCTTGTTGCCTTCCCTCTCGTGGCCCAGCTGGCCCTTGGTGTTGAGACCGCACGTGTAGACCTCCCCGTCTTCCAGCAGGAACACGGAGTGGTTTCCCCCGCAGGCTACTTCCTTGACGCCTCGGTCGGCTATGAATCCGCACACCTGTGGTTCAGCCACAATTCCTTGCAGGTTCGTGCTGATTCCTGGTTGGCCCAGAGACCAATAGCCCCAGCATAACATTGTTCGTATCCTTCAGGGAGTCATGTAGTCTAGAAGAGAGATTGGGGGAAAGTTTAATACAAGCATTGCAAAAAAAATGCTCTGAAAGAACTGTAAAGCAGGTGAAGTTAAAAGGGAAATGGCAGAGTAAAGAAGGGTAAACCACATAATCTGTTCCTATTGAATTCCCCAACTCACTCAACTGCCATTGCCTACACTAATTTCATTCTTCATTTCAATATTTCATGGTCTTTCCTTTCTCTTACAGAAAATTACATAAGCAACATTATGTGGCACTATACCTCTGTCAGTCTGCTAATAAGCATTTTATATTCTGAAGTGGATATATGACTCAAATGGCAAAGCACCAGCCTTTATGAAAAAGCCAGGTGAAAACATGAGCCCTGCAGTTCAACTCCAGCCCAAAATGGGGGCAGGGGGAACCTACAGGAGGAGCTAACTGGCTAAGAAGCCATAACTCTGTCTATGCAATCTGTAAACAACAGCTTTATTTCTATTAAAGAAAAATAACAGCAGCTTGATGATGGCAGGAGCAAAGAGAAACTGAAGGCAGAATACTGAAACAATACAATGACACTAATTTTTTTAAGGTAGAGGGAAAAGCAGGAGACCATGACTAAAGCACATTTAAAATTTTGGTTAACAATAGTTGTATCTAAGTATGGGGTAAAGTGTGGTATTTTGATATTTCATGGAATTATTAAGCAAGCTATTAATATATCCATCCTCTCACTTATCCTTTTTTTTTGTAGTTAAGAACATCAGAGCCAGACATGGTGGCTCATGCTTGTAATCTTAGCTACTCAGGAGGCTGAGATCTGAGGATCAAGGTTCCAAGCCAGCCTGGGCACAAAATGACCTAAGGTTATGATCTCCAATTAATCTCTAGAAAATGGGAAGTAGTGCTTGACCTGAAGAACTCAGGGACAGTGTCCAGGCTGAATTCAAGCCCTATAACCATCCCCCCCTAAAAAAAAAAAAAACAACATCAGAATCTCAGTTCTTCAGATTTGAAATACAGTTACCATTTGGTATCTAGGAGAGACTGGTACACACATGCACATCCACAGAAGTAATAAATGATGTTATGGTGCTACCTGTGAGTTCAGTGGTAATGGATCAATATCAGGGTATGTTCTAAAAAGGAAGAGGAAAAATGCCTACATGAAGCCACCCCAGAAAGTAACAAACAGGTAGAACATGAAGAATACATAACAATCATATAGCCAAGATGGACGAGTAACTACAAGGATGGCCTCATGAGATGATGACCTATGAAAAATACAAAAACATACAAGAGGGTACAGCAAGGGTGTGTGCTCAAAGCCGAAAACATTTCCTATCTCAATACCCAGGAGCAGAAATAAAATGCCAACTTGTCTCAACTTGTGTTTACAGAAATGTATAATTATTTGCAAAGTAGAATTATTTGTATGCAATGTGTTCTAGGCAGGGTGTCTAGACAGAGTACACATAATATGGGGTTATGTGTTGATGACTGACAAAAAATGTTTGGACGAGTGCCTTTCAGGAATGTTCACCTGAATCTGTGCAGAGGGGCCATAACCACTGATCTGGTCTCCATGAGAACTTTAGGGTGCGTAACTATAGAAGATAATGAGAGTCAACTATATGGATAGTAAATACATCACTTTCTGTTTTAAGTTTGTTGCCTGATAAATAGTACTAACAATTATGTTACTGAAAATAACAGCCACAAGAGGTTTTCTTTTTTCTTTTTCTTTTTTTTTTTTGCTGTTTTCATTTTCTTTTCTTTTTGTTCTTTTTGTTTATGTCATTGGGGATACAAGGGAAGGCACAGAAATGGAGGGACAAAGAGTAAACAAATACAGCATTGGTGCTCACTGGACAGTTAAAAATGAACTGTCAAACCTGTGGGTGGGGATGGGAGTGAAAAAAAACAGGGAGAGAACAAAGGAAGGAGTGACACTGTCCAAAAAGAAATGTGCTCTTTACCTGACTTATGTAACAGTAACCCCTTCACACCACCTTTATAATAACATTTTTTAAAAACAGCAAGGCTAGGTGCCTGTGGCTCATACCTGTTATCTTAGCAACTCAGGAAGAGATCTGAGGATCAAGGTTCAAAGCCAGTCCTGATGAGTAAGTCTTTGAGACACATTTCCAATTAATCACCAAAAAGCCAGAAGTAAAGCCATGGTTCAAGTGGTGGAAGACTAGCCTTGTGCATAAGAGATGAGGGATAATGCTCAGACCCTGAGTTCAAGCCCCATGACTGACAAAAAGGAAAATAAATAATAAAAAGAATGACTGCTCAAGAAAACTTTAAAAATCCTCCCCAACTGAGTTATAGTAAAGGACTCTTCAGGTGCTCAAATGAAATCTTCCAGCCAGGACCTGGGTGGCTCACACCTGTGATCCCAGCTACTCAGGAGGTCTGATATCTGAGGATCACAGTTCAAAGCCAGCCACACAGGAAAGTATGTAAGATTCTTATCTCCAATTAACCTCTCAACAACTGGAAGTGGAGCTGTGACTCAAAGTGGTAGAGTTCAAGCCTCACAACAGATAAAACAAAAACAAATAAATCTTCTTACCAAAATAATTAAACAGAAATAAATAAAATGTATCCCTCTGGGCTGTAAGCAGTAGTTTCTGCCTCTAACCTTTCTCAGGAGGCCAATATTGTGAGGATCACAATTTGAGGCCAGCCTGGGTATATAAAGTGACACTTCTACTTCACTAACTGGAGGATCCCAATATGAGCCTCGCCTTAAGCAAAAATGCAAGACTCTACCTGAAAAATAACAGTAAAAAGCATAGCTCAAGTGGTAGAGGATCTGCTTAGCAAGCATAAGACCTTGAGTTCAAATCCGGGTAGCACTCTCCCTGAAACCAATGACAGTCTTCTGAAAGGGTCCCAACCCTAATGGAGGATCATGGTCTATACCAGCACGACGCTCTACAGATGACAGTAGGAAACGCTAAACACAGCTAATTTTCAAGAGAGCAGTTAAGGGCATGAAAAGGAAGCCAGTGGTAAATTCAGCCTCTGCTTCATCTGGTTACTGTGAGTGGTGCAGTGGCCTGCACCACTGGACATTTTGACACTTGCCTTTGTGTCTACAGAGGCAGAATCTGATTTCCCTTCAAAGCACAGGCCTGCTAAAAAACCTCTAACTCCAGCAGCTGCCCAGCCCCTGCATTCCATCACAATATGAAGGAAGGGTGCCTCACAGTCAAAGGGCTGAACTTCCTCTTCCCCACATCCTGGCTGGGGTCGAGAGGGAGCATGCCTAACCATGGCCAGCCTGTGCCTCTTTCCTAAAATGGATGCAGGATAATGGAGTGAGCCTGTCACATAAGGGTGGCACCTGTCAGCTGCTGTGGTCAGCCCCTGCCCAGTGCTCCCGACTGAGACAGAGCAGTGCCTGAAGCTGGCTCCCTTCACCCCACAGGTGAGCATCAGCTCTGCCCAACTCCTCCCCTGCACTTCCACCACCACCAGGTCTTACACAAGTGGGAGCAAGTGGCTAGAAAGGTTGTGTGTGTGTGTGTGTGTGTGATTCTGGACAGGGGTGGATGGGGTATGCACTTTGGTCTCTTTCCCCAGTCCTAGTGAGCTGAATGCTAAAAGACAACCTCCACCTCCCCAACTTCAGTCTAAGCTCTGTGTACATGAACACACACGTGCACACACGTACACACACATCAACACATGTACACAGCAGCAACCTGGTACTGATTCTTCTTCCTTTGTCTGAAAGTCCCTGGAAGCTAAATGACATTCAGGCAGGACTTGTAATCTCATTTACAACAGAGATAAGCCTCCTTTCAAATAAGGCTTAGGAGCAGACACCTGAATGTATACGTGTATGTAGGGGTCTGTGTTTTCAAGAGCAGCATGGGCAGTGCCCAGGGCTTCTGTGCCTGGAAGGGACTCCCAAACCCATGCTAGAAACTTTTTGCAGTCAACCTAAATGCACAATTAACTCTAGAAACTAGAGTCACTCTAATGACAAGAATTTACCAAAAGCAGAAATGACATAAAAAGCAAACTTGGTATGCTATCTGTCCTCTCTCCCTTCCATTAGCTGAAGTTTCAGGCATGCCAGGAACCCTCTTGCCTCTCCCTATCATTCCTTCCTACCTGTGCTGGGCTTCCTGAGGCTCCTGGAAGAATACACTGTCCCCTAAGCAGAGGGCTTTTGAAAAGTGACAATGGAGAACAAGCAGAGCCCTTACCCAGCCACCGAGAGTGTGAACAACATGACAACTTAGGAAACAAGTTGGCATTATCCAACCAAGATCAAGATATGAATACCACACCACTTGGCTATTTTTTTATTCCTGGGCTGATAACATTTTACAGTCTGTCCCACTCATTAAGAAGCTATGTCTATTCCAGGAATGATGACCCATGCCATGACACTGGGGTTGGATCAGGAGTTCCAGGCCACCTGACCTACAGTGAAGACACTGTCCCAAACAAACAAAGGAAATCTCTGATGCTCCTGCACTGGACAAGAGCCAGAGATACAAACCTGGACACCTAGAACTTTCTGCAGTAGCAGAAATGGGACATCGCCGCACTGTCCCCTGGTTACCAGAGCTACATGTGGTGACCGAACACTAGAAACACAGAAATACATCTGAAGGACTGACATCTTACTATAATTTTATATAATTAGCCACATGGCCATCTAACCATGTAGTACAGTGAGAAATTCAAGCACATAGCCACCAAGATATGCATATAAGAATGTTTCAGTATATTACAAAGGGAGGAAGTTAGGTATAATGCTGGCTTTCGGGATGCTGAGGCAGGAGAAGTTTCAAGTACAGAGCTAGTCTGGGCTGCATAAGTGAGGCAAGGCCAGCCTAGGCTATATAGCAAGGCCATATCTCGAAAAAGATCCAAATATTCACCAATAAGGAACATGTGTAAAATAGAATGCTATGCCGCAGTGACAAATACATTATCTCTATTAGCTCAATATAGTTAAATCTCAAACCCAGTTTTGAGTCAGAGAATTCAGAGGAAGATGCATTTTTACCAAACTCACATGCAACGTGACACTTTGTTTGGAGATGAACACTAGTTGGTAAAACTATAAAGAAAAGCAAAATAAAAAGTGCTGGTGAGGCAGCTTCCCCCAGTATCCACTCCATGTGTAGACTGGAAGCTTCAGAGGGAGGAACCAGCTTCCCTCATCTTGGTGTCTCTGGTGTTCAGCCAAGCCTAGGAGCACAGAGAGGCTTGAGTGGTACCTAGAGAGCTGAACCCCAACCTGAGACAACAAAGCAATCGAATTCAGTAGTGTCATTTCCTCCCTTCTGAAATGCCCTCTCCCCTGGCCACACGTGAGCAGATCTAAAGGTTGATGACTTTGACAAATGCAGCTGTCATTGCAGCGTGACTCATGTGAACAGCTGGGGCTGTGCGTGTCACTCTGCCATCCAGCACCTGCCAGAACAACTGATGGCATGGAATTCTAGCTGCCCCTGGAAGCGCTGAGCCTTTGCTGCTTGTTTCTCAATTGCTAGTCTAGTGTCTGACCCAGAGTAGACTCTAGTACTATTTTTCTTTCCTTCTACGGTGGTACTTTCGTTTGAAGTCAAGGCCTTAGTGCTGGCACTCTGACCTATACCTCCAAATTTCTTCTTACCCCCCCGCCTCTGTCTCCCCCTTCTTCTCCCCGCCCCTCACTCTTTATACTGGCTTTTCTTTTTTTCAGATTGGAGCTCACTTTTTTGATCCAAATGATTTTACCCTACCTGCACCTGAACTTTTTTTTTAATTGCTGAGATAATGTATAGAGGGGTTACAGTTATATTCGTCAGATAGTAGGTGCAATACTTCTCACACATTGATACCCCTTCTCTTGTTTTTATCCCTACTTCCCTCCCCTACCCCCTTCCAATTATCTTTGTTTCCCCCTTTCCCTTTCCTGTTTCAAATAAACAAATAAATGTATATACAATATACCAGGTAAC
Organism: Megascapheus bottae; assembly: GCF_031878675.1. Lineage (NCBI taxonomy): Eukaryota > Metazoa > Chordata > Mammalia > Rodentia > Geomyidae > Megascapheus > Megascapheus bottae. The sequence goes on from NC_143531.1 coordinate 20,277,453, forward strand.
AAAGTCAGACACAGTAACAATATACAATTAACCATAAGTATTTGTGCACAATGGAATTCTATGTTGCCATCAGAAAAAAAATGCCATTACCCCATTTATAAGGAAATGGAAAGACCTGGAAAAAAATCATATTAAGTGAAGTAAGCCAGACCCAAAGGAACATAGGCTCAATGGTTTCCCTCATTTGTAATAATTAGTACAGGCCTTGGACTCTCCCAGCAGAGGATTACAATAGCTCAAAACCTAGATACATAAGGCCATATAGTATGATGCTAAATGAAAGGATCTCCAGGATATGGAAACAAAAGCTTTATCTTGTGTGATTGTTGTTCTTAATGTACTATGTTATTTCTCATCTCTTTTGCTGTCCCTTGGTTATTCTCATATTGTTACAGTATCTTACCTTGTTACCCGGTATATTGTATATACGATTATTTGTTTATTTGTAATAGGAAAGGGAAGGGGGAAACAAAATGATTGGGAATGATTGGGAGGGGGCAGGGGGAAGGAAATGGGGACAAAAACATGAGAAGGGGTATCAGTGTATGTGAAATAATGCACCTTCTGTCTGGCAAATATAACTGTAACCCTTCTATTAATTACAATTAAAAAAGAAAAAAGATTAACCATAAGGGCCTTGAACCAAGACCCTGCCAACCTTGGCCACCCTAGGATGTAGGTTATTAGGTGTGAGCCACCAGTGTCCAACTCAATAGTACTGAGCAAAACAGAAAGCATTACTTACTGTGGCTGTACACCTTCCATGGGTCTGGATTTGTGCTAAAAAAAAACTTTACATTATTTAATTTACCCTATGTTAAGTCAAGGATATAGAACATCCAGAACTCTTATTATACCCAGCTGGTGGGAGTGAAAATTGGCATCATTGCTTTAGAACCTTCAAGATTAGTAAGATTATATCACTTGCCCAAGAACATGTAAATAAGTAGCCGAAATGGAAACTTACTAAGTCAAAGGCAGACTCAAATCTCCTCCACTAGACGCTGGGTGCCAGTGGCTCACTTCTGTAATCCTACCTACTCAGGAGGGTGAGATCTGAGGATCACAGTTCAAATCTATCTGGCCCGGAAAGTTCATGAGACTCTTATCTTTAACTGACCACTAAAAAAGCCAGAAGTGGCTAAAGCTCAGACACAGCATCCAGGCCTGAGACCAAGCCCCAAGATCAGCACCAAAATTTAAAAATAAAGAAAACTTTAAAAGTAGGCTCTTAAACCTGACACTGTACTTTCAAACAAAAGGAAGCCATGCCACAAAGACCACACCCTTTCTCTTTTTTTGGAAAGTTTATACCACAGCTAAGGTCAGATGAGTCAAATCACTGGGGATATTTATAGGCAACAAGAACCTAGGTTAGCCAGAGAAAGGGAGGTGAGTGAAGAAATCTCAACAGAGTTGGTCCAACTTTTCCCTGTGTTCACCCGGACTTACCAGAAAACCAGTGCAGCCATACAGAATCCCAAGCCCTACCAGCACAAAGTATTATTTCTGACAGCTGTAAAAGAGGTCTTATTGAAGACGCCTTAACAGTCCATTTCATCCAACCTCTAGGCAAGAGACTTACACTCTGACCCTCATTTTAAAGGGGGTTGGGGGTGTGGACAATGAACTCTGGTCCTCTAAGAAGGAGCTATTTGGAACCAAGACTTCAGCAGGGCCTACCTCCTATCTAGAAGTGGAAGGAAGACTTTTAAGGTTTGTTAAAGTTCCTCTTGAGGCAGTAGGACAGTCTTGTGTGTTTAAACCTTTTATAATTCTGTGAGTTAGATAGCATCTGTACTTACAACTGGAGAAAACTGTGGTTCAGAGAAATTAAGTAACTCACCACAGATCACACAGCTGGCATGCGGACAGAAGCCACAACTGCTTCTCCTCACACTGGAGAGCTGCAAGGGAAAGAAACATTGTGAATTGTTACAGAGCTGTGCAAGGCCAATGGGAAGACAACCATGAAACAACCTGATTTGGAAGGGGTAGGAGTAAGGCAGAGTGATGGAAGAGCTGAGTTTGATGGAGATATTTGCATGCATGTGTGAAAATGACACAATGAACTCCCCTTGCACAACTAATACATGCTAATAAAAATGAGTAAATATAAGAACAATGCAAAGGACTTTCATATTATGAAAGAAATGCAAATATATGAAAATAAAACTATCTCTAATGATCTAGGCTTGAATATTCATCCCCTTCTCAACTGAAATCTGACATCTCTCAGTTATGATAACCTTGAACTAGTTATACCACCTAAAAATATTCTGCCCTTTGAAAGGGGGTAGTAAAATTAGCATTATTCATAAATCTTCCGTTTTGGTTATTAGAGAGAGATGATTTTGGAAAATAATTCAATTTGTCTGTGTTCTTTGTTTTTAATGTACATTTTTCTTAGGGTTTGGTTTTGTTTTCTGTTTTGGCCACAATTGCTATGAAGATTTCTCCATTTATTCCTTATTACCTCCTTTCTCATACAAAATGAGAAGACACAGAGAGACACCTGTAGGAAACAAAGAAAGAGAGAGAGAGAGAAAGAGAGAAGGAGAGAGAGAGAGAGAGAGAGAGAGAGAGAGAGAGAGAGAGAGAGAGAGAGAGAGAGAAAGAGTCCTGCAAGCATAGTATGTAGAAAATCCCATTCATTTTGGAGTATGACCTCATTTCTGAAACTGATGCAGAATTATCTTGTTTCTCCATCGATACCACTTTCGTTACACATATGTGTTTTAAATTGGTTACACGCATTGTAAAAAATTTAAATTCATTCCTCAGAATAAAATGTGGTAACCACTGGCTTCCATGGAGCCATTTTGAATAGTATGGATTTCTTTCTTTCTTTTTTTTTTTTGCCAGTCCTGGGCTTGAGCTCAGGGCCTGAGCACTGTCCTTGGACTTTCTCAAGGCTAGAGCTCTACCACTTGAGCCTCAGCACCATGCCAGCTTTGGCTGTTTGTTGTTGTTGTTTGGGGTTTTTTTGGTAGGTATGTGGTACCATTGAACCCTGGCCTTTGTACATGCTGGGCAAGCACTCTACCACTAGGCCAAACTCCCCGCCCTCTTTCTATTTTTTTAAGTGTATTTTTTGTGTGTGTTTTCTTTTTTTGGTACTGGGGATCGAGCTCAGGATGTTGCACTTGCGAAGCAAGCACTTTGCCACTGAGCTACATCCCAGCCCAGTTATTTTTATTTTTTAAACAAAACCGAATCCTGACTGCTCAATGAACAAATAAATTCTTGGTTTTTAATTTTTTTTCAATGCCATAAGGGTTTGGACAAAGAGATTTTTAACCTTGATTCCTGCATTTTGCCTTTCCAGAAAGTTCCTAGGGAGCGTCAGTGATTCCGAACAAGTAATTCATGTATTTTGCTTTTCTGATTTATAATGCCACTCCCTCCTCCAGGAAGGCAAATACAGAAAAAGCGAGTTTGGCAGTAATCTGCCCACTAGCACAGGCTGTTCAGCCTTATTTTACTTTTCCTTCTTCCCAGTCTAGAGTTAAAAAATCAGCTCACTTTATGTTATCAAACCATCCAATGAAAGGTTCTAGAAATAGCTTCCTATTTGTGGAAAGAGCCAGAAGGCACATAAAAATGGAAGAGAGCGCTTCGAACAGTCTTTCCCAAAGCACTCCCGAGCGTGACGGCGAAGCCCGGCAGAATCCTGAGAGCTGGGGGACCAATTTACAGTCGCTCCTCCCGGGACTGATGTGGAATCCAAAAGGAAAATGCGACCAGGACCGGCCGAGTTCAAACCCGGGTCCCCGGAGTCCACGCCGCCCCACCCCAGCATCTCCAGCCCCGTGGAGGGGGGGTCTCGAGTCCCTCCGGCTCTGCGGTGCCTCGGGACCCCCGCAGGTGCTCAGCACGCGCCCACCCGAGACTCACAGCCCCACCTGCACCCGGCCCAGCGCACCCGCGCCCCGAGCACGCGTGTCCGCACGCCCCGGCCCCGCCCCGCCCACTCAGGCCCCGCCCACAGGCCAGGCCCCGCCCCTCTGTCCCCGCCCCATGAGCCAGGCCCCGCCCAGCCCCGCCCCGCCGCCCCCACCCCCGCTGTCACCGCGGTCGCGGCGCCCCGCGTCCCCGGCGCCGCCGCGGTCCTCTCTCCGCCCCCCCCACCCCCACGCCAAGGCCTCGCCGGCTCCCAGCTCGCGTGCGGGCGTCCGCGCCCCAGTACTGCGAGCTGGTCACCGACGCCCCAAATTTGAATTGGAGCAGTGGAGGGAGAGGGGAGAGGCGTCCCTGGACTTCAGGCGCCGCAACCCCTCCCGGGCAGCGGGCGGCACCGGCGCCGAGGGGGCGAGCCCGTCCCCGCCGCGGGCCTCCCTGGCATGAAGGCCAGTGGGCTGTACACGAGGCCCGAGGGGAGCCCCGCCGCCCGCGCCCCGGCCCCGGGTCGGCGCCCCGCATCGCCCCTCGGGCAGCCGCGCGCTCACAGCCGCGCAGGGCGGAACGCGGCAGCCGTAGCGCCGCAGCTCCGCGCCGCCCTCATCCCCTGGAACCCGGCCCGGGGCCCGCGCACCTCGGCCGCCTTGGAACCGCAGCGCGGGGTTCCGGCTGTCACAGCCCCTCCGGCCGCGCGCGGGGTTTCTCGGTTTTCGGCGTCACAATAATAAGGAAGTTTCCCCGCAAGCCTGCGGGCGGCGGAATGCGCTGGCTGAATGACTTCCCGCCTGACCAATGAACGCCTGCCGCGGCCGCGCGCGCACCAATGGGGGCCGCGACAGCTCGAGAGGGGGCGGGGCCGTGCGGGCCGCGGGCGGGAGGGAGGCGGGGGGGAGGCCGGAGCCGGAGAGGGCGGCGCGGGCGGCGGGAGGGGACGGGACCCGCGGGCCGGGCGCCGGGGTGGCGGTGCCCGCACGTGAGCCGAGGTCGGGCTGGGGGACTCCGAGAGCGTAGGGCTGGGGTGAGACTGCATTGTCTCTGCAGGGCAGCGAGGGCAGATCGCTGGCCGGTCCTGCTGTTCTAGGTTCTGGACTCTGGGTCTCATTATCCACGCAGAAGTGAGCGAGCGCCTGCGGGGGGCTGGGGTGGGCGCGCGGGGCGGCGGGGGGGGCCGAGGAGCCGGCGCCCGGGGCGGCCGCGGCGGGAACGGGGTCTGCTGCAGCGCCCGGCGCCGCCAGCGCCCTTCTGGAGAGTTGTGAAGAGGAGAAGGGAGGGCAGAGAGGAGGGCGTAAAGAAGACTCGTACTTGACATCTTAGGTCGTAATCTGAAAGGCACCCTGGGCCTGACACCCAGGACAGGGTCTCGTTTTAAAGTTTGACCTCCTCCCCGTAGCTTGGCACCTCCAAGGTCACAAATACTTTCAAGACTGGCCCTGGTCCTTCTGTGATCCACAGATGGTCTTGAAGAGAACGTTCTGGCCAAGGTGACCCTGTGTCTGCCCTTCTTAAGTCTGAAAGCCTGACAAGTACTGCTTTTAACCCAGAACTCCTGGCCTAGGAGTGCGGTTCAGTTCTCCCCAAGGCTATTCGAGTCACCCCAAGGGTGCAGTCGACTATGCTGAGAACCTAACACACTGACCCAGTAGTGCGTCCTGGCTGCTTGTGAGACGGCAGTAAAATAGGCGCCAGAGACAGGGTAAGACAGGAGGAAATCTCACTTACCAGGTAGCTAAGGGCATTTGAGAGAAGAAGGCAAAGCTGTGGAAATTTGAATCACGATGGCCACCGTGCGTGGCCACTGGGGATAGGAGAAATCCAGTTCACCTAGGCTGCAATGGGGGCCTGTGTCACCATCTTCAGCCGCTGTGAACCTGGAATCTCCTGGGGGCCAGGCCCCCAGTGGGGCAGTTGAGGCCCTGGCTTCCATCCGGGTACCAGCAACTGGGGAGATGCCCCAAAGGAGGCTCCAGAAGGAGGAGGGTGCTAGAGGAGAGGGGAGTGGGGTCCTAGTTTATGTCGGACATGAGGTTTGTAATTAGTATTTGGGGGGCTATATTGGGACACAGCTCAAGTGTTTACCACCAGGTGTGTGTGTGTGTTCATGTAAAATTTCATGACAAGCCTGGAGGTGGAGTAGGGCTGATGGCTAGATAATTCAAGTCTTACCATTTTCCTTACCAAAAAGAGCCAGAACTTGAGAAGCATAGTTATTCATATGTAAAACAGTGCTGATGCTGCCTTTGCTGAATGCAGAGATTCAAGTTGCTAGGCAAGTGTTCTACCACAGGCACCACACACACCTTTGGCCCTTTCTGCTCTACTTTTCTGGTAGGCTTTCTCACTTTTTGCCTGGCCAGAACCCTGGACAGTAACCCTCCTATCTTTGCCTTCCAAGTGGCTAGGATTCCAGACATAAGGCATTGTGCCCAACTTATTTTCTTAATTGAGCCAATATAAAAGTGATCGTGGCAGCAGGCAAGCCCTGCTTCCTGTACCAACATGGTTTGAAGCGACCCCAACACCAACATATATTTCAAGGTCATTGCTTTATTTGCATTCCATTTTTGATAGCCCTATTTTAAAATTCTTTTTCTTTCCAATTGGCCGGGTTTCTTTCCACAAACATACAATATATTCAGGGTCTGTGAGAACATTCACCCAGCCCTGTGGATGCCTGGGTGGGCAGAGTAGCACAACATATTACCATCGAGGGGAAGCAAACAGCAGCCAAGCAGAGGCATCAAATATTACTTAGCAGGGAACCACAGATAGTGGTATGGATAAGAGATATTTGTGTTTAAAGAAAAAGACAATAAATTCTAAACAATTTTTGACAGAAGGAGACCGTGTGGACGAGCATGATGAGGAGACAGGCAATTTCCAATGCCTGGGGCTGCCATGTTTCCACCCAGGCTGACTTTCCCCATCTTCACACAGCTTCCTTCTTCAATGTGGATTAACAATCGTTTTTTCTTCTGTCTTTATCTCAATTGCCTGCATGTTCACTTCATAAATTTAGAAGGGAAAGATAGACTTCTAATGTCTTGGTGGGAAAAACAGATTGGTCACAACTGTGTATCTGGATGCACTTTTTGGTGTGTGTTGTTTTGGGGGTTTTGTTTTGTTTTGTTTGAGACAGTGTCTCACTATGTAGCCCCAAGATGACCTGCAACTGGTGAACCTCCTGCCTCAGCCTCCTGAATGCTGGGATTGCAGCCTTGTGTCACCAGACCCTTGGAGGAACTGGAGTCCTAAAGATATCAAAAGGAGGACAATGGAGTAACTTGAGTTACTTGTTTTGAGCAACTTTCTGTTGACCCTGACCATTGCACAAGTTGTTTTGAATGACTTAGGTTAGGGCTGGAGTCCTGGTTATGAGAGGTCATAGATACATCAAGATATCAGGTCACAAGACTAGGAACTGTCAAAACCTGCCATCTTGCATGTGTGTTCTCAACAAAAGCATTCATTCTCTGGAAGTGAAAGACTGAGTCTCACTGAACAAAAAGTGGTTCATGCCTGTAAGCCTAGCTACCTGGGAGGCTGAGAATGGGAGGACTGAAGTTGGAGGTTAGCCAGGGCAGACAAGTCCAAGAAACACTATCTCAACAGAAGTTGAGTGTGATGGTGTGTGCACATTCTTCCAGCTGCCATAGGGAACCAGAAACAGAGTGGGGAGGCATCAAGGTCCAGACACAGCCTAGACAGCATGCATGACTATCTTAAAAATAACCAGCATGGCCACATGGCTTACTGGTAAAACACTTGATTTGCAAATGCAAGTAACTGAGTTCACAATACCAGTCAAATAGAACCGAGTGACTCATGTAGGTAAGAAAAATTGTCAAATGGCACTCCTTAGCATTTGTAAAGAAACTTTGCTCTAGGGACCAAACTGTAGCCATCCTAGTTTTATTTACACAGGGGAAGGTAGCAGTGATCACATCTGTGAACTATTGAGTTCACATCATTTAACTTCCTGAACCAGACAGCTCTGTTCAGTCTTCACAATTTTATGTGTGTAAAGCTAAAATAAAATTGTGAGGAGTCAAAGAGTCCTTTCCCGTAACGATGTACTGCATCTGTGTCAAATGAAATTTAGGGTGTTTTATTGTGTCTTAGGAAAGTTAAAGTGAAGCATGTGGAATTTCAAAAGCTTTCTTAGGTTGCCATAAAAATCTAGACACACAGGAAAATATATGTAATAACTAGTTTTTACATAGTATATAAAATATAATAATATGCTTCATATTCTAACATTTTCTTCAGTTGCAGTATGAACCCTTTGGAAGGTTTCTCCATCTAATTTTATTTTTTCACTACTGAGGCTTGAACTCAGACCTCATACTTAGTAGGCAGGGGCTCTAGCATTTGTGCCACATTTGTAATCCCAGCTACTCAGGAGGCTGAGATCAGAGGATCACAGTTCAAAAGCCAGCCCAGGGAGGAAAGTCTGTGAGACTCTTACGTCTAGTAAACTGCTCAGAAAAAAAGCCACAAGTGGCACTGTGGCTCAAATGGCAGAGCACTAGCCCAATTCAGGACCTAAGCCCTGAGTTCAAGCACCAGGATAAGCAAAACAAAGAACAATTAATTATAGTTTGTCAAATTTCCACAATGATAGATGGTGCCAGTCTTGAGAGTCTGGGATTGACTGCAGTTTGAAACCAGCAGAGCAGCAGAGTTTGTGAGACAGAAGCCATGGTGCATGTCTGTCAGCTCCGTCACCCCAGCTTGAGGGAAGCACAAACACAGGTGCTTCATCCAAGTGTGTGCCAGGGTGGAAATGAGACGCTATCTCAAAAATACTAGTAGGATAAAGGGCTGGAGGTGTGGCTAGTGGTACAGCAAGCTTAAGACATAAGTTCAAACCCTAGTTTGCCCCCCCCACACAAAAAAAAGACAGCACCAGTCAAACTCACACAATATCTGGCTTCTGTCTAGAACTTCGCCAGTTTTTTGTTTGTTTTTAATTGTCAGTTTTATAGGCAAGCTTTTCTCTACGATATAAACAATATATACGATATAAACAAAAATAAAAAAATCTTCTGGCAAACAGTGACATACATCTAAACTTATTAGCTTAGACAATAGGCTTCTAAATATTCATCTCAAAAATTACCTATGTGCCTAAAAATTTATGATTGGGGCTGTTGGTTGTTGCCAAAAGTCTGTTTTATGTTATGTTTTCCCTCCCACATTCCTGCCAAAAATAATGGTTCCAGAGAGGAAGTTCTGTACAAAGTCAAACTGTTATTAATCATTTTGATCTTCAGTACACATGCATAAGCCAGTAACAATGAGTTGGTGTTTCACCAAGTTCCACGGCAAAATAAAGAACAGATTAAGTCAATGTCTGCCATCAGCAGTAGAACCACCATCAGAGAAGGGATGTTAGTGCCCGTCACTAAGAAAACAATGCGTGTCCTGATTCACAGCGTCCATGTGGTACTATCCATATCACCGGTGTGGCTTCTGCTGTGGTCCATAGCCAGAGGGCACCATGTCATGTATGAACCAGGATGCAGGTCCTCACTAGATTCCCAATCTGCTCCCATCTTCCTCATGAACTTTCTGGCCTTCAGAGCTATGAGAAATAATAGTTTTTATTTACTCCTTACTCAGTCTCTGGCATTTTGTGTACAGACTAAGACAGATTCTTTAGGAGTACAATCACTCTGTTGCATCCACAGTTCTTATTCAGTTTCTTTTTAGACCAATTGGAAAATAAAATTCAAGGTAAGGCATCTCAGTCCATTCTGTGCTCCTATACCAAAAACACCACAAATGGGACAATTCAGAGTAAATAGAAATGTGTTGGCTCACCAGACTGGAGGTTGAGATGTCCAAGATCAGAGGACTGGAATTTGGCAAGGGCCATCTTGCTGTATCATCATACAGCAGGAAGACAGGAAGAAACTCTGTCCTTAAAGGTAGAAGAATAAGGAAACAAAAAAGAGGCCCCAAATCACCTTCTCCAATGGTGTTTAATCAGCTAAATGTCAATAGGAGTTTGAGAGGACACAGGTACTCCCCTATTGATACGTACTTGTCAACCCACAAAGTGACTTTCCTAGTGCATTGAAGAGAACACGAACTGTTTGTCTTGGCTTGCTAAGGAATCATTCTAATGTTTCTGAAGGAAAATTGCATATGTGATTGGTTAAATTCCCTTCCCTCAAATTCACGTCTACTGAGTATCTCCAATTATAAACTTATGTAAACTTTGCATGGGCAACTGGTTAAGATGAATGATGTATTTGAAATCCCAAAGCCACCAAACCACTGGGAGAAAGAAGCCAGAGGGAGGCATGAATGATTTCCCTCCTCAGAGCCTCCAGAAGCAACTTACCTTGCTTACTTACACTTTGGGCATGGACTTCTATACTCCAGAATTGTGAAACACAAAATGTTTGATGTTTTAGGCCATCAGGTTTGTGAGGTTTTTTTTTTCTTTGAAAGATTAGTCCTAGATACTCTTACAATTCGTATTGATGGTCATAATAATGCTACCAAAACAAATCTAACAAAGGCTTTTCTGTCATATAGTGGTAGCATTTGTCACCAGGATACACATTTCAAATGGATGCATGAAATGACAGAGACAATTTAATGACTTCTACTTCATGCGCCTGAGATAAAACAAAGAACATTTTTATAGAATGTTATGAAGTGTATTTAATACTATAAACAGGTACTTCAGAAAGGAAAAAAGTATTGAAGATTTTGCTATAGAACAAGGTACTTTATTACTTGAAACACTTAAATTCTATATTAGAGAGCTGAGTCTTTAAAGACGCTGGCATCTTTGTCCTACTGGATTTTATTAGATAAGAGAGCAAAGGAGAGAAAATGACATCATCTTTGTGTCAGCTGTTGATGCCTGTCAGATTTGACAGGTTTAGGAGAGCTCTAAACTGACAGGGAGACAAATTGGGAGTCAGCTTTTAACCCTCAAGGACAGCATAGTCTCAGCATAATCACATTAACGTGCTATTTGCCTGTCCTGACTCTGCTAGACTATGATTTATTCATTTGATGAAAGAGGAAAAGTCCTTTACAAAAAGCTAGAAAAATATGAGTTTGCTGGTCTTTTGTCGAGAGGTATCAAGGTTTAAGATTTCCAGTAGAAAATTAGCATTTACTGTCTTTACTGATCCTATTAAGGCTTTTGAGTACTGTCATTGAAAAATTTGACCAGATTCAGTTAAATATATCTAGTGCTAAAGTGAATTGCACACTAAGAAAAAGAACACTTTAGCCAAATGAAATATTTTTCAATATTCTGAAAACATTAAAAAATATTTATTAGAAGCCAGCAATTCTAATCCTGGCTATACCCCCAAAAGAACTGAAAGCAGGATCTCAGGGAGATATTTGCATACCCAGATTCACAACAACTCTCCTTACAATAGCCCAAAGATGGAAGTAGCTCACATGTCCGCTAACTGTTGACTTTCTGAGTACAAGGAAATACAATCTCACAATGGAAGACTGTTCCTCCTCAGTCACAGAGCATCAGCCTCAGGCTACTGCATGGATGATACTACGCCAAGAGAAACAGTTCACAAAGGGAACAAACCACTGTCTGACTTCATTTCCTAAGAACAAGTCAACTTTATGGAGTCAGGAGGTAAAGTGGTGATTGCCAGATCTGGTGGCAAGAAGAATGGGATACTGTTGTTTAATGAGTACCCCATTTCAATTTTGCAAGATGAAAATATCCTGGGGTTGGATGGCGGTGAGGGCTGCACAACGTGAATGTCTTTAGTAGTAGTGAACGTACACTTGAAGATGGTTAAGATGGTAAATGTTGGGCTGAGAATGTGGCCTGGCATGTGCCTAGCATGTATGAACCCCTGAGTTCGATTCTTCAGTACCATATACACAGAACAAGCTAAAAGTGGTGGTTCAGTTGGTAGAGTGCTAGCCTTGAGAAGCAGTAAGTCAGTGCCCAGACCCTGAATGCAAGCCCCAGGACTTCCACAAAAAAATGGCAAAGGTTACGTTAGGTTTATTTTACCATGACTATTGATTACTTTTAAGCCGTGATTAATTGGTCACATTAGCTTTCTGAATCATCTGATGGAAAAAGACTGAAGATTTCAGATCCTGAAATATTGTCTTCCCAGCCATGGTACCATGAGTTTTAGTTAATATGAATCAGGTTGAGACAAGTGTATTCAGAGTAATCACAGGAAAACAAATGCAGTTTTAATGTATAACTATTTTATCTAGAATGACAAGAGGGAAGTCCATCTCTCTTCTCTTCTCACCAGGCCACATGAAATTCTGTTTAGCTATTGGGAAATCTTTCAGAGAAAAATAGCTCAGCTGAAAAATAGGTCCAGGAGGAAGAACCAGGAAGTAAAATGGACCTAAAAAATAACTAAAGGTTTCCAGGCACTGGTGGCTCACAGCTCGAATCCTAGATACTCAGGAAGCTGAGATCTGAGGATCATGATTCAAAACCAGCCTGGGCTCAAAAGTCTGAGACTCTTACCTCCAATAAACTACTCAAAAAAGCCAGAAGTGGTGCTGTGGTTCAAGTGGCAGAGCTCTAACCTTGAACAAAAGAAGCCCAGGGACAGCACCTACACCCAGAGTTCAAGCCCCACGACCAGCAAAACAAGAAAAAAAAACATTCAGGACAACAGACTAGCTATAATGAGCAGGGGTGATTTGTATCTCTGCAATGTGATAGAATTAAAATCCAATCGATAGAACTTTGAGACAGTTTCATAACTTTGTGACAGTTTCAGTACTCTTACAAAACTTTCTTAACTCTATCTCTGCCTCTGTCTCTGTGTCTTTCTTTCTCCCCTTCCCTCCCTACTCTTTCCTTTGACGCAATCTCTGTATAACTCCGGCTATTCAGAATCTGAAATTGTTGATCCTTTTGCCTCCATCTCTCCCAAGTGCTGGATTAGAGGTGTTTGTCATCACTCTTGGCTAAAATTTTCCACTTGCTATCTTTAACTCAAGTTACTTCCAGAAATGACCTCACTGTCCAAATAGCACCTGTTGGGGCACATGTGATTCTATGAAATGTCTGTTGAATGAGGAGTACAAGGATGATTAAATCAAGGCCTGCCAGCACTAGCCAAGGATGAAACTGAGCTGTCCTGGGAGAGGAAGGCAGGTTAGTGACCTGGCAGAGATGTGTAGGATTTGATGATTTTTCAGAAGCTTTTAGAACTCTGAAAATCTGTTTTGTCACTTAGGGCTACGTTTCGGTTTTGCGCACTTTGTAGCAACTGTGACATTAAGTTGCCTCAGTTCTTTGGGATTATCATATTCACCCTTCCTGCTACTTAAGTTTTTTGGAGGATCAAAATCACATTTTAATATATAGAAACCAAACCAAAACAAGATAGCTCATAACGTTCCATCTTGATGGTCCAGGAGCCATGCATCCACTTCTATTATTATTGTCTGGATAATGCATAGAGGAGTTACGGTTACATTTGGCAGGTAGTGGGTTCATTATTTCTCAAACCTCGATACCCCTTCTCATATTTTTGTCCCATTCCCTCTCCCCACCACCTCCCAATCATCTTGTTTTCCCCTCCTCCCTTCCCTATTTCAAATAAGCAAACATATATATACAGTGTACCTGGTACATGAGGTTAATCATAAGGGGAAAATAGAGAAGAGAAATAATATAGTATATTATAAACAACTATCACACAAGGTAAACCTCTTAGAGAACTCTGGAGAACGGAGGGTAGATTACTGAGCAGAGAGGAACCAGAACCAGAAGCACTAGCTATTATAGGCCTTGCCTCTGAGGGACAAGGGAGGGCAAACAACCCTAATGCTGAGTGCCTTAGCACTCAGCAATTTCAGGCTTGGGGAAGGTCTGCTATTACAGTTAAGAAGTTGCTTTTGGAGCCATACTATGTGGGACTGAATTAGATTTGTCATGAAAGAGTAGGGATTCACTTCACTTTTCTGTGTCCTCTCTTCTTTGACATTTAATAATAATAATAATAGAACCTACTTCATTGGCTAGCCTAAAGGTTAACTGAGATACGTAATGTGCTGTTGTGCTTAATGCAATGGTTAGCAGGTAATGAGCTCTCAGAAAATGTCCATTGTTAGACATGATGACTAGATTTCAGTGAACTACAGGATCTGCACACTTTGGTAGTTCTGCTCAATTAACTATTAATGCCTTTGGTTTCCTCCATCTATACCAGGGGCTCCCAACCAGGAATAGTTTTGTCCCAAGGACAGTTTGCATTGTTGGGTGACATTGACAGTTGTCACAGCTTTGTGGGGAAGATGCCATGAGCATCTAGTGATTAAAGGTCAAAGGTGCTGCTAAATTCATATCATACATCTGCTCCTTGCAGTAAAGAATTATGTAGTCCCAAATGTTAAAAGTGTGAATGCTGAGAAACCCTGACACTGATCCATTTCTAGGAACCAGCAGAACATCACCAACTACAACTCTGAAGGCTTTCCAGGGTATTCGCTCCTCACTCCCCTATCCCTGATACTGAGAAGAGTTGGTACAACCTCCGTGTGCTGGAGCTGCCCTGGCCCTTCTGGTCATGCTGTGCAGTTGAGGGAGTGGTAGGAGTTAAGTCATCTAAGATCCACTGGGATGTTCTGACTCTTCCTAGATTCTCCTTTAGGGCAGTTGCTGGATTTGGGCAGTGGAGGGGTGGGTACCAGGAAAGAAGCAATATGGCTGCTTCCACCGACAGTGGTCACATGGTCAAGGCATGGCTTGGGAGCCGGGAAGAGCCTTTATAGTTACTTTCAGTCAGGAAGCATACCTCTATTTCTAAGGGTGGTCCATCACGTTGTTTCAGTGTTCTTTGTTGCTACCTAGATGATGCAAGATCCTGGCAATAGGCCCAGTTCCTTCCATTTGGGAGGGCAGAACTGGGGGATTCATCTTTTCTGGAACACCATAGGTCCCTTCACTAACAATTAGGAAAGGTTAGTCAGGGCTGCAAGCCAGGTGCTACTGGAATCATCACCTTGTCTCAATTTGTTCTGTTGGTTTATGGTAGAAGTCATGGGGACCCTCCACTAAGACTCTCAGTGACTCTCAAGATGCACTGGTTCATTCTCAGGTTGATTCTTAGAGACGTTTAAATGATATTTCAAACAGACACAGAGAGACTAGGGTGACTGTTTGGATTACAATCCTATCATCCTTTCCCAGAATTCCTAAAGTCAGAGTAAGCCAACAGTCCAGTTTACAGTTCTGTAGTGACACTGCCTGATGGCAGTGCAAATAGTTATGCAAATTTTTAATTTCAGATGTTAAATATTCATCTAAGATGGCATCTAATCAAGAAATTAAGCTTTGTAATGACTAGAAGAGTGGCTACATTTTAAATGTGATGAGCTTTCTGTTCCATGTTCGTATAAAGAATGTTTTGAAATGACTGCAGAGGAAACTAAATGTTCATTTTCTTTTGCCGGTGGCTATGGCTTTTTCTTTCTCAGTAAATACTGATCTTGAATGTGCTCAGATGTGAAAACCCAGCTGTTTCTCTTTGTGAACAAAAAAGTAATCTTAATTAGTTTCTATAACATACACATGTGTTTCACTGCAGAAAAATACAGCACTCAACGAGGAATAATTTTACTAACAGCCAGGAGATACTTTTTTCTTGTTCTTTTCTTCTAGTTTCTACATATGACACCCAGGAAACAGTATGTTAAAAATTACAAATTTTCAAAATCACGTTGGCCTTGACTTCAGGCTGCAGAATCAGTGAATTTATGGATTTTTTGAACCATTACTATGAATTTATAAATTTTGAGTTTTTGGTAAAAATTTCCACTACTTAAGCAACTTAATTGTGGGCTTTATGAAAAAAGACTTATTCTATTCATGTTACATATTTTTCAGGAGATTTGGTGTTAGATGACCTAAAGCCTCATATATTTCATTAACTACCTCCAATTGAACAAAATCCCTAACACTGAATTTCTGGGTGCTTACTCACTGGAGAAATACCATTGATAGTCTCAGGAAAATAATAAAAATCAATTATTTTCCAGGATTCCTTCCTGGGTACTACATTATATGACCTATTTCTTTCAGCATCTTATTAGAAGTCGTAAATAAAGTAGTTAGAGCCACCATAATAAAGCATCACACACTGTGAGGCTCATATAACAGAAATTTGTTGGTTTTTTTTTTCATGATTCTGTAGGTTACAAGTCAAAGATCCAGGCACTAGCAGGGTTGGTTTCTTCTGAGACCAATCTCCTTGGCATCCTGAACCTGTGTCCTAAATTCCTCTCTTTATATAGACGACTAGGGCCCATTCTAATGAGCTGTATTTAATGGCCTTTTCAAAGTTTTTATCTCTAAATATCATCATATTCTCAAGTACTGGGGATTAAGAGGTCAACATACAAATTTTATGAAGCTACAGTTCACCAATCTCATTTAGTTTGGAGGAAATAAAGCAGTCACAGATGAGCAAAAGATCTGAATAAACATTTTCTAAAGCAATTTGGATAAATAACCCAGTGTGGTATTGTTAGAGTATTGTTCTAGAAGGTGCACTTAGGCAAGAATATAAAATGATAGGCATTCAGATTAGAAAACTAAAAGTAGGGCCGGGAGTTTGGCCTAGTGGTTAAAGTGCTTGCCTGGCATGCAGGAAGACCCGGGTTCGATTCCTCGGTACCACATATAGAAAAAAAGCCGGAAATGGTGCTGAGGCTCAAGTGGTAGAGCTCTAGCCTTGAGAAAGTCCAAGGACAGTGCTCAGGCCCTGAGCTCAAGCCCAGGACTGGCAAAAAAAAAAAAAAGTAATCTGTATTTGCTGATGACATGATCATACATAGAGAACAAAGTTTTAATTAGAACTAATAAACAAGTTTTACAAGATTTAAGGATATAATCTATACAAAAATCAATTGTAGCTCTATGTAGGAGCAATGAGTGAAATTTTTAGACAATTTCATTTGTATTATATCGAAGAGCATAAAATCTTTGCATGATTCATCCTCAGGCCAATAAGAGGCTGAGATCTGGAGAGCTGTGGTTTGAAGGTACTTGTAGAGAAATGATCACAAGACTTCATCTCAACAGAAAAAACTGGACATAATGGTACCATGTCATCCCAGCAATGATGGGAAGCCTAAAATAGGTGGATCAGGGTCTAAGAGCATGCTGGGGCAGAGCCTCTAATCAGTGCAGAAAGGAACTAGAGTTGGCTTAGCAGTAGAGTGCCTGCTTAACTAGGGTGAGATTCTGAGTTCAATTCCCAGTATCACTATAAAAGAAAGGAAGAAAGAAGGAAAGAAGGAAGGAAGGAAGGAAAAAGAAAAGAAAAGATTGAGAGAAAACCAATTTCTGTTGTTTGAGCTGTCCAGGCTGTGGCAAACTGACTGAGACAGTGGCCTCAGGTCACACGGAGCTCCCCAAACATATTCTAACAGGAAAGATATTTTTCTGTAGTTGGAGTTATACAAGAGACCTGCTGTTACTCAGAATGCATGATCACTTCACTGCTGCACAGACCCCTGAAAGAACAGTTTGTGAGCATCCAATTTAAAACTCTAGAAAACAAGTGGACTCACTCATTCAGTGTGAGTGATGTTCTCCCTTAAAGAATAAACCGGTTGAACAAAGAAGCTGGAAGTCAAGACTCAGCTTTAGTGCCAACATAAACCAGTTCTTCTGATTACCAAGCATGAGTAACAACGTGAGACATTATCTTCCTGTCAGAAGGTTTTTGAAGCGCGAGTGATCCAACAGTGAGCCAAATGCAAGAGCATGGTAGACCGCTCTCTCTTCACTCCCAGAGGGGCTGCAGCACACCCACTACCTTTATACTTTCATAGTCAACTCTAGGGAACTCAGAGCTACAGATTATTCTTGCAAACCACTTTCTAAAACTGTCACAAAATCGCCATTTTAAGTAGCCTTTTTGTATGTAATTTCGAGGAAGGTCAAAATAACAGAGAACTACACATTTTCCTTTTAGATCATTTGGGAACATTTTTCTGTTTCTTTCTCTTCGCCTTATGTCTGTCTGACCTAAGCCCATTACATGCAAGCAAACAGTAATTTGCAGTGGAGACATTTCACAGGCACCACTTCAATAAAATGATCAGAGTGAGGGTGCCCAGCAGATCTTCCTGTTGTGATGCATGGAGAAGAGCTCAATGTCAGGTCTGTGGCATCTTGGTAAAAATACACAATCTGAATCTAGCCATAAGAACTATCAGACACATCAAATCACAAGCTGTGCATGTGAACAAACTTCCTACACATTATTACATAGATTAATATGTATCTATGACATATAAACCCTCAGCCTAATTTTGATTATGTTCTAAAATCTAAGTGCCAGTGATTGTATATAGATTCCCTTCTTGAATACTTGTTAAACATGATATTTGACATATGATGTAAAAATCAATATTAATAAATTCTTTAACTAAAAAATGTCAAGGGAGGAAAAAGAGCAGGAGAGATAGAAAGGAAGATATTAATGGAAAATATTAATATAAACTGTTTAACCATTAATTATATGATGATTATATCAAAGTATTGCTATTTCTTTTCTGATTTTGATTAGTATATTGTGGTAATGTAAGAGAATGTTTTTGTTTCAGGTTTAGTCTTAAAGTGTTTAACCTTGAATGGAGTTCATATCTGCAAGTTATTCTCAAAGTCATTTTAAAACCTAGTTACATAAAACTGTTGATTTATGGATTCTGGATGAGAGTACATAATTTTTCCTTGTAGTTTTATAACTTTAATATAAACTTAAGAATTACACTGTACACATCCCTATAATCCTTGCACTTGAAAGATGCAAACAAGTAACTGAACTCAGAGAGAATTCAAATAGCTGAATGAAATGAAGAAGATAATGAAGATAATGCAATAAAGAAGGTAATATATGGAACCAAACTAGATGTCCCTCAGTTGATGAGTGGATCAACAAGATGTGGTATTTGTACACAATGGAATTCTATGCTGCTGTCAGAAAGAATGACATCACCCCATTTGTTAGGAAATGGAAAGACTTAGAAAAAATCATATTAAGTGAAGTAAGCCAGACTCAAAGGAACTTAGGCTCAATGGTTTCCCTCATTCGTCATAATCAGTAGAAACCTTGGGCTCTACTAGCAGAGATTTGCAATAGAGCAAAATCTTGATACATAAGGCCATACAATGTGAAGCTAATTGAAAGGACCTCTAGGATATTGAAACAAAAGCCATATAATGAATGATTGTTGTCCTTAATGTACTATGTTGTCTGTCATCTCTTTGCTGTCCCTTGGTTATCTCATATTGGTATAGTATCTCACTTTGTTATCTGATATATTGAATTTATTTGTATTTGGATATTTGAATTTTGATAGGGAAGGGGGGAAAACCAAGACGGGTGGGGGGTTTGGGGGGGGAGGGAAATGGGTACCAAGACATGTGAAAGGGTATCAATGTATGTGAATTAATGCACCTTCTATCTGGCAAATATCATGTAACCCTTTTACTAATTACAATAAAAAAATTAAAAAAATAAAACAAAAAAGAAGGTAATGCAATTCAATTAAGATATAGAAATATTAAAATAAATCAAATTGAAATCTTAAAACTGAAGAGCTGAGTAACCCAAAGGGGAGAAACAATTGAAAGCCTAATATATAGCTAATGTAATAGAATAAGTTGAAAATAGGGCATCAAAAATTGAAGATATGGGGTCAGGAGTTTGACCTAGTGTTAGAGTGCTTGCCTAGCATGCACAAAAACCAGGTTTGATTCCTTGGTACCACATACATAGAAAAAAGCTGGAAGTGATGCTGTGGATCAAGTGGTAGAGCTCGAACCTTCAAAAAGCACAAGGTCAGTGCTCAGGCCCTGAGCTTAAACCTAGGACTGGCAAAAAGAAATGAAGATAAAAGAAAGGAAATAGATCAATCTATTAAGCACTTAAGAAAATATGGATGGAATCTGCAACATCTCTTGGATAGCAATCAAAGGGCAAAGCTATAATTCATGGGTATAGAAGAAGAAAACAGATACAAACTAAAGGTATAGATAACCTACTTACTGAAATTATAGCAGAAATTTTCTCCAGTCTTGAGAGAGGATCAACAAGGTAGAGGTGATATACAAAACACCAAACAGGAAAATTGAAGAAATACCCCTACGTTTGTTATAATTATACCCAACGACTATCAAAAGCTACAGTCTTAGAATCTAATGATTGCACAAGAATCAGAATGCACAGGGAAAAAAAAGGTGTATTCATTTAAATATACATATATCCAATGTAATTTTGAGCACTGACCAGAAAGGTTAAAGCCAAAGATTTTTAAGAATGAGCCACATTCTGGCTGGGTACCAGTGGCTCATACCTGCAATCCTAGCTGTTCAGGAGGCTGAGATCAGAGGATCACAATTCGAGGCCAGTGCATGCAAGAAAGTCTATGGGACTCTCACCTCCAATTAACTGCTAAAAAACTAGAAGTGGCACTATGGCTTACAGTTGTAGAATGCTAGCCTTGATACTTATACACAATGAAATTCTATGCTGCCACCAGAAAGAATGACATCGTCCCATTTATAAGGAAATGGAAAAACTTGGAAAAAATCATATTAAGTGAAGTAAGCCAGACCTAAAGGAACCTATGCTCAAGGATTTCCCTCATTTGTAATAATTAGTACACACCCAGGACTCCCCTACCAGAGGATTACAATAGCACAAAACCTAGATTCATAAGGTCATATAGAATGAGACTAAATGAAAGGATCTCTAGGATATGGAAACAAGAGCTTTATCTTGTGTGATTGTTGTTCTTACTGTACTGTGTTACTTCTCTTCTCTTTTGTTGCCCTTTGGTTAATCTCATATTGTTACTGTATCTGACTTGGTTAGCTGGTATATTGTATACCTTTTGATTATTTGAAATAGGAAAGGGAAGGGGGAAAATAAGATGATTGGGAAGGGAGGGAAATGGGGAAAAAACAGAAGAGGTATCAATGTGTGAGAAGTAATGCATCTACCATCTGACGAATGTAACTGTAACCCCTCTATACATTACAATTAAAAAAAAAAGAATGCTAGCCTTGAGTGAAAAAGCTCAGGGACAGAGCCCTGGCCTGGAGTTCAAGCTCCATGACTTAACACCCCTCTGTCCCCCCACCAAAAAAAAAGAAGACAGTTTTATTCAATACTACTTTAAGTAGAGGATGTTAGTTGATAAGTGATGTGAGTAATTTTGCTTTTAAAAGAGTATTTTTGCAAGTGTAGGGGATAAATTGGCAAAGAACATACTGGAGTCAGGAGTAGTTATAAGACTACTGGGGTGTTGCTCCTCTTGGGGCAGCAACACGGGAACGGGGAGGGACAAACAGGGCCAGCCTGTAGTCCCCCGGGAGCCGAGCGAGATGGTAAGTGTGGAAGACCCAGCCCTCCCCCAATCACCGGGGAAGAAAAAACCACGCTGAGTCAGAAGCAGTGTTAACCATGAAAGCGCATCAGATCTCTCTGCTGATCTCTGGTGATCTCTCGTTCTCTCTGATGCTCTCCGATGCTCTCCTCCTTTATTGCGTCAAACAATTAGTTATATATTGTTGGGGTAGGAGAAGGTGGGCACTGGGAAGCTAGCCAATAGGAAGAGGGCCTCTGTGCTACCACTAAGGGTCTGGGTGGGGCTTTCAGGTAGTGGGCAGGACAGGTGCAGGAAAGCGCGCGAGACTTGAGCTGCTGCGAGACCCGCGAAACTGCGGGGGGTTCAATCGAGTCACGTACACAGAGATGCCTTAAGAGAGGTATGCAAAGGACCGAATGCCTAGACAAAGCCCTTTAATTGTAGCTGAGCCAGAATCAGGCTTCAGGGATGGAGGCTAGGCCCCAACACTGGGGAACTGGCCAGAAGTCAGGATGGCTTAGGTAAGTCATCAGATGTGGGCATTCATGAAAGATAGAGGGAGGGAGAGGAAAGGAGGGAGGGAGAGAGAGGGAGGGAGAGAGAGAAAGAACCTGGTGACCAAATAAATATGAGGTTCTGCAAAGAAGTATAGAATGCTACAGCTCTGGACCCCTTGCCTCAGTGAATGGTGTGTCACATCCTAAGTTTAGTACAGATGAGGCACAATTGGCAGGTGGGGAATAGAAGGAGGGATAACTTTAAGAGGATCATCCTCTCTGCTATAACAATCTTATATAATATGTTCTACAAGCCCAGACTGGCCTAAGAACCCTTTCTATATCCCCATCTGGCCTCACACTTGAGATTCTCTTTCCTCCACTTTCCAAGTGCTGAGTGGGCAACACCATAACCAGAAATAACATTTTTTATATTTTTTGTTCTTTTTGTGTGCTGGGGATCAAACTCAAGGTCTCAAGCAATCTAGAAAGGCACTCTATCATTACCCTGCATCCCCTTTCTATTAAAGGACTTCTCAATGAGATCTTACATTTCAAAAATGTTCTCAGTGGTTAATCCAAACTTCAGTTTTCCACTGCAATGAAACTAAGAAGAAACCTAGACAAAGAGATCCCCAAGGCTGTGTCTGGTGTCTACAGGCCAGTCAGGAGTCACCCAAAGGTGCCTGACAGGAAAAGAAGACCTTTCAGAAATTAGAATTTAGGACTAAGTTTACTTAATCATTCTGATTTTTAAAACTATCCTTTTTAAAAATACATATCTCTCTTATTCAAGTTTTTTCCCATTGGAAAGCCAAATCAATTTAGAGTTGTCAGAATCTACATCTCTCCAACAATAGAAGATATTTTCTACAATAGAGTGCTGAACTCTTAAAAGCCCTACCTTCATCAAAAAATAAGGGAAAAGCCTCTGTGATAACTCATTTCCCTTCATACTGTGGAGCAGTTGACAGATATGGTGTGAAAATACAGAGAAAAACAGCTACTGATGATCATTTTGAGAATTGCTTCTGTTGTTTTCTACGGTTCAACAATACACAACAAAGATAATACAAGTCATCTAGTCCACATTTCAAGGCTGTAAACTCACTGCCTTAAATTTTTATTATTTTTCTAGAATGAAACATTTTACATTTTCCTCCTACACTATAGTCTACTCATAACTTTCATTTAATAAACTGTAAAGGATATGATTAAGGATTGAGTGACTTATTTTCCTGGTATAATAGAGCTGCAAAAAAAAGAAGAAGAAAGAAGGAGGAGGAGGAGGAGGAGGAGGAGGGTCTGGGAATGTGGCTTAGTGGTAGAGTGCCTGCCTTGGGTTCAATTCCTCAGCACCACATACTCGGAAAAAGCCAGATGCAGTACTGTGACTCAAGTTGTAGAGCTCTAACCTTGAGAAAGCCCAAGGACAGCACTCAGGCCCAGGACTGGCCAAAAAAAAAAAAAAAAAAGATGTCTATACACATTGCCAGATACCCTGAAGGCTGAAACTGTTTCAGCCTCCTGTAACTGAAAGTGTAGCCTGTAACTCTGCAGTAATAGCTGGAAGCTTTTATACAACGAGGCTGTCCAAACTGTGCAGTCTGATCTCAGTCACGCTGACTGAGCCAGCGTCAGTATTCTAACAAGATTCCAAGGTCATTCGCATGAACGTTCAAGTTCAAGAAACACTGTCAGTTTATTTGGATCATATTTCTCTATTAGCAGAAGGGGAGTAGCCAAGAAACAAGTATGAGAGATGGAAAAGGGGAGACAGTAAAGGAGATTAAAAACCCAAGAAACTGACTAAAATAGAAAACATGTAGAATTTACTCAAACATAAGCAACTTCTCTTTCAGTGAAATTTTTGACTAAGCTGCTGATGTGAAAGGTAAAAGAAAAAGAGGTAAGGAAGCAAGGCCTATGTTGTTAGTCACAATTTTGAGTCACTGAAGCCTAAACTAGAACATGACTCTTGTTGAGTGTGTCGGCAGGTGCCTATATTCACAGCATCAAAAGGTTAAGGCAATAGGATCAATCATAAATTTAAAGCCAGCCTGGGTTTCCATGACAAAAAGCTGGTGAAAGCAACCTTCCCATACCACCACCCAGACACAGTCACACACACAGCAGAAGGAGTTTATTGTCAGCAGGCGCTAACCAGAGAGAGGGAAAATGGTACCTGTTTTTGTTCAGAGGCTGGAGCTGCATGCTGCAGCTGGACACTGAAGACAGCCCCAAGGCAGGGCTGAGTTTAATACTGGGCTGAAGGCTGTTAATGAGCCAATCCTGGAGAAGCCAGCAGGTGGAGGCTGAGAGAAGAGTTCTTTTCTTTGTGAAGGGAAGGGTGGAGGAAGTTCAGATCTGGGTAAAGAGTATTCCCTTGATGCAGCTAGGGCTAGAGATACTTTACCATGCTGAGGGCTTAGGATGGAGACTGTCAAATCCCAAATGGGAGAGTACATGCTAATAGCTGGTAAAAAGCCAGATTTGTAAAGAGAAACAATTTTAAGAAATAGCAACTAGGAGGTGGGGATGAATGTCAATGGAGAATCATGAGGCCACATGTTCAATTCCCAGAATAACTGAAACAGAAAATAAACAAAAAAGCCAGGCATGGTGGCACATACTTATAATCCCTGCACTCAAGAGGTGGAGTTCTGTGTGTTCAAGGACAGCCTCATACAAAACTGGCCCACTGGATGTAGACGAGGTGGACGCATGATCTCTTACACGATCACCTTCCAAGCTGGGCCGCATTCCCTCACACATTCCCTAGCTTGTGGCAGGGGAAGTGGTGCTGGGTTATCATTTCCATTTTAGGGGATTAGCTTTGTTTTTTTTTTTTGCCTATTCAATGTATACAAAGTCTAAATTTTGCAAGGCAAAAGTGCTATTGCCTTTCCCTCATGTCCTCTGGAGCCCTTTGCAGAAAGAATAACCCAAATTGTTTCCTTACATATTTTAACTCTCCACCAAGAGACTGTTGTTTTGGGAGGACTTCTCTCATTATTTTCTAAGAGTTTTCGTCACCAGAACACAGTTTCTATAAAGGGCCAGTGTAATCGCTGTGTGTGAGGTTGGCTGGGATGAGGTTGTCTCTGAAATAGATAAGCACTGGGGTCTATACTCTGTGGAAGAAGAGACACTCTCACTGGGTGAGGGTCATCACCCAATCCCTGGAATTGCTACACAGAGGAAAGGCAGTTCCTCTTGGAACTGAGACATCTACTTTGTCTGCCCGTGCACATCAGTACTTCTGGTCCTCAGCCCTTCAGACTGAGATGAATCACATCCTAGGCTTTCTGGACCCCATTCTCCAGCTAGCAGGCTGTGGAATTCCTCAGTCTGCATAATCAACTCTCATCTCTCTCTCAATCTCTCCCTATCCCTCCCTCTTTCCCCCCTCTCTTCAATGCTAACATTAATATAAACATATAATAAATATTTTAAGGTTTATGTCCCATACAGTCTCTGTGTGTGATTGCTTCCTTATAGTTTAAAAAGTCCTGGAAAATACAGAAACAAATTCGTGTTGCCCTGTTCCAGTGGAAATTTACAAAAGCAGACAGTGGGCTGGATCTGGTCTGCAAACTATAGTTTTCACTCTGTTCTAGAAACATTATTCTTTTCCATTTGAGCTCACTTTCCTGGTAAAAGTTTAAATAGCTAGCATGTGTGAAGTACAAAGTGCCAGGCACTGTTCTCTGATTTACACAGGTTGTTTTACTGAATTCTTACACTAATGCCCAGGGATGGCAGGGGTGAGGGACTTCCTCTGGAGTGTGTGGTGATAGGGTCCCTGGCTTCCCATGACCAGAGTACAGTTACCAACTGTGTTTGTATGGGGTCCAGAGTAGGGCACAGGGCTCAGGGCCCTGTGTCGTTGCAAGTTGTCGGATCAGTGGGAGTTGGTTGTGAGGGGCTTTCTGAGCTACTTGTGAGAGATGTGCACAGGCTCCCTTCCTGGGCTCAGGAAAGAGACACTGGCAAAGGGAACTTTGCCCTCAGGCTCTAAACTCACTGTACACACAATGCAGCATCTGTTTTGTCAGAGGCAGTGTGCTCCTGTGAGTACCTTTGGGGATGAGTATGAAAGGGGTGGCTCCCAGGAACTACAGAAGCATCAGGAAGAGGCAGGACCTTATCTAGCAGAGCCTGCAAAGGACGGGGCTGGGGCCAGCCTGGCTAGCTTCTTCCTCAAGGGGCTTGAGGTCAGCTGGAGAAAGACAGATAGACTGTCCTGGCTAAAGGGCTTCTGTAGAGCTGGCCAGGGTCCAGAAGTGTACCTAACAGCCTCACAACTAGAAGGGAGGCTAAACTGAAGCTCTGTCCTCATCTTTCAGAGTATGAGAGTGAAGCGTAAGTAGGAGGATGTGATGTGAGGCCCCATTCACGTAAACAATGAGCGACCTTATCTGGAAAATAAGGCAAAAAAGAACTGGAGGTGTGACTCATGAGGTAGAGTATTCTTAGAGCAAGCGCCAGGCCTTCAGTTCAAATCCCAGAATAAACAAATGGAGGTACCCAGGACTTTCCATTTTCATCACAATTTTCACCAGCTTCACCACAATAGGTTATTTGGCTGCTGGTAACATTCTTTTAGTGGGCAGCCTGTGTCAGTCATGTTTCCTGATCTATGTGTATTCTTTAACCTAAACCACTTATAAACTGTGAAGTAAATTCTGATTTTCCTATTTCACAGGTAAGAAGGTTGAGGCAGAGAGCTAAACTTCCCCAAGGTCACACAGCTGATTAGGTAACTGGGCCCACTGACAGAGTGTCAGTGACAGGAAAGGACACAAGTCTTGCCCATTATAAAAAGCTTCTTGAAAGGTTACTGCCAGCCACCTACATGCAGCTTACTCTACAACATGCAGAAACTAGCTGAATACCTTTATTATCAAGGGCTAAAGGGACATTTGCCCACTTAATATGCACACAGTTTGGATTAACATAGCCACACACTCCACTGTCCTATAAATATCGGTTGTTGACTCCTAGTGTTACAGATTCAAGGCCATTTTGAATGTTTCTCTCCCTTCTTCCCCCAAACTAATGCAAAGTAAAACAATCTACTTGAAATTTCTATGTGTGAGACTAACTAGAAACTTCTATGTGTGAGACAAATGGAAACTAAATTTATGAGTGGTTAGAAAAGTTTGCTGATAAGTATCTGTCCGCCAGGCTAGGCTCATCAAGCTTGCCCTGAGTCTGGGGGTAAGGGGGAGGGGTCACTCCTACTCCCCAGGGCCCAGAGGCCAAAGCCACCCACCCTGGAAGAGGTCAAATTCTTCATCACCACCCCTTGCTGAAATAGATCTGTCCTCTACTTCCTTCCCTCCCCTGGGCACAAAGTATCGATAACTTCTGCTGAAAATTTAATTCCCAGGACTGCCTGCTTGGAAACTGTGTAGGTAATATTGGCACTTTATAGTAGCACCCTCTGGCGGGCATTTCCCTAACCTCTGCCCCATATCTCCAGTCCAATAAAAAGTTCTCTGGAAGATTTCTTAGTAGCAAAAAGAAGGCTTAGCAATCTAAGACTTTCATTGTCTCTTAAATATCTGTGTATCCAAAAGAGGCTGTCTTTTTCAGTAATCTATAAACTCGCTTAGCCTTTAAAAATACGTTGAAACGTTTTGCAGATGGCATAATGTGAGCTTCTGAAATGATATAAAAATCTCAGTGTATTTTTCTACTGCTAATGGTTCAAGTCTGCAATCCCAGTAGTAGGGAGGTTAAGGTAGGACGAGTTGGCAGTTAAAGCCATGGCCAACCTACACAAGACCTATCTCAAGGAAGGAAAGAAAAATGGAGAAATAAAAAAACAAATAGAATCAAGTAAATATTCAACATAACAAAGTGCAAATGGATGACTAACAAAAAAATCTTCAGAGCTGGGTGGTTTCTGTGGCTGATACCTGAAATCCTGGCTACCAAGGAGGTTGAGAACAGACGCCTTGAGATTTGAAGCCAGTTTAGGAGGGAAAAAAAAGTCCCGAAGGCTCTATCTCCAATTAAACAGTACATATATAAAATACATTATATTATTTAAATATATTATACATTTTATGTATAGTATATGTAATATATATATATATATATATATATATATGGCTGGAGGTGTGACTCATACACTTGAGAACCCAGGAGCTATGAGCAAGCGATCATGATGCCCTGGAAAAAATAAATAAATAAAACTAGAGTCCATGACACAAAATGCAAATAGGTAACATGGCCTGAGCATTTCTTCGTGCCATGAACATTTCTAAAGTGCCCCCTCACTGTGGGGAATTTCTTTCTTTTGGGGCAGAGTGTTATTAACCCACTGTGCAGATAAGGAAACGGGGCCCCGCGGTCGGTGGTACCCAGGTCCTGGCGGACGATCCGGCAGGCTGGACGCGGGCCTGCGCGGACCCCGGCCCCGGCCCCGCCCCCGGCCCCGCCCCCGCCCAGGCCCGGGGCTCTGTGAACTCACAATGCGGGTCCCGGGAGACCAGCCGGCCTCCTCCGAGGGCGAGAGCCTCGCGTCTCCAGTTCCCAAAGCCTCTGTACATTGGGAAGGAGGAGGGGGGGACTAAGATTCACGGTAAACGGAGGTCTCGGACACCCCGACGTGACGGGGTGCCGCCTCACGGAGCTCGCCCCCGCCGTGACGGGGCCCGCCCATGCCTTCTGGACGCCGCGGCCCCGGGCCTGGAGGGCGGTTCGCTGCTGGAAACGCTCCGGCGTAACTTCAAACCCGGGACGCGAGTCCGGTTAACGCTTTCTCCGTGGGCAAAGCCGTCGGGCCAAACGCGTCCTCGGAACCTAATAGGCAGCGCCGCCCGTCCCCAGGAGGACGGCGTTTCGCGTAGCGACTGAGGAGGGCGGGGCCTGTCCGACCGGACGTAAGGGGAGCGGCGCGCGCACGCACGCGCACGTGCACGGCAGACGCGGCGCAGGGTGAGGAGCGCGGCGCGCGGACGCGCACGGCAGACGGCGGCGGGGCCGACGGCGGGCCTGGGCCATGCTGAGGGCAGCGCGCCGCTCGCTCGCCTTAGCGCTGCGCGGGCCGTGCGCGACGTCCTCCGCGGCCGGCCGGAGTTGCCTGCACATCGGCGGGTCGCAGCCCTCGGCGGCTCGGGGCGAGCGGCCGGAGGAGCTGCCCCGCGCCTTCGACCCGGCGCTGCTGGAGTTCCTGGTGTGTCCCCTCTCTAAGAAGCCGCTCCGGTGAGACTGGCGGGCGCTGGCTGTTCTCGGCGCGGCCCCCCCCCTCCTCCGCTGCCATTTCCGGGACGCGGCCGGGCCGGGCGGGCGGCGGGAGGCCGGGGATCGGGCGGCCGGGGTCAAGTCGCTGGGCGGCTAGGTCGATGCGGACGTTTCTGGAGCTCCGCCGATTCCAGGACGGGCGCGGTGGCTCGCTTGTGTAACCCCAGCCGCGGGCGGGGCGAGGCCAGCCGGGAAGCGGGACGGCCTTGGTCTCCAGAAACGGCCACAGCCGAAGTATCTGGGGCGTGGTTCAGGGGGTAGAGCGCCAGTTTTGCCACGTGGAACTCGCTCTCCCCACCTCCCCCCAATAAAATGCCAACGTGGGCACCCCAAGCCCCCTGGCATGGGTGACCTCCGAAGTGAGCCCGGCGTGGGGGTTTAGGAGCCGCAGGGCCGGGCAGGAAATGTGGTGTCACCGGGATTGTGGATCGTCGCGCACCGTCCGGCCGAGGCCGCGCTGCGGGCCCGCCGATGCCTCCCCAGGCTGCCTTTTTAACCTCTTGCTCTAGTTGTGGGGCACGCAGCCCTGCCACGCTTCCAGACTGGCCGTCGGCACCACTGGAAGAACAAACTGTGTTCACCCCAAAGATCATCCTTGGCTGGCTGTCTTTGGGTCGTCGGTTCCCAAGCTTATACCGTGCACTTGGGGTTTCGATGTGCTGAGTTCCTCTCTCTTTAGAATTTACTTCAAAGGCGTTAGTGGAGTTTTTCTCTAGGTTTTGTTCTAGGAGTAAGTTAACTGGAGTGGATTTGTGGTTGGATGAAGTCATGAAGGCATATTTAAGTAAAGGAGGGAAAAAGCTCTTCTGCTTGGTATAAAAAATAGATTGGGAGTAAAATAAAAGATAATCGGGCACTTAGTACATACACCTGTAATCTTGTCTACTTAGGGGCTGAGTTGTAAGGATCACGGTTCAAAACCAGTCTGGGCAGACAAATCCAAGAGATTCTTATTTCCAGATAATCAACAAAGAGCGGGAAGTGGAGCTTTGGTTCAAATGATGGAATGCTAGCCTTGAATGAAGAAGCTAAAGGAGAAAATGAGGCCCTAGGTTCAAGCCCCAGTATCAGCACACACAATAATGTAAAACCAATATGAGAGATACTAATAGGAACAATTATAAATTCTAAGCTTTTGGGAAAGAAATGGTTGAATTCATTATTGCTTTTGGAATTAAGACTGGGAGTAATTATTAAGTATTGGGTAAGTGCTATTATTTATTGCAATTCATTTTGGTTTTTCCCCTCTTAGATACCAAGCAACAACAAATGAATTGATTAATGAAGACTTGGGAATAGCCTATCCAATCATTGATGGCATTCCTAATATGATACCCCAGGCAGCCAGGACGACACGTGAACATAAGAAGCAAGAAGAAATGGAGCAGCACTAAGATAATTTAACACACACACACACACACACACATAACACTACCCTAAGTGTTCTAAATACACCTTTTCAAACAGGGTGTCAGGCTAGGTGGAGAGAATGTTTGTGTCTTTGCCCACCTTGACTGTTCTTGTCCCACTAATCTCTTTAGCAGGACTGTTCTACTCTGCGTCTGTGGAAGATGACTTCCCTCAGGGCTGCACCAGCACAGCCAGCTTCTGCTTTTACAGTCTGCTCTTGCCCATCACCATACCAGTGTATGTGTTTTTCCACCTTTGGACATGGATGGGCATTAAACTCTTCAGGCATAATTAATGAAACCAGCCCAGAGTGGAGATACAGATAGGTCTTAGGCATCAACTCTGGAAACACTGGAAACCCATTTGGTTTGCAAGAAGGTTGCTTTGCTTTGTTTCTCTCAGGCTCTGGACTTTGGAAAGCTTAGGCTGCAGCTTCTTTGTACTTCAGTTCTGCCCTTGTGTTTGAAGATTCTGACTGTATAGAGAAACATTTCAGCAAAATGTCCTGATGGAGAATAATACTGCCAGTTGTCACTACAGGCGCATGTAAAAGTCACTTGGAGTTTTGCTTAACTTTTGAGGTGCATGATAACGCCACCTATTGGAGCCATACTGTAGTACTTCTAGAGAAATAAATAACTAATGTGACATAAAATTAACAACTGTGAAGTTCACATAGAGTCTTGAGTTTGTAAAGTTACTCGTTTCTTTGATATAAAATACTAATAAAATGTTGATTTTTTTTTCTGACTATGAAAAGCTCATTGTGAAAGATTTGGGATTTTTGTCATAAGAGAATGATCCTAAAGTAGGGAAAATGTGAAAGTATGCTTAAATGAGAAGTGTGTGTTGTATTTACTGAGACCCTGAATACACCTACAAAGCCATTTTCCAGGAAACCAGACCTTCAGTAGGTAAAGCAGGGTAGGACAGATGGAAGCTGATTTTGTACTGGTAAGCTATTAACAGGATTGAGTGAGCATGGTATACTTAAATGCCTTGGAAGGACAGAATAAAGAAGCTAGAATTTTTTTCCTATGCTACTCTGCCTGCTTAGGTAAGTGCTTTTTGGCCAGTCCTGGGGCTTGAGCTTAGAGCTGTCCTTGGCCTTTCTCTGCCACTTGAGCCACAGCACCACTTCTGGCTTTTCTATGTATGTGGTACAAAGGAATCAAACCCAGGTCTTCATGCAAGCTAGGCAGGAACTCTACAACTAGGCCAAACTCATAGCCCATCAAGTGCTTTTAACTCCTCCTGGTACACATTCATTGGTTTCCTTAGTGCTGCAATTACAGGCCTGCATCGACACTCCAAGCCCTTCTTGATTCCTAATTTGTATTAAATAGTATTAACAAGCATAATATATTTAATAGTTTATAAATACAAACCAGGTTCTTAAGTTGCACTGATGAAACCATTTCATAAATTATACAGAGGTTCTCATTCATCTCTTACAGAGGAGGTTTATTTTGAAATTAGCCCCAATCTTACATCCAGCCAACTGAGAACTAGGGCCTGAGAATAGTACTTTGCTTATAATCTGTGTTTTGAGAACAGTCTGTAGCTCTGTAGATGCACTCCCTGTGAGCTAAGCTGAATTAAGATTAGACAGTCTTTAAACAACAGGTTTTTAAAAATTTGCTACCATTCAAAGGGAACTGTGAATTGTCTTCACCAACTACTTCCTCCACACCACAGGTTAGTGGCTGCCAGCCACTGCAGCCAAGAACACAGGACTCATTCTGGTGGTTATATAATTAGTATAAATGTATATTCCCAACATTCATAGCGCACTTCTAGAAAATATGGTGTCTGACTGTTACACTTGCTACTAAGGTCAGACCAAACATGAAAGTTTAGAACTCTTAACCAATGCCAGGCATGGTAATTTGCTTGTGATGACAGCAACAAAAGGGAAGCACAAAGAGGATGGTGGTAGTCCAGGCCTGTTTGGGTATAAAGAAAAGGCAATACTTTGAAAATAAACTACAAGAAAAGGGACTGGTGGTATGGCTGAAGTGGTAGAGTGCCTGCCTTGCAAGTGTGAGGCCATGAGTTCAATGATCTCTAGTAATGATGATGTTTCTTTGTGTGTGTGTGTGTGGGGGGTAATCATGGGGCTTGAACTCTGGGCCTGGGTGTTGTCCCTGAGCTCTTCACCTCTAGGCTACCACCCTACTCCTTGAGCCACTCCACCACTTCCAGTTTTCTGGTTAATTGGAGACAAAGAGTCTCACAGACTTTAGTGCCTGGGCTGGCTTTGAACTACAATCCTTAGATCTTCGCCTCCTGAGTAGCTAGGATTACAGGTGTGAGCTACCACACCAGCTCTGACAATGTTTCTGTATCTTACCTGCACACTTAGGGGTTGATCTGCAGTTCTCATAGATCTTAGATCCTAAAACAGTGCACCTGACAAAAAAAACTTCAAAGAAAAAAGCACTGGTGAGTCTAGACTGGAGGCTTGGTTCAAGTAGTAAGAGTACCAGCTATGAGCAAGATTGATACATATGTGCATTCTCTCGCACACGTAGTCCACCCAAAATTGTGTGTGAATGGTCATGGCAGCATAGTTTGTTCATAATAGCCCTCATGAAATGGTAATCCCAAAGTCCCATCAAGGATGGATGGATGGATGAAATATGTCATTAATTTAACAAAATGAGTACTAACATGCTACAACAGTCACCTTAAACCCATGCAAAGTGGAAAAAATCCACAAATTGTTCAATGGTGGATGAGTGTGACAGGTTGATTGGGACACACTTTACATGTAGCAATGTCACAAAACTTGTACAATGAATGCGTGCAACTAACTGTTTAAAAC
Source organism: Megascapheus bottae (assembly GCF_031878675.1). NCBI lineage: Eukaryota > Metazoa > Chordata > Mammalia > Rodentia > Geomyidae > Megascapheus > Megascapheus bottae. The sequence goes on from NC_143531.1 coordinate 20,310,717, forward strand.
TACATAGATGAGAGTCCATGGCTCATAATCCAGATCTGAGCATCATTGTTCGAAGCCAACTTGGGCAGGGAAGAATGTGAAACTCATCTCCAATTAACTACCAAATGCTGGAAGTGGAGCTGAGACTCAAGTGGGAGAGCAATAACCTTGAGATTTAAAAAAAAAAAATGCTCAGAGACAGCACCCAGGCCCTGAGTTAAGGTACTGGACTGGCACAAATGAACAAGAAAAAAGACTATTAAAGATATCATCCACATGAAATGTCCACAACAGGAAAATCTGTAGAACAATACTGTATTAATATATTACTAATGCATTAATACAAATGTTTAGTATAATAATGGCTGCCTAGGGGCCAGGTTAAGGATGATTAGTGGAGTTAACAGTACAAGGTTTCTCTTTGTGGGTATGTTCTAAATGGTATGCTTACCAGGTCAGAGGACCCTGGCTTCTTGAGCCTAGGAACACACTTCTGTCTGTCCTTGACTGTGTGATTATCTCAGTCACCCCATTAACAGGATCCTTCTGCTCTTTGAGAATTTCCCATCTTGGGGAGCAAAAGGGAACCCCTCACAATCTACTTTTCCTCTTCCTTCACCTTCAATCTCACAAAGGGGGCTTTCAGTCAAGTATCTGCATCTGTAATAAGGATAGGTAAGACTTACTGCCAGTTTTAAGTGATGCCCAAAATATGAAGTTACCTAGCATAGCCAACAGTGTCTCATTACCGATTCATTAAATTGACAGTTCTTTAACATTTAAGGAAGTTATCCTATAGACCACTAGATGGCACTTTGAGCTTATCAGACCAGACACAACTAAGAGCTTAGAAGGAAGCCAAACACTTGAATTAGAGCTTAGCAGATGTACTCTAAAACATTTCATTTATTAGAAAGTGGCCACCTGCAGACTCTTAATAGGAAAAACAAGAAGGGAAATGAAATTTTGCAACAGAAGGGCATTTTCAAATGTTACCTCCTGGTGAAGTAATTCAGAATTAAAAAAAAAAAAAAGGAAGCCAAGAAGCCAAGCAGTGACTATACTTGTAGTCATAGGTACTCAGGAAGCTGAGATCTGAGGATCATGGCAGCCAATCCAGGAAAGAAAGTCCAAGAGACTCTATCTTCAGTTAACCAAACAGAAGGGGCCCTGTGGCCCAAATAGTAAAATGCCAAAAAGGCAAAGGACAGCTCCTAGGCTGAGTTCAAGCCCAGAATCAGCACACAAGTAGGTTACAAGACACACTTTAAAAAAAAAAAATTGGGAAGTAGATTTGGTGATAGACCTCTGTAAAAATACGCCTGTCACTTAATGTACACTAACCCCCAAACTTGTGTTCTTTTATAATTTGCTCTGTCCTCCTTCCACCTGTCCTTAGGCCATCATCTGCTGTTATTCTTCAAGAGCTTATAGAATTTTCCATAAACAGAATTATACTGTATGTAGCATTTCTTGCGCCTATTATGTTTTATTAATGGTTTCCATGTTTCTGCACCCCTGCTGATAGGCATTTCACATCTTCAGGTTGGGGTCATTAACACATAAACCAGCCATGAGCACACACTTGGTACATACAAAGTCTGTGTGTGGACACAGCTATTTGTCCAAATTCTAAGAAATTTATAGCTGGTTTAGACAGTTGGGACAGTGTCTAACATTTTTAGAAAACTCAAGATTTCAGAATATAGTTGTTTTAAAGATACTAAGATCCCAGTGTGGTGGCATACACCTGTAATTCCAGAACAGAGACAGAAGAACCACAAGTTCAAAATCAGACTGGGCTATATGGCAAGTTCAAAGCAAACGTGAGATATATAATGAGACTGCCTCAGAAAACCAGTGTCTAGAGACAGCTCAGTGGCACAGTGTGTTTCTGTCTAAGGCCCAGGGCTCTATCTCATCAACACACATAGCAAACCATAAGAAAAATCCCTTAAGCTAAATTGTCTCTCTTCAGGCCAAATAAGGCAAATATTTTTTGTATAGAGCTATGGTCTGTTTCACAACAAACCTTACATGCATTAAACAACCCAAACAGCAGATAAACACGCTGACTAGTGAAGACTTTCATGTTAACTTTGATTAAATTTTATTAGAAACCAGAAAGTAGCAGAATGTAGTAGAAAATCAGCCAAAACCTCTGTTGCTATTGATGGCTATTTGAAGTGCTTCTTCTACTCTTTCCATGGTAGAATACTTAGGGAGGTAGAGCAGACTAAAGCATGTCTGGGCTCTCATGGGATCTTTTTCATCCAAACTCTCAGGACAGCAAAATGTTATTTTCATATCTTTTAAGTCTTTCCTTTGTAATCTGTCAGTTCCTGTAAGAAACACTGAAAAGAAGAATAAAATTGAGTGATCTATTTCACAGGTAGATAAATCGCGTCTAACTTTCTTGAAGGCCCACGTGCACAGTCCTATAATCAAAGTGCACTTGGGGTTGCTTTAGGACAACCTCAGAGTCAGTGGCCTTGAACAGCCTCTTATCCATAGGAGTTCTGTTCCAAGATCCCAATGGATATCCAAATGTAAATAGCACCAAACCCTGCCTGTACTCTGCATGCAGCTAGGGTAAGCATCACTTTCCACTTCAGGAAGCACTGTGTGGCTTCTCCACTGGACTGCCAGCACCACTACTCCTGCACTTTGGGGCAAGAATTAAGTAAAATAAAGATTGAATACAAGCCCTGTGATACCTCCATGATCTGAACTGTGAGCTAGCTGCAAGGCAACTAATGAGCAGGTAGTGTATATAGCACGGACGTGCTAACAAGATGACTCATGGCCCAGGTGGGAGAGAGTGGGATGGCACAAGACTATCACACTACTCAGGAACAGCACAGTCCCAGAGAGACAAAAAGTCACGTTTCCTTTCATATGTGAAATCATTTATAAATGTACAAGTAAACATATATGGAATTGTATGCAAGTGTACAAAAATGTATTTACTATTAGGATGTTTTCAGGGGAGAATTCAAACTGTATTTCCTTAGAAAAACACAGTCCAACAAAATACTAGGAAATTGGTACTTGAGAAGTATAAAGGGGAGATGAATATAAAGAGAACAGATGAACAGAGAAGGGAGAACAATACAGTCATGATTTTCAATGTGCATCTATGAAATTAAGAATATTCAGAAGGGTTGAATAAGGAAAAGGAAAAGGATGGAGGGGTGATAGCAATCAAAATGCATTATATCCATGAACTGATTTATTGAATGGTAACTCCTTTGAACAACTACCTAATATATAATATTTAATGTTGTATATTTAGAGCAGCTACAAAGCTAATATATTGTATTAAATGTTCTACATTTTATCTTGGAAATAGGCTTTGAAATGACATTTTTCTCCATACAATGAATTTATACCATTTTCTTCTGTAAAAGCTGCACTCCCCACGAACAGAACAGCATACATTTAAAACTCAATGTGTTTCTGGCATTTTCTACTTCATACTTTTGGATCCTGGTTCAACGCTGTTAACTAAAATTATAAACAGTAAAGTTACAGGTAAGGGAGGATTACTCTACTAGATTCTTGTGTAAGGTGTAAGGCAGTTACCAAGAATCAAGGGGGTTCTAAGTGTAAGTGCTGTGTTACAGAGAAGGGAATGGGTGCCAGGCTGGGATGTTTGAGGAAACATCCAAGTGTCCACATCATGCTGGACTTCTAAGATGAAAAAGACTGAAAGAAGCAGGAGTGAGGTAAAGTTCAAGGAAGGGTAAGGAATGGCAGAAAAGCCCTGAGCCTCCTTGCGTAGCTAGGACTACAGGGATAAGCCACCAGCACACCTGGCCTGTTGATTTTTCTTTTTAATGCTGCCTCCAGAGGACTTTTGATTGTACTAGGCGTGATATTCAAGCTCATTTGTTGGACATGCTGGCTATTTTAATGGAGAATCTTATCCCTATAACACTAGAAGTATTCCTTGATGTAATACTCACCAAGGAACTTTTTCTTTTCCTCCAAAGTTAGTTTGTGTAAAGCCTCCCAGAACATCACTATAGTGGGATGCGAATTACTATATCCTCGGTCATAATTTGCATTCTAGAGAAAACACAAAACAAAACAAAACCAAGACATTCAGCAAATAGAAAAGTAAAGAAAAGTTCATCACCTTGGCCTTTAAGATGATGTACCTTTTCAAATGTTTCCCAGTCATAATCTGTGTTTCCAATAATCACGTCCTTCAGTTCTTCAGGCTGAAAAAATTCGATTATCTCCTTGTTGCATACTTTATAAAATCCTCTCTGAAATTCTTCATAAACATCCTTTACAGAGGTGTTGAAGATGTAATCAACACACTTAGACACATATTCTGTCCTTTAATGAAACAACAAAAAGAATGTTTTCTTTACTGCAATAACTTGAACAAAATGAAGAATAATTTAAAAAGCTTCAACATTTTGAGGATTCACCCTGACATAGGCTGCAATTCTGCCACAGCCTCCAGAAATTACAGGCATCTAGTTTAATCTTCCTAACTCTGAGGCATGTTCTCATTAACACTTAAGAAGTAACAAAGACACCATGAAATTAAGTGCTCAAGGTCACAAAGGTGAAAGAATCAATACAGACATTTGTTTGAGATAATGAAGTCTGAACTGGTAACAGAAATTAAGTCTCTGGGGAATGGGTAAAAGAGATGGGACAGAATATTTTAACTTATGATCTATGAATAACCTAAGTATGTGACAATGAGCAACTAATATTGGTTGTTAGACACAAATATAGAGGCAATTTCCACATTGAACTATAATAAAGCAACTGGTAGCAAACATGCTGCCATTAAGAACTGCAGGTAAAATATACAAGCACATCCAGTTCCAGCCTTCCAAATCTGAGGCAAGAGCCAGGTACTAGTAGTGGCTCATGTCTGTAATCCTAGCTACTCGGGAGGCTGAGCTATGAACATTAAGGTTCAAAAGCCAGCCCAGACAAATCTGATTCCTTTCCAATACATCTGGAAGTAGAAATGTGGCTCCAGAGGTAGAGTACTAGCTGTGAGTGAAAAAAAAAAAAAACTCAGTTGAGCCTAAGGCCTGGAACTCAAGTTCTAGTACTAATGTGCACGTGTGTGTGTGTGTGTGTGTGTACATGTACACCAACCTCAAAAGACCCAACATTTTAGAGAAAAAGGAAGCTCACTAAGAGGAGGTCAACATGGTGCTTGCAAATATGGCCTTTTAGGACACTTGCTGCTGACTCTTGTTGGTCAAAGTTTTGATCCCATCCCGCATAAGGTAAGAAGACATGAAGTACATTGCCTTAGCCATATACCAATATACATGCACATAAACAATGAGAAACACACACAAGAATGTTATTCACAACAGCCCAACCTGAACATTCTATTTATCAATACTACTATGGACAAACCAACTGTGGTATAGTCATACAATATGTATCTATAGATATAGAAATCTATTTCCAAATTTCCTTTGTATATTTACTTTGTCAAATTCATTAACCTATAACTTATGGTGTGTGTTATTACATCAGTTTACCTCAACACACTAAGAAATGAAAGCAGATTTTCCATTGCCACTGGAACAACACAGCTGTTAATTTTGTCATTTGCTCAGACATGAAGGGAATGTTCTATAAACCCAAACTGTGCCTTTCAATGGTCTCCCATACATGTTGGGAAGTCAAGCCGCCACAGTAACTCCTTCAACAAGCACTACGGGCTTGATCTGTATTGAAGAGTCAGTGGTGAAGAACATGGACCAACTTCTTGCCATCAGACAAGTATGAGTAAAATGTGATGAACAGAAAAAGTATAGCAGAATAAGATGATAAGGTGAAGTGGAGAAAAGTGGTCCTTTCAGATGGGAAAAGGGAAGGCCTCTCTGAGAAAGCCATTTCCACTTATTACAGTAAAAACTGTAAAATGTATATGTTTGTCCATATTCGTAAACACACATCAGCTTCTCTGCTTACTGGAAAGTAATAATGGGAATGAAAAATTAGATCAACTAGAACGAACTCAGTGAAATAAACATAATATGTATCAACATTAAAATGTGCTTTTTTACTTGTTAGTCTGGTTGACAGCTATGCACTTTCCATTAGGAATTAAGTCTACATCAGTTCGGTCCCAGTGCACCTGTAAACACAAATGAATTTAGATACAACTCCAAAATAATTCTGAACAATAGAACTCACAAGAAACTTTGTAATGCATCTCTTTTCCTATGTGATTTGTGAAAACAAAATTTCATCATTAAGAAATTAACAATACACAAAACATTAAAATATACAAATAAAAATTGCCATGTTACAAATGGAAAGTTTTTGAATAATTTTGATTGATCATATCAGTTTGAAAATTGTTACATCTCAGTATTTGCTTCAGTTTATTAGATTTGTATAACTGATCATCAGTTCCTTCCACCCTACTATCATTCCCCCACTCTGCAAAATGACTGTGTGACATTCTCATTGAGAGGGGACCTAAGACATGAGCTGGTTGGTTACACACCTACAATCCTAGCTACTTGGAGATGAGAACAGGAAGATTATGATTCAAAGACACAGTCTTGGCAGAGAAATTTTTCAGATCCTTTCTCAATGGAAAGATGCTGGACTTGATGCCTGTCATTCCTGCTAGAATGAAAACTAGGAAGATAGTTGTCCAGATGCATGCTTGGGCACGCATCTGATCTTAATAACCAGTGATAACCAGGGCTGGAGCCATGCTTTAATAGTAGAACACCTGCTAACAAGCACCAGACCCTGACTTCAAACATTAGTACTGCCAAAAAAAAAATGGTGACAAAGACAACATTTATTTGGGGAGGTCTGGCAAGAAAGACAATAGGAATGAGTATGTATTATCTGCCATAAGACCATTAAAATGTACAAAAATAAAATATAAAGGAAATGAATGGTGCAGTGTGAGTTTATCTCCATAGCCTCTGAATCTGTGAGTCAACACTATATGCTTTGGCTTAATGGGTCTCCTAGAAGCAGAACCTTGAATAGGAGTTTGAGTGCTGGAGCTTGCCTTTCCTTCACCCTCTGTAATACTAAACCATCTCATGAAGAAAACTCAGTTGCCTCGCAGAAGACTTCATGGAACAGGCAGTTCTAGCTGACACATCACCAAATAGTCTGCTAAACACCAGGTATGTGAGGCTAATGCAGACTGTTTGATTCAGGCAAGTCACCCAGTAGGTAACAGAATCATAGTTGTTTCCTGAAGCCACTAAATTTGGAGGTTGTTTTGTAGTATAATCTAAATGATACATCAAGATCATGAGAAATGAGGAAGAACCCTAGCATAATTTAGAAGCTCGCATTGCTTTTAAAATAAAAGGTGACATATTCAGGTAAATATATAAACGTTAGAAAAAAACGAAACTGATCTGTCATCTGATTTTAACTGTTACTCACATTAAAATAGATGTAAAGTGTTTCTCCAAAATCACTGCTTTCATCTTCCAGAAGTGTTTGTAAACTCCTAAAGAAAATAATTTTGATTTAAAGGCAATAGTTATACTACAACACTATTTTAGAAAAATGTCAAGTGCAAAGCTATTTACAGATAACAATTTAGTACCTGTTTCTCTTTGTACAAAAAAGCCAGAGCTCAACTATGAATTTAAGACTTTAAGAAGTTTAACTACCGATACTCCTCCTGATTCCGCATTCTCAGATCCAATACTGTTAATTTCTAGCATTGCTATTTCAATCTAAGCCACGTTAGCTTGTCATTTTAATATACATTTCTTAACACTACTGAGTTTTAAATTTATGCTCAATTTCTATTACTTTATTCAGTTACTTTCTTGGACACTTTGTCGACTGTTCAAAAACTGGGTAGAAAAACTTTGTGCAGAAGGCATATTAACCAACTCTGCAAATGTGTTACTAATTTTTACCTGGTAATACTCTGTCTTTTAATAATACATAAATTTCTGGCTATGTACAGCTCACATGTGTAATCCTAGCTACCCAGGAGGCTGAGAGCTGAGGATCCTGGTTTGAAGCCAGGATGGGCAGGAAAGTCTGTGAGACTCTTATTTCCAATTAATCACACAAAAAGACAGAAGTGGCGCTGTGGCTCAAGTGGTAGAGTCACTTGAGCAAGAGCTCAGGGACAGCACACCAGTCCAGAGCTTGGCATGCATGCATGCATACATACATTCATACGTACATACGTACATACATATACACAGACACGTACATGCATATATACATACATACACATACATAAATACACAAAGAAACAATTAGGCTTATGTTTGTCAGCTACTTATGATGCTGAAATGTAAGAATTACAGACTAAAGTCAGCCTGGGCAGTAAAGTCTAAGGTACTCTTATTTCCAATTAATTAACCAGCAAAAGGCCAGAAGTATGGCTCAAGCCATAGCACTAGCCATTTTAGAAAAAAAAAAGAAAAACAAAACCCTAAGGAATAGTACTACCTAGACCCAGAGTTCAAGCCCTAGTACTGACACACACACAAGCACAAGCACATAACCCACACCCATGTCAATTCTGGCCATATGTGAGAATTTTTCATACCTGTAATACCAGATATACAGGAGGTAAATGGGAGGGTATCAATTAAGGTCATCCCAGGTATAAACATTACCAAGACCCTTCTCAAAAACAAGCCAGAAGCCAGACACCAGTGGCTCACCCCTACAATTCTAGCTATTCAGGAGGCTGAGATCAGATCACAGTTCAAAGCCATCTAGGCAGGAAAATCCAAAACACCAGTGGTGCTATGGCTCAAGTAGTAGAGCACTACCCTTGAACTGAAGAACTCAGGGACAGCGCCCAGACCCAGAGTTCAAGCCCTACAAATGACTAAAAAATAAAAAAACAGAATGGTGACCTACACCTGTTACCCCAGCAACTTCAGAGGCAAAAGTTGGAGGAGCATAATTCAAGGCTAACCTGGGCAAAAATGTAAGATTCTACTGGAATGCATGGCCCTAGTGGTACCGTGTCTACCTAGTAAAGCCTGAGCCAGAATTCACTTCCTAGTACTGACCTTCCCCCTTTGTAAAAGAAGATAATACATTTTTACTTTAGAAATCATGAATGCAAACATGACTTAACAGATTTTTGCATTCAGGTATAACATGAACTATGGCTCTGACAGTTTCTACATAGAAATAATTGAAAGATTACTTTAACTACAAAGATAGATCAGGGGAATAAATAAAATAAATTTTAAAAATGAGCCAGTGTCCAACAACTCTTTTTGCTGAAGTTAAAACTGGTTTAAGTACCTAAAATATTAATGGCAAACCTAAGAACATCATTGATATGTTAAATATTTACTTAACTATATGTTAAAGTCCTTAAAAAGGACATATATTTACTTACTTCCCCATAACAGGACTAAGTTCTTTTAAATCTTCTAATGATGGGGTTTTAGCCAAAAGCTTCTTAAAGAGTGCCAATGGGAAAGGGATGTTGGCAACATTGCAATTAAAAAGGGAAAGTCCACAGAGAACTCCAAACAAGAAATATCTCTTCACCTCGAATTTAGGCTGAAACAGAAAAAATACCTTTCAGGTGTTAAATATTCTCATTACTACAATGGAATGCTTATATCAAATAATTGTTTTCTGCCCCTTTCACACAAATTGCCAACTCCTCCCAAAAATCCCGAGTTATATTTGATCATTAAATTAATTTAAATCCCTGCCATAGTTTTAGCTACTAAATGTTTAATATATAATTGGAGAAGAAATACAATAGGCTTAGTAAAGCTTGGAAACAAAGTATCCACAATTATTTTCCCTGTTATATTTTCAAATTCAGCGGAAAATAGAAAAAAACAAGGATGTATGGAAAAGAAAAGTGCTTTTAAATGCATAAATCTTTATTAATGTGCATGTGTGCATATGTATATACATACACACACACACACACACACACACACACACACACACACACACACACACACACTTCTCCTATGCGGACATAGAGACTCAGGGGGAAATGCTAGGTACAGTTGGCTCATATCTGTAATCCAACCTATTCAGGAGGTTGAGATCAGTGGATCACACTTCAAAGCCAATCTGGATAGAAAAGTCCACTGAGAGTCCTATCTCCAACTAACCCACAAAAAACAGAATGTAGAAGACTGGCTCAGGTAACTCAGCACCAGCCTTGACTGAAAAAACTAAGCACCAGGCTCTGAGTTCAAGCCTCAGTGCTATCCTAGGAAAGGGAGAAAGCTATTGCTATTATGAAAACTAGGCCTAGTTTTCTACAGTATTCAATCATGAAATCCCTGAAGAAAACATGACTTACATTGACAGGAAACCACATGTAGGAAGCCTCTTCGGGATAAATAAACATCCCATATTCTGGCCGGGTCATCTCTTCAAACACACAGTAGAAGAACTCTGTCTTGACTCCCCCAAAGTCATATCCAATTTCTCCATTAAATGAAATCTAGGAGAAAAGCAAGTTTTCTCATTTCAGGCTCTGCACTGCTACTTATTCAAATCTCATTTAATAGTAACAATTATAGACCTAAGCTTTTGGTAGGCACTTGGTAAGCACCTTACTATAGTTTTATCATACTTGATTCTCCCATTAATTCTTTGATGCCTATGAGCCTTCAAGGATTTAGGTAACTTTCCCAAGCTCTATGATGTACCCCAGATTTATTTATATATTTACTGCCAGTCCAGGGGCTTGAACTCAGGGCCTGAGCACTGTTCTTGACCTTTCTCAAGGCTAGAGCTCTACCACTTGAGCAACAACACCACTTCTGGCTTTTTTATGTATGTGATACCAAGGAATGTACCCTAGATTTAATCCCTGTCTATACTTGGAGCCTGTGATCTTTACCACTAGTGACCTCAATAGGCACCATTACTATAATCATCAACTCCATTACATATGAGAACATAAAAGAAGGCGGCAAGTATGATTGTCAAAGAACTGAAAAACCACAGGCTGTGTAAGGTACTTGTGGCCTGGGCTGTACACTTGCTGAGGAAGTAGCATCTTCCCTCTCCAGGAAGGTTCTATCAATCAAGGGCCATCTTTCTCCATCATTTCTGCCTTTCCTCTCTCTGTCTTTTTTTTTTTTTTTTGGTATGTGTGTGTGTGTGTTGGTCTTGGGACTTAAACCCTGGGCCTGGGCATTGTCCCTGAGCTCTTCAGCTCAAGGCTACTACTCTACCCCTAGAGCTACAGAGCCAATTCCAGTTTTCTAGTGTTAACTGGAGACTTTCATGCCTGGGCTGGCTTTGAACTGTGATCCTCAGATCTCAGCCTCCTGAGTAGCTAGGATTACAGGCATGAGGCACCGTGCCGACCTGCCTTTCCTTTTTAAAATCCTTTTCTTCAGTATATATGTTAATATCTCCTTTTATTCTAAAAGTTAAAAAAAAAACAAGTTCCAATACATTGCCTCCAATTCAATTTGGCGCCTACTATGCACAATTCAGAGAATACAGGTTAACTTCCACATCCCCTCCTTCACCAAAATGATTCCTGAGGGAGAAAATCTTGTAAGTTTCAATTCCAAGGATGTTTTCCTCCCATTTCAACATTTTGCTAATGCATAGTATTACCACTTCTGGTTACACTTTTCTTTTTCTTTTAAAGATTTTATTAACATTGATTTTTACATCGTATTTCAAATGTCATGTTTATCAAACAAATATTCAAGAAGAGAATCTATATATAATCACTGGCACACAGATTTTAGAACATAATTAAAATCGGGGTCGGGAGTTTGGCCTAGTGGTTAAAGTGCTTGCCTAGCATGCATGAAGACCCGGGTTCAATTCCTTGGTACCACATACATAGAAAAATGCCGGAAGTGGTGCTGAGGCTCAAGTGGTAGAGCTCTAGCCTTGAGAAAGTCCAAGGACAGTGCTCAGGCCCTGAGCTCAAGCCCAGGACTGGCAAAAAAAAAAAAAACAACATAATTAAAATCAAGCTGAAGGTTTGTATGTCATTGACATATATCATATACTTAAAATCCTTCTCTTCAGTATATATGTTAATGTCTCCTTTTAGTCTCAAAGTTAAAAAAACAAGTTCCAATATATTGCCTCCAATTCAATTTCATACATACACTTTATTTGTCTTGGCACAGCTTCTCCCTTGTGCACCACCTTTTATTTTTACTTATTTATTTATTTTTCCAGTCCTGGGGCTTGAAGTTAGGGCTTAGGTTTTCTCAACACTAGCACTCTAACACTAGAGCCACAGAACCACTTCCAGCTTTTTCTTTGTATGGTACCGAGGAAGCCAATCGGGTCTTCGTGCATGCTACACAACCATTCTACCACTAGGCCAAACTCCTGGCCCAGCAGCACCTTTTTTTTAATGCTTTTTTTCCTCTTTTCCCTATTAACACAACCCCATAATTTTCTGTGCTTCTATCCTGGCATGTCTGTCTTTTCTCTCTGCCTAGGAAACTCTCTTTCCCTTTAAGCTTTACTATTTTCAGACATTAACCTTCATACCAATTGTTTCTTTCTCTCCTGATTGATAGACATTCATCTCCAAAGAGGATCTCAACCTTCTAAAGGACATTTCACCAGTACACTCCAAAAGCTTTAGTAACTGGATTTATTTGTACACAAGCCTCTTCCATTTCCTAGAGATAGAAGTTTCACACCTCTTGCAGTAAGAATCAAATTCTTATTCTTCCTCTTATTCAGGTAACTGCTTGTTTCCCTAAGCCAAGACAGAAGTAAGGAGGTACTGGGCTGTGTAGGGCCCAATACTGACCCACCTATCTCACTACAATGGGGGAAGAACACCCATCACACCATAACCTATGCTGCTTTAGCCCAAAGGCAAAGCCTGAAGAAAGAGCCTAAAGTTCCCACTTGAAAGTTGAAACTAACAAGAAGTTAGAAAAAAAGTCTTCCACAGATTTTTGTGGCAAAAGGGAATCATTTTCTCTGAGACCCTTGTCCCTTCCATGGTTTTCTTACCCCATAGCAAGAACATTAAGTGAGAATGATGTTTTACCCATAGTTCCCTCCGTAGGTCTTCATTCTCAAATTGACTTAGTTGACTTAAAACATCCTCAACCAAGTGGTTCCTTCTTATTCGAAGATTAAAGGTGGGCACCAAAGCGAATTCCGACTCTTCTTGTACCAAAATTCCGGCCAAACTCATACAAGCTCTTATTTTTCTCTCCTAGAAAAACAAAAAATGTTTCATTTTGCCATTTGCCCTCTTTAAATAGAATTTATTATAAAGTATATTTCCCAAACTAGGTGTGTGGGTGTGCAGGAGACTGGACAGTCTTAAGTAAATGCTCTACTCCCAAGCTCCACCCCGAACTCCCTAGGCACTTTCAATTGTCTAATTTTAAGCCCACACTCTTCTGCTATATAAACTGACTACCTCGGCGGTGACATTACTAAGGAGTGATTCTTCACCTTCATTATTAAAGTCAACATCAGAGCATCCACCATCTCTGGGGGCCCAAATTTCAAGAATACTTTGCCACCTCTATTCTCAATGTACAACTTAAATACTGGATCTAGTTCTGAGCCAGCCCATGTGATCTAATTTCTTGAACACTGTTCAAAAGACTTTAGGCTGCTGCTGCCAACATCAGATCAGATAAAGATCCTCTAAGGAGACCAGTAGCTCAAGGTCTGTCCTTTGCTACTAAGGCCCTAATGTCTTAAGGTTGAGCCAACTCAAGCTCTGACAGTCTGCCTGGCCTTCACTGAATATAGTATCTTTTGATGCCACCACAATCAGTGGCATTTATCCGCTATGTTTCTGAAGATGGGACAACCAGACAAACATACCTGTATTTTCAGAAGCGAATCTGCATACAGGAGTTTTATTTTCGACAGAATATTAAAAATAAATGGGAAGTGACTGAATATGATAGAACATTGTGCACTAGCTGCAGTGTCCTAAAACAGAAATTAAGAGGATTATGATAAATTAAAGGACAGAGAAATATTATACCTTACTAAATCCCTTTAAGGTCTCAGTACTTCCAGCCAAAATAACTCAAATTGCTGGTCATTAGTACTGAAAGAAAATTTATTTAACATGTACCAGTGGAAAGTATATGAAACTAATATTTTCGATGCCTAATTTAATTTAGGATTTAACTGTAACTTAGGATACTTTTCTTTTTTGTGTGTGTGTGTCAGTCCTGGAGCTTGGGCTCAGGGCCTGAGCACTGTCCTTGGACTTTCTCAAGGACAGAGCTCTATGGCTTGAGCCACAGCACCACTCCTGGCTTTTTTTTTCTATGTATGTGGTACCGAGAAATCGAACCCAGGTCTTCATGTATGCTAGGCAAGCACTCTACCACTACGCCAAATTCCTGGCCCCTTACTTTTCTAAAGTCTTTTCTGCTGCAATTTGAGTTTTGGCCTTGTAAATTAGCTAGACACACTTGGTAAATAGGAATGTAAAATGGATAGCTGGCTAGCCTACACATACTGCTAAGCAAGGGCTGATATGCCAGGATTAGAAAGGAAACCTTAAGGGAAAGGAAAAGAATCTTTTAGGCACTTTTCAGGCCAGCTACTCTACAGGCTACTCTACTTTTAAGGCCAGCTACTCTACAGACTATTCTAACAGTTAATCATGTTGGACTTACCACATTGGTTTTCCAAGAGGATCTTCTATACGCTTCTCCATAAAAATTGAGCCATTCTGAGAGTTCATCTACTTCAAAAATGTTTTCAGGCAGTTGAAATTTATTCTGATTTACCTTAAATGAAATATAAAGGACATTTTAAATGACAATTTTGCTTTATGCCTGTTAGATAATATTTACAGAGGGATTTTCTAGCTTTCTATTCCATTAGATGGTCAAGATTAGGATGCACACATAGCCATTCTGTCTTCAGTCAGGGCAGGTACTAAACCACACACACACAGTCGATGCTTTAGACATTAGTGCCTTAATGATAACTGACCTGGATGAGCAGCATAGCACTGAATTATATTAGTTCTCAGGTGTTCTGAAAGCCCAAATCTTGGTTATATAAAGAAACCATGAATCCATGAAACTCTTACTGACCTTTACTAAACCCAAGTGAATCCAGGTTTTCCAGCACCTACAACTGTGGTCTTCTAGACTCCCATATTACCCCCAAGCTCTCTAGAGTCCCTAGAAAATGGGTGCCTCATCCTCATGCTTTCCTGAGGCTCCCCTTAAGTGCTGAGGACTTCAGCAAGTATCAAACCTTTTACTGCCCATAAGGAACGAAGAACAAATCAGGATCCTTGTGAGCTTATTTTAATGTTGTTTCAGTGTATTCCACAATTCTGAGTAGCCAACACTTATTAAAGATACTTTCCTTGAACTCTTCAATAAATTTCTCAGCTCTTAAAAACTCAAATTATTTTGATTGTCTTTTCCCTTTTTTACAACTAGTCATTATTTTCCAATATAAAACAGGCAGACTTCTTTTTCTTTTTCTTTCTTTCTTTTTTTGGGGGGGCATTCCTGGGGCTTGAATTCAGGGTCTGAGCACTGTCCTTGGCCTTTCTCAAAGCTAGCACTCTACCATTTGAGCCACAGCACCACTTCCGTTTTTTTCTGTGTATGTGGTACCCAGGAATTCAAACCAAGAATTTAATTCTTGACAGCAGCTTGACAGAAGTGAATTCTTCCAGAAGAAAGCCAGCCACAGAGTAATTCTAAAAGACGATGTTTTAGAAAGATGGCAGCTCATTCACATCACAAAGCAAATAATCTCACAAAGCACCTCAGAGACCCTATGAGCAAAGAATAACAGAGTTGTAAAGAGAAAGCAGGAGTTGTACAGCACATAATTAAGTAAAAGAGAACTGGAAAGGAAAAGTGAGTGAATAGAAGAAAATAAAAAGAGAAAAAGGAAACAGAAGAGGATAGAAAAGAGATTATAAGTTATAAAGGCAAAAATTAAATCAGAATGCCTATAAAAGGAAAACAATACTTACAATGGAAAGTAAAAAGCAATCGCATGGCAAAACAAAACCATTGAAATAAGATCTGAGAATGTGGAAGACAGTGTTAAGGAATCTGGGGCTGCACACAGAAAAAGAGTTGGAAACTAAAGCAGGCTAACAAACCATTAAGAGAGAGGGTATAATTAACCCTACACCCAGGACCATGGATACCTTTGGAGTTGTGGGGAATGGAAGTGGGGGGAGGATAAGAACAACCTATGGGATATGGCAGCATTTTCTGAAAATACTAGAAAATACTTTACAGATACTTTGTCTTTATTCTTATATTGTTTTTCTTCAGACTTTATATGTAACTATCATACAGTCATTCTTCATTATCCAGGGTTCCTCATATCAAGGTCCAAACATTTATGCCCCTTACATAAAACGGCACAGATCTGTAAATAATCTAAACGTACTCACTTATACACTTTAAATACCTGTATTACTTACATTTTCCATAACACAAATGTTATTTTAGTAATTGTTATACTGTACTATTTAAGGAATAATGAAAGGAAAAAGCATGCATGTTGGGTTGGGAGTTTGGCCTACTAGTAGTGCTTGCCTAGCATGCATGAAGCCCTGAGTTCAATTCCTCACTACCATATACACAGATAAAGCCAGAAGTGCTGCTGTTGCTCAAGTGGCAGAGCTCCAGCTTTGAGAATGGCCAAGGACAATATTCAGGTCATGGGTTCAAGCCCCAGGGCTGGCAAAAACAAAAAGCATGCATAGATTCAGTATAGATCCTACCACTATCTCCTACTCCCCTGTAAGATTTTCAATCCACTATTGATTGGTTCAGTCCTTGGATGTGGAGCCTATGGACAGAAGACAGCCAACTGTAAATAGTTTTATATGGATATTTCACACAAAAAAAACTGTTTTCAAAATAGCAATAGCATCTACCTACACTTCAAAAACTGCTCAAGATTCAGTTCTGTTAAAAGCAAGTGGACTTTAGTTGCTAAACAGAGATTTTTGTTTAAAACCCTTACCCTATGCAGCATTTTCAGTATTTCTAGGAGAGCTTTAAGGTGGTTGTTATTCACATCACTTTCAGCCCAGTAACGCAACTGAGCACCCACAGCTCTTTTAAACATCTGCACTAGGCTGCTGAAAAAAGATTCTTGCAGTGTGCTCCAAAGCATCTCTGAGGAATACAAAAAAAGGCAAATAAAATTGTTAGGATATAATTTTTTTCTAGACTCTTCCTATTTCCCTAAACTACTAGCTCAGTATTTTAATGTCATAATTACAAATGCATATTAAGTCTCTTCAGTGACTACAACACCAACCAATACACACATTTCAAACACATTGAAATGTCAAATTTTAATATCCTGAGTAAATTTCTTCAGAGTTAAGACAGCCACAAACTTGACCTAATTATTTCATGAAAAAATAAAAAATAGCATGTTATTGTTTATAATTTCACTCTTTTGTGTGCTCCCAGATTGAGT
Source organism: Megascapheus bottae (assembly GCF_031878675.1). Classification (NCBI taxonomy): domain Eukaryota; kingdom Metazoa; phylum Chordata; class Mammalia; order Rodentia; family Geomyidae; genus Megascapheus; species Megascapheus bottae. Next base: position 20,328,111 of record NC_143531.1, read on the forward strand.
TATAAGGAATTATGGTCACTTTTCTTAGGTATATTTTTGTCGTATACTGAAATGAATAAATTCTGTCTTCAAATTTACGTTCAAATGAGTAAGTCAAAAAGTATACAAAAATCAGAGTACAAATGACTGTAACTGTTGATCCTAAAGTATAGCACATGTGGTTAATCATACAATTCTTTCATCTTTTTTTTTTTGTGGGTCACGGGGCTTGAACTGGGCCTGGGCATTGTCCCTGAGCTCTTTAGCTCAAGGCTACCACCCTATACTTGAGCCAAGCCCCATTTCCTATTTTCTAGAGATTAATTGGAGATAAGAGTCTCACGTCCTTTTGTGTCCAGGCTGGCTTTGAACCATCTCAGATCTCAGCCTCCTCAGTAGCTAGGATTACTGGCATAGGCCACCGCACACCAGCTGGTTTTTGTTTTTTTTTTTTAATATGGAATGCTTCATGAATTTGCATGTCTTTGCACAGGGACCATGCCAATCTGCTCTATATCCTTATAATTTTAGTATGTGTGCTGCTGAAGCAGGCATTTCTCATATTTATGAAATTTTTCACAGTGAAAAGTTGAGGACAAAAAACCCATAGGAAGCCATCCATATCCTACCCTAATAACTCTAAAATGATACTAAATCATCTGTATTTTATGGCCCCAGAAATTCTTACAGCATCTTTCCAAAACAGACTAAGAATATTGGCTGAGATACAAATGCATTTATAATTATCAAAATTTTTCCTTAATTAGGAACTTCTGAAAAAAATGGACCAAGTATTTTCAACCACTGATCATCAATCACTCTTACCCATAATCCTTAAAGATTGGTCACTCATTTTATAAACAGCCTCGGCAAATGGGACTACCATGTTCTCCCAGTAGTTAACATCTTGCATTACAGGACATTGTGGGAGTAGCAAGAAAACTTCTAATGCTTCTTCGTGTGAAGAGTGGAATGGCAAATTTTTGAGCAGACTGTCCTTTACACAAGTGATTATCTGTGGTCAGGAAGATCAGGGAAATGGAATTCAACAAAACAAGGCTTACAACTTGAAGATTTATTTCACTAGGAATTTATAAAAACCATTTAGTTTTTTAAAACTCATGCTGACAATTTATCTTTACTGGAGGTTCATCTATATGAGAAGTACTCTCTTCCATTCAGTTGCTAGGTACATGAAGATGAAGAGAAATGACACAAGCAGAAGATACTGGATAAATGACAGGATTCAAACCTAATTTATCGCCCTCTCAATTATTAGTACCATAATCTACCCTGTGCTTAGCATTACCTTATTTTTAAGAGAAAAAAATGTGTCAGAACTCAAGAAAGCAAAACATAAACACCTATACAAATATAACATAGTTTCCTATTATCATTTCATAGGCCTGTTTTCATCAATCACTAATTTCTGTATCCTCTAATATTCTATAATTTTACTAAGTCAGAATCTAACTATTCAAGGAAATTTCAAATTGAATTCTGAGTTGTGTGCAATTCAGAAGCAATTTGTTTAAAAAAAAACACCATGAAAAGAAGTTAGTATTTATGGACTACTTATCTGTCAGACATTAGTGTTATTATTTTTTGCCAATCCTGGGGCTTGAACTTAAGGCGTGGATATTGTCCTTGGACACTGCCACTTGAGCCACAGTGCCACTTCTGGCTTTTTCTGAGTATGTAGTGCCTTGGACTTGAATCTGAGACAGCATGCCTGCTAGGAGAGCACTCTACCACTAGGCTATGCTCCCGACCCTGTCAGACATTATATACTAGGGATTTTTCTAGCCAGGATGGCTTCAAAAACTAAGGTCTTAGCCAGGCACAATGGCTCACACCAGTAATCCTAGCTACTCTGGAGGCTGAGATCTGAGAATCAAGGTTCAAAGCCAGCCCAGGCACAAAATGACCTGAGACTCTTATCTCCAATTAATCTCTAGAAAACAGGAAATGGGGCTTGGCTCAAGTGTAGGGTGGTAGCCTTGAGATGAAGAGCTCAGGGACAGCATCCAGGCAGAGTTCAAGCCCCATAATCCACAAAACAAAAACAAAAACAAAACTAAGGTCTTCATCTCAACCTCTGAAGTAGCTACAATTACAGGCATGAAGCACCAGTGCCCAGCTCTAATGTCCAAACTCTTAATCACTAAATCATGAACTACTGATTGACTAAATGATCATCTCCAAATATATAAACTGTTAGAACTATCATCTTCTTACACTGAAATACTATTGGGCTCTCACTAGAGGTTTACTTGGAGCTAATATCAGGCAACTTTATGTTAAGGTTTAAGGCACTTATCCACCCACCTTCTTGCTGATCACCCACTGCCTTATAACCCTACTCCACCCACAGAACCATGGTAACACTCAACCAGTTTCACTGTTTCCCATACTGTTCCTTGAGGACAGCTTTCAAGCTTCTTGGAATCCTTTCCACATAGCAGGAACTTGGTGAAGGCCACCTTCTGGTCAGCTTGTTTTCAGTGCTCTGGATAAAGCTGACCATTTAATACCCTACTGACAACTGATTTCACCAGAAAATATTTAAGTGCATACTTACTACATTCTAAGATAAACACTAGGGAAGACAGTGCTGTGAAAATACATCTATTCTTCAAATACCTGCATGTGTGTACATGTGTGTAGCAATGACCTGCACTCAACCATGAGCTTCTATAGGACAAGTTGCACACAGTAACAAGTATTTAAATGTCATCAATAAATGAATGTCAAAAGTCTAAGAGTCCTCAGGACAGAATTTTGAGAAACATCAGGTCTTCTAACCCAGCAATCTTCTTCTGAAATAGGTGAAAAAAATTCCTCTTTGTGATGTCCATGTTTCATTTTTTTCTGGTACAACCAAGATGCAATTAATAAGCATGGCAGCTCTCAGTGATGAGCTCATCCAAATACAGACAGAAACCTTTCCATGGCTATATTCAGCAACCATAACTCTTACTGAAATTAAGTTACAGACACTGACACTGAAAGGATACCAACTAATCAAATAACAAAACAAATGTGACCAAAATACTTTGTGGAGCCATTCACAGATTAATGTTACAGGCACTTCAAAGTGCCAGAGTCCTGATAAAGGACTGAGAAGGCTGGGCCTTCTTTTCCCCTAAACTTTACTTACTCCCTTTAAGAGCAGTTTGGTAAGCATTCAGATTGAGGCAAATAGAGTAGGCCAGATAGCTGAGAGAAGGGAGAGTAAGAGATGGGAGTCAGACCAAAGAGGGACCAAAAATGAGGCACAGAAACTTAGAGGGAAAAGACCGGCATAACAAGAAATACCATCCCTCATCAACTAGTACAGCAGAGAAATAGTAATAATAATGCTCAGTCAAGAGGACAAACATGTTTTAAATGTGTGCAAGTGGAAAAATAAACAGTTAACAGCATTGAAATTGGAAGCAACAGCCCCAGAAAAAACAAAAGTATTCTACAGAAAAATGGTCCAAAACGAAGAATCCAGGGAATCAAAGGTGAGAAGATGGTCATATCAGACAAAATATGTTCATTTCTATATGTATGCTTTAAACAACTGTATATATAATGTTCAGATTTTAGTATCTCAACTTCAGCAAATTCTTTTTAAGGTTTTTAAAAGTCCTGAATTCTCTGTGTAGGTGTCTCAATGCACAGACCCACTAGATCATTTGTATCCCATGTGACTACCAAATGCTTAGTTTGATTTAATCTCGATAAACTAGCCTCTTAAGAGAAAGTATTTCTTCTGAAATTCTGGTTCTTAGAAAGTTCTAGTACAGGGGCGGGGAATTTGGCCTAGTGGTTAAAGTGCTTGCCTAGTATGCATGAAGACCCGGGTTCGATTCCTTGGCACCACATGCATAGAAAAAAGCCAGAAATGGTGCTGAGGCTCAAGTGGTAGAGCTCTAGCCTTGAGAAAGTCCAAGGACAGTGCTCAGCCCCTGAGCTCAAGCCCAGGACTGGAAAAAAAAAAAAGAAAGTTCTAGTACACCCTTAAGAATACCACCGTGTTAATAATCCAGTCTTTCTGAGATAGTTCCTTAAATGTGTCTCTTGCTTTACTTAAGTCCACATGAACAGACATGGCTTCTGCAGGCAGTCTACATAAGAAAAATAAATAAAATACATAAAATAAATTAGTAAATGAAAAAGAACATTATCTAGATTCAGTGTTTGCCCCATTTTAATAAAGCTACTTTGTTTTCAGCAAGAGAAAACTTATACCAACAAGTTATTGTAGTAAATGTAATATTTTGACTGAATACAAACAACCAATAATATAAAATAAACCCAAAAGCTGCATTACTTTTTTTTTTGGCAGAACTGGGTTTCAAATTCAGGGCCTTGTACTTCTAAATTTTGGTGGCTATTTTTATGACATTATCTACCTTCTTGTTGGAGTTCGACCTCCAACTTTAATCTTTTTCTGACCTTAGTATACTGAGCAGGAGGATTATATAGGTGGACATGTAAGATTGCATTATTTCTTTCCGAAGCCTTTGAGTCAATATGTGTCTTATCTAAAATGGATACTCAAGGACATAGGTATAAATTCAGATACAGCACTTCCCTAGCGTGCACAAGGTCTTGGGTTGATTCCCAGCAAAATATATACACATCATCCCCTAAGGAAAGTATTTTTCAGTAAGGAAAAAAAAGCCACAGAAAAATAAAGGTTTTTCCTGTTTCTAAAACCCAGCCAAACAAAAATAGTCATTTCTCCAAGTAAGGACACCTCATGAAGACGCTTCAGAGCAACTAATTCTTCATATTACAATAGAAATATTAAAATGAACCTTGACCTATGAATTATATTTACTTATGCTGAACTGAAATAAAAAACATAATGCCTCTTCCCCACCACAAAGATATCTTAAAAATCTTTTAACAATGTGAATAAAAATGTAACTTTCACAGACATTAAAATGTTACAGAAAAATATTGAATAATACAGAATTGACTAAGATGGAAAAGGTTAAGTATAGAGCTAAGTCTAAAACAATCATCCCTTTTTGTGTACATATGTGCTAGGGACTACATACTTCCAACCCTAACACAATTTTTTATGAAAACACACAAGCAAAGAAAAATGTGCTAGGTACTCTTATTTATTTTTGGATGGGATCTCACTTGTTGCTTGGGATGATTTCAAATTTGTGAGCTTCCTATGCCTCTGCAGAAGCTGGGATTATAGGCACCATACCACTACGAATGAAATGGGTTATCTATATTCACTTTATTTCTATCACTTGTAATTTTTTTCTTGTGGTTTGGGCCTAATGCATGCTAGGCAAGAGCTTTATCACTAAGTTAAATTCTTAGTTCTTTGCATTTTTCAGCATTTTATACAGGAAGCAGTTATCTGTTCTTGTAGAGAAAAAAAGTTGGTTTTTTTTATTTGGCACAATGTCTCACTATAATCCAAACAGACTTCAAACTCTGTATCTGTCTCCCTAGTGCTGGGATTACAAACATAATTGCAAAAAACAAACCACAAAGGAAACTTTGTGCCTTGGAGCCATATTTTTAAATATGTTTTCATGTTTTTTAAAAGAGAACTTTAGTTTATTATATGTATTACCTTTCCTTTAAGAAACTTCCAGTCAGGCAAGCAGGAGATGAAAATATCTCTCGAATTTCCCTACATTAAGAGTAAGTTGTAAATAAATCAAATCACATAGCATACTTCCTTATAGAATATAACAAAACGAACATGGAATACTTGTCTTTCAAACTTCTTTCTTTCTCTTCTACTTGTTTACATAATATCTTGACATTGAAAAATCTGCTCTATTTGCTAAGTCTCAAAATATCAAAGGCAAACAAAAAGGTATAGACTCAAATGTTCCAAAAAAGAGAAAAAGGGCTGATTTAGGGTCAGTAATTCCTTGGACAAGAAAAAAACAGTCTCACTATACATAACGTCTGAAGATTTATTTATTTCTATTTCACGAAAGTGGAACAAAATAAGTTACCAAAAATTAATGTGTGCATGTGTTCAGTTTCATCTTAAAAACAAGGTAACTCTACAGGAATGTCCCTTAATCATTCATATTTTATAAATTATGTATCTTAACTAATATTTCCCAGAATTAAAAATCCTAAAGATATCTCTAAAAACAGATGCTTGTAAAAATGACTACAATCTTTCCATGTGGTAGGAGTTTCACAGTTTAGAGCAAGCCATTCTTTCAAATATTTAGCTATGAATTAGAAGTACACAAAAAAAGTGATTCCAGGGCCAAACAAGGCTAATAAATGCTACATAATGAATTTACTATTCCAATTCACAACGTAAGTAAACACATTAAAGGTCCAGAGAAGTTTTTCAATAAGGAAAGCTGTACTTAGGAGCTTGTACTTTAGTTGTAATGACCAATTGTAGATGTCAACTTGGCTAGGCTATAGTACCAAGACTCTTGGTCAGACATTACTGTAGATGTGTTCTATGACAGTTATTTTTTCAGAAGACATTAATATCCAAAGTAGCAGATTTATAGTAAGTTACATTGCCCTCTGTAATGTTACCCAATCCTGCCTCTAGATTATGTTTGGACACAAAGTGTATCAGTTCTTCCCACTTCTCCAGCCTGTCTCTATTACATTTTATTTAGACTTGTCAGCCCCCACAAAAGCATGAACCAATAGACAATTACAATAACAACAACAATAAAAATAATCTTTGTATGTCAATAATCACATGTATAGCTTCTTATTTGGTTCTGTTTATTGGAAACCGTGATTAGTACATTACACTAAAAGAAAAGCAAATCTCATCTTTCTATTGTACCGAAACAGTAAAGAAAATGCTGCTTTAACAATTCACAAGGAGTATACATACCTTTTCGTATTTTGCCACTGTTTAGTTCCCACATCGGCAATCCATCTCTTTGGAGTCCCTTCATTCAATGTAAGAATTTTTCTTCTCAGATTTACATAGGAATTCTGTAAATAAATGAAAAGGTACAATAATTTGGATATCAGAAATACACATTCAACTTTTAGGCATATTATAAAGGGTAAAACTGATATTTTTATAATTCATTTTTAATAAAGTCTCAGAATGTAGTCCAGGCTGATCTCAGTCTCCTAGCCTCTAGTGATTCTTCATCAGTTCTGGGATTAGTAGCATGCATCACCTTGTCAGATAAACTTTTATAGTTCTCTGGGACAATCATAAAGGAGGGACTCTAGAAAGAAATTACCAGTTATTTGTGTGGTTGACAAGTTCTTGCCAAAGACAACTTGGAACAGAATCAGAGAAAATCTGTCTCCTTGTCCCCACAATCAACAAATTAAGTACAACTGACAATCACATGTATAAACGGGAAAAACTTGATTTCTCTTGGTAAAGTGCACACAGGAATTGTACATTAATCTTTATGCCTATGACCAGGTATCATTCTTTAGAATGTCAGCTCTCTAGGATACTGATCAGCAGTACAGCAAGGAGCCTCTCCAGAAGGTGGGCAATCTTAAGAAAATCAATTGACTTAGCATCTACCATGAATGAAGCTGTTGACTTTTAAAGAAAACATGGAAATTAGTTTCCATTACAATACAATTACAATAAAGGATTGTAAATAAAGGAAATTACAATAAAGGATTAATTTCCACATATTACCTAAAAGTCAGCCTGACAGCAGAACAATTTTCAGGTATACCTAACCCTGAATTCTAGACTACCATTATCTGCCAAAAATACAAAATTACACATATAGAAACCTAATTTTACCTCTTTTTCCATCCACAGCAAAATGCTTTGGTTCCCTCCAGCAATCATTATCAGCTCCTTTCTTGAATTGTGACATTCTGAAAGGAATGTACAAGGTAAGATTCCTAGCAATTAAGTAGATATGGTGTACTACAGGGTTAAATCTGATTTTGACAAACACAGGTGAGTCACAAGATAGGTGAACTCAGTTTAATATGCATTATTAGTATAAATTCTTTATATACCTCCATCATAAATAATTCATTAACTATTACCTAATTTAATTCCACTTCCATTCTCTAAAACAACCATTAAGTGTTGGCTGCAGAGAATATGAAGAGATCCTTCACATTTTATAACATGGAGAGAACAAAGATTTAACACATGAAATACTCTTTAAAAAAACAACTCCTCCCAGAAGAATTGAGAGAATCCTAATTCTAAGCTTTCAGTACTTTAAGGCATTTCTTCTTAAAGACTACTTAAAAGTTCAGCTTCTGGCTTTCACTGAGCATGGTTCAATTTCAGCCACTTACTTCCTGGCTTTGAGTTAGTGGCTATTTTGCTTTCCAAGTCTATTTCCTCCAGTAAAATGGGGTGACAGAATAACCAATACAAGGACTAATAGCCCAGTAAATGCATAGTTCCAGTGCTCCAGCTCTGTCAGCTGCTCAGCATTCTGAGGGTTCCACAGGACTATGGACCACACAGGAAAGATTACTCTGAGTTTGTAAACCTCTTACACTGGTTTCAGTATATATAATCTACAGTCTGTTTTATTACCTGCTCAAGTTTACAGTAACCCTGAGGAAAGTAACAGTTCTGACTCAACTACTTAGACTGATTCCTGTAAATTACTTATAAAAACATGAAGCCAATGTTCAGGAAAAGTCCCTCCGAACTTGCTGCTCTCCCTACCACATCACATACTTATAGATACCACTTTCTCTAACAATGTAATAGACCACTTCCTCTAAGTCTATAGCATTTACCCAATCTGAGTTCTTCATTTGATGGCAATTTCATGGGAAGTGGTATCAGCTGATTATGTTTTCCATCATTTCCCAATTGTCCTTCTTTACCAAAACCAAAGGAAAAGATTTTTCCCACTTCAGAAACGTAGGCAAGTGTGTGCCACCTACAAAAAAACACACGTACCATAAATGCTACAATGACAAAATTATTTAGTAATACAGTAAGTCGCCCACCTCAGGTTACCTAGTTACTATGAAGCCAATTCTAAGGGCTAAAACTATCTGGCTGAGAAAATTTAAGAAACCCTGTATCATTCCTAACAGGGCATTCTCTTCATTGGCATTTTGCCTGGGCTGCTACTGCTCTTTCAAGCCTAAGCTTGAGAATTACTAGCTACTGGAAGCCGCCTCTAAGTTCCTCTCCAACCTATCCTAGTAGATTGAGTCACTAAACCTCTGATTTCCCTCCCAGTCTATTCCCCAAAGATGCTTATCATGCAAATTCTTCAGTGGTCTTTCCTGCCAAAGGTATATAGCAAGGATTTCGCCTTGCTCAAAGATGAAGTCTGGCCTTCAGGGAGGTAACTTCAAAATTTGCATTTATTTTTATGTTTTTCTTTGATAGTTTACAACTTACCTTCCACATACTATTTGGGTCACTCTATGTCCACGGAGCTCAGTCACGAAACAAGGACTCAGCTTATTCTGTGTTGAATTATGACCAAGTTGCCCATATTTTCCAGCGCCAAAAGTAAACAACAGCCCATCCTAAGAATAGAGTCTCGTATCAGATGCTACAGAAATGCAAATATGAAGTCACACTCACTGATGCTTCTCATTGGTGAATTAGTTAGTAAAAGCCACACTGCAAGTAAAACTCCTAGATAACTAGGAAAACCTATTATAAGTAGGAAACACTAAATCATAGAAAGCACTCTTCCAGAAATAGTCAGAAGAGACAAGGATACACGCACCTGAGTGAGCAAGGCAGTGTGAGAGCCGCCACAAGCAACAAATTCAACTTTCTGATTGTCTACTGCTTCAATAAGAGAAGGAAAATCTTTCTCTGCATAGGGAAAAAAACAGCTGAAGTGACCACAAGGAAAAGCTGTTGTCTATGCTGTTTCTTCTCTATCTAGCAACAACAGTGCCCATCCCATTCTGACCCAAAAAGCTCTTCATCTGCATTATTAAAGTCCACACTCTAAGCCTAAAGGTGAGGGTGGAACTCTGGTTAACAGGATCACATTTGAGGATCTGGACCTGAAAGAAGTAAGGCTACTTCCCAAATTGTCAACACACCTGCAACTTTGCAGGACACCTAATATTTACACGCAAGAAGATACATATACACACACATATATATGTATATATGTAACGTAACATCTCTACTTATTTATTTTTGGCGGATAGAACTACAGACTTTGGGTGTTCTAGGCAGGTTGTTCTAATATTCCCCTACATCTTCACCCTAGAATTACTTTCAGTCAGCACAAAAGATCTCTTTTTCTTGTAAAATTCTCTACTATAGTACCTTCATATTTTTATTTTTCTTTTGAAAAGACTGAGATTTAGAAAAACTAGTTTATTGGCGGGGAGTTTGGCCTAGTGGTAGAGTATTTGCCTTGCATGCATGAAGACCCAGGTTCGATTCCTTGGTACCACATACATAGAAAAAGCCAGAAGTGGTGCTGAGGCTCAAGGGTAGAGCTCTAGCCTTGAGAAAGTCCAAGGACAGTGCTCAGGCCCTGAGCTCAAGCCTAGGACTGGCAAAAAAAAAAAAAAAGAAAAACTAGTTTATCCTTTTACTTTTAGCCCTTCTCAGTGTTATATAAGAACCATGCTTGGAACCATGAGAAATTTTGCCACAAGCCCACAAGAGGTAGTTCAGACTCAGAAATTACATTTATTCTGTGTGCATAAATATATACACGCATACATAATTGATGCCTGTTGAAATAATACTGGATGCTAGCTACAGGAGGCTGAGATCTGAACCTCAAACTCAGCACAGGTAGCAATGTCCCGAGACGCTAATCTCCAATTAACCACCAGAAAATTCAAAGTGAGGCTGTGACTCTTAAGAAATAGTGTGCTAGCCTTCAGTGAAAAAGCTCAGGGACAGCACCCAGATCCTGAATTAAAGCCCTATGACCAACCTACTCCCTATCAAGAAAAAAAATTGGGATGAGTTTCTTTTGTAATAATCTATTAACTGATATAATGCAAAGAGCATGTTGGAAGGTCATTCAAGTCTGCCAGTTTCCAAAAAAAGAAATAAGGCCTAGAGAAAAGGAAGTGACAGGCAAGGTGCTGTTATGTGATATGTGCTGTTATGTCTGCAAGACAGAAGCAGAACCCAGGTATTCCAATCCCGAATTTAGTGGTCTTTCACACCCCACACAGGCCCAAAACATCTCTTATAGTCAGGCACTATACTGTACATGTTCTTGGGGATAATTCTACCCTGAAGACAAAGGTAAATTATGAAGAACAATATAAAGTGAGGGTCTCAGCATTTTGACAGGGTATGTTTTTGATTCTCTCTTATCTAACAGATATATTTCATATCATAAATTTGAAAATTGTTCCATACTCTTGGTGTGGCCCAGGCCTAGTTGTCCATAATCATTTTTCCCCCAGGAGTAAATTTTTCCAGACATGGACAAAGCCATGCTGTGTGCTTCTCCTGCAGAAATCTGAATCAAGGGGACTCCCGCAAGATGCTCCACAGTCTGTGGTGTGGGGGCTGAAGAAATTGTCTTTCCAACTCCTAGCTGGCCGTGTAAGTTCTGTCCCCATGAAAAAAGCTCACCACCTTAACATAAACAAAGAAAACACTGTGTTATTAAGTTTCAAATGCAGTAGACATAAATTACATTATCCTAGGCCATTATGTACGTTACCTACATTCACAGAAAATTTTTCTCAGGGAGTTAACACTTAACATCCTCATCATCTTTCATTTATCTCCAGGAAATAAATGAAAGTACTTGAACATATTTTATTCAGATTCAAAAAAATAGCTAATTAAAGCCAGGAGCATGGCCTAGTGGTAGAGTGCTTGCCTAGCATGTACAAAGTCCTGGGCTCGATTCCCCTGTATCACATACATGCAAAAGGCTGGAAGAAGTACTATGGCTCAGGTGGTTGAGTACTAACCTTGTGAAAACTCAAGGACAGTGCTCAGGCACTGAGTTCAAGCCCCATGACTAGCCAAAAAAAAAATAGCCAATTTAAAACCCACCAATTTGGTCTATAAAAAACACAGAAATGTCTGCCACTGAGAAAACAAGATCTGTTGAATCCCTCCCTTCACACACCTAAAGCTCCACATAATCCACTTCAAAAATTCACTTAGAATCATCAGAGAATAGTACCAGGAAAAGGAATGGAAGCCCTGGAAAAGAATGGTCTGAGTTGAAGTGGTGCTGTGGCTCAAGGGTTAAGGTAGTAGCCTTGAGCTGAAGAGCTCAGCGACAATGCCCAGGCCCAAAGTTCAAGTCCCATGACCAGAAAAAAATAATAAGAAAAAAGAAAAAAGGAAAAAAAATGGTCTTGGCCTGACTGGATTCTAGAAGGAATGATTTTGAGCCAGAAAGTGGTGATAAATGTAATCTTAGCTACCTAAGATGCTGAGGCAAGAGGATCTCAACTACTTAGAAGATTATTATAATTTCAGGTACCCGAGCAGCAAAACATAATCTCAAACAAAAAAAATTTTAAGAAAATTTTTGCTATTTCAACTCAAAAAGTAAAAATATGGCTATGTGCTAGTGGCTCACTCCTGTAATCCTAGCTACTCAGGAGGCTGATATCTGAGGATCACAGTTCAAAGCCAGACCTGGCACAGAAATGCAAAAGACTGTTATCTTCAAATAACCACCAGAAAATGTGAAGTGGTTCAAGTGCTAAGAGTGCTAACCTTGAGCTGAAGCTGAAGGTCCAGGACCAAAGTTCAAGCAAGCACCACGACCAAAACAATAAATAATTTTTTTAAAGGATGGAATAAGCTGGGCACTGGATAATCCTGCCAGGAGGCTGAAATTTGAGCATCTAGGTTCAAAACCAGCCCAGACTAACAAATTTGAGACTCTTTTCTCCATTAACTCATAGAAGGCTGAAAATGGAGGCATGACTCAAGGGATGGAAGGCCAGTAGTGAGCCATAAGAAGCCTGAGTTCGAGCCACAGTACCAGCACAACAAGGAAAACAAAAACATGAAATAAATAAATAGAAACTATAGCCATCTGGGAGTTATTCTCTGATGGCTCTATATTTATGAATACTAACCAACATCCTTCCCCCCATCCATCCCCAGAGTATGTTTTTGTTTGGACAGAGACTATTCAGTTCAAATCTCCTAAAATTTATTATATAGCAAGGCTAGCCTGGAAATCATGATCCTCCTGCCTCAGCCTTCAGAGCATTGGCATTATAGTTATGGCATCAACTACTACCAAAAAACTATTTCACAAAAGTACCTTTAGAAAGTGCAAGAGAATGATAATCTCCACAGGCAATCTGAATTATACTTTTTTCTTGTAAAATACTTTGAAACCTGATGGAAGAAGATATAACTTATGTCATATATTGTTATGTCATTTATAGGCTATATATTTTATGGGACATAACAACATGGACGACAGAATTATTAATTTAGTTTAGAACTCAAGAAAATAAACCTTTAGGGTCCGGGAGTTTAGCCTAGTGGTAGAGTGTTTGCCTAGCATGCATGAAGACCCAGGTTCAATTCCTCGGTACCACATACATAGAAAAAAGCTGGAAGTGGTGCTGAGGCTCAAGTGGTAGAGCTCTAGCCTTGAGAAAGTCCAAGGACAGTGCTCAGGCCCTGAGTTCAAGCCCAAGACTTGGAAAAAAAAACCCTTTAAATACACTGCTCCACATTCAGTATACAAAACTGTAAAAATGCTTTAAATAATTTCAAGTAAAAAATGAAAATCGTATAGTACTAAGATGATTCTAACAGCTTTTCGGGGGGGGGGCAGGGAGTGTCAGGCATGGGACTTGAACTCTGGGCCTGGGCACTGTTCACTCTACCACAGCGCCACTTCCGGTTTTCTGATGGTTCATTGGAGATAAGAGTTTCACGGACTTTTGTGCCTGGGATGGCTTTGAACATCAATCCTCAGATCTCAGCCTCCTGAGTAGCCGGGATTACAGGCATGAGCCACCAGCACCTGGCTGATACTAACAATTGTTTCTTTCTTTCTTTCTTTCTTTCTTTCTTTCTTTCTTTCTTTCTTTCTTTCTTTTTTTGCCAGTTCTGGAGCTTGAACTCAGGTCCTGAGCACTGTCTTTGTGCTTTCTTAAGGCTAGGGCTGTACCATTTGAGCCACAGCACCATTTTTGGCTTTTTCTATGTATGGGGTATCAAGGCAAGCACTCTACCACTAAGCCAAACTCCCAGCCAATTCTAACAGTCTTATAGGAACAATTTTATGATGCAGGAATAAATGCAACTTGAAAATACATTCTAATTCTAGTGATCTATTACAATAAAGTCTCACAAATTATTCCATATGAACCTTTTTCGTAGGTCGAAAATGTCATTTTTATAGCATTACTGAAATCTAGGATTTCAAATCTAATCTAGGATTTGGCAGACTAATGAATCATTTCATTTAAATACTTACAGTACTCAATTTCAGTACCATATGTGTAGTCATGTGTTACCTATATACAACATAGTCATGTTCATGTGTAACAGACAGCTACCATGAAATATGCTAGCCAGTTACTCAACTCAAGGTACAAGCTACAGCAAGGGACAAGAATTGGACAAGTAATGTTTTCCTATAAAACCATTACTTTTAATGTCAGAAAATTCCCCACCTTGCATGTTCTAGGCTGTAGTTGTACTGAAAGGGCTTTCCATCCGAGGACAGAACCAGCAGGTGCTCCACTCCTTGGTCCATGGAATGTATCTTCATTTTTTTCCCTAACTTAATGTATCCTGTAGAACAAATCCAACCAGTAACTGTCTCACTCTGGTTATTACCTAGAATTATTATTGATTCATCTTAATATACTTCAAGTATCTGGAAGAAGAAACTTGAGCTTAACATTAATAGCTTAAGAAAATGCAAGTTGATGGGCTGGGAATGTGGCTTAGTCGTAGAGTGCCTGCCTGGCAAGCAAGAAATCCTAGGTTCGATTCCTCAGTACCACATAACCAGAAAAAACCAGAAGTGGCACTGTGGCTCAAATGATGAGTGCTAGCCTTGACCAAACGAAGCTCAGGGAAAGTGCCCAGGCCCTGAATCCAAGCTCGAGGCTTTCCAAGAAAGAGGGGGACAGTGAGGGAGTGGGTTCTCAAAAGTAATTAGGAATGCCAGCAGTCTTGTAGACTTTCCTACATATGACAAGGCACTGAGTTTTTGGACCCTGAAATTGTTAAAGATCTGCAGAAACTAAATCTGACGTGACAAGTGGAAAAGTTTGAGAAAATATAACTTTACGCAGTAAAACAAATGCATTGTGGTTTTGGAGGCATACTCTACCCACAAACCAAACCCAAAAAAAAAAAAAAAAAACGAGCACCTCCAAATTGCTTCCAATAAAGCCAATAGTCATATTCTTAACAGAAGAACTGTGTTTGGGGGATTCTTTTTATAGGTGATGAGGTTAAAGAATTTTTGCATTTAGCCCTTCCTGAAGATTTAAAATTATCCAGTAGTTATTATTTAAATATCATTTAACTTGTTCACAAAAATTAAACTAGTTTAGTGACATTGTTTCATTCGTTAGCAGTAGCAAAATGTAATTATTCAAAAATCTCAAAGTACAAGCCATACTATAAATAAAAGGGGGTGAGGAGTACCAAAAAGAATGTGGTTAAGAGGAGATGATGCAGATTAATCAGCTCGAATCAACTGAAAAAAAGGATATTCAATAGATGGTATTGGAACATTCATCTAGCTGCTTGGAAACAAATTCCGCCCCACTCCTCAAATCAACATAGATTCCAAATTTACCGAACAATTTAACTGTAGAAACTGTTGGAAGGTGTGTCTTAAGTGGTTGTGTGTAAGCTAAGCTAGCAAATGTTGTAACTGAGACCAAACCCTAGTACCACGAGAAAGAAAAACCCGCAAAAAGGTTGAGTATATTTAAATAACCTTGGAGTCTCGATAACTTTTTAACCTCAAACAAAATCCATTCAACGTCTTAAAACACTGAACATTTAAATCGTGCGTATAAAACAAGAAAAGGTCACTGCGTGTATGCTGGGCCAAAGGCTATTTTTTAGTATTTAAATGACGTTACATCAACTGTTCCCACTCAAGGCCAGCGCGCCACTTCCCGGCTTGACTCCCGAACTTTCCTTCCTGAGCTGGCCTCGAACCTTCCAACCCGGATCCTCAGATCTCAGTCTCCCTCAGTAGCTAGGATTACAGGCTGGGGGCGGCGGGGGGACTGGGACGGGGGCGGCCAAAGAGGCGAAAAAGCAGCGGATGGCGTTTTCCTCACGGCGCCCGCCCCGGCGCGGGGAGGGGTCGGCCGGGCTCACCCCGGGCCTAACGGCTCCGCGACGCTGTCAGACTGGCCGTGGGGAAGAGGAGGCCCAGCCAGTGCGGCCCGGGCCCGACGGACGGCCGAGTGGTCACCGCTGTGCTTGCATCCAGCGGCCAAGGGGGCCAAGGCAAGCGCGGGCGCCGCCGGGCGAGCCCGCGAACGCCGGCGAACGCGGCCGAGCCCCGCGGAGCCCCGCGGAGCCCCGCGGAGCCCCGCCGAGCCCGGCCGAGCCCCGCCGAGCCCCGCCGAGCCCGGCCGAGCCCCGCCGAGCCCCGCCGAGCCCGGCGCGCGGCGGCGGCCCTTTTGAATGTTCCTTTGCGTGAAAGGCCGACATTCGACGGCGGCGCGGCGCCTCCGCGGCCGTCCTGAGGCGAAGCTTCGCCCTCCCCGCCGCCGCCCCGGCCCCCCACCCGGTCCCCCGCGGCCCGCTTTCCCTCTTCCACCTCAGCCCCAGGCGCGAGGGCCCCGTCCCACTCACGGGGCTTCCGGACGCCATCATGGCCTACGGGCAGCAAGTAGATCTCGACGCCCGTCCCGCCGCGCTCCAGCACCACCAGGCGCCGCCGGGTGCAGGAGACCTGGCGCAGAGTCTCCACCCTCCGAGACAGAGCGTGGCGGAGCTCGTCGGCGCCGCCGGGGAACAGCCAGACCTGCGCGGCCGGGGAGGTCGCGGCGCGGGGCACGGCGGCGGGCCGGAACGCCGGGGTCCGAGGCGAGTCGGCCGGCCGGGCCCCGGGAGTCGAACGCGCCGAACCCCGCGACTTCCTCCGTCGTGGCTCCATGGCTGGTTTGCGTGGCTCCGAGGCCGCGAGGCGGTGCCGGAGCGGGGAAGGGGGGGGGGCGAGAGCGAGCTTCCGAGGGCGCCGCGGCCACGTCCCCAACGTCGCGCGCGGAGGAGGGGGGGGGGCAGCGACGGCGTCTAGGATGCTCGGACGCCAGGCCCCGCCCCCGAGGCCGCCCACGCCCCGCCCCCAGCCCGAGTCTCCGCGCGTGGGCTGGGGGCGGGGCGGATCCGGTTCCAGCCAGAAATGAAACTGATTGTTTTTTTTTTTTTTCAACCAGAAATGAAACTGATTGTTTCTTTCTGGGCGCCGCCTGATTGTTTCTTTCTGGGCGCCGGGAGGCGGGCGGCCGGGGCGGGGGCGGTGCTGCAGGTTCCCACTGCTGGCAGCCAGAGTGAACCCGCCCGGCCGAGGCCCAGTGCACCCCCCCATCCTTCCCCGGGCCCCCCGGGGTTCCCGCTGTGCCCACGCTGGTTAACCTCTCTAGAACTCGGTTTAGTGAAGCTGTTTGGGGGAGGGGGTGTTGTGATCATAAAGATGTGAAGATACTAGAAGAATGAGTGTGATTGATGGGAAAATACTCATGAATATGATCAGAATGGAAAACAATGGGCTGAAATACAGCTAAAATACTTAGAGTGTCAAGACAAACTTGTGTCTAAAGGCACGTGGACGTGGGAGGTAAAGCCGATGCAAGGACACATGGACCGTAACCATAGGAACCGCCAGGGGCATAGCTTACAAGATAGAATAATCGTAAAATACCTAAGAGCCCAGACGCGGGCACAGGAGATAGAGCAATACTACCAGCACATCTCTGGGCACCACCAACCCAGGGCATAACCCATCTGAATCAGGCAAGATGGGGTTTAGGCCAGAGAGGAGCAGCCAAGGACCCAGAATGCGGGACTGTGGTTGGAGCATCTTTCGCCCACCGAAGCTGCGCCTTGCCTTGACCTAGCGCCGTGGTGCGGCTCAGGAGCTCACACCTGGGCAGGACTGGGAGCTGCGTCTATCATCTGACCCGCAGGCCCTGCTCAACTTCGGGACTAAGGTGTGGGAGGGGTGAGTCCAGCGGGTGTGCTGGATAGGCAGGGCAGGATTAGGTAAATTAGGACTAGAAGACAGGAACTAGAATCTAGTGTCAACTCTGCTGTGTTAAATCAATACACTGTGGTGCATCCTAGTCACTGGCCCCTCGGTGGATTACTTCACCTGCTCACCACAGGGGGCCTCTGGCCTTGCTTTTTCACTCAGCATAGCGCTCTGACGATCCTCCAGTTGTGGTTGTGGTACGTGTTCCTTTGTGCCAGTCCTGGGGCTTGAACTCAGTGACAGACCACTGCCTGTGACCTTCGCTCAGGGCTACGTGAGCCACAGCTCCACTTCAGGCTTTTCTTTTCTGTTTTTTTGTGGTTGTTGGGGGGGGGGGTTGTAGTTAATTGTAGATGAGTCATGTTCTTGCCCTAGCTGACTTAGAACCTGGATCTCAGCCTCCTGAGTAAGCAGGATTGCAGGCATGGCCCACTGGTGGCAGGGATATTTGAGGAATTGATCCTAGCCAGGCCTGACCCCAGTCTGTAATCACAGCACCCAAAAGCTGAGGCAGTGGGCAAAGGGATCTCAGGTTCCAGAGCAAGCTTGGCTACAGGAGACTTCCTATAGACCTTTCGTTAAAAACAAAACAAAACAAAAAAAAAAAAAAACCACACCATTTGCTTTAGAAAAAGTCACCTCTGGGATGAAAAGCCCAAGCGACAGCCAATGTCTGGTAACTTAATAACTGAACGTTTCCTGAGGGCGACCATTTCTACTGTGCCCTTATCTCTACACTGTCTCTGGCAAGATATATATGGGCTGCCATTTCCAACAAGTACTTAGACCACAAGTCTCCCGTGGATGGCTGGGACAACCACAGAAATTTGTAGGCAGCTGATACTGGTTTTGTATGGTTAAGACAAGCCTGTCCTCCCCCCACTCCAAAAAAAAGCTAAATAAAAAAGACTGAGCATATGGTTTAAGGGGGAAAACGCTTGCCTAAATTCGAATTCCATGGAAAAAGTTGGGTGTTGGTGGCTCCTGCCTGTAATCCTAGCTACTCAGGTCCAGAATGGAAGTTTGTAGCCAGCCCAGCAGATGAAACCAAAACTCATCTCCAATTAGCCAGGAATGCAGGCATGGCTCAAGTGGCAAGGGGGAAAGTCTATGAAAGGCCAGGCTAGAGTTGACTGGTCGGGGGAGAAAAAGCAAAAACAGAAACAGAACATAACCTATTTTTCCCAGAAAAAAAAATCAGGAATTCTAACATTCTAGGAGGCTGAATTTTAACATTGTCTGACTGAATTGGTTGTTTGATTATCATAGTATTTATCAGGCTATGTGGGGGCAAAAGAAAGTTTTATATGTTAAGTAATCAATGTCTTTTTATTCCTCTACTTTGACTAGATAGGTAAAGACTCAGGGAATTATTAAGACCCTCCTTACAATGCGGGGTGAGATTGTGTTAAGTATAACACAAATAACATCAGATATATTTGCAGTTACACCTACCAAGCTGTTCTTTTTTGTGCCAGTACTGAGGATTGAACGGTGGGCCTTATGTTCTTCCTCGCCTTTTTCATTCAAGAATAGTCTGAGATTTCTCTGCCCCCAAAGGCTTCAAACTGTGATCCTCAAATATCAGCCTCTTGAGTAGCTGATAATAGGCATGAGACACTTAATGCTTGACTAATTTGTAATTGGCATTCTATGAGACTACTTACTTTTTATTGCTGGACCAAAGTTTATTGAACTTTCAAATTTCTGCCATTCTTTATTGTTATTACAAAGGTGATCTACAGGGGGGTTAGTTACCTAAGTCAGGTAATAATTTCTTTCTGGGCAATGTCACGCCCTCCCTCACTGATAGGTAGGTAGGTAGATATATGTATATATATATGAGACGATGCATCTTTTAAAACTGTGCAGGTTATTTGTCACCTGGTATTTAAAGTCATGATCTTGGGTGTAGCTGGCCACTCAACCACTTAAGCAACATATCCCACTCTTTCTGCCTACACTGCCTCAAACCAGTTCTCAACCTCCTCAATATCTAGAATTATGAGACACAACCATCTGGCCTACTTCCAGACATTTTAGCCTATCACCATTTTGCAGATAACTGGAGATTAAAAACACTCCAATTTCAAAGAACTGTTACTTACCAGTAGCAGTAATCAAATCTGATACCAAAGCTAATACATTTCCCACTGTATTACCATAGGTCCTCAAATACTTTGGCTGTTTCATCTCTCAGTTGAGATTTATGTTTAACAAAGAGAAAAAGTCATGTGGAAACATGTCTATGAAGGATAAAATGTGTCTGCTTTCCCCTGGATTACAAGCTGTATTGTGGGATATTGCCACAACTGCAGCAAACACACTTTCATTGTATGTTTGCCACGTGGATAGCACTGTATATGGTGGTGATACATTCAGCAATGAAGTTGCCAAATCTACGAAGTTCTCACAGAATTGTGTCCAGAAAGACAGACAGTGCTGGTTAAGTCTCTGCACTCATTTAGATTACAACATCTAAAGTAATGTATGGAAATGACATTCCATACAACCACTGTGGAATGAACTCATCTTTGTCAAGCAAAAACTATTGTGTTTGAGTGGCCGGGAGTTTGGCCTAATGGTAGAGTGCTTGCCTAGCATGCACGAAGACCCGGGTTCAATTCCTCAGTGCCACATACACAGAAAAAAGCCAGAAGTGGTGCTGAGGCTCAAGTGGTAGAGCTCTAGCCTTGAGAAAGTCCAAGGACAGTGCTCAGGCCCTGAGCTCAAGCCCAGGACTGGTAAAAAAAGAAAAAAACCTACTGTGTTTGATTAATTTACTCATAGTTTCTGGTAGAAACTAAAAAATTAAGTTGGAAAATTATTGCTAAAATGATTGAAAATCCTGTGTATACAGCTGCACAGTGAGTTAAACAAAAATAACAGTTGCTATCTGAAATAGATACCAATTTTGAGAAATATATCCTTTTAAAATGACATAGATTGCTAATTTTATGTATGTAAAAAGGGGAACATCAGTGGGTCTCCCAACAAAATATTTCTATTAATCCTGGAAATGGTTTTTGTTTTACAAAACTAGCATTTTCTATTTACAATACCCTTTGTTTGGATCTAATCAAGACATGACCTTGAAAAGAGTTCTCAAGAGTTGAAAGTAATTGTGATAATTGTATTTCTAATAAAAATAAAACACATATTAAAAGCATCACATCTTTAATGTCAAAGAATTTGAATTCAAGTACAAAAATTAAACACATGATTCAACATAAAAAACAGTAACACTTAAACAAGGTAGTGAATATCAAAAACCATGAAGCATAACTATAAAAACCTTAAATATATTAACAGTAAAATGACAATTTATATCTGTAACAATTAACTAAAATATTTATAGTTGCTTTCAAGGAGCACAATGGTAGGATGGTTTCTCTTAGTACTGAATATAATCTGCATTGTAATCTTTTTCTCTCATTATCTGTTTCCACATAATAGTTGGATGCTTCTGGTGATATATTTTTTTCAATCTCCAATTCAGACAGCAATCTTTGCAATCAAACCTGGTATAACTGTTGTCTTCAAATACTTCAATATTTGTCAAGTGTTACTTCACAAAGTTATGATATAAAAACCTCACAAACTACTAGGGTCTTTTGCCCACTTAGAAATTAGAAGAAAATCTGCTAAGTTTTAAAAGAGCAGTAGTTTGCTACACCATCAACTTTTTTAAACTTTGCCCTTTATATAAATACTACCACTCTATTACTCTAATATGTTGGCATAAGATAGATCACTTTTAAAGCCAAATGTGCATATCCAATTCCAAAATAAAACAGTATTTTAGTTTGCATGTTTTACACAAAATAAATCTTCATACTAATGTTTACAGATTTTCTTCAGAAGAATGAGGCCTGATTGGAGATATATAGTCGTTGTCCAACATGGCTGCCATTAGCAAGTGATACTGTTGGTGACAAGGGATAGCTTGGATAAGAATAAGGCCGTGAAGTATAAGGAAGCACGCTGGGAGTCCCAGAAGAGAGGGTAGCACTAACAGGGGAAAGACTATTTATTGAGCAGCGACGGAAATTGTAGTCTGTAAATAAATACATGAACAATTATGCTGCACATCCTTATGGATACAAATTTAATTCAAAGACACAACACATTAAAACTATGATCACACTTTAACATAATGTTCTAACATTCAAAACCCTGATAACTACACATTGATGTAAAGATGATTTCCACATTCCCTGCCGTCTTATTGAGTCAGTGTTGTCTCCCTCACTGACATTGCTTCAGAGATCTTACTGACACCTTTTCAAAACAGAAAAAGAGAACTTATGATTTCTCTTGTTTCACAAAAAAGCTTCTTTTAAATTTGGCTCTGATACTAAGGGGGAGTTTATGAAAAAAGATAAAAAAATTTAATTCATAGCTGCTGCTTTTTTTGGAAAATGTATTAAATCATCAAACTAGCAGAAATATTTAGTCCTGGACTTCAAAAACTTTTGCCATAAACTGTCTGATATTTCATTATGTAGATGCTAAGATAAACATTTATATAACTCAACACATCAATTTAAACATTAGAGTCTTACTGGTACCACAAAACAGTAAAATGAATCTTTATAAACGTCAAGAAACCATTATCAACTTATAGTATA
The DNA here is from genome assembly GCF_031878675.1 of Megascapheus bottae. Taxonomy (NCBI): domain Eukaryota; kingdom Metazoa; phylum Chordata; class Mammalia; order Rodentia; family Geomyidae; genus Megascapheus; species Megascapheus bottae. The sequence goes on from NC_143531.1 coordinate 20,350,840, forward strand.
GAAAAATACCAAAAAATTAAACCAGAAATTTAAAAACAATTATATTTGAAATGTTAATATTCCACCATAAATATTCATCTTAATGCACCAACAATTTCCTGCTTCATTTATTGTATATGTGTGTATAAGACCAAATTTATAAGTCCTGTACTTTCCAAAAACTCAACTATGTTCCTTAGTGTAGTGCAAGTCAAAAATGTAACAACTACAAAGTAATTATTCTATAAAAGCTGTGGTAACTCTAGGGATGGACAAAAGGAATTAGGTCAGTTAATGTACAGGTGAAAACTAGTCTTGTAGTCTTGACCTGCTCCTATCAACAAGGCCTACAACACCAGCATTAACTTATGTTGTCATGGACTTAAATGATTAGCCAACAGGAATGGGATCAACTGCAGGAGAATAAGCTCAAGCAACATCAGAAAGGACCTAGTTAAGAAAATGGAAAAAAAAGAAACAGTTAAATATATATACGTTCAATTTCGAGCATTGCAAAAGTAAAATAATTTAAAACCTTTTAGTTTTTATGAATCTGTGTGTGTGTGTGAGAGAGAGAGAGAGAGAAAGAGAGAGAGAGAGAGAGAGAGAGAGAGACAGAGACAGAGACAGAGAGACAGAGACAGACAGACAGACAGAGACAGAGAGAGAGAGAGAGAGAGAGAGAGAGAGAGAGAGAGAGAGAGAGAGAGAGAGAGAGAGGATACACACACATTGGTCCTGGGCTTGAACTCAGGCATGTCTGGGTGCAATCCCTGAGGTTCTTTTGATCAAAGCCAGCATTCTACCACATGAACCACAGCTCTCTTTCAAGCTTTTTCTGAGTAGTTTATTGGAGTTAAGAGTCTCATGAACTTTCCTTCCCAGGCTAGCTTTGAACCATGATCCTCAGATCTCAGCCTCCTGAGTAGCTAGAATTAGAGGTGTGTGAGCAAGTGTCTGGCAATCATATCTTTTTTTGAATCAAATCTTTCTAACTTTTATGAATCATGCCCTCTTATCAGAGCAATATAGCAGCTTATCTTAGAAAAAATATTTAAAATGTCCAGTTCCAAACATTGTATTTAAATCTTCTTTCAAAAATCCATTTGGTATGCTAGGTACCAGTGGATCATGCCAGTAATCTTATCTACTCAAAAGGCTGAAATCTGAGAATCAAAGCCATCCCAGAAAGTAAAGCCCAAGAATTTATCTCTGATTAACTACCCAAAACAGCCTAAAGTAAAGCTGAGGCTCAAATGGTACAGTGGTAACCTTGAACACAAAAGCTCTAAGACTACACCCAGGACCCAAATTCAAACTTAGAACAACAGGAAGAACACAAAGTGCACTTCACTTGAGAGTCAGACTGAGTGAAAGGAAGCATTAGGGGTACTAGAGACTACTAAATGATAATATTTGAAAAATATTCTTTTCTCTTGGAAAGCATTATGCAAATAAATCCAATTCACTGTATTATCTCTGGTACAATTAGATCTTTAACTATTACAAATGTGGGTACTCTACAACAGTGTTTAGAAGACTTTTAAGGGAGATGCAGTTTTCAAAGAGCAATCACTTTGCTTGAGTTTACATTCATTTAAGAGGTGACAGCCTATTTGTGAAATGTAGATACTGACACAGAAGAAACCTTCCGGAGACGGCTTCAGAAAGCAGTATAGCACAGCCAGCTACAGGCAATCACAATGCTTACCCTATCTGCTTTCTGATGGTCCCTTGCTGCAAGTTTCAATTTCAATAAACATGAATCAATTTTTAATCTCACATTTTTAAGAAAACTAAATATAAAAATTTACAAGTTGGGGCCGGGAGTTTGGCCTAGTGGTAGAGTGCTTGCCTACCATGCAGGAAGACCCAGGTTCAATTCCTTGGTACCATCTACTTAGAAAAAGCCAGAAGTGGTGCCGAGGCTCAAGTGATAGAGCTCTAGCCTTGAGAAAGTCCAAGGACAGTGATCAGGCCCTGAGCTCCAGCCTAGGACTGGCAAAAAAAAAAAAATTTAAAAGTTGGCTCTGATGACTTTATTCGTACAGGACACATCAAGACACAAAAAGTCCTCCCCCCCCCAATTACTACCAAGATTATATATAAAAACTCCAAATGTCTTTAAGATTTTATAAGCACTGCAAAGATAAACTATATTCTTGGAGTCCATAAAAATTTAAACACCAGAAGGAGTTATCGTTGATGAAGATGCTTTGTACTCATAATCTGATTTACAAAACTGAAACCCCTTTGTACAATTACTTTTTTTTATAAAAATGAGTTAAACTTCAGTTAAACGATTTCCTTTATTACTCAACTGTTTTAATGCTTAAAATTGCGGTATAACATGTATATACCCTATGTTCATTCCAATGTAAGTTCTAGTCATTGTATACATGCACAATCCACACTCTAAGATAAAACATGCACATCAAATCCATTAGTTTATGTTAAGAGCTCATGTGTGTGTGTGCAAGGCCTGGAGCTTGAACTCAGGGCCTAAGTGTTGTGCTGTCCCTTAGCAAAAAAAGCTTAACCCACAGCACAGCTCCACTCTGGCATCATCATCATCATCATCATCATTATTATTACATAGTTAGCTGGATGTAAGAGTCTCATGTACTTTTCCTGCTCAGGCTGGCTTTGAATTTAGATCTTCAGATCTGAGCCTCGTGAGTGGCCAGGATTACAGGTGTGAGTCACTAACAGCTGGCTCTTTCTCATAAAGCTTTAGCAAGGATTTTAGTATAACAGGGCTAAAGTAGGAAGAAACAGAAAAAGAAACAATTCCTGGCCCCCACGGAGAAAAATGAGATTTAAATCTTCGAATTTCTGACTTTTGTCAATATACATTAATTTCTTCTGGTTTTAGCTTCATGTTACTTTTGAAGTATTTTTCTTTTCTTCTTGGCAGTACTAAGAAAATGAACTCAGGTCCTCAAGCTTGTTAGGCAAGCAATCTTATTACTTAGGCTAAAGTACCAGACCCTTTTTGCCTTAGTTATATTTGCGGTAGGCCTCTTATGTTTGGGCCAACTCAGGCTGCTATCCTCTATTAATGCTAACCTGTTACTCAAGATGACAGGCATGTACAACTGCACCTAGCCACTGAGTGAGACATAGTCTCAGGATGTGTGTGTGTGTGTGTGCACGCACGCACATGTGTACAAAGTACACACTGGTCCTAGGGCTTAAAATCAGGGTCTGGGGGCTGTCCCTTTTACTCAAGGCTAGAGCATTCAACCACTTGAGCCAAATCTCCACTTACAACTTTTTTGGTGCTTAACTGGAGATATGCATTTCACACATTTTTCTGGCTAGACTGACTTCCAACCAAGATCCTCAGATCTCAGCTTCCTGAGTAGCAAGGATTATAATCCCAAATCTCCAGCATCCTAGGGCTAGTCTCAGGATTTTTTTTTTTTTTTGCCAGTCATGGGGACTGAACTCTGGGCCTGAGCACTATCCTTGGCTTTCTCAAGGCTAGAACTTTACCACTTGAGCCGTGGTACGGCGGAATCAAACTTGGGTCTTCATGCATGCTAGGCAAGCACTTTTACCACTCGGCCAAATTCCCGGCCCTAGTCTCAGGAACTGTAATCCTCTGATTTCTATCCCAAGTAGCTGGGATTATAGGGTTGTACAACCATATCCAGCTTCAGGTATTTCTTATGTCTACCTTCTCTTAATATACTGTCTAATGTAATGTATGGCATATATTTCTGCAGCCTTCCCTTTTATTGAGTATCATTCCATTGTATGAATGTATCATGTTAGTCATCTATTGAACATGTGAGGCACATTATCGTTTTTATTTTCATTTCTTTGGGGATAAATTCTTGGAAATGGGACACATGGTAGAATTTTCCAGTGTTAATATTATACTTACACTAGTTAAAACAGAAGAACTTCAGTTACATTATACTCCCTCACCAACATTTAATACCACCAGTGTTTTCAGTCTCAGCTATTCTAGTGCATATAAAATTTTATCTCCTTGTGATTAATTTTTCTTATGACTAATAATGTGCTTATTGCCTATCTGACCATCCTTGTTCAAATCTATGCAAGACTTTTGCACCCTTCTTTTTGGCGGTACAGAAATTTGAACTCTGGGACTGACACCTCTAGGCAAACCACATGAGCCATACCCTTATCCCTTTGTACTTCGGTTTGTTTTTCTGATAATCAAAACTTTTGCCCTAGGACCAGCATGGGATTTGCAAACCTTTTCCCTTTGCCTGCCAAGCAGTAGGGATTACAAATGTGGTTGTTACAACCACCACAACAAGCTGACTGTTTTTTGAGATAGGGTCTTGCTAACTTTGCAAATGGCCTGGAACCAAAATCCTTCAGTTTCTGCCTCCCATGTAGGCAGGATTGTAACTGTGTACCAACAGAACCTTTTGCTCATTTTTATTGGTTTTGTCTATTTGTTAATGATGCTAATAAAGTTTTTGGCTAATCAAATTCTCTAATTCTGTTTCACAAACCAGGTATAGGTAGAGCTCTAATAACTTCATTCACATGAGTAACAGATAAAGATGGTTGATTCAGGAGCTGATCTGTATTTTCACAGCTGAATGAAGAGCAAGTTATAAATTAAACATCCTAAATCCTCAGGAAGCATCATCTCCATTTGATCAACCTTTTACACACACCAAAAAGGGTTTGTGGAAAGAAGTGTCTCAAGAGGTGGTAATGGACAGAAGTAGAGTTGATGGTGCCAATATAAACTACCTCAGCATTCCCATACCTCTCATTTTAATAAACAGAGCTCTGCATTTCCATGTTTTATATGCTAAACTTTTTTTGTAATAGCTGGTTTGAAAGCTATTTTGCCAAAAAAGAACACTTTCTCTAAAATAATAAATTTTGATCAAATGTTCTACAAATTAGCCTATATATTCTGAATGAATATAGTTTAAAAGAACAAAATCTAATTTCTATAAAGAAGGACATTTAGGCTTAACCTTTAAGTTACAATTAATCAGGCAGTAATGATTAACAGCAACACTGAAATCAGATGATGTATTTGGAGTGAGCCAAAAAGTAACACACCTGAATAAGCACCGACAGGTACTTCATACACTTCATACACTGTTTGTGTGCTCCTTATAACTGGCATTCTCCAACACAATCGGCTTCTCACTGAAAATACTAGCAAAGGGTACACTGATCTACTCAACATGTTTTTCCAATTCTCTTACTTATTCAGTCCGAAGACTTAAATACAGGGGGGAACTCTTAATAGAGGCTTTCAAAGTATTTTCTCGTTAATTTTAGAATATTCTTGATTTCTGAGCACATGCTCTTCCAAATACTGATTTTCCACTAAAAAGTTTATTTCAAGCGTTTCTTTTCCTTGGAGGCTACCCAACTTCTGCCATATCCACACTCTTTGGATGAATGCTATGTACGTAATTTGTTATTCATCATTCATTTCCAAAATTGCATGACTAGCACCATTCTATATAATCGTAGAACGCTTCTATCATCTTAAGCAGAAAACTGGTAGTCATTAGCAGTCAGTCATTCTCCATTCACTCTTCATTCAACCTCAGAAAATATATTTATATGCTATTTTCCTATTCTGCAATTTTCATTTAAATTTATGTGGAATCAACAATTTATGTGGCCTCTAGAACTGGCTTCTTGGCATACTGTTGGCAAGTTCCATCTATGCTGTAGGATTATCAGAACACCGCTCCCTTTTCTGACTGAATAGTATTCTATCATATGAATTAGCCATGTTTTGTTTATTCATGTGTCAACTGATACTATTTGCTTGCTTCTTCTAGCTGTAATGAATAACGTAAAGGATTTCTTGTACAAGAATATCATGTATAAGTGTCTGTGTAAACATGTATTTTCAGTTCTCTTGACAAACTACATAGGCAATGTACTGCTGAATCATGAACTTTTTGACAAATTGTCAAGTTTTTCCAATATGACCACATTGTTTTACATTTCCAGTAACCTATGTGAGGACAAAGCATATGATTTTTATCTGGAAAATACATTTTACGGGCTTTTAATGCTTTTAAGAATTTCTTTAAATGTCTATGATGTCTTGAAAATTTTAAGCATCGTTTCATTTTATTTCCTTATTTTCTAATATTCAAGTCATTGAAATGGATATTGTTTGAATAGGCTTCCTTTCATTAAAATACTAAATTTCAACTGTGAAAAATCTTAAAGAGTTTTACTACTGTATTGTCTAGTTTCAATATATAAAATGTAGGTGGGTTCATATAGAGAGATAAAAATCTTCTAGGGCTGGGAGTCTGGCCTAGTGGTAGAGTGCTTGCCTACCATGCACAAAGACACAGTTCGATTCTTCGGCACCACATACATAGAAAAAAGCTGCTAGTGGTGCTGTGGCTCAAGGGTAGAGCTCTAGCCTTGAGAAAAGTCCACGGACAGCACTGAGGCCCTGACTTCAAGCCCCACAACTGGCAAAAAAAAAATCTTGTACATTAGAATCCAAATAATATTTGTTGTTCTGTATTTTCCATCCCACTACAGAGACCAAAAGCTCACTACAAAGCAGAGGAAATAGTACTTAGAACTATTAAGTATCTTATAACCTAAAAAGCATTTTTAAGCAAGCATTTCAATGTACTGGGATTAAAGAATAAACAGAAAAGGAGAGAAACTTTCCTGTTCCCCACAAAAGAAAAGGAAATCAAAGGCTCATGAAATGTATTTTAAATTATGGGAATTAAAAGCCGTGAAATATATTTCAAATTACTAATGAGAAGGTTTTAGATATACTTTATACTAGAACATATATCACCTAATTGTCAGTACTTGGGACATAACTCAGGGCATCATGCTTGCTAGGTTGGTCCTGTATTACTCAAGCCATGGCTCCAGCTCCTTTATGAATTGGCCAACTTGGAATCGTGATCCTCCTACTTGTGCTTTCCTGTGTTGTGATGAGAGGTGTGAGCCACGGCACCCAGTCATTGTACTTCACCACAGCTGGAACATCAGGGGTATCACATCCAGCCATTGGTTCACATTGGGTTCAGACCGAGTTTTGTAGTATTTGGGGGTGGGGAGGCAATACTGAGGTTTAAACTTTGGATTTCATAGACACACTCTAGCTTTTTCCTTCACAGCTGGCACTCTACCAATTGAGCTGCTACTCCAGTACCGTGTGTGTGTGTGTGTGTGCGCGCGCGCGTGTGTGTGTGTGTGTGTTATGTCCTGGGGCATGAACTCAAGGCATGGGTGCTATCCTTGAGCTCTTGGATGCTTAAAACTAGCACTCTATCTTTTGAGCCAGAGCTCTACTTTTGGCATTTTAGTGATCAGTCAGAGATAATAGTCTTATACTTTTGTGCCCAGGGCTGGCTTCAAAACAAGATCTTCAGATCTTAGCCTCCTGCATAGCTATGATTACAGGTGCCCTGGCTTATGATATTTTTATAATTTCCTTTGACAATACAGAAATGAAGGCACACAAAGGTGAGGTAAATTCCTAAGACCCACAGCTAGTATAGAAATTACTTTCCAGGGCCCATATTTTTTTCTTCATCTCTGCATGTAAAAAAGTCTGGATGGTATTCAAGATATCAACTACCTTTAACTTCCTACTAAACACATTATTAGCAGGAATATATACAGTATTTTATAGTATCATGTGAAAAACTACAGTATTAATATTTTTATTCTACATAATTCCAAAAATAGTAAAAAAATCGTTGAAAAATTCTCAATTTGAGATGTGTCTGAGAAACATTAAATAATCAAAATATAACTCTCAGTCCAACTACATATAATTTATAATACCGTTTATCATCTCAGGGGCTCAAATGTACATTACCATGTGCAAAGTTCTGAGAGGACTTGCAATATAGAAAACAATTTAACAACTTCACTTAATGAGTCTATAGCAAAACTATCACAAGCAAAATAATTCACAACATTTTATGATTCTAAACATTTTATTGTATTGTATTAAGCTCAGGGCCTGTGTGTTGTCCCTTAGCCTTTTCGTTCAAGGCAGGTGCACTATCACTTGAGCCACAGCTCCAATTCTGAATATTTATTTTTTGTAACCATAATAATGTGTTGCCGGTGTTCTGAAAACTAAGTCTATTGCAATATTCCTAAGAGACTTTCTTACCTTCTTATTTCCTCCAAATTCTTCTACAGAGGTCCAGGCTGAAGGGATTGTGTTCCCTGTCTGTAAGCAGTGAAGACAGAAAAGAATTGAGTTTTTATATTGATGCCAACCCTATCTTGGAAGTGCATGGAGTCCTTGAAAACTTAAACTTTCTGATCAGTACACAGGAAAACAAAGTTAGAGAAAAAGAAACAAGTGGCAAATAGTTACCATTTCTGAAGTTCTGCAAAGATGAACTAGGCGAATACTATTTTCATATCTAAATGACAGTAAATAAACCATCAGAAAGAACTTTTATTGTTCAAGGCCAATTAAGTTCTTATTAGTATTCCTAAGAAATATGAGACTTCTAAAGTAAAGATTTTTTAACAAGACTGCCCATTTCCAGAGAGGCAAAAAGCCAAAGAACCTAAGAAAAATTTGGGAATATGTTGCCATGAAGTAAAATTACTTTGTATATGAAGTCTCATTTCTTATTATTTTTAGGAAAAAATGGTCAAACTTCTAACCTTAAATAAAAAAATCCTAAAAATCGTTCCAACAACTAAATTTCACTTGAAACCTCATTTAACCATATATAACCATGAGCTGTGAGCATCCACTCCTTTCTTTATATGCCTTGAACTTTTCTGTTGAAGCATATATCCATCCAACTGTTAAGAAACAGTGAAAGTATGAGCCAGTGAAAAATGTCTGATAATCTACAAACTTTGTAGATTTTTCAAGTAACACATTAAAGATTATAATTCAATATCTTAAAATAGCCTCCTTTTTCATACAAACATTATTCCCCTTTGTTTTTAAGCACTGAAAACCATCTGTCTTAAAGCATTGAGAACAGCCAAGACAGTAACACATTATAGGATTAGGCAGTTTTTCATATACAATATCTGGCGTTTGAACAAAACAGCCAGGCAGCATTGCTCATATATTTTAAAAAGTCTATTTAATAGTGAATAGCTGGGTGTGATTGTACATGCTCGTAATCCCAGCACTCAAGAGGCTGTGGCAAGCCGAGCACCAGTGACTCACACCTGTAATTCTAGCTACTCAGGAGGATGAGATTTGAGGATCGTGGTTCAAAGCCAGCCCAGGCAAGAAAGTCCATGAGACTCTTATTTCCATTTAATCCCTCGAAAACTGCAAGTGGTGCTGCAGCTCAAGTGGTAGAATGTCAGCTTTGTGCTGAAGAACTCAGGGACTGCACCCAGGCACAGAGTTCAAGCCCCACAACTGGCCAAAAAAAAAAAGTGGGGGAGGGAAAGTGGGAGAGAAAAGATGGGGCAGGGTATCAATGTTCAAGAAGAAGTGAATTGGGGCCGGAGTTTGGCCTAGTGGTTAAAGTGCTTGCCTAGCATGCATGAAGACCCGGGTTCGATTCCTTGGTACCACATACACAGAAAAAAGCCGGAAGTGGTGCTGAGGCTCAAGTGGTAGAGCTCTAGCCTTGAGAAAGTCCAAGGACAGTGCTCATGCCCTGAGCTCAAGCCCAGGACTGGCAAAAAAAAAAAAAAAAAAAAGAAGTGAATTACCCGGCTGGGAGCATAGCCTAGTGGTAGCATGCTCGCCTAGCATGCCCTGGGTTCGATCCCCTGGAACCACATACACAGAAAAAGCCAGAAGTGGTGCTGTGGCTCAAGTGGCAGAGTGCTCAATCCTTGAGGGGAAAAAAAAGTACCCACTACCTGGGGGGGGGGGGGGCGGGGGA